>NC_046224.1:14913017-15515971 GCF_009819885.2 Catharus ustulatus | reverse complement strand
ATGGGAAGGAGGAAAAGCTCTAAAACTACTGCTCTGTGATCAGCTGTGCTATTCTGAACAGTGCTGATAGTAAAACCATAGCCCATTTTCATGTCTCATAAGTCCATACTCACACACAATTATTGTGTCCCTTCCTACCTGTTGACAAAATCTTTATAGGTTATAGTGTGAATAGCATAAACTGCTTAATTCTTGTAATTGGTCTTGCAGTGTTTTAGTTAACATTGTTTTTCTGCAGCACAATACATTTCATGCTGACGGACAGTTTATGGAAATTATGGTCCACTCACCTACAGTACAAGCTGGCTTACCTTCTGGGCATCAATTCCTGGGAGCCAAAGGACCATCTCAAGAAGGAGCCCTCCCTCACATACTTTCTTGGGGATTCATCCAGGGGAAAAAAATTTCACAGTGAGATTTGCTATTCAGTTCCAATTCGCAGCCTGATGACCTGAATAGCTGCAATTTACAATCAGTTGAAACTCCTCGGATTGAAGTCTTGTTATCTGGTATTAAGGTCTACAGAGTAGGTGTGCATGTGGGGATAGGTGTCTGGGCTCCTGCTGTGATCTGTGAGACCTAGCAAATGCTAGCAGTGGAATCCAGGCTGGGGTGGACCCAGCCAGATGTATGAGCCTGCTTCAGTGTGGGTGATGCATTCTGGAGGTCTGCATTGGTGGCAAGGGCACCCCCAAGTCTGGGCTGCAGATACTGCATTTAAACAGGAGGAATCTCACTCCTCCTCTTTTATTTCTGGTGCTCAGCAAGACCAAAGAAAGCAGAGCACATAGCAATAATCCTGTGGCAATTTATAGTCATAAATGATATAAAACAAATAGCATTAAGAAAAGGCTTGACTTGTTAAACATATGCAAGCATTGGTTGCATAGGAACTAACACATAAAACTCATGGTAATTTTGTCAGTTATAATAGCAACTACAGGGAATATAAATTTCATACTCTCTCTAAATTAGCGTCTCCTGTTTTCTAGAGGTGAAAAAGAAGAAACCATGAAGAAAACATTTGCAGTTTAGGGCTGGATTGTGAGATCTACTTATAATAAGATAATAATTGGTTTTTAAGGTTTGGCAGAAGATATGCTTATTAAGCTTAGTAATGGCTCTATTAAAAACACAAAGCCAAATAATCAACAGTTGTCCTGCCTCACAAGAGTAACAATTAAAGGGTGTGATCTGGAGCAGAAAAAGGAATAACAGCAAAGTAGACAGAAGTGAGAGATAAAACACTCTGTTTGGAAACAGTATTGCAGAACAAAAAGCTATTAAAGAGTATCTGAAGTAACCATAATGCTTACAGTAGAGAATATTTGCCAAGGCAATGAGTATGAATAAACAAAAACTTAAATCACATTTAAAAGCAGATTTTTTTCATAAAGTAGCTTTTCAGTTATGCTGATCTGACCTCTACAACCTCAAAACAAAATAACACGACAGTATTATAGATGTAACATTAGGAATTTGAGAGTTGATTCATTGTCCCATAAAAACTAGCAGTAGCAGGCTAAACTGATAATGCAGAAAGAGGAGCACTAGGAGTATTTTAACATTCTGCTGGGAGTGCTAGAATTGCACTGTCCCTCCAGATGTTAGACTGAAAGTTTTTCAAATTTCTGCTGGAAATGAGCTTTTGCAGGGGGAAAAGATACAGTATGTGTCCTCCCTGATGTGTAAGGATTAGCTCAAACAAAAATAAAAAGACCAAATTTCTCTAGTATTTTTTCCTGATTTCTTTCTGTCCTTTCACAAGTTCTTTTAATCTTTAGGAGATGCTTCAAACCATTTTCAGACTATTTAGCCAAACTGCTGGGCTAAATTTGACCTGTCTAACTTAGAAGTCAGTAGGAATTCTATGCACCACCCAAAATATGAAATTGAGTCCTCAGAAAAGTTAAAAACAATAAAGTATACAAGTATTTTATATAACAGTATAAAATCTTATAAAAATAAAATATATATAACTATAAAATCTTTAATAAAACATTGTGTTATTCCATATTTATTGCCAGCTTGACATGAACATTTAAAGTCTGTTTTTCGACTTTTTCAAAACAGAATTTGAATGGGTATCTGCAAGTGATCTACTAAGAAAGAAAGAAAGAGAGAAGAAGGAGAGAGAAAGAGAAAAAGAAAGAGAGAGAGAGAAAGAAAGAAAAAAGAAAGAAAAAGAAAGAGATAGAAAAGAAAGAAAAAGAAAAAAGAAAGAAAAAGAAAGAAAAGAAAGAAAAAGAAAGAGATAGAAAAGAAAGAAAGAAAGAAAGAAAGAAAAAGAAAGAAAGAAAGAAAGAAAGAAAGAAAGAAAGAAAGAAAGAAAGAAAGAAAGAAAGAAAGAAAGAAAAAGAAAGGAAAGAAAGAAAGAAAGAAAGAAAGAAAGAAAGAAAGAAAGAAAGAAAGAAAGAAAGAAAGAAAGAAAGAAAGAAAGAAAGAAAGAAAGAAAGAAAGAAAGAAAGAAAGAAAGAAAGAAAGAAAGAAAGAAAGAGAAAGAAAGAAAGCCATCTCACTGGAAATGCTGTTTTAATTTCCATTGCTTTCCAGCTGCCTATAAATTCCAGACATTTTAAGTTAGAGCTTCTCAAACACATTCTCCTTTTCTAGCCTCTAAACCTCTATGATCACATGAAACAAATTAAGAAATAATGAAATGCTGCATAGTTTGTGCACTATATTATTTTCTTTTATGTGTTACTAAAAGAATTGTTTCTTTTCTGCCATTAAGTACAGTACTTCCAGCTGCTTGATCTAAAAACACATCAGTGTTATGGAACTGTTCTTTTGTCTTTTTCAGCTTGGCAATGGCTCAGAACAGCTTTCCCATCAGACTTTGCCTGTGGAAGGAAAAAGAGAGGAACATTGCTTGTATCTTCAAAATTATTTTATGAAGTTGTATATATATATATATATGTATGTGTATGTGCATATGCATATATATATATATATCCCATAATTGCCATGCTTTTTATCTCAACTTTCTCTGATTTATTCTCCAGAAAGCATAATCAGGTGGTGAAAAAAAATGATCAACACCCTTTCAAAAAGCAGAGAAAATTGTTTCTTTCCTTTTTGCTTCCTCTGAATTCATATTGAAATTTTTATATTTTATTTGGCCTAATTATTTTTTTTTTATTTTTATTTTTTTTTTACTAGGAGTTTAGATGGATGATTGAAAAGCAATCATGGCATCATGGTCTACCAAAGAAGTATTACAAATCCATGATCTTGACTCTTGATATAGGGGGAAAATGCTCCAAAATGGCATTATTACTGCTCAGAGAAAATATTGGGACAAATATTTACAGGGAAATGTTCAGAGAGATCTAGAATGGGAAACTGTGGCAGAACTGAGATCATCCACCATCATCTATTGATAAAGAGAGGATCTGGAGAAGGCAACTAGCAACTGAGACAGTATTTTTCACAACAGTTTTATTAATGGTTATTCAATGACCACAGATGTCCTGTTAAGTAAACATCTCACTTGGCAGACACAATGCAGTCTAATCATTCCTGACCATGAAAGATAAACTAAAAGTGGTATCTCTGGGGACAGCATAAAGTAAAAGCACGGCCAAAGAACAGGAAGGGTAACATTTTCAGCAGCTTGCCTGATGTGAGCAACCTTCTAGGTGTCAGTTTCAGCAGTATCCCAAAACACCAAGCTCTGCATTGCTGTGCACTCTTGTTTGATAAGTGAGAAATAGATTGTATCTCACAGCACTTTTCCAGCGGAGGGTGGTCTTTTGTTCTCCAAATAATCCCTGTATCTGCAGAAGTTTGAGATCAGCAGCACATTCAATTTCTACACAGCCCCATTATCTCTCCTCCACACGTGTGTTTATGTGGGGGAGAGAGGGAAAAGGCGGGAGGAAGCAGCGTAGTCCTGAGCTATCAGCAAGAGACTGGAAAGATTTTTTTGTATCCCACAAGTGCTGGACTTTGGTTTCACCAAAACAGGAGGTGGGGCTGCTATCAAGTGCCTGAACCAAGGAGTGGAGAGAGCAGAAAACTTGGCAGGAAACTTTGCTTTACAAATAGCACCCCAAAATATTTTTGGTACATCCCTGAAGCTCCATTATATTTGAGCACAAGTTACAACTGCAACAACCTCCCAAGCAAAGTTCAGTGAACAGAAAGGACACACAACTCTCATTACTTTGGGGTTTTTTTCTATTTGGGCCTTTCTCTGTGGTGAAATTCTACAACAACCTTTAGAAGAGTGTCTACTCAATCCCTTCTGGGTCACTAGTCTCACCATCTGTCTCAGGCCTGGAATTGCTCAGAATAGCTCCAAGGCTCTGCTCCTGCTTTCCATGCACCTTTCTCTGCCTCTGCACTTTCAGAACTTCTCCAGTTGACAGCATTGCTCCCAGGAAAGGGTATTTTCCTGTCCCCCCTCCTTCATGGTTTTCACTGTGCCCTGAACGTAGCAGTCAGGACAGTGCACAGGAGTGTTTGGGGACCACCAGCATTGCTATTTGGAACTGTGTTGTCTCCCTAAAATTCACAAGGCTTGCTCATTTCCTTGAGTGACTAACAGGAGAGGACACCAGAATGCTCTAGTGCACAATTTTTTCTTTGGGATAATTGTAGGATGACTTCTTGGTAGCCATTGAGTAGTGGCTACCAAATCTGGGGCATGACCTGGGAGCAATGCTGGAGCTTATAGAAGCAACATTCTGCATCTGTGCTAGTTTTAATCCCTGTAGTTAGTTAGTTCCTAGAGAGAGAACCCAGGTTTGTAGGCACGCCCTCTGGCAGCTCTATGTCCCTCTTGGGATGGAAATGTGCCCCACAAGAGAAAGCCCTGGCAGTCTCCTTCCCTCTGAGCCCAATAGGTTCATGTCACCTTCATTTCCTAATCCTCCACTGCAGTATTTACATTTTATGCATTTGCAGTGAGCACAGTGGCAAGTCTCCAGCCAAGGTCTCCACAGGTCACTGCTGAGGCTCCAGATGCCTCCCCCATGGATCTGGGAGCAGGGAAGCCAAGGTGGCACTTCCAGCCCAGGCCATGGATCCTGCAGGGTCCCTGCACTGGGAGCCTCCCAGGAGAGGCTGCATTCTGGCTTGCACGATGGTGCTGAGCCCTGACATCTGGCTGTTCCTATACCCACCCCTGGTCACATTACCCCATTCCCAAATGCCACACTCACCCTCCTGTGTCACATCAGCAGCTGTGTGGGTTTTGTCCCTGGGCAAGGGGTGAGAGCCAGGAACAGCATCACTGCTCCCCAGGGCCAGGCACCAGCTCTGCGGGGGGAGACTTGTTGTGTACCTCATGCACACTCCAGACTCAGTGATATTTTTCATCTTGGTTGCAGATCTGTTGGCAACATGAGTAGCAAATATTTCCTGCATGAGAATGGCAATGAATTGCTTTGATTTTCAGGTAGATTCAGATTCCACCTGGTGACAGGAAAAAGCAGTTACCAAAACCTTCACAAGAAGTTATTAAAATATATTCAAAATATATTGCATGCCAATATTTACCAAAAATCCAGTCATAGCAATGATATTTTGTAATCTTTGTAGCTCTGTGGAGACCTCCAAAAGCACTGACTTGTCACAGAAATCTCCATATGTTTTGCAATAAACCTACAAAATATCCTTTCATTATTCATTATCGTGAACCCATGAGACACTGCTATGATCACTTGGCATGACACAGGCTAGGAATACAGTTCCAAAAAACTTATTAATTACTGAGCAAGAGCATTTCTTTTAGAAAAACATCCACTTCTCTTATAAAAAAGTCTACTGCAGGAGAATTCACCATAGTTCTTGAAAAGCTGCTCCAGCAATTAAATTATCCGTGTTTGAATTTGTCTAATTTCTTTAACAGACACCAAATCTTACCTTTGCTAATTTAGAGAGTTTCTGCTACTACATTTCTGCCCCCACAGGTACACTGAGACTCTCATGGAACTGAGCCTTCTCCTGGCCATTAGAGACAGGTTGAGCTCCACAGTGCATTCACCAGAAAATGCTTTTTTTTGGGTGCGTTTCAGACATTGTTGTGGCTTTATTTTGTGGCAAGCTTATTTATTTCAGTATATTCCACATACTTCTGATCCCAGAATGGAACAGATTATTCCAACAAGATGGTACCAGTATGACAAACAGATGAGTTATAGCATCTCTGCCTTTACTTGTCCATATCTCTGAGGTTGCTCTACCTCCTTTTTGAATAAATCTTTCATTGGGAGCTCATGCTCAGGTCCAACAAGCTCCCACATCTCCTCCAGCGTCTCCTTTGCTCTAGCAGAGTCACATCATCCTTTGTCTCTTCTTCATTCCAAGACATGCAATACCTCATTGGGTCTATCAGAACCGATTTTTTGTGTTTGGCTTACTGAGCACAGCAGCTCCTTCTGTGCATGTCCCCTTCGTTTAATTTGTTCTGCTTCAGCCATGTAGCTGATTCAGGCTGCCACCATCTTTTCATGTTACACAAAATCAATGTAAGCCTTTTGCAAGAATGAACAGTGGGGATCCTTTGAGATTAAACTTCAAAACATCCATTTTCGATGAAAAAAAAAAAGAAGTGTACATGGGGCAGTATGAAGAATGTTTGTTTTTCCTTTCTCTGCAGAAGAGAAGCCTAATGACATATTCTTAGGAGTGGGTCACTGTACCTTGGCTGGTGAATTTCTGTGTTCTCTTTATGGCTTTGTAAGGCAGGAGCACAGAATCACCAGGGTTTTGAAATGCAAAGTAAGTTTTTTCCATTTACATTTCAACTCCTTCAGATTCTGAGGGACTCAGCTGGTGGGTTTTATGGCTAACAAAGGCAGGATGGAGAAAGCAGCTGACTACAAATGCTTTTAAATTCCAGCCTGAGAAGTTCTCACTCCACTGAAAATCTGTATCTGTAATAAATATAATCCACACCAACACTTGGGGAAGTTCATTCATTAATCCAAACTAACCTTAGAAGACAGTAAAATATTTGTCTGTAGATTCTTGACTCATACCACTTTTAACAGATGATCAGAAGTTTTTGTTGAAGTTGTTATCTTTTTCACAAGAATAAAAAAGAAATTGTTGGAATGGGAACGAATAAGCAGTGTAACCAGAACTTCAAAAAAGTGTAAATAATCCAAAAGTACACCTGCATCTCAATGCTCAGAGAGGATAAATAGCCAGATACACACACATGGCCCCACAGTTTTTCTTTGATGTCCCTATTACAAATGCTGACCAAGGGCTGTCTTGCTTAGATTTTGAAATAAATATGTGAAATCAGAGCCCAAGGCAGACGTATTACTGACTAGTGATTTCCTGTTTTGTTCACTGAAGCTACAAGGCTCAAAATAACAAGAAAGAAATAAAATCCAGGTTGTAATACAAGCTTGAACAGCATATTGATGCTGGTAAGAGTGTATTTTACTGCACTTGTTTTATTAAGATATATGTGCAAGTGGCAGCTCAGTCACTGATTTCACAAAAAACTTGTGAGCACTGGCTGATTCAACATGCTTATCCAGCAAAGAGCTCTTTACAGAGGTGACATGTCCAACATCTCCATTGTGCTCTAGCCACATCTGTGCTCCTGTTTCCACACCAGTCACCTTTTTCACCCTTTGTCAGCAAATTCACCTCCTCTCCTCTCCTCTCCTCTCCTCTCCTCTCCTCTCCTCTCCTCTCCTCTCCTCTCCTCTCCTCTCCTCTCCTCTCCTCTCCTCTCCTCTCCTCTCCTCTCCTCTCCTCTCCTCTCCTCTCCTCTCCTCTCCTCTCCTCTCCTCTCCTCTCCTCTCCTCTCCTCTCCTCTCCTCTCCTCTCCTCTCCTCTCCTCTCCTCTCCTCTCCTCTCCTCTCCTCTCCTCTCCTCTCCTCTCCTCTCCTCTCCTCTCCTCTCCTCTCCTCTCCCAATCCTGCTTTTGCCCACACTGTAAGGTGGATTAGAGAGAAATCCACTGAAACAAAAAAAGCCCTACTCACAAACCAACCAAATTCTGCTCCCCAGTCCAGGCCAGGGTGTTTACAAATTTGCTTTCTCTAATACATTGGTCTCTTGCTCTCTCTCTTTGCTCTTTTGCCATGGTGAGGAACTAACATCCTCATATTTTGAGGAAAACTGAGAGCAGGTACCTCTTGCTATTGCTGCAAAGAAACATGGAAGAGATTGGATTCTGCACAGAGCTGGTCTGCTTTATTGGTCCTCATTCATCCCACATTGTCAAACCATGCAGCAGTTTTCTGTGTTTATGTCTGCCACATGCTCAGGGTGAGCAGGCACGGGGCTCTCACAGGCAGCACGAGAGGATGACTGGCAGTGTGGCCAAGCCCAAGACAATGTCTGTGGCCAGCAGCCTCTGGACCAGCACCTCCTGTGCTGCTGGAGCCCCTACTTGTGGCTCTGCTCTGGGATCTCTAGTGCAGAGCCATGACACACCGTGCAGACACATCCTCTGGGCCTCTGCTCTTCCTCAGGTTTGTGCAGCAAGCACTGCTCTGGCTGCCTGCTGATGGTGTCTGCTCCAAAGGATGCTCTCCTCCTTTCCTCTGTCCCATGTGCACAGCTCTCACAAACCCTGCTAACATCACTAACAGCACAGCGACCTTCATTTGCACAGTCCATAGACTCAGAGTGCCGCACTTTTCAAGTGTTTATTTCATCAAGGACTGTAGTCATGTGCTGTATCCTACATCAATGAAGATAGCTCATCTGTCACCTTGAATCCTCCTTCACCTCACTGCCCATATTCCGCTCTTCCTCACCATCTTCAGCTACACTTTTTTGTAATATCTTATTTTCTCCAGCTTCTTCCCACAAAAAAAGCTGATGTGCAAGTTGCTTGTTCTGCGTTGTGCAGAGCAAACATATGTCCCATCAGATCTTACAGCAAAGACTCTGGAGAGACCAAAGTCTTAAGGTTCCTCCACAAGACCTAGCGCACTTTGAGAAAGATATGCCCAGGCTGCAATCACATTTCAGGATGGAGACAAGAGTGAGTAATCACTATAGTTGTAGATCTTGTAGTCTGGGACAATGGGTTGGTTTTTTAGCTATTATTATAGAATATTTAATATAATACTACATTAATATTTATTAGATTATATATTACAATATAATAATATATTAATATTTATTAGATTATATATTGTATGTATTGCATATTATATTAATGGTAGGTTATGTACTGGGCTATGGAAATTAATTAGGTATTTTAAATTAATTTGTTTTTTTTCCCTACCATAGCCTTGAAAAAAACCCAAACAGTGTATGCTGTGTAGAATATGGTTCCATTGAGAACATTTCCAAATATTATCCCCATCTGTTATGAGACAGAATTTTCAGGATGATTTCTTTTATGCTATTTTGCACACACATCAGTTTATGTTAATATTCATTAGCTACTATTGAAAATTTTATTTGAGGAATAATGAGTTACAAATACTACATAAGAAAAGATCAGTCATCAGTCATCAGGTTCATTTGAAATGTTTTAATGACTTTTTTTTTTTCATTAAAATCAAAGTGAGATCAATATCTGAGGGCCAAAGGTGCTAAATTAAGTCAGTGTGTTCTGACCTTTCTAGTAAAACTTAATGTTGAGTTCCTGGGTAAGTGGAGCAGAAATCCGCAACACCAGTTTCTGTAGGGGGGAAAAAAAAAAGACACACATGTAAAAAAAAAAACAAACGACAAAACAGTTCAAAACAGATATTAAGAACTGAAACTTGAGTTTAGACCTTCATGATTTTTTTTAACATATCTGGTAGTGTGAGACTAACTTGATGGCAGTATGCTGTATCCAATTCAACATCCCTTTTAGAAATTCAGGAATGGTTTAAAATTAATTAATTACATGAATTAAATATTAAATTATAAATACAATATCTGTCCTTCTCTCTCCCTGTTCAGTGTTAAATTTAATGCATTTTGTGCTACTCACATAATTTCCATTTTCAGCACTTCACCAGTTTTATCTTTAGGTTTCAGAATTAATAATCTTTTAAAATGCATGATATCCATTCACTTTGCCAGCCCACAAATTCATGTTAACATTACTCTAACAGTCTGTGCTTACTTAGATGACTTTGTCAAATTATCTAATATTTTCATCTTTCATCAGAAACAGTTCTCTACCACTGCTTAGTGAAGTGGAATTCCACTTCTTGAATAATTTACCTTTTCTTCAAATACAGGAAAAATCCAGACAAAAGTCCTGCAAAACCATCCAGACTCTAACCTGAAAATTGCCAGGCAGCCAGAGAGGCTACTCCAGACTGCAATACTGCATGGACACTGGGAGCTATGGATGTTAGCAATCTGCACTTCCCAGAGGATGCAAGTGTGATAAAAAGAACCTTCCCTATGCCCACTGTCAGCACAAGCCTGGCCAACAGATGTAGCCTTCCAGCATCCCTGCTGCAGTCACTGCACAGTTCCTTAAGGCATGAGACTCCAGAGGAAAAAAAGATAACAGATTCCTAATAATAGGAAGATTCTGTGATATTGCAAATGTCAGATCAGGGTAGCGCTGCATGAATCAGAGAAAGAAGTGGCTTATTACTAAGCAACCTGTTTCTATTTATATACAAATAAATATGGCTCAATAAGCATTTTAGCACTGCTATTAGGTAAATTTGCTTTCTGTAAAGCAAAACCAATATGGTAGAAGTTACTTTCTACTGTAGCCCTTTAAACAGTGGGGTCTCTGCTTGTAAAACTATTATAAGAATCTAATCTCACTAAGACTGTAAGAAAGTGGCAAATTCGCCCTTTGCATTTTATTTTTAAAATTAAATTAGTAAGTTTTCAAGATATAAACCCAAGGTGCTGCTAGTGCTCTTTTAGTTTTTGTTTTTAATTATTAAATTTTTTTATTAGAGGGTCAAACATGAGAGGAATATAGGTAGTGACATTGTAACATCTGTTCAGGTATTGTGGGAGAGGTTTGACTGAATGTCTTAGAATTGTGAGAGGAATATATTTATCTGGTGTAGAAAATTTAACTCTTTTGCAGTTTTGGATCCCTACATCATCAGCTTGATGGGTTTTTTGCTCCAGCATTCGAAGTAGATCTTAAGTCACCAAGATAATATTTTGCTCTTAAATCAAATTTAAAATTATATTTTTGATTTTTTTTAAATCATCTTTGTACGTGAGGCTGCAGTTATCTTCTGTATTTCTGTGATTGGTACCTTCAAGCATGTCTCAATGGAATGTTTTCTTTAACCTGCTACATTTATGTTGCTTTCAGATTGCTTAGAGGCTCTTAAACAATTTCATCCCTTGAGGCAATACTGATTACATTGATTTATAACATTGTCCCTGAAAGGGAGATGTTTACAATTCTCCAAGGCAGAAATTTATTTTCAGCAATTTTCTTCCTTTGCAGATTCCTTCAATAAAATAAATGGTAGTACAGGTATTTATAATGGAGATCACTCTTTGGTTACAAATGAAACTTAATCGCTAAGCCAGGTGGGTAGGGTAACACAAGGTGTGACATCCACTACTTGTTGCCTCAGATATCTTTCACTGCATGACTTAGTGGCATTTTGCAGTGTTAACACCAGGAGTTCCCTAGATGCAGACCAGTGCTGAGATGTGAGTACACATCTCAGAGTGTGAATGGCCACTTCAGCTTGGCGGCTGGTGACAGATATGGGAAAGTGGCCAGAGGAAAGGAAGAAAAAGTTCTGCTCCTTCTGTCTACACTCCTGTGCAAAACAAAATTGGGACCACAGAGGCTGTTGCCACTTAGGGCTTTTCAGGGGTGTTCAGTCCATCCCCTCTGCAATGTCCCCGTGTTGGTGCCAGAGAAGAAATGCACAAGCAAGTCATGCATTTTGCTCTGGAACACTGAAGCTTGGCACTTTAAGATGATGAAATTATATCTCTTTGGATGATAGGGAGATGCTCCTTAGAGCAAATTACACTGGAATAATTTTTGGATACCAAGTAATCATGAGAAAAAAATCCACAACACTTCTTTTCAGCAGCAGATTAAAAGCTTGGACAAGTTTTGTCATTTTATCAGAATGATAAGAATGCCCATAAAACTACTAACTGCACTCTCAGCTCAGGGATCTTTAGCTTTTTTCCAGTATTTCATTAGTTTAAAAATTTGTGTAAGTGGCAGACATTAAGTAAAAGAGAGATAAACATTAAGTAAAAGAATTGGTGTCTGGTTGAACATGTAAAGGGGTGTGGTGAGAAACAGTTCCTGTCCTTCAGTGACTTCATCTCTCTTCACTGTTCTTCACTCTCCCTATGTTTTTTCTTAACCTCTCAATTCAAGTCTTACCCCATTCATCTCATAGGACACAGCATCTCCACGGATGGATTTTCCATTCAGAGACACAGCTTGAGGTCTCAGTTTCAGGCCAAGAATGGTAATTTTGTTGTACTTCAGAGTGTCAGCTCCACGGTAGCCATTTTTAACTATTTCTGTCTTCAGACTTCCCTGGAAAAAGCCACAGAGAAAACTTTAGGACCATGACAGCTCTTTAGAGGTGACGTGCTGCACAGTTACAAGATTTCATCCTTGTCAATGAACATACAGAATGCCTTCCAACGTAGACACTGAAGTCATAAAAGAAAAAACAACAGTCAATTAATTTGTACATAAGAAAGGTTTCATGTATGATTATTAACTAAGAAAGTAAATAGTATTTACAGAATTTATTGGATTACAAATAGAAAAAATGTCCAAGAAGACATTTTTCTTCTTTTAATCAATGTAAATTTTGTTCTTGAATCCATTACAGAGTACAGTGGCATATGCAAAGCCAAAATCCAGATACAGAGATTCAATTAGTGACCTCAAGACAGATTTAATTAACATCCAAAACTAACTGCTTTAAAACACTAGTATCTTCCACAAACATTAACTGCTAGATGTTTTGCCCCTATTTTATGTACCACATCTAGAAATCCCCCCTATATCCCAGCTTTAAGGGGACTAAAGGAATATTGTATGTCCACAGAACTTTGTTTGTTGTACTTTTTATTTACTATACATCCAATATTTAGGGGTGCACCAAGAGGACATGCAAAGTCATTACACTAATTCATTTGGATCATCAGTGACAGTAATTTCCCATACATGCAATGAAGAGGAATCATCGCATTTGTTATGTGATCAAAGTTGTTGAGGAAATAAAGATTAATTACACTGCTCAGGAAATGATGGACTGCTATGCAATCATGACTTTTTAAAAATATGCCAAGGAGAAACCCATGATGGAACCTTTTGCATAAATTAGCTTATGTTATTTCAGTAGTGCATTGTAGGAGGGGAGCAGGAGCTAGATCACAGTATGTGTAACTTAGGGCTATGCTTAGACTGCTTATTTCAGGCATCCACACTAAAAATAAGTGCTAAGCCCCAGTACACTGATTTAAACTGCCTAAATAAGGAATGTTGGCTATTATTTAGCAAATGAGGAGAGGCCTGCAAAAGCCTCCAGAGAATTTTTTAGGGTACCTGTTGCAAGTGGTGTCTTATCCCCTCTGGCAGAGCTCCAGCACAGAGGGAGGCTCAGTTTAGAGAGAGCACCTTCCTAGGATGCTTTGCTGCTGTCTCAGGTGTGGCTAAGCAGGAGAGCCAGCTCAGGTGGCCACACAGATATAGGAAGCACAATGTGACATTGAACTCAGCTCTGAAGCTCAAAGGCTCAAGACAGGACTCTTCAGCAGACACCATTTTCCCTGACCAAGGTGTAGAACTGGAGGTCTTGGGGAAACAGAATCACAGAATATGCTGACTTGGAAAGGACTCATAAGGATCATGGAGTCCAACTCCCTGCCCTGCACAGGGCAATGGGATGGTCCAGGTGGATGTGACCTTCTCCTCCCCAGGCATCTAATGGCTAAAACAATTGCACAGGAAGGTCCTGAGTTATTGTTCGAGGGAGTTATGGATATCACTCAAAACCAAGCAACATGAAGCCTTTGATCTGATGTCAGAAACCAGAACAAAACTTGTGTGTTGTCCTAAAACTAGATGTGATTAAATTATTCTTCCGTACTTTTTAAAGAATATAGAAATGTGCAACAAATACTAAGACATTCATACATTTCTCATACCTCAAATTTGCTATATGAGATGGACTGTTTTCTTTATAAACACATGATAAAAACTCAGCATTAAAGATTATTGGAACGCAGATAGGGAATTCACTCATGGATTTACAGGCAGAAGTCAAATATGAGCAATGAGAAATGGAAGTACCAGAGAAGCAACAATCTAATTTGCACAGTTCAAAATTTAATATAAAACTGGATATTGTTTTTCTGTAGCCCTCCTGCAATAAAATACACAGACTATAGAAAACCTAAAGTGATGTTTCTTCCTTTTTGCTGTTGAAATATTCTTTTTTCTCTGAAGAAGAAGGAATTTTTTCTTGGTAAATCAAGAACAAAATAAGTTAAATTTAAAGTTAATGGTATTAAACTAATACCATGTAGTACTAGTTCCAGGAAAATATCTCATGAATATACCAGTCTACATAATAAAGCCCATTGGCTTACCCTGGATTGTTCTTGCTCCTGGAAGACAGATCTTCTAAGATCAGTATCACAATAGGGATTAACATGATTTTATTGTTTTGACTATTTTCTGTAGATTACTTTGGGGCTTTTAGGACAGTAATTTCACGATTATAAGCCGCACTGAGTATAAGCTGCACTGAGTATAAGCCAACCGCACCAAAATTTTAGTCAAAATGGTGCGGCTTATAATCGTGAAATTACTGTACATGGCATGAAAATAATGAAATAATTTATGTTGGAAAATACCTTTAAGGTTATCAAGTTCAACTATTAACCCAGCACTGATAAGTCCACCACTAAACCATGTCCCCAAAGGGCAATAGCTACATGTCTTTTAAATACCTCCAGGGATGATGACTTCACCACTTCTCTGAGCAGCCTGTTCTAGGGCTTGACAGCCCTTTCAGTGAAGAAATTTTTCCCAATATCGAATCTAATCCTTCCCTGGTGTAACCTGAGGCCTCTGGTCCTATCACTTGTTACTTAGAAGAAGAGACTGACCCCCACCTGGCTCACCCTCCTTTCATACAGTTGTGGATAGCAATAAAGTCTCCCATGAGCCTCCTTTTCTCCAGGCCAAACAGCCCCAGCTCCCTCAGCTGCTCCTCACACGACTTGTGCTCTAGACCCTCCACCAGCTTCACTGCCCCTCTCTGAACACAGGATCTGAGGTGTGGCCTCACCCGTGACAAGTACAGAGGTACAGTCATTGCCCCAGTCCTGTATATTTCTGGTACAAGCTAGGATGCCCTTGGCCTTCTTGGCCATCTGGGCACATGCTGGCTCATATTCAGAAGGTTGGGGACCAAACCATGCCGTAGTCTATATGCAATATCCTATTTCTTACCAAATGCTATAATTGCAGATGAAATAAATCTGTAGAGATAGGTTGTTGAAGTAGGGTAAGGTTTTGTTACAATAACTCCCACAACTTACTATCATATACTTAATGAGCTTATGGTAGATATATTTTATAATATTTTACTCAATTGAATCCTTGACTGTTGGGCTTTTCTATAGATCTTTCTCAGGACACGTCTGCACAGAACTGAGTGCTGTGGGAAAGGCATCAGTGCACTGACCCTGAGCCAATCTGTTCCTGTGCTGCACAGAGCATCTGAGCAGCACAGTGGGTGGCCAGTAGCATGCTGGATCTCTCCACAGGACACCCACCATGGGAGCTGTGTCTGTGCTGTCAGACAAGGAAATGCAAGCTAAAGAATTGAGACTACATAATTCTCTGCACCACCAAACAAAATCATCAAGTGATCGAAGTTAAAAGGTTACTGGAATATCCTGAAGAGAAGATTCTAGCTTTCTCCCACCTGTCAGACTGAAAGTGCTCACTAGGAGGAACACAAGAAAAAGGTCCCTCGTCCCCAGAAGCTGCAACTAAGGAAAAAAATGTTGAAAAAGTGGGTTTTTTTCAGATTCGTATTGCAGCAGGGACGTTAATGACATGTGTCGCTGCAAACATAAAACTGTAGGATCACAGTTGGACTATTTTGTAGCTAGCTGTAAATGAAAGCATTAGGTATCTTATCTGGTTTATAGACTGAGCTAGAAGATAAAAAGTTTTCCAGAGAAAAGTTAGACATCAGCACCTTACAGTGGCTACATTAAAATACAGCTACCTATATGTACGTAGGTGTCTTACTTACTTTGCTGAATGTGTATTTAGCCAAGAAGTAGTTCTCGTTTTCAATAGTATCTGTTAAAACACAAAGCAAAGAGGATTGATATCAAAACAGGCAGCAAAATCCATAAACAGTTCACATTATTGTAGCAAGTGGCTAAGGTCAGGCTAAGATCATTTGTGGGCTATTTAATCTCTTTCTCTGGTCTTAGGTTGATCTCAGGAGAACACAATGTGAGAGATTGCCCTCTCTAGCAGATTAGCTGCTCCCAGTGTCACATGTTTCCCATATCATAACACTGACTTCAACAGCAACCAGCTTTTCACCTTCACAGAATCACAGAATAAGATGACTTAGAAAGGACCCTCAAGGATCATCAAGCCCAATTCCTGGCCCTGCACAGCACCATCCCCTAGAGTCACACCCTGTGCCTGAGAGCATTGGCCTAAGACTCCTTAAACTCTGTCAGGTTGCTTCTGTGACTGCTTCCCTGTGGAGCCTGTTCAGTGCCCCACCACCCTCTTTGGTGAAGAACCTTTTTCTAATATCCAACATCAACCTCCCCTGACACAACTTCAGGCCATGCCCTCAGGTCCTGTCACTGTCACCACAGAGCAGAGATCAGTGCCTGCCCCTCCTCTTCCCCCCATGAGGAAGCTGCAACTGCAGCGAGGTCTCCCCTCAGTCTCCTCCAGGCTGAACAGACCAAGCGACCTCAGCCACTCCTCACATGGCTTCTCCTCAAGGTCCTTCTCCATCTTTGTCACCTTCCTTTGGACACTCTCTAATAGTTTCATGTCTTTTATGTTGTGGTGCCCAAAACTGCCCCCAGCACACGAGGTGAGGCTGTCCCAGCTCAGAGCAGAGGGGACAATCCCCTCCCTTTCCTGGCTGTGATGCTGTGCCTGATGCCCCCAGGACACAGGTGGCCCTCCTGGTGCCAGGGCACTGTTGACTCACATTCAACTTGCCATTGACCTTTCTACCATTCAATCTGGGGTCAGCTCTCCAGCTATTTCTAGCAGGAGCCAGTGCCATTATACTGCTGAAAAGGTGGCCTGAGGAGAAAGAGCCCTGTATGCAGGTACTGCTTCACAGCAGGGCACCAGGCTTACCAATGGAATCACCATCATCCCAGAAGAGAGATCCAGAAGCTTGTCCTTGCTCATCCAGGGCAATGAGGAGCCCAAATGGGTTCAGGCGGCTGTTGACAAACATGTTGAGAAGTGTCAATACAAACCTTGGGGCACTGTCCCTTCCAAGTAACTTAACTAAAACTGTGGAACACAACTCCCATTTTAAGGTTACAAAATGGTCCTGACAGAAGAATGACAACAGTGTTCACCAAATGACTCTCAAAGTGATGGCAAAATCTTTGCCTTGCCTTGTCCCACTGAAATCCAGACTTCCCATGGTTTGAGTGCTCATATGGACAAGCTCCCCCTTCTTTTGTGCTCTCAGTGGATAACTGGATTGTCTGGGACTCACCTGGTAACCAGTACTACCTTACTATGGCTGCTGCACAGTGCTGTCCCCTCTCTTTCCTACTCAAATTAGCTTCTGAGCATGGTTTGGACTTGAGACCAGTATATTACCCATAGGCATGGTGAAATATTTTTTCTGAAGAAAGATTTGAGCTTTTCCATCTTGTCTATGGCATTTGGTAAATTCACCCAAGAAGAATTTTGCATTTCCTCTTGCACACATTTCTTTTGAGTGACTGACAGCAGGTCAGTGTGGCAGTAAGAGGTGCAAAAGCTTTTCTGAGCATAATCACAGAACCAGGAGTAGGCGTCAGCTGTGCTAACAGTGACGTGGGTCATCTCTGAGGTGATTTCACCTAATGAAATGGAGTGAATTGTGGTATAAAAATACTGTACTTATCACTTGGGATGGCAGCTGGGAGCTGCAGATAGTCTCTCTTCTGCACTTTCTTTTGATTGATTTTTTGACTCTCTGTGGGTCTCACCCACACCATGGCTGCTTGGTGACAAACACAGGTGACATTACCTCTCAGTAGTGGTTGTGGCTGGTTCCTGTTGTGGCAGAATGTACCCTCCACGGATGTACAGAGGGATCCTGTTCAGTGGGGCAGACACAGTAGCATAGTTCTTCCTCCAGGCACTTGGAACTTTAAGGCCCTACCACAAAAATTAATGCAGTTAAAAAAAATGCCAATCTAGGCACTATACTTATAGACCACTGAAAAAGAAAAAAATTTGATTCCAGTTACATCAGTGAAAAAAAATATGGATTTCAGGAGTATTATTCTAGTTTCCTTTCTAACATGAAAGAGGATCTAGCCCCTGCAATTATGCATATGCCTGAGATAGAAGCATCATGACTGAAAGACAGCAATTGGTCTTTAAAAATGGTATCATTATTCCATATGCTATGAAAAAAACACTCATCAAGACACTGAGCAAAAAGGAAAAGAAACTTTTGCTTCCTCTTTTTATACATATGGAGCCTGTCACAATTGAGTTTAAGGTAAGTGATTCATAGTCATTTGGGAATGTAAACTGTAGATTTTCTTCTCTTCTAAGAACAATTCTTCCCCTTTCAAAAAGTAATTACAGCATTCAGTGAGTGAAATTTGTGTGTGTATAGACAACCAGCATTAAGTTCTCTCATCCTTTTCTGATTTAATGCCTCAAAACCAGCTGTAGGCAAGACAT
Source organism: Catharus ustulatus (assembly GCF_009819885.2). NCBI lineage: Eukaryota > Metazoa > Chordata > Aves > Passeriformes > Turdidae > Catharus > Catharus ustulatus. The sequence goes on along the minus strand of NC_046224.1, from coordinate 15,497,133 downwards.
GTACAGAGCAAATAACAGGAAGGCTTTGCTCTTGCCCTCTGTAAATGATAATTATGATTTATGGCAAGTACCCAACTTTGGTTTGGATAAGCATCATGTGCATGACAAGTAAGTGCCAAATACTGGGAGGTGAGCAATGCCGGGGCAGGCACGCAGGCAGGGCAAGAGACACAGGCCACTCTCCCCGTGCCCAGCCCAGTTCAGAGGAAACCACAACGAGACTTAAATCAGTTAAATTATGCATCACAGTCTCATGAAAAGAGAAAAAGGAAAGGGTTGGATGAACATCCATGTGAGGACACCAGCCAAATGCTGAAAATGACCAAACTTATTTAAAAATATTTAAAAATAAGTCTGCATTTCCTCTGAGAGCAGTTCTGTTCTGCCTGCTCCTCTGCCAGGGACACTCAGGAGAGTTAACAATAGCCTGATGATCCTGGGCTCACATTTCTGAAAGCTCTTAGCATCAGGTTAACTGCTTCCATTGAAGCCAACGCTGGGTTTAGCCTGCAGATTGCAGCAGAGCACTTTTGGGAGTGCAGTCCTGGGGATGGTGTTGGAAAGCTCAAGACTCAGGCCCTGAAGAGAAGGCACTGGTATGTCCCACAGAGCAGATTGTTCTGCAGTTCTTGGACACATCTTCCAGAGGGGTGCCTCACCTTGTGCTCCCAATATGCCTTCTGTCAAAAATGATGTGTGTGCAAAAGCACATGCACAGGAGGGTTTGTGGCATGTTCTCAGGAGTGTGGTTTGGGCTTATGCCTCTGTGTGTGGAAGTGTATCAGAACAAGAATTAAAACTGGGGGGGAAAGAAAGAAATCCTGGCATTTTCATGCATGTCTAGGCTGCTCTTGAAAATTCTGTTTGCTGTGTCTCAGAGCTTTACATGGCAAAAATAGAAAATAAAATGTTACTGAAAAGCTGTGTCATTTACTCTCCCATCGCTAGGCTGATGTAAACTTTTTTCCTCTAGTTTTCTTAAATACAGATGCTAAGGTAAAAATACTGCAGAAGTTTGCTAAAAGTTATTTTGCTGGAATTGTACAAATTTAAATTATTTTATTAAAGAAGTAGGAAAATTAATCTTAAAAATACATACGGTATAGTAGTCGAACCACTGTGCATCAGGGAAGTATACAGTCACAGATCTTGCTCCCTGTAATTGTTATAAAGATTAAAGAGATTAAAGTCCTTTTTCTTTTTGCATTTCTGATATTACATTAGCTTTATTATATTTGTGCATGGAGAGATGTATGCTGAATATTCTAATAACGTCAAATTTTGGATATTATGGCTGAGTTATTGTCATAGCAGTGGACTAGTGCTGGATACTAAACAGACAAGCCTATCCTATTTGTGGGGGGTTCACTGCCATAGCCTGGGATGAGTCAATGTTACATGATTATTTTATATCTCTATATCTTACAAATGTAACTGGCCTAGGTGCACTCCTCCAACATCTGAGTAGCCCCAGCAAGAGCTATGACAGACTTTGCAAGACAGGGCCTCAGATCTAAAGTGGGAGGACACTGCTCAGTGCCCCTTGCACCATTCCTGTCCCAGAAACAGGCAGAGAATGAGCTATAGCACACAGAGGCTACTGATCCTTCTCTTCTTGTAAACAATTTAAAGTTGCAGATAAGTAATAATAAATAATAAATGCTTTGCTAATTGCACAATTACTGTACTTCGTTTTGCAGCATGTGTTGTGTCAGATCACTGCAGGGATGAAATCAAGCTAAAGGCACTTTGCATTAATAACTCCAGGAACAGTTGGAATCAAAGCATACTTCCATTTTTGTCACAAATTGCCTATTCTCACAAACAGATTAATTTTTACTCTCAGTGCAGATATTAGCCCCAAGGACTACCACAGGAATCTTGTGGATCAAGAAAATAAAGGTGGAAGAGAAGAGTTAAGGCAAAGCTACCATTTGACATTTTAGGGATTTTAGATATATGAAAAACCCTATAAAGGCAAGATGTTCCCTTCTCCATCTTTTCCCTGTGGTATTATGACAACCCTTGATATTCTGGTCTACAGAAAAGTGTGTAACCACCATCTGAGTTGTGATGATTTCAGGGCCAGGTTGGATGGGGCTTTGAGCAATGTGGTCTAGTGGGAGGTGTCCCTGCCCATGACAGGGGGGTTGGAACTAGATGATCTTTAAGGTCCCTTCCAACACAAACTGTTCTGTGACTCCATGATTCCATGAGCCTCACCATCATGACTCCCTAAATAACAAACCAGTGTGCAAGGCAGACTCCATTCTAATTTTTTTTTGACGTCTCACTTGCTCTCATCCTAGGACTCAAGGAGTGAAGATCAAGTCATCCCTTACTCATCTTCTCTACACAGGCAGATGCCAAGCTGCAGGTTGACAGTCACTGCCACAGTGAGGGGCTCACAGCTCACCTCTGCCCCTGCCCTGCCAGCTGCACAGCCCTGGCTGCCAGCTGTCATGCTGCAAGATCCAGCAATGTGCTGCCTTCAAAGTTCTGCTTTCCTCATCAGGCCACAGGCATGCAGCCTTCCTTTTGTGATGTTCTCCAAAAAACATCAAGAACTCCTTATTTAGACCTTCTTACATTTTACATATCCTTATAATGTCCACTTTTATTCAATTCTTTGCAGCAAGCCTCCCCTGGCTTGTCCCTCCATCTTCATGGGAAGGTTTTTTTCCTATCCTTCATCATCTTACTGGTCTAAGACCCTGTGAAATATTCTTTCTACTCATTAGCTATTAGAAACCTGTGGGAGTCTGAAGATAAAGGACTGATGAATGAAATGCCTCAGTGGGGACAGAATGGTTTTAGAATTTAATTTATATTAAATTCACAGAGACAAAAGGGCTGGTTAGAAAACAAGGTGAGTAACAGTGTCCTGTTTATGTGTTTGACCATCAGCAACATCTAGAAATACATCAGATATTCTGGCAGCATGCTGATTACAAACAGCACTAGGATACATCACATGCAAATACTCAGATCTGCTCAGACATAACTCTCTTTTGCTGCCAGCAGTCAGTGGTGGGCAAGGAGAGAAACACACCCTTGCTCCAGCCAAGCAGCGAGAGCCATGACCCCAGCACTGTGCCCAGCACAGCAGAGGAAAATGCTGCTTTTTAAAACCTGTCCTGTTAGCAGCTTACGTTATCATTATTGTTTCCATAATGACTGCCTTTGCCTGTGATGCTGGGAAACTCCTACCACAGCCCTTGAGATGCTGCAGTTCCAAAACACTGTGGGTGAGCAGTAATATGGATACCAGTTTGCTTTCATATCTGTGTGTTTTCTCCTAGCTCAACAATTACTGCTCTGTGTGTGTCCTTGGGGACTGCTGCCAGCACAATAACAGGAGCATGTGAGGGGCAGAATCCAGCCTCTTTACATCCATTCCTCACTTGGAGTAAAAGGGAAAGGCTGTGCCCTCACTTTCATCCTCCCACTTCAAGTACTGAGACGCTCTGTACTGTCTGCACTGTTCAGAAATTCTGCAAGCTCTGACAGTGGAAAGTAGAAAGGGATAGATATGAGCAAACATGCTCTGAATGTCAGCAAATGCCCTAAGCACCATTCATTTCTTTTATTCCAGTATGATGGCATTTTTAATTACAGTACTTGCCTCTTCAAGAACAGGAGCAATCATAAAGGCAGATCCCCAAAGGAAGGCAGTATCTATTCCATGAGTTTCCTGATCAGAGGTAAATCTGTTTTGAAAGTAAAATACTCAATGTTAATTCATAGTTGTCAGAATTTGCCAAATATTTTGATATTACTCATTGTGACATGAAATCTGCTTCCTCAAAGTATCCTTCAACACAGCCAAGTATTTTTCCTGATTGAGGGAATGCCAAAAGCTGGACAGAGATTCAGACATTTCAGTAGTACGTACCATCCCAAAGCAGACCAGAATTCTCATAAAATTATGAAGCTGATTTCTTTCCAGAACAGCAACAGTGGAAAAACAGTTCACTTCTGCTCAGTGGGCTGAGACTTCATTGTGGAGCCAATGAGCAGGATAGGGGCCAGGCCCAGGAGAGAGAACACAAAGGAAAAACACTATGCTTTAGGATCTAAAGCATTTGTGAAAATCCTTGGATTTGGCCTCCCACACCTTTCACAGATTTACATTTGAAATTGTTTGCAAGGCAAACAGAGAGCAACACTCATACATCTTGTGCATTTTAGCTGCCTCTCCGGAACGGATGGAAAACCTGTGGAATTCAGTCCATTTTATTCAATGCACTAAAATTGTTTTGGATTCTGATCATATTCTCCAGAATGCTCACAGTCCTGTTTGCCTGGCATCACCTACCTTCTCTTGGGAAGAGACCTCTATTCCACCATGCATCAGCTAATGAAAATATTGAATAGCACCTGGCAAAGAAGAGAGATCCTTCCCAACTCAGGAACCTTCCTTTCATCCAGCATAAAATCCTTGAGAATTTAAATAGGTTTTCAATCATCTGTGAGTCTCCTCCTGAGGAAATACTTTATGGATCCCAGTTCTCATAAAAATGCCACATGGACAAAAAAATCCACATCTCAAATCCCCTTTAAACCAAGGTACCTTGTACCTCCTGACTTCTGCTACTCCTCTGCCCCTTTGCTCCTCCAACAGCCCTGCTGCCTTGTCAGAGATAGCAACTGGTCTGGTTTTCATGCATTTTTGACAAATTCACAACTGGCCATTGCATATTTACATATTATTCTCTAAGGACGTACAAACTCCTTGTTTAAAACTTCCTTTACTGTGTCTGTCTCATGGACTTTGCAGCTGCCCCTGTCTAAAGCCAGGTCTCTGTTGAACACTGGCTGGAGCAGAGTGGTTCAGTGTCACTGCTCTGCTCTGCCACCCTGCCTGCTCGGGGCAAAGGCACACACCGCACCCAGCCCAGCCTTACAGAAATTTCCCCAACTAAGTAAAGACAACTTGGCAATAAAAAGATACCTACTGAGTGAAAAAATGCTCTTGAAGGAATGCCTTGAGCTCTGCTTGAAAAAAACTTCAATTTGTTCAGAGTTTCTTTTTCTGTCCAGAACAGTAGATCTTTTGGACACCTTAATCTTGGTCATTATTGCATTTTGACATAATACTTTGTAAATGTTTAAAGCAGATTATGGTTTTTGATGAATTACCTTGTCCTAAAGTTTTTGAAATATAAACCCTGAGTTTTTCTCATCACCTCAATAGGTTCTCTGTATTTTTAATTCCATGGTAATAAAATTGTAATAGTAATAAAATATATTTTGTTGTGGGAGATTGCAGGACAAAAAGATGATCAAGAAATTATGAAAAAAGAAGAATCAATCGTATCTGTACATGGAAACAAACTTCTCACCCTTTCACTCAGCACAATTTTCTCTTGCAATTACAGCAATCACTAGCACAAATTCAGCAAACAAATGAACTTTCCTATTTTGAAAACATAAGCCATTAAAGTATGTTGTCATCTATGAAAGGTCTTTAATTCCGTCTACTACTTCTGTTTAGATGCTGGCCTGTTTTCTGTCACACCTCCCCCTTGGTTAGCCATTAAACACAGCCTTCCCTTCCACTAATGGATTACTACCTCACAGTCTTTTTTTGACACCTGAGATATTGACACTTCTGCTTTATGGAGTGAAAGCCTCCTTGGCACCAAATGCACCTAAAAAAATCTACTGGGATATTGTTCTTGTTTGTTACTTGAAACAAGACCCTAAATGTTCAAAATGGAATGAAATGTCCACAGGAAATCACTATTACTTGGAGACTCCCTGCCTGGGTACACTTGTTTTCATGGTAAGGATTCTGAACCTGTAAGAATTTCATCTGAAAAACTAATGCAGGAGTTTTTTAGTTTTCCTTTGTATTTTTTACAAGTAAGAGGCAAGGTTGATGTAAACTTCCATCATCAATACACTGAAAATTCTGTTTGAGTTCTCTTTCTCAAAACCCCACATTTCTCCTCCTGTTAGCACCTGGGATCACTTTCTCTAATTGGGCAGACCCACTACTAAATTAATATTAATTAGAAATAGTAAGAAATACACAGTAAGTAATAACAGTAAATAACAGTAACCTGAATTAACTAGTAGTAGTAAGAAACACTTCTAAGCCATTCTAGGATCTAGCTATGGCAACATCAGCAAGTGATGGGACTAGGATGCCAGTAGGGGCACTGGGGAGGGAAACAGTTTGATCAGCAGTGTTGATCTCCTGATGCCTACCCTACTTACATGCATTTGAGAGGTTTTATTTCCATTATGGTAATGGTCAGAAAGGCAGCTTTAATGACACTAAAGTAATTCTGTATTAGCAGAGATTAGCTAATATTAATGTCAAAATTAACTTGGGCATTTCCAATACTAACACAAATCACAATAAGCAAAAATAGACCTAAAACAAATACTTGAAATAGCATATAGCTGATTGTAAGTTATGAGTAACTATAAAATTCTCCCTAATTTTATCTAGTAAAACAACATTGCCAAGTAGAAAGAGGAAGGATACTGCTTTTAAAATTTATCAGTTAACCATTATGCTGAGTAAGCAAAACAGATTTTGTGCTTATCCTTTCCATACTTGAATGGTCTGCACTTTAGAGTAACCTCAGTTTAATTTGCAAAAAATGCCTTACCCTTTAACCAGAATATTTTTAATCTAAAGGGAAAATAAACAGTCTATTACATAGCCTTCACCAATGAAATGAAATTGTGGCAGAGCTTCAGGCTTTCATATGTATTGTTTGCACTCCTTTTGCTCTAGTCTTTGCATAAAGCATCTTGAAGTAGAAAATTCAGCAAAAGCAGGTAAAAAACTAATTAAAATATGAGGACAGGGAAACTAAACCTCAGCTGGATTCCTGCTTCTTCCAAAAAGAAAAAATGAGTTGTGCCAAAAATCTGAGTTTAATTTTCAAAGGGGCTTTTCAGTCTGCATGTATTAATCTCAGTTTTGCACCTGCTTCTACACTCAGACATCTCTATCTCTGTTTTCTCTGTGCAATTTGTGGACACAGATGTGGATTTCACAGATAGCATGCAGATGCAAGTGCTAAATTGGAAAAAAAACCCCAAATGCTATGGATCATTGGACTCTCTGTATGAGGCCTTTTAGCATTCTGGTTCAGAATACAGTTTTCATTGATTTCATTCAAGTGCAGAAAATACAGGTATGTGACTCTCATTTTTGAAATAAAAAAGAACTATATATTTGCCTAAGATTAAAAATTTTCAGAATTCTTCTTTCTTAAGTTTGTCTTTTTCACCCCACTGTTAACAAATACAGGTCATCTATTAAAGTAAATTAATTGCATATATTAAGAGTTCTCTTTGTGCATATAATTTGTTTTATATAATTGTTCAACTGTTCTTTTAAGAGAGAGCATGCAATATATAAATAAAACTGTAACTGGTCTCCTAAGGATATCAAGCAGTATATACAAAAAAGTTCAACTACTTTGTGAGCAAATTATGATAAAAAAGAGACTCCAAACTCACTCGTGCATCAGTGACCGCACCACCGTGCCTCCGTAAACGTGAGACTCGTAGAACAGGGTGTATAAGTATGGCAGCAGGGAGTATCTGATCCGAAGAGTAGCACGAGATATCTTGGCAAAAGCATCTCCAAACACAGCTGGGTCTTGTTCCTGTTCAAGAAGAACTTAGATTTGTACTGACCACTGACACAAACTCAGCAGAGAAGCTGTGTGCAATGTAGGGAGAGCTATGGCTGGCATGATGCTATGGAAGTGAGTGCTTAAATAAGAAAAAGTACTTATTTCAAACTATAAGATATATTAAGAACAACATCCATTATTCTCAAATTAGCATTTGTATAAAATTCTTAATTTGAAAAATACCAGTGAGTTAAAAAAAGATCAGGCCCCACCACAACGTATGTGAGCCCTCTGCAACCACCCCTAGCCTTGAGAAGAGAAGGAAGCTGGGCTCCATGCCTGTGCTCAGGAAATTAATTTATCTTGGAGATATAAGCCCTCTCAGACAAAGGAGATGAAACATGGGAAAAAGGGAAGACTGATAATCTGCAGATCAAAGTCAAAAGCATAATTACGTTGGCCATGAATATAAAGACAAATCTACTCAAAAGAGTAAACTTACAAACCTGCTGAAGCAAGTAGGTGTGACCAAAGTCACTGTGTGAGGTACAGAAAACATTTCATCCATTAAGAAACTTGATTTCTCCTCCCATGTGCCCCATTTTAGGATGCCCTGACTGACAGTACCCCCACACATCAGCAGTGCCCCTCACTGGCAGCAATGCTGTCCTGTGAGACAGGGCATGCCCTGTGCCCACCATCGAGAGGGCAGGCTGGAGCAGTCTGTCTGTGTTCATCAGCTGGGCTTGGTCTTACTCCAGCACAGCCTTGGCTCTCCCCTGGGATGGCAGGGAGCATGCAGCCAAGGGCAGTGCTGATATGGGGAAGAGTTACAACTCCTTTAATTCCTCCTGTCAGCCTCTCCAGTGCTAAACAGCCAGCTTACGAATCACATGGCTCCCTCTCTCCTTCATGAAATCTTTCCAGAGTACTCAATTTTCTCATTAAAGATGAAGACTATACAATGAATTCCAAGGATAATGAAACGCAAAAGTAACAGAAGTAGAAAAGCTTTTAATATTATCTAGTGCTTTTCAGACAAGAAAAATATTAATTAAACTGTTTGAAATACCTAATTAATTAGGCAAAGTGGGTATATAAGATTTTATTTTAACACTAACCTAATGTTAATTAAATTCAATACTTAAGTAAAATTTCACTATTATTATGTTTATGCCAGAATTACTCACTAAGAATACTCCCTGCTGACTCTGAGCTCCAGAGCATCCATCTATTATTTCAAAAATTGCACTATATTTTTACCAGTGTTCTGACACTGTACAAACACTGCTTAATTCCACAAAAAAGTCAGAATTCTTAGGTGATGCTGAGTCATCCAAAATATCTGTTCATTTCTTTCTGTGAACATAATATTTTAAATGAATTTAAGCAATCCAACAAAACCAAATATATCTCTGACCTTCAGCACCCATCATATAGACCACTACTCTCTTCTTGTTTATTAAATTGTACATATGAGATTGATATCCACTCACCCAGGTCAGACTCTGTTTGCATGCTCACAGAGCCAAGCAACCACATACATGCATATCACTAACTTTAGTGAAGAGGCAAATAGAAAATAAATATTTTACAACAGCAACAGCTAATACCTCACAGACATAAGTTCTCCTACAAAGAAATACCTCAGGGATCTACAGGCTAATTTCTGGTCCTCTTAATGGTAGCACAATAGTTTATTATTCCTGCATTTGCTCAATTGCTGAGCATCCATCATACTTTCATGCCGAGACAAAGGTCTTCCTGGGAGTGCAAATATTGCAGCATTTTGATGATGCAACTTCAAAGAAACTGAAGGTTAGCAAATAACCTGAGCTGTGAGCATTGCACAGACGGATCAGAAGGAAAAAAAACCTAAACATTTCTTGAACAAGCAGAACCATTTCATCACGTTTGCAGATAAACAGAATAATTACAAAGGCTACAAGACCTTCAAACTTCATAGCTAGAAAAAACCTGATACTTCTTGCTGTTTGCCACAAGTCTTTAAGTACTTTTATGATGTTGAAACCAGGACATGGATTTGGACTAAGGCTGCACTTTTTCATTCATCTCATGGGCTCATTAGCCTTTTCTGGTCTTGGTTGTCTCTTGGCTGATAACGATGTCACTATTGGTGCCTCTCCTTGGAATTCTCACATTTTTGTAACTTGCTTTTAAACAGCAAGGATGATGTATAATGATCTCTCTCCCCTCCCTGCAAAACTTGCTGTAATTACAGAAGTATTGAAACAAAAGTTGTAGCAATTAAGGGGGTAGCAAGATACACTGACACTCACTGGCTCTTATATAAAACTTGGGTTTCAGTAGGTAAAAGATGAAACAGATGAATCTTACAAACAGTGTGAGAAGACCAGCATTTCTATGTTATCTTTACTTTACGGATAGGAAAAATTTATATTTCACTGTGTAATTCCTGCTCTTGGTGCAGCACTCCTTTTCACTCACTGCTCTAGTTTACCCAAGAATGGCAGGTTAATTTTGGAGAAAGTAGTACAAATTACTGTCCCACATAACTGTAATCATAGGCTACAGCTTTATGTAACTTTGTTTACTTACGCTGTTTCCCTCTGCATTGTGATTTCTGGAAAACGGATAGAAAGAGCCAACCTGCATCCAGCGCAGGCAGAGTTCGTAGGTAGTGTTGTAGTTAAACCCGCAGATATCAGCACCAATCTAAGGAAAAATAAAATTGTGTTTGTGATTGTCACTGAGGCCCAAAAATGAGAGACTACAGAAATCTACTGATAAAAATAATTTTTGAAAGGAATCCTGTTTCCAATTACTTTATAAGAATGCTCTATAATGACACAAATTTATCTGTGACTGAGGCTGTACTGTCTCCTAGAGCATTAAGTTCACTGTGAAAGATCTGACTGTATTTTAATACTTCTACAAATTCTCCATCCCAACTTGCAAACCCAGAAATATATGAAGTGGCCCTAATCATAACATACATAATACAAAGAGATGGGTTTTGGATGGCATACATTAAGTCAGTCTGAATCTCGCAGTGCTGTTTTTGTTTCTCTTCAGCAGCCAAGACTGACATTTAGCCTTTTAATCTGTAGTTCCTTAGGCTGTGGCTTACTGCTGGCCACCTTAAGTGGCTTGTATCAGAAAACATTTGAGTTAATTTGAAGTGATACTGTGCATAAGCCACCACCTGCCCAGAGGATGCCAGACTTACATAAGGAATGCCAAAGAGGTTGAATTCCAGGATTCCAACGATTGAGCGGCGCAGGTCCTTCCACTGAGAGAAGTTGTCACCGAGCCAGTGACCACCATGCTTCCCACTGCCAACGAACGTGGACCGACTCAGGACAAATGCCCTCTTTCCAGTGGCCTGCTGGACAACACTGCAAAGAAATGCAACAAGATTATCAAAAACCAGAATGGCAAGCAAAACATTTTATAATCAACCTGAGCACTCAGGCACAATTTTATCTGCAAGGGTATTATTCATGAAACAATTATTATTGTAGTCCCTGATCACATGAAAATGCGGCTGCAAATCTGCAAATAAAAGGAAGATTTATGCAGTGGTCAAAACAAAAAAAACAAACAAAGAAACAAAAATAAATCTATCTGTATCTAACTAAACAATTTGTCTCAGGTATTTTTAATCTTCCTAAATAATAATTTGTGTTTAATTTATTCTCAGCAGTGTCTCAAAAGGAATAGTCAAATCATAATTTTCTTTCTATATTTAATTAAGTGTCTGATGAGTTCCTAAAACACAATATGATAGGTATCTTTTTAACACAGGATTTATTTAGAGATTTGTATTCGTAAACAAAGTTCCAATACCCAGGATTTAAAAACATAAAGAACCCCAACAAAACACAAAAACCAAAAAACAAAAACTGCACAAAAATATTAAAATTATAGCTAAACATCTTATAAAAAATAAATAATCAATATAGAAAGCAAACCTGTAATCATCCAAAATGCCACCCCATCTCTGTAGTATTTTCTCTGGTTTCCTGTCAGTTTTGATATATGAGGTTTCATTACAGCATTAGTGGTACAATTAATTTATCTTTGCTTTTTGAAAATAATTTTGCTGCATCACCAGAAAATTAAGGAATGTGCCTTACTTACAAATCTATTACAAAATTCCTTATAAGAGGATCCTCTTCATACATAATTATAAATTGCAGAATTTTATATTGCAGGAACTCAAATTCCACTCTGCTTTAATATAATATGGGCAACACAATTTAGATTCTCTGGGAAATTCTAGCATGAAATATTAGTCATGTTGTTCACCATCTCCTTCTTTCTTCCTTTTCTTAATGAGATTTCATCAAGAGTTCTTTCACCCATATTCATAATGGCCTAGTGTTTGCTCGTGGTCTATAATGGCACAGAGACTTTAAAGTGCTTCAACACTTGCAAAAGCCCAGCAGCTTTCTTGGAAGACTGAATGTATCAACCTTACCACGAGGGACCTGCTGGTTCTGATTCGCAGGTGCACTGTTAGGCCAATAACTGCACAATACTCTGTGTGCTTTGTATAGATGTTATTTTGGACCCTTTCATGGATGTCTTGAGCAGGAGTGCTCTCCTCTGGCTGTCTTTGGCTCCATTTGCAAATACAGGTGCTAATGAGAGCAATATCAGATCAACTCAACTATGATCCAGATCTGCATAAACAATTTGTAACAAGTAATTTATTGAATAATTTCAGTCTTTCATGAAACACTGCAGAACAGGTCCTAATGTTGTCAAATGCATTTGTTGATATAAATTATCTACAGAATATCATGTGCAAATAACTCTTGGCATTTAGCTATGCACAAACTGATTGCTGCTAGTTTATGTATTCAAATTCAAGCCGTTTGACATAGGCCAGATGACACATTTCCTATTCTCTGTCTGCCTTAGAATAATTCTTAGAATTGTTTTTTTCATACGATTATGAAGTTGTCATTCATTTTCATCCAATATCCTGTAATTGATGCTGGGTACTAAATATTCCTGTCAGTAATTTCATTTCATATATTTTTTGTGAAGAGTGATTGCAGAAAGGATATACAACCAGCCTTGAAAAGAAATGTACTTGAGAAACCCAAATGAATATTTACAAAAAATACTTCACCAAAGTTTCCCAGTTTTGCAGCAAAATCAACCTCTGCATATACTTTTGGTTGTCATCTCCACATTTGGCCAAGCAAAATAAGTTTGTTGGGAGGATCTCTTCAATGACTGGGAAATAGGGGCCCAAAAACCATGGTAAGAAGTCCAGGGTTCAAGGGCTTCCTGTTCTTTCTCTCAAAAGCTGAACTGTGCTTCAGCCAGGCCCATAAGAGCTGGCCAACTACTTCTGATTTTTCCCAGGGCTTCCTTTGCCCTGGACTTGGCATATAAAGTAGAAATGCATAAACAGCAGAATTAGCTCACTTAACCATGTCCTCTGGATGCTATCAGAATCCAGCTTCTAAAAATGAGTGCTAAATGCTGAAATAGGCCACACATGGACCCCTGCTTTGGCTCTTCCATTGTGTTATTAAATTTCCTAGTGTTTTAGCTCAATCCCTGCTGGAAAAGGCATGATTTGCCCATTTCATTTAATCCAACAGCTAGCTTTCCACAGCAACAGTCTGCCTGCGTAAGCTGGCTCTGAGTGCTTCCCAGCTGCAAAATGAGTTTTACAGTAGCTGACAGCAACTGTGCTGCAATGCAGCTCTAACCTCCCGAACCAACTGAGCCCCAAGCCAATTTGCAAAACACGGCCTGCCAGGAGCCAGAGGCAGCTCCAGAAGCAGCCAGGGGACCTGTACAGTTTGGATTCTCCATTGACAGTGACAGAAACTCCTCTACCACAATAGTGAAGGGACAGATAAATACCCCTGACACCACACAAGGCTGTTTCTGCTGCAAGCGCTCATGAGAAGCTCTAACAGAGCACAGGAGAATCTTGCTCTAGATAAACAAAAGCAGTAGCTGAAAACTTGGGCCCTACACACACATCCTGATTTAGCTGAGGAAAGTAAAATTAGAAAGGATTCTGTTTCTTTTTACAAGGTTCTATTTTCCTTGAAACTTCTTACTACTAAATGGCAAACAATAAAATGAAACATGGGTCTGTTTCTTATTAAATACTATTACAGATTTTCCAGCTAACATCAGTGGCTTTTAAAATGCATTTTTATCACTTGGAATCTGATTAGAAATATTTAGAAAACTTACTTGAAAGTTGGTTCTGTCTGTGACCAGCCAAAGAGAGAGTGTGTGTTGTAATGGTCTCCAAGGTAAGTCTTGGAGTCAGGACACAGGGTCTTTTCCGCCAGGGAACGATCAGAGATGCCTGAGAATGATAAAATCATTCTGTAAAATCATATACATCACAATTCAAATGTCTTCAAATTTCTACACATTTAGGGGTGAAAACACCAAAAGGTTTGGGAAGGAGAAAAGCTGAAGCGCTGGACCAGCACTCATTTGAGGTTAGCACATAGTTACAAATACTTGTTTGCAGGCAGGCACGTGCCCTTTGAGAGGGGAAAGGATTGAGTAAACACTGATAATTATTTTCAAGTTCTATGCCCAGAAATTCAAAACATCTGTATAGGTGTCATGTATTCAGTAAGTAATAGTCAGAAAGAAAATTTCTGCTTTGCTGAATTAAGAATATATTCTTTTACACAACAACAAGTTTTAGTTAACAGCAAAAATATTGCATAGACACTGCCTGGTTCTTTGATCCCATATCAAAGAAATTCTGGCAAAACCCATTTGGTGCTAAAAAATTTCCATCCTCTTCAGGTTATCACCATAAAATGCCACATGAAGTTCAGCAGGGCAGGGCAGATAGTTTATACATTTCTTGGGGGTTAGGTTTCTGTCCTTTTGTTCCTTTTTACTTGTAAGGGAATTTTTTCCCATAAGTTGCTAGAAAACACTAACGACTACATACTTAATAAATTATAAAAAGTTAATTTTAAGGAAGTCAGATAAAGCATGGAATAATGTCTGCTTGCACAGCAATAAGGAACTTGTGGTCACATCTGCTTGCTTGTGGTTATGCCCATCCGCACAAAAAATAAGAAACCTGTGTATATTTGCTTGCATAGAACAAAAATTAAGCAAATTATGAAAACTATACTAAGCAAATAACTGCAGATATATAAACAGCTGATAAGTACACATGCAGAAAGAAAAGGTCAAGAAAAAGACTGAGGAAGACAGCGAGCCTTCATTTAAAAGACCACCGAAAGAGGGCAAATGACCCCCTAGTAACAGCCAACGCCTCCGCAGAAGGTAACCATTGATGTAGAATCAAGGAAACGAAAGAAGATGGCGGATACCGGGAAAACGAAACTCATATAAATAAAAAGGTGAAACTAATGCTAATGCATCATTGGTGGAGCAGTGACCCCCCTGGCACACCCAGCGCTGTTTGCTTGCTGCTTTTTCTATTAATAAATAATCATTGGAGAGAGATCATAATTTCTAGTGAATTTATAACATAAAGCAAAGCCTCTCCTCCATCCCTTCCCGTCTGGGCACTGGGATTGGCTGCCCCAGGGGTTTTTAGAACCAAGGCCTCTCCTCCATCCCTGCCTGTTCGGGCCCAGCCGCCATTCCCGCGTGCTCCCCTCCCCACAGTGCCCCCTGCAGGCGCGGGGGAATCACCACACAGGCCCTGCCCGGCCGTGAGCCCACAGCACCCCTGCTGGCCGTGCCCGGAACTGCACCAAGGGAAAGTGTCCACAGCCAGGAAGGGTCCCTGGGTTCCTGCTCTGGTTGGTGTCAATGCTGCAGCTGTTGTTGTTTGTTTGCTTTATCATACACACCAGTAAAGAAATGCTATTCCTATTCTCATATCTTTGCCTGAGAGACCCTCAATTTCAAAATTATAATAACTTCAAGGAGGGGGTTTTACATTTTCCATTCCAAGGGAGGCTCCTGCCTTCCTTAGCAGACACCTGTCTTTCAAACCAAGATAACATTGTATTTATTTTTAGAGATGGAGTTGCAAATGCAATAAAATTGTCTCAAAAAAAAGAAAAAAGAATTCTCAAAAATCCTTTGTATTCATGCTTAATTAGGTGCATGCATTATTGTAAATATTTCTCCAAGAACAAGCAATCTCCCTGCCTAATCACACTTCCTGTATGGTTGCAGTTCATTATCACAATTTCTCTGTACTTGAAACTCCATTAGCCTCTCAATCCTGCTGTGCCACTACAGCTACAATCCTTGTGTTTGGATCTTTAGACACAAAGACTCCAATGTGTGCGATCTACATCAAAAATAATTTATAGGCAATTTCCAAGTAACTTTGACCGATATGTCTTTGAAGAAGACTTTGAAAACTTTGAAGTTTCTGAGGAAAGTCATACTTAATGTCCCAGTGGCTCTTGATTATTAGCCCCATAAATTTAAGGTGGGATAGGAGAGAAAATGCTACGACATGAATCATAGGTTCATGTTTCATTCTTATTCTGAGTATTTTGTATTCTGCCTCAGTAATACTGATTATTTTACAATTGCATATTAATCTTCAGTATAAAATGTTTTATAGAAAATTGATTTGAAGGACATCTGGCTTTAGAAGTTCAAACCATGGTTATGTGTAATCATGGTTATAAAATTTAGAAAGGAGGTTGAAGGCTACACTGGCAAAAAGCCTGAGGGTCTGAGACTGGGACTTGCACAAGTGAAACGACCTAAGACAATAGTGAGTTCCCAGAGCTCTGCTAACCCCAGGGAGGTCCAAATGTATTACTAGACTAAACAGTTTAGGTCACCTCTCATACCTACATAAGTTGAGGGCTTGGACAGCTAGGAACAGGCACCTATTCTATAAAGTGGAAAGCCCTTAAAAACTGGTTCAAAATAGATTCCCTACATGCTGGGATGTAATGCTTAGGGATCCTGGCTGCAGAAGGGAGACCAATACCAGGGAAGTCTCTGGGAAGACCTTAGAGCAGCCTGGTCTGGTATCCCTGCCCATGGTAGGGGGGTGGAACAAGACGGTTTTGAAGGTCCCTTCAATGGTTCTATGATATCATTCTAACACTGAGACACAAGTAGAAGTAGGGGCATATGTGCATGAGTCAAGTCAGAGAAACTGGGCTCAAAACACACCTGTCTTCAGTATCTCTCAGTGTTCTTACATATCACATAGGCCTCTAGGTGTGAGTCCCTTCTAGTAGCTCAGATTTCAATGCTAATCTTCACAAAGCTCAACTGCATGGCTCAGAAGCCACTGCATGAGTTCACTCTCAGTCCTTTATTTGTGAAGAGCTCTGCTCTTTTGGCCAGTTTACCCAGTGTCTCACACCTTTTTTGCAGCTCTGAAGGCTAACAAAAAATGAAGGTAGTTTAAGGCAAAGATGGAAATTCTCATCAGTTCCTGGGCTTTGAACCCCACAGGGTCAGTATGGAGTGGTTACCCCCAAAAAGAGCAAACACCCAAATCATCATTAAAAGCCCTGCTTCTGCTTTCAAAAATTTACAATCACTTTCTAATATGTTGTCATGTTTGTTATGTTTATGTTTCTCTTATATTCAATTTTTTAAAAAAAATTGCAATTTAATAAAGACAATTTAGAAGTTTCATGAGTACAAGAGCCTGAAGGGAAAAAGGGACATTTCCATTACTCCACTGCCAATACTCCAACTCTCAGGTATTATCTTCCTGCTGCATACTAACATTGTTCAGGCAGCTGGGCTGTCCTGGGGAAATGTTGGCTGGATTAACTGCCACACCACTGACAATAATCATAGGTACTCATGACTTCCTGGGAAGAATGAGCATATAATTAACTCAGCTGCTGGAAGAGATTTTCCCATTCCTGTAGGTCTCCCATAGGCTTAGACATTTTAAAACTTATTTTTAGCCCATTTCTAGTAACACAGTGAAAATTTCTTTCCTAAGAGAAAGGAAATGTATTGAACTAAGGCACCAGGGAGATACCATCTCTCTTGTGATGGTTTGTGAGAAGGCAGAAGCTGCCCATCTCTGAGACCAGCAGTGGCAAGGCAGAAGGGTTACTCCATGAGTCTGTAGCTGAGTTACAGTATATAGGTATCGTGCCCTTTTTCTGATGTGGACCAGTTGCTCAGAGAATGGCTGGAAAGGTCCTTTTTCTAGTCCTGTTTCAAGGCAGAACCTTGGACAGAGGAAAGTGATTGCTTTTGATACTTCACCAAAGCTGAGCCACTGGAGTCTTGAACAAATATGTAACTGAGCATCCAGAAGGGGCAGGGAAAGATGGAAAATGAGAGAATGGAATTTTTTTCCCCCTAAAATATAGCCTATCCAGGTTTAAAACAAAACAAACCAGAAAACCAAAGAAACAAACAAAAAAAACCTCCCCAATGAAATTATAATATTATTATTGTTATAAAATATAATATAATATTATATAAAATATAAATGAAAATTATAATATTAATAAATATTTCATGGCAATGAAATTATGCTATTATACTTACTAGGAGTGTAAGGAGGGTAATTGAGTTCATTTTCAGAACATCCAGGCATCTGGCCTCTCATGAAATTGGAGGGTTCGTTCATATCCTTTAATAAAGAGAGTAAGATGTGAAAATCTTAATTTTCTTTTTTTTAAAGAAGGGAGGGCAGATATAATGAGACATACAATCCAGATCCCATCGTAGTCAAGGACATCCTTAAGCTCCAGACACAGCTGGGTCCACCATTCCACTGTCCTGGGGTTGGTGTAGTCAGGAAACACAGAATCGCCAGGAGGCCAGGCCTAAGGGTTACATACGGAAATCCCGGTTATTTTCTCATTTCTATTACACTGCTGCTTTATTGTTTTGAAGCAGCACTAGACAAAATACATCACAAAATTTAAAAACCCACCTGCCCAACAGCAGGAGTCACACCATCAGAGTTGTTCACCCACACTCCCATTTCCTGGCCGAGTTCATAAGCTCTGTAAGTGCCTGGCTCCTCATCCTTGGTTATGAAAGGGTCCTGAAAACAGCAATTACACTTCCTTTATTGCAATCCCAGAGGTAACAATTACTCTTCTATTTGTATATTTTAGAAAACTTTGGTTCATGTTCTTAATGCTGATTACAAAAATATTGGAAGGAAACAGCATTAAAATTTAATAAGAGTTGAGATCACATAATAATTTAGAAAAAGTCATTAAGGATATGTCATGAGTATTTCTTGTGTAAGGCAAAAGCAATGTGAAATGACTAAATACCCTCATGTTTATTTTTTATGAGACTTTCTATGTTCAAATTACTTCAGAGAGGCACTGGATTTTACTCCCCCTCCACCAAGGTCTCTGCTCTTGACTGGGTGCAATGCTGGGCATTCCCACACTTGAGCACCTCTGGGTTTCCTCCACGGCAATCCTTATTCCAGCTGCCTCAGCATCAACAGCTCAATGCTTGAATAACTATTCAAGAGGCTTGAAGTTAGACACATCTAACCTCAAAAGGGCTCTGATAGCCCTCCATTCCAAACCAGTGTTGGACAAGGATGCTTTATGCCAGTCTGATGCAGAGTAACCCAATTCACACTTGTCTGTGAGGCCTTACACCTCTGTTCTCCCCAGACACCAAGACCACAGCATTTCACACCCCACAGCTTGTCCTTTTCTGCCCCTTTTCACTGCTGCCAGTGATATTGACACCATCAAATTCTCTGCTTCAGGATGACCAGCAGTAGCCACCAAGCTGATCCGAAGTGAGCCTGATCAGCTCCTGGGGATGATCGAGACCCACCCACCATGCAGGAAAGTAATAAAGTTTGGAATACTTTGAGATGTCAGTGAATGAAAAGGTATTCTGCAACTCTTCCCAGCAGTCAGCTGCAACCAAAAGGAGTTAAGTGCATTTTACAATGCATCCCTAATTGGAAGCATCTATCTGCTTTGTGTTTTTTAGAACAGATAAAGCCATTTTAGAAGGGAACTCTTTACTTTCTCCTTAGAAAATCTTACTTCCTCAGGTTCTGCTTTAGGCAAAACTTTACAGATATGAAACACAATGGATAAAAAAAACATTGAAACAATTCTTCCACTCTGTTGTAGCATGTGTAATAATTTATGTGAACATTCATCAAAATATGACAGAAGTCTAACTAATAAATGTCTTGAGAAGAAAAAAGTATCAGACCCCAAATGGTAAGTTGCTTTAAAGGTTTGTTTAAATCTCATTTAAATACCCGAATTAATTGCTTGATTTACTTGTGAGCCCTCCAATAGCTACAGCTCTGGTGAGGGAAGTATATTCTTCCATGCCTCAGCAACAGCTACAGCTAAATCCCTACTTCAAGTGTGAAATTCTGTTTAACTTCATCTAGCTCTAGTGTCACCTCCATAAGGACTATAACTGTCCATTACATTTTTAACTTCTTCAATAGTCCAACTTTGCAAAAGAGAAAACTGTCCATCTGCAATAATTATCTTATAATTGTGGTAAAGATGCCTCTCAAGGGACTTGAAGGCTAGAAGTCATCAGCTTAATTAGCTACTCCTAATCCAAACTTATAGTTCCCTTCAGCTGAAAGGTTATTCCAGTGCATAAATCTAATACATTATGCAGGCTTAGTATTGCCCTAAAGAAAACAAAACCTCTCTATGCATGCAGGGGTTGTTTGTGGGGAAGGAGTTACATGCCTGTTAAACCTTCACTCATCTTTTTAGTATTTTGGGGAAGAAGTGCTGAGCATCCTTAACTCCAGCTGACTGCCTAAAGACCTGAGAGCAGCCATCATGTACCCAGACTGATGCACTTCCACCTGTGGCCCCAACCCAAACATATATTTTGATGCACATCCATAAAAACTCATCTCTGGAAATTTTTGCCTCTACAGCTCACAAAAATGAACTTAAAAATGGTAAAGACATCAAGCACAGTTTTGAATCATGAGCATGTTGCTTTTGACTTTTAAGTACTTCGTCACTTATGTCATTTCTAGCTGTTTCTATTTTTGGTATGATTTAATAGATGGCATAAAAGGTCTTTCATTAAAGATCCTCTTTAGTAAAAATGTTTAGAATTTTTCAATGCAGTCATTGTTACTTTAGAATTTCTTTGTTTCTAAAGAACATATCTGTTCTGATACAGTTGAAAGGACAGATTGGCTCAGCTTTTGTCCTTTTTTCACAAGTTTGGTTAAAGAACTAGAGCAGAAGACAGGCCTTAGTTTCAGGTTAGTACAAGGATGAAAGAAAGGCTTCCTATCTGGATTCCCATTAGCTCACTGTATTAATTCAGAGTTGCTATATTCCTTGCATTTGTCTAACAGCTGAATTTATATAGCAACACCTCCCTGCACTGCTGCAGAATGTGCCATCTCAGAAAAAGGCTTTAAAAATTTCATTGAAGTTAAACTCATAAGGAAGAATATAGTGCAGCTCACCCACTAAACCAAGACTGCTTGCCTGTAGCTTCATACCCAATAGGAAGTGCAAAACAACTGGAGATAACCAAGCATTAATGAAAAAGAGATGACCACCATGTATTCACTCAAAGGCAAGAGTGGATAGGAAGAGCTACCCCAAACTCCTGGTATTTTGCTCCTATATTAATGTTTTGCAAACTATTTTGAGATAAACCAATAAATAGGCATGAGGTATTTAATGTTACAGCTCTAAGAGATTGGATCATTTTTAGAGCAGTATTGCAGTTACGAGAGCCTAAACTGCCTAAGAATTAGAAAGATCAAACAGTCCTGACAGCAAGTGTGCTCACTACTGCTTAGTTATTTACAATGATGTATCCATTCAATTTGGGTCTATTTTTGTCTTAAAGTTTTTCTCCATCAAAGTGACTTAGTAATCTGTTATATTTAAATGCTGTGCCTTGAACATTCACTGATGGAAACAGATTTCACTGCTGCAACCCCAAGCTTCTCAGAATGGAACCTTCAGGGGAAGGTATCTTTAGGGACAAATTGCTAGCAAGCAGCATTCACTGCATAGACTGCTGTTTCCATTATCAATATGTAATTGATCACTTGGCCTGCATGGGGTTTTTTTGAGATTCCTAGTAGTAAATGGAATTATAGTACACCAAAGCAAAGATTAGGCAAATAATAAAAGGTACTTTTAAAGAAACTATCAGAAAACTCCCAACTAAAAAGAAAATATACTGATATAGCTGTCTATGGTGCTGACTAGCGCATCATCCTCAGTCATATTCACAATTTCACAACAAATTGTGAAGAAGGAATAAGGACAAGGGGAGGCACTTCTGCCTTTATCCATTAACAAGATAATGTGACTTTTAGATGAGGAAACTGCAGTAGCTTTTGCTTATCTTGACTCCAGATACACTAGCACAAATGAAAGAGGAACTGTACCAATTCAGGGCTCTGCTGTTCAGTCTGTGTCTCCATAAGCCTTTGACAAGACCTCCAGGGTAAGAACAGGAACAGGGCCCTTATACTAAAAGGACTGGATTGACAGGGTCTGAACATTGGTGACCTGTCCATTAGGCTGAGGGAGAACACACTTATTTGAATCAGTGTATCGAGAAAGAAAATAGAAGGGTGAGAGATTAGCAGTTGCAGGTAAGGACAATAGTACCCTAATGAAAGAGATAAACTCACCATTTAGGTAGAAAACAGATTACAAAACTACAGTTACAGCAAAAAGTCCTGAGAGGAGCTCTGTGGGATTGTCCCCTCCTCCTTCCCCTGTGGCTGCTGGCTCAGCTCAGCCCAAACCATGAGAGGTATCTGGCCCCAGCAGCTGTCAGTAGCTCAGCTCAGCTTGCAGACAGGCAGCTTTACCCTAATGTTTGCCTTGAATCTGTCCTACTGCAATTTAAAATGCTTTTCTTCCTATCCTGTCCCCAGTGGTTATGGAGAACAAACTGCAGCCTGCTCTGGGGAGTGCAGCCCTCCTACTGCTAAGTTGCTGGGGGACCCTGGAGAGCAAGATCAATGGATTTTATTAAATTTCTTAATCTATTTTCATCTTTACTTAAATTTTGATTAAATTGGTCTCCAGTTTCCTTGCCATCATTAGTGCTCACTTAGCTGTTGTGACAGAGTCATTTTGGCACAAGGACATGTACAAGGAAGTGCTGGAGAGAAACAGCAAATTTTGTTGGAAAAATTTACTGGGAAAAATGGAAAACTCCAATTTTCACTTGTATCAAAATTACAGTAATTTCACAGCCATAAGGCGCACCAGATTATAAGGCGCACTTCTGGGTGTCGGAAAATTTCCAAACTTTGTCCATATATAAGGCGCACTGGACGATAAGGCGCATTCTTTTTTTGCAGCGAGGATCCGTGCGGAACAAAGTAACGAATTAGTAACGGAATCGCACGATCGTGGTGTTTACTGGCAGGTGCTCAATTTGCAAACATTTTTCACAGATCGGTGTAGCCTTTAAACGCAGCCCCAGGCGCACTCCCTGTGCTGTGGGCCCCAGCTCCCTTGCCTGCCCCCGGCGCCGGCTGGGGTGGCTGGCGTGTCTCTTGCGGCTGGCACGGCTCACGTGGCTCTCGTGGCTCTCGCGGCTCTCTCGGCTGGCATGGCTGGCACGGTTCACGCGGCTCTCATGGCTCTCGCGGCTGGCATGGCTCTTGCGGTTCTTGCGGCTGGCACAGCTCATGCGGCTCTCGTGGTTCTCGCGGCTGGCGCGGCTCTTGCGGTTGGCATGGCTGGCGTGGCTCTCACGGTTGGCACAGCTCACGCGGCTCTCGTGGCTCTTGTGGCTCACGCGGCTCTCGTGGCTCTCGCAGCTGGTGCGGCTCACGCGGTTCTTGTGGCTCTCACAGCTGGCGCGGCTCACGCAGCTCTCACGGCTCATGCGGTTGGCGTGGTTCTCGTGGCTGGCGCGGCTCTCGCGGCTGGCGTGGCTCTTGCCGCTGGCACGGCTCACGCGGCTCCCATGGTTCTCACGGCTCACGTGGCTCTCGTGGCTCTCACGGCTGGCACGGCTCTCGCGGCTGGCGCAGCTCTCACAGTTTGTGGTTCGGCTCGCGGCTCGGCTTGCGGCTCTTGCGGCTGGCACAGCTCAGGAGGCTCTCATGGTTCACAGCTTGGTTCACGGCTCGGACTTCTGGGTTGGCAAATTTCTGAACTTGTGCATGCATAACGCGCACCGGATTAGAAGGTGTACTTCCAGGTTTCAATCAAAATTTTAGTCAAAAGGGTGCGCCTTATAGTCATGAAATTACTGTAGTTCATTTGGCCATATGCCAATATTGGTTAGAGGTTGAACATACATTTTCCACAAATTTGCATACAGGTAATCATCTCTAACACTAAACTTAAGATAAAAAGTAAGTACACGGAAACTCGAATTGTAGTTAATAGCTTTCAGAATGATTAGGAATAGGGGTTTTTTCCGCTATTTAGCTATTTTTGTATGTGTATTAAATTAATTTGTTCATTTCAGGGAAAGAATTGCATAAAAGCAATCTCATGTCAACTCAGGGGCAAAATTTCTCATAACTCAGTGGGGGAAAAGTGACAGAGAATTAATGTTTTGGTATAGAGATGATACTGGTAGAGAGATATCAACTAAAGACAACACTTTTAAAAATCAAATCTGTGAGAAATTGTTCTTCAGCTTTTGTCAACATATGAGAAAATGGAAAATCTGCTACATTAGTATACATGTGTTAGCACCTAGGTACTGCTATAAAGACTATGCTGTGAATAGTTCTTATAAATTGAGAAATAGTTAGCAACATTGTTAGTTTACCAGAATCACAACATTGTGCTTTCCATTCTTCTTCAGCTCCTTCATGAACTCTGGCAGACCAGCAAATTTCACTTTATCATAGGTAAAGTCCAGGCGACGTTCCATGTAGTCAATATCATAATGTTGGACATCCTAAATATTTTTAAAGTAAAAAAATTACATCAATACTTCGTCCAGCTCTGGAGTACTCAGACAGGGAAGACTGGATGTGTTGGAGCAAGTCTAGAGGATGGCCACAAAAATGATCAGAAGGGCTGGAGCACCTCTGCTATGAGGACAGGCTGAGACAGACAGGGCTGTTCAGCCTGGAGAAGAAAAGGCTCTGGGGAGAACTTACTGAAGTCTTTAAATATCTAGAGGGGGCTTGTAAGAAAGTTGGAGTCAGACTTTTTGATAGGGTCTGTAACAATAGGACGAGGGATGATGGCTGTAAGCTAAAGGAGTGTAGATTCAGACTAGATATATAAAGGAAGGAATTTTTTTACAATGGTTGCACAGGTAGATGGTGAATGTCCCATCCCTAGAGACATTCAAGATTAAGCTGGATGGGACTCTGAGCAGCTTGATTTAGTTGAAGATGCTCCTCCTCATTGCAGGGGGGGTTGGATTAGGTGGCCTTTAATGGTTTCTTCCAACTCCAACTATTCGGTGATTCTATGACTGAAGTATCTAATACAGAAATCAGAATGTATGCAACTGCATTTCTAAAAGGCAACTAATGTATGTAATGAAACCTAAGAGATTGTCATTGTAATCCTAGCAATGGACTACAAGAAAATGTAGAAGCCCAAGTTTAGCAACTATTTTGCAATGATCTGCATCAGAAGTTTTTTCATTATTTGTTTTTAAAATGCCAGCACTTCATACTGCATAACAACAAATCCACACCAGAATCACTTGCTATGCAGCCAAGAGCAGCACTTAAACATCTTGTTCACAGCCCACTTTAAATGTTCTTTTAAGCATTATGAGGATACTGCATGCAAACCCACTACATAAGACTATGAATTCTCTTTGTAAGGTAAGTATTTTTCCTCCATTATAATTCTATTCACCTCACTTCAGAGTGTAAGATTAGCAGACACAGTGAAGAATTCAAACTTACATATGGGATGTCGTAGCGCTTCATGCGATCCACAGTTTCCTTTAAAACATCCAGGCTGCCGTAGCCCCAGCGGGAGAGCTGGAATCCCAGAGACCAGTAGGCTGGCATGTGTGGGCGTCCAATGGCCTGCAGCAGGAATGAGAAATACGTAAACACAAGGAAGGAGAGGAAAAGAAGTTATTCTGAAACACCAGGAGAGGCCTCCAGATCATTTAAGGCACAAAGCCCAGGGCACAGACATCACACGCCCATTAAATACTCATTCCTGTCTCTGAGTGGCTCTCAGCACAGCATGGTTGGTACCTCTCCTGGTGGATCCTTGCCCTCCACAGAGACTCCAAGAGCACCAACACTGAGCATCACTTCTAAGAACACCCCAGTGGAAGACATGGTGTATAAAAGCTAGGTTAGTGTTAGCTGTGGTCTCAGCCTCTGCACAGCAGCACATGCCTTCACTCACAGGGCACATGCCAGCAGAAATCCAGCATGGATCTTCATGCCACCAGATTCATGACAAGTCCACAAACCCCTTGGTCAACAGAAGGCAAATCTCCAACAACACACAGCAACACAAGCTTTACAAACTTCTCTTGCCACGTCCAGCTGAACTAACTTCTCAAGAGTCTGATATTTATTTGAGCTCTCTGAAGTTTTAATCATATTTACACACCAATCTGATGAAAATCAGTTACTTATGGCTGACTACTGTCATTGCTGGCCCACAGCCTTGTGTTGCCAGGCACTGACAACCCTTTTCAAAGCCAGAGTTACTATTTGGTCCTGAAATTTTCAACTGAAACACAAGGTAATGAGTTAAATATGATTTTATAAATATTTGATTTCCACTGTCTGAATGTAATCCATCTGTAAATGGCATGAGGAAACTCAATTGAAAGCACAGGGAAGCAAGGCACTCTGCTCTGCATCTGGTGAGAGCTGCTGTGGTAACCTGGGTGAGCAGTGGGCAATCACGATGTGTCTGTTCTGCAAATAAGCTGAAATCTGGCTTTGTACACACCAGTGTTTTCTGGGGGACATCTCCTGAAATCCTTACTTCAGTTATATCCAATGAAACTAACCTTTGATTTGTATTTCTAACACCTTTGCAGGCAATACATGAAAATCTAGTTGCTAGTAAGCACCCATGACTTATTAATCAGCTGCAGCTATTGTCCCCCTTTGGCTAAATAACAGTTCTTGCCTTATTTCCTTGTGGATCTCCACAGTTAGGAGTTATAATTACGCTAAGAAGTGAAAAACAACAAAACTTGCATATTGGCAGCTAAACCCCATCTACTTTAAATAAATAAAACAAGGCACTTCTGGCAGTCTGTGTCTATTGCATTGCTAAACTCTCTGGAGATGCATTTTACAAAGGCACACCTTCCTATGGGATTTTCTGTAAGAAGAGCCTGGCCTGGGAAAGCAAGGCTGAACTTGAAATTGCTCTAAAATACATCACATGTTAGAGCATCAGTACACGGATGGACAAAGTGCATCAGACAGAAAACCACATGTGGGAGAGAGGCAGAGAAAAGCTGAGGATGTTTTCAATGCCCCTGAGCTTGGAAACACACTGGGTAAATTGCTTTCAAACAAGAAAGGCTCAGGAACACACAGTCAAACATTACAAATTTGGCTACAGTGTGCTTTCACTTGCTGAGGTGCTGCTGTTTCACATAAGCAAAACCATAAGGAGGCCATAACCCCTGGTGAGGTTAATGCCTTGGTGTCTCCAGGTGCAGCACTGGCTGATCAGCACAGCTGCCCTGTACATCTGCTGCTTGTCCTGTCCCACCAGGCTTAACTTTCCTGATCCTCCTCAACACCTACTTCTCCTCCAGTTCAGCTGGAGGCTGGAGTTTTCAGAAGAAGCAAGAGCAGCTCTCAGCAGCATGCTCCAGCCACAGAGGCACTCAGCTTCCCCTGCACACTGCTGTGGGCAGGCACATGCCAAAACTACCTGGTGCTATCCCATCTCCTTGCACATGTCATCAGCTTTTTTCCCAGAATCTGTGGACACACTTGGTCACCCAGACCATCTTTCAAGCTCTGTTGGGGTTTTCCCTGGAGGGCTGAATGGAGTGTGATGGCTCAGTTCTATCTCCCAGACGACTTGTGAGCCAGCACCAAGGTGTCCAACACAGCATGGCAAGCATCAGGGCAAGAAGTCTTCTCTGTCACATCCACACTCAGCATGTTAAGGATAAATTCTGAGTCTCTAATTCTCATCTGAGGAGGCAGCAGAGCTTGTTTTAGATCAGCAAAGACTGCAGGATGAGCTTTGTGAACCCACCATTTTGTGCTTCTAAAGCAGATGCATATTTTGCCCTTGCTTTCTCTACTATAAACAGAGAATGACCTCTAGAAAGAAGGTTAAAAAACAGACCAAAACAAAAGAACTCCCTAATGAAATAAAATGTTTTGTGCACAGGCTTCTCATCTTGGACAAGAGAAATAGGGAAAACTGGCTGATAAATATTAATCCTGCAGCTAAATGCAGAGCCCTGTGCCCTGGCAGGATTTCTGCATGGCATCTGCTGCCTCTTCCCAAGCAGGCTGGGAAATGGGAAAGGGGTGACCAGCCTGGGCAGAGACAGTGGAACTGCTGAGCAGCTCTGCTCTGGGTCCTGTGATACCACGGGTCACTCCTGGCTGGGGAGGACAGTCAGTCTGGAACATTGCCAATAGAATGCATTTCAAGAGCTGGATGGGGATTGGCTTCTTCCACCTATCAAGTATCCAGGTGGAGAGCAGTAGGCTGGAGGAGGAGCTGTGGCCACTGGTGTGTCAGTCAGAGCCCTTCCAAAAGGGCATTTCCCCAGCACTGGAGGTTGCTAGGTTCACCTGCTCACCTTATGGGATGGTGCTGTGTCACTGTAGACCACAGAGTGAGACAGTATTTTGTGACAGCAATCCTTAAGGAGCTTGGGATTACAGCTAAACCAACAGAAAAATATCCACATTGCAAGGAAGATACTAATTTTTTAAAGCAATTAGTTCTCCAGGTTCACCAGGCCAGTGCATCTATGGTGAGCTTAATTGAAACCAGCAGAATATTTGAAGAGGAAGGATGAAAACAAGGCAGCTGGGAAAACAAATGTTCTTTTTTCTAATTATGTTGTGGACTCTCTCTAATGGATCCCCCTGAAGCTTCCTGATAAAGTAACTGACATATGGTACCCACTCACAGATGGATCAGCAGAGGCAGGAATGTAATTTTGCAAACCTGAAAACTCAAGTTGGATTTGATGTATATTTAGGATCTAGTTAATTCATACAGTTGCATTCTGCATACAAATGAACAGAAAGTGCAGCAGCCAGACAAAGCCTGCTTGGCAAAATTGACTCCTATAGAATCAGAAAAGGTAGATGGGATATGGCAGGGAAACTGAGGGAGAAAAATGGAGAAACAGCAAACATGTGGGGTATCCAAAATGAGGGGGGGAAAGAAAGTGCAAAAGTATGGTAGTGCAGAAAGAGTAAAAAAAAAAAATTTAAAAAATCCTGTATTCTGTTCCAGAATTCTTCCTGCACTTGCTTTCCTGGTGTTTAATAAATTCACTGTTAGCTTTTCCATGTTTACCTAACTTAGCATTTTGTGGGTTTTTTTCCACTTTTTCAGAGCCACCTGAGAGCTGATGCATTGAGGAGGCACCCTTGGAAGCATTTTGTGATAAGATTGAAGTTCAGTGCAAACAGGTATATCTAACAGATATAACCTGTGTCTAGGGAGCAGGTGATCTGTATTCATTTTCCCTGTGTTGGATTATTGGACAAAAAATGTTATTAATATTTAAATTAAATTAATTTATTAAAAATAAGCATAAATTATATGAACTAGGTTATAAGTTCTACAGAGAAATCAGGATCCTATTCTGTTAACACTATGACCAAAGACTTTGATGAGAGAGACTCAGCTGCAGAGTTATGCCTATATACCACAGGGGCTGGAGAGAGGTACTGTTTCCTGTGCTCACAAAAGGAGCTGAGATGTCCAGCAATGTAGATTGCTAACTTTATTGAGTTAATTAGCCACACAAAATGATTTCTGAAGCTTGATATTTGCTCCAACTCCCTTTCTTCAGAGAGGAGTTACAGGAGGAAACCATAAAAGCCAGGTGGGCTAAGGCACTGGGTTTAGTGCTTCTGTATAGTTACACAGTGGCTAAATTCCACAGGTCTCCTATGGCCCACGGATCTGTACCCACCTCATCTGCTACGACTGAGGCAAGCAGCTGAGTGCTGTGGGCACCTAGTCAGTTAGAGGGTAACCTTCCCTCTCAGTCTGCTAACAGAGACTAAGATTTGATTTATGAGAGCAAAAAGAAAGCCCCTGCAGCTGCTGAACCATAAAGAAGATGCTCACAACAACAAAAAATTAAGGATTTTTCAACACCAAGATCTTCAAATCTTGATTTTTGCTGCACAAAACAATTATCAGCTGTTTATTCCTTCTTGGGAAATTCAGCTGCAAGACCCTCACTGAATCATATGTGATAAAATCTATGCTCAAGCAGGTTCCCCATGTTACCTCTCCAGTAGGAGAGTGGACTGAGGTCCCTTACACCTGTAACTCAGCCACACTTCTGTCAGGAAGAGGCAAACCAGCAATTTTCTCTCCAAAGAGAATTAGGAGACTTACAGTTTGCTCACTCGTAGCTTGTTACTGGATAATTTGTGATAAAATAACAAATTCATGGCCTTTACCAAGAGCTATTAAATATCTGTTTTTTGAACCCTAACATTCCTGAGTGCCTTGTTATGGAGCTCACACGCTATTGCTCTGCACTGTTGGTCTGTTCTGGAAGGCCACCAGCGGTCTTGGCAATGTTGGCCTGTATTAGGTGTGGCTGCAGAGCCTCACCAGCCTCAGGTCAGTGCCTGAACTCTTTAGCTTGTTACTGCTCTTTCTCACCCTCCTGCAAGCTGAGGTGTTTGCTGTTAAAAGTGAGATTTGTGTTACATAACTGTTCTGCACACCAGACCTCTTCTGCAGTAGGAGAAAAATGTGATCACTGTCATATACAGAGAGCTGTACAGGACAAACTTAGATGTCTCAGCTGTGGCAGGAGCAATACCCCACACAGCTCAGGGGCAGGAGGGAGCAGAAGAATCAGGCTGGAGGCTCCTCCTTCCCACAGGACCCTGCCCAGCACATCCCCTATAGCTGCTGCCACAGCTACAGCTGTATCCTACAGCTCACCTCTGCTCCATGCAGCACACAGCAGAGGGACAGAGGTACCAGCATTTACCTCTGCTCCCTTCTCACACCCTGCCTCGCTCTTGGAGCACATTTAAAGGTATTATCCTTGGCCAGGCTGGCATCCAGGGCCACCACAGCTTTTGCTGGTGCTTGTCCTCACTCCAAGGATGCAGTGGCTCTTGGCAGAGCACACACAATCAACCTTATCACCACACTGAGAGCCAAGAGCCCTGATCTTGGCGTAGCCTGGACCCAGCAGCTCTGGCCAAGAATCCACCCTGGGTGCTGGTGACAACCTGGAGGGGTGTGTGGGAAAACTTGCATACTCCAGAGGCCAAAT
Organism: Catharus ustulatus; assembly: GCF_009819885.2. Taxonomy (NCBI): domain Eukaryota; kingdom Metazoa; phylum Chordata; class Aves; order Passeriformes; family Turdidae; genus Catharus; species Catharus ustulatus. The sequence goes on along the minus strand of NC_046224.1, from coordinate 15,466,186 downwards.
AAAGAGCTTTGTTACAAAGCTGTCCTAACTCACTGTTTTGTGTGGGGACATGTGAAAGCACAGAGCAGAGCTGTGTTCCTAAACCTCTCACAGAAACAAGCATAGCATAGAGAGGTGGCTCAGACATTGAAGTGGCACTGAAGGCAATGGCTGAAGACATTTGTGAAAGGTGTAAAGCGCTTTGCTCTGGAAACAGCTCCCTTGTTAGCTGTGTGTTGTAACCCAATACCCTACTGCTTTAAGAATGGTATGTCCCTTTAACCCTGTAACCCCTGCAAGACCAATGGACTGACCCCTGCGATGGGATTGGCAAGAAGGCAAGGCTATCCCCTCCCCTTTCCTGACCCTTAAAAACCTGAGCCCTCAAGTGGGACTTTATCCTCCTCCTCTCCCACTCTGCCCACATGGAAGCCTAAGAATAAAACAGAATATCAACCCTGGGATTAAGAGCCTCTGATATCTCATCTGTTCTACATGATACAGCACCCCTGGCCAGCTCTGCAGGATAACTGGGGACAGGGCCAGGCTAGGGTGCTGTTTCAGCTGTGCACCTGCTGGCACCTGGCCACCCTGCCACGCCAGTGGGGCCATCCTGGAGAGATAAAATGAGTGGTCCCTGCAAAAAGCAGAGCTTGCTCAGGAGGGAGGCAGTGCTACTCCACCAAGCTCTGCAGCAGTGCAACCTGGTCCCACCAGGGGCTCTGCAGCCAGGAGCTCCCAAAACACCAATTCCCAGAGGAGACCCCTGCAAACAGCTGAGAGAGCCGAGCCGTGCTGCTGAGCAGCACCTTGCAGACATCAGTCACACTTCTCCTCTCTACCCCTTCTCTTTCCCTACAGCATGACAATGACTGCACAGGGAAAATCCTCTCAGTGTGACAGAAAAGACAATTGAAAAATAAAGTCTTTTCTGTCTCCTTCACCTTCCCACATATCTTGTACATAAAAGCCAAATTATTACCCTAGAGAATAATATGGTAATTGCAACATTTTTGACCTTGGAATTTCAGGATGTTTACTGAAGAAGTTATTATTTCACATTGAAATTACTAACATGCATTCTTTAAGATTCCCTAGAGGGTTGAGCACAAGCTCAAAGAATACAGAACAGGGATTTTTTTTTGTCCTGGCATGTGACATGTCTCATTAGGAGACGCCCACTGCTTTCCTTTACCTTGTTTGCTTTGCTCCAGCTCCATTTCCAGAGACAGGGGTGGAAAGTGAGCTGCCACTACCCATCAGCTGGGGAGTGAGAACTCTCTCATTTTATTTTCAGATGCTGACCACCTGCTAAGCCACAGAAATGCTGCCTTCAAACACCAGTAAAAGACTTTGAAAAGGAACAGGCGTGGCTCTAATTTCCATCGTACTGCTGCACTAACTCCCTTGAAATGGGGATCAAAGCTCCAACCTGGGGGCAAGATGCTTTACTTTTCCCTGTGGCACTGGAATCAGAGATGGTGTGTGCTGGTTTGAGCTGGAATATAGTTAATTTTCTTCATAGTTACTGGTATGGGCTGTATTTTGGATTTGTGCTGGAAATAGTGATGATAATTCAGGGATATATTTGATTTTGCTGAGCAGTGCCTACAGAGAGTCAAGGCCTTCTTTGCCCCTTACTCCACACCACCGGTGAGGAGGCTGGGGGTACACAAGGAGCTTGGGAGGGGACACAGCCAGGACAGCAGAGCCCAGCTGACCAAAGGGATGGCCCATATCAAATGGCTTCATACTTAGCACATAAATCTGGGGGAAGAGGAAAGGAGAGCAGGATATTCCGAGTGATGGCATTTGTCTTCCCCAATAATTGTCACATGTTCAGCCATTCCCCCGATTCCTGGGGGTGGCTAAACACCCTCCTGCTCCTGGGAACTGGTGAATGAATTCCTAGTTTTGCCTTGCTTGCATGCACAGTTTTGCTTTACCCATTAAACTGTCTTTATCTCAACCCACGAATTTTCTCACTTTTACCCTTTGGATGCTCTCCCCCATCCCACTGAGTGAGTTACTGTTTGGGGCTGAGTTGCCAGCTGGAGTTAAACCATGACAGACAGCTGGTGGGGTTGATGTGCAGAGGGAGCTGGAACCCTCCAAGTAACAGAGCAGTTGTTCCTGCTCCAGGACATGGAGGAGCACCATCAGCCTCTCACTTGCCTGGGAGGTAGCACCTGAACCTCTGCTTGGGAAAGGAAGGTTTGGCAAAGCCCACCTTCCCAAAACAGCAGCATGAGCAAGTCTTATCCCTTCCTTCACCAAACCAGAACCCAAAAATACCTTCCTTCTGGGCTAAACCCTTTTTCCCTCACTCTGAACCACAGTATTTCTGTTCCCATACAGGCACTTTAAAATAAGGCAAGTATAGGATAGGGGAGCTTTAAAAAAAGCCAAGAAAGACAAAATGTTTTCTAAAGATCAGAGCTCAGGCTCCTTTGAGGGGTGGCACATCTCACTGTGAGCTCTGAGTGCCCAGCTCTGGGATGCCCCACCCTGTTCAGCCTCCTAGTTGCAGCCTAATCCTGCACAGTGACCCCCTTCTCACAGTAATATGCTTACTCCAGCTTTGCTCCACGCTCTTTAGGTTTGACACTCATTTCTTTATGTACACAGCTTGGGTCTGAGGTCACAATTTTCTGTGGAAAGGCCCAGCTGAAGCATCATTTGGTGACCAGGAAAAACATGTTATCTGTTTTTTCTGCACAGTTCTCACTAGATAAGATTTGCATGTGCAAATCTTCCAGATCAGCCATTTGCATGTGCATTCTCAGTTCTCTGGAAAACATTGGGCAACTGGGTAGCAAGTAGTTACACTCCACGAGACAGCAATAAATGCATTGTTGTACAATGCATTTGTATGGGTTTATACTTCAATGGAATTATATGGGTTTTCATTAGTGAAAAAACAGCCTGATGGCTTCAAAATCAGCAAGAGATTTCACTGGCAAATAGAGGCTTGAAGACTTTAAAGTCCATTCAATATCTCTGAAATCCAGCATATGTGACGTTCCCAAACATTCCCATCTGTGCTCTGCCTAGTTTGTGTTCCTGGCCTGCAGTGTCAAAATGCAGTCATGTCATACAGCAAAGACTATAACTGTGATGGCCCAGAGAGGAGTAAGCTTAGACAGATTTCTTTCTATACATCCCTTTAGTGCATTCATCCTGCATCCCATCCTGATAGATTGCAGGAAAGGCTGGAGATGTGCACTGAACAGCCTGCAATGCTCAGACAGACTGTTCACAGATGCTTGAGCATAATCCAGTTTTCCCATGGATCTGAAGCTACAGCTTTGTACAAACGGATCAGGACAAAGCTCTGGGTGCACTACCCTCTGATAGGACTGTGTTACAAGGCACTGCTCCATGTGCCACGTGCACTTTTCTACTAACCTCAGTGTACTGCTGAACCACGCTTTCAGGAGTCGGTCCCATGAAGAGATAGAAGTCGAGGATCCCTCCAATAGTGCGGAAAGTCAAAGATGGGTTTGGAGACAGAGTAACATCTAAAAGGGAAAAAAAGGGTCCTCAGTACAAACCAGCTCTGCACTATACTATACATAAGTCTGAGACTCAACTTGAGGAGGCATTACTTTACTGAGGGAGGTCAAATGCTGTACCAGGCTTCCTAGAGATGTTGTTGATGCCCCGAGCCTGTCAGTGTTTAAGAGGCATTTGGACAATGCCTTAGCAACATGTTTAGCTTTTGGTCAGCCTTGAAGTGTTCAGGCAGTTGCACTACAAGTATGTTTTATGTCTCTTCCAACTGAAATACTCTATTCTATCCTATCCATCCTAGGTGTGTGCCTGGTGGGCTCTGCTGTGCACCTTGTGGGTATGACTGGATGAGCAAACAGGGCCTGAAGGTAGGCAGGCCATTGCCCAGTGTTTCTGTAATCTCTGCTTTCAGACTGGCATGGAGCAGCAAAAATCACAGAAACCCCACAGAGCACATTGCATACCTCCATTTGTCTCAGTTTCATATACATAAAAAGGATCAACAAGTTTGTGTTTAGGGTTCCTCTATACTATTTTAATCTTATTGAAAGCCATTGTCTGCCAGGGGAAACTGATTTTATAGACTAAGTGAAGATTCCCCTTTTCTGAAATTATACCACTAGATTAATGCAGTAAGGTGACCATGGCAACATAGAAAACTATGCTCCAAAGACAGAATATAGGACTAACCTAAACTGATTTGATTTTGTTATGCCAATCTCAGGGGAAATTTCTTCTACGTTCTTTTTTCCCTCTATTTGCATGTATTTTCATTACAAAAAGTTGAGAATGTATTTTCCATGAAAATGCCTAAAAATGCCCAAATTCCTTGCTAAAAATTCATTCTACTGAAATCCCTTTGAAAAATCTTTTAAAAATCTATTAGTCCAGGAAGCTTAGTTAGAGTGCAGTCACTCGCATCCCATTGATAAAGCAATCAGTGAAACAGTATTTTATACTTACTAATCCATCATATTTCTATATGGAGTCTATATAGGGAATACATGTATATTTTTACCTTGTGCATTGGAGTTCAGAAGGAGAACACCGTGGGCATTGGAGTCTGGTTCCACGCACATATAGAAAGGGTGAACTCCATAGAGGTTGGCAAATGACTGAAACAAAAACAGCACACAAGGTATGACTTCAGTTTACCATTTTGTGTAGCTTTTGTTAGGTAGATACATATGCACAGACAAGGAAATAAATTCATTCATAGTTAGAGATTTATTTTGAAAGGTTGGGGATTTTTTAATCTAAATTGGTGTGAAGTCAAATTGACAGAAAAGAGTTATTTTTTCCTGCCTTATCACAATGGAATTTTTTAGTCTTTCCAAGTTACATTTTTGATATTCTGCCAAACCCTTCAAAATGGCATGAGTAAGAATCACTTTTCTGGTTAAAACAGACTCATTAACCACTGACTCCAGTTCAGCCAAATATCTAATGAGTCCTGTTGGAGTCCAGCTTGTTTGGATGAACAGGGATGCATCCGAGCATGAAATGCAAAGCTCTCCTGAATCAGGATCTTGGCACACAATATACTTTTTTTTCCTGAAAACTGCACTCACTGTGAGAAAGGTTCTGATAAAAGGTTGCAAAGTTCCCTCAAAACAATTAATGGCTTTGTGTTTAATGAAAACTGATGACACCTGCAAAGCTTGTGACATTCCATGTTTGCCACCTCCTTTTGGTGACACAAGCTAGGACAACATGTTGCATAGAGCGAATTACCGTTGGTGCCTGGTCCCTGGAGTACATGCCATAGGTAACAAAGTCCATGTTGTGCTTGAAGGTGGGGTGCTCATGCTCACCAAACCCATACACAGAAGTGGATGGCACAGTGGTGGTGATCTGAAGGAATTGGTTGGAGAAGAACAGATCAATCAGGGGACTGTCCCACCTGTGACAAACAGAGAGAGACAGGATTAGTTTGCTTCTCTTAGGAAGGTATAATTTTGAGTTTGTCTGGCTATGTATACTTTTTATGTATTTTGGAGAATAACAGTATTAAAAATCCATTAAATTCTATGCATGCGTCTAATGCACTTAACCTAACACATTAAATTAATCTTGCAATGGTTGAAGATATCTCATCTACTTATGCAAAAAAATGCATCAATATAATTTTTGAAAAGAGCAACTAAAACAACAGAAGACAGGCTATAAATCTATTATCAAAATAAGTAGTTGCTTGTGCTATTTCTATGACAACCAACATGAAAGGCTAAAAATTGTTATTACACAGTGGAGTTCAGAATACTTAATGAGAACAACAGACATTTTATAAGCTTTTTTTAATGTTTTGCTGTATCAGGACCTAAATACCTCCAACTTCATGCAGATGCCTAAAATAGAGATATAGCTTTCTCCAGACTGCTTGAACAAGATGTTTTTATTGTGATGACTCTCTCCTGCTTCTCTCACCAGCTTAATGCATTTATTTCTATTGAATCATCTGTGGACACAGGCTCACATTTTAATTAGGTGCTACATTCTGTTTCCTATCTCTAGAGCTATAATGAGCTGCAAGTTAGATGGGGGAGAACATAGTCAAGCTGTGGAGAAGTGTTTTGTTAATGGTCCTGTGTATGCCATGAGTAGCTCATTTAGATAGCACCCTCTCGAGCCTTGTTTAACCATGAATTTGTTACAGCTAATTAAAATAAATGAGCCCAAGCCATAGAGCACAGAAGTGGCATAACTATCTTTTTAATGTTCTTCTGTCAATGGTTTTGACAAAATTAAATGGTTGATAAAATTGACTGGTAAATCAGAGAAATGGGAGATGGGTAGTGTTGATGGGGAGCAGCTCTACCCCCATGAGGGGAGTGCTCTGGTGGGTGGCCTGCCACCTGTGCCACCAGCACCCCTGCCTGGGGACAAGTGCCTGCTGCTGGGAGGACTGGGAGGGCACCACTGCTCCCATCACTCTGGTGGGCTCTCCCTTGGTTGCAAGGACAGCCTCTCATGGGTATGCTTAAGGCACTCCCTTGCCTCTCCATGCAAAATGCAGGCACAGGCTATCCCTAAATTTTCCTAGACAAATCCAAAGTCACACACAGATACTAAAGGGTTTGTGTATTTTTTGAAAAGTTTATTTGTCCTTTCTTACATGCAGGAAAAGTAAGAATTTGTATATAACTCTCAATTTGTTCTTTTTTGCCAGCAGGAACCACTCCCTCCCTCCTTTCCATCATCTCCACCTACATGCAGTACTGAATAAAATTATTTTCTTTTAGGAGGGTTATGCATGCAAAACATCCCTGAGAATCAGATCCAGTCCTTGACAAATAGAGGCCTTTCTGTAAGAAGCAGTTGCTATATAGGAATAAGGATGGCCTCTGGAGCTATATTCCTGCCCAAAGGAGAGTTGTCACACAGCCAAGACAGGAAGGGTCACTGCTCTAAGCAGACCACAGGGTTATAAAAATCTCAAACTATGCCAGAGGGGAAATGCTTTGGGAAGAGTTTAAATATCTGTCCTAAGTCATTGAGCTCTCCCCATGATGTCTGTTCAGAGGACATGAGGCTTTATACATTTGTGGTACCCACATTATAGCATGGACATTTCCTACCATGAGAACACTTAATGTTACCATGGCATTAAAGTATTCCTTCAGCTCAGCAAAACCCCTCCCTGACCAGGAGGGTGACTGGGGTGGTGCAAACGACAACCCTAGGAACAAGCCCCCTGCCCCACCACATCTTTGCATGTTGTGGAGAAACTGGTTTATGACTCATGCATTCCTTCAAGCAGCTGTCATGCACTCGACCTCTGCATGACATTGCCATAACAGTGCCCTGCTCTGCACCCCTCCATGGCTCAGCTCCCTGGGGGCTGCCACCCCTACCTGCACAGCTCCCCATGCTGTGCCACCAGCCCTGCTCCCCATCAGCCTTGTCTTTCCCTAGACCTCTGCATTCCAGCATGGCTATGTGCTAAATACAACATTAACCATGACATAAAAAGGCTGGCAATTACTCTTGGTTTTTTTGGGCATAATGTAGAGAGTTAGGGACATGCGTACGGAAGATCTCGTGCTGTACAGTTAGTTAGGACACACCCCCCCTCTGTAACCAGACCCCTGCCCTGTACCTGGATGTACCTGGATGTACCTGGATGTACCTTGCTGACGTAAGCAGGAGGAAGTGACAGCAACTACCCAGGCTATAAGAACCCTTGAAACCCCCCAATAAACGCCATTTGTTTTCCACCACGTTGGTGTCAGGAGCATTTGGACCGAGTGATCCTGGGGTTTGGGTCACCGTGCCGGGCCAAAGACCAGATCGCCACGCCTTGAGAAGGCGACAGCATCATTATGTCATTTCCATCTGAAGGAAAGTATGGACAGGTTTTCTGTTTTCCCCTGGCACTACTCTCTGCCTTCCCTCCCAAGCAGCTTCCTTGTGCTCTCTCCAGCACACTGTGGTAGGCTGTTGTGCTACTTTATGACTTTTCTCGTGTGGTGCTGGCAAAGAGCAATTATTTAAATTTTAAAAAAAAAGTCTGTCATTCCTTAAACCCTTGGACACAATAAAAGAAAACGTCATATTTCTCACACCTTCTCTTCTGCTGGTTTAAAGCTAATAGAAGGAAGAAAACAGGAGGGAGCATAAAATGACATCATATCTGCAGGAATTAGCATGGTTCTCCTCCAAGAGTCCTATGTACCATAACAGCACTGTGATGGACTACAGAAAGGGTCTAAAAAATCTTAAAACACAGCTGAACAGTTCCTGTCAAAAATGCAAACTCTGCTACAAGTTAGACAAGGCAAAGTCTGTGAGGACAAGAACTCTTCTTTTTGCTCGAGGGGTAGTAGCTACAATCACATTTACTGCTGAAAGTCTTAACCTGTTACTACTGTGTCTGTGTAGGAACATTCCTGCCTGTGGAAATACAAACCAGCCTCCCCACACATCTGCCTGGCCCATTGTCTGTGAACAGCCAGCAGTTGTCTGTCCAAGGAGTCTGACTGAAAAAAGCTACTCTTCCATACACAGTGCACTATACTAAAGAGTAAACCTCTCTAATTTTTAACCTCTTATCAGGAAAAAAATTAATTACTCAGATTGAAAACGTCTCTGTAAAAATTAACATTTTTTGGCCAGCCAGGGAACTAGTCTCACACCCAGCAGTCAAGCCACTGACTATCAGGATGAAATGTAACTGGAGTGGACCAAGGAAATAGTATTAAAGGAAGATGAGTAGGCAGATAGATAAAATATCCTGTTCATATTGAAGGTGTAGTTCATGACTAACATTGTCACAATGTTTGAGAGGGATGACTAAAAGGCTGTACAAGATGTTTTTCAGGAATGCAATAATCAGTCCTTTGTAATACAAAGTGAACATGACAATTTACCTTTCTGAACAACTACTCTGTTGAGGTTTATTGGAGGCCAATGACTGCAGTGTGTGCAATGACTTGAAGCACTGATGCACCTGCAGTGAGCAACCAGCTGGTGACACTTCTAAAGGTGGTCTTACAAAACCTCCAGATTTAGGAGACTTGGGACACATATATGGTAAATCATTCGGACAGGCATCATGCATTAGCTGGACATTTGAAAAGAATTTTATGTTGGGAGAGGTTTGGTCTTTTTTTCTTCCTGTTGGAATGAGTCCTGTAGAACTGAGCTCATTATTTTAAGTTGTAAATAACTGGTCCACTCAGTCACTCGGAGAAAAATGTCTTCTATAACATCTGCTTTTCTTGGCCTTCAGACCACCCTGTATATTATCTGTGTGCAAATTTAGTTGCAACTTCACACAGCTATCCAAAAAGGGGGTCTGAGCCTCCTGACAAAGCTTGGGCTCACCCTTCCAGAGGGCCTGGGCTATCATAGTACGCATAGTAAAGTGCTAAAGCACCCTAGGGAGTGAGGAGCACACAGCCTATTTTCAAATGAACCTCAAATACACTGACTGACTCAACACACTTGAGCTGCTGAGGAGCATCACCTTAGGAGCCCAGATCTCCATGGTTTTCCACTGATCTCAGATTGCTAAAAATACTTCCACTGACTTCTGCTTTTGCCTGAAGTTAACCTTCTTCATATTAGCTGATACAGTGTGATGTTTTGGGTTTGTGCTGAAAGCTGCTGATAATTCAGGGATGTTTTAGTTACTGCTGAGCAGCTCTTAACAGAGCAAAACAAGGCTTTGCTGCTCCTCACTCTGCCCCACCAGCAAGGAGGCTGAGAGTGCACAAGTAGCAGGGAGGGGACACAGCTGGGATAGTTGGCCTCAACTGACCTAAGGGATGTCCCATACCATATGGCTTCAGGCTGAGCATTAAAACTAGCAGGAAGGTTGGCTGGGAGACTGCTGAGACTGCTGCTCAGGGACTGGTAGGCATCAGTCATCAGATGGTGGTGAGTAATTGTTGTCATTTGCATCACTTTTCTTTCTTGGGTTTTATTATTCTCTCTGTTATTTTCCTTTTAATAACTATTATTATTATTATTATTATTATTATTATTATTATTATTATTATTATTATTATTATTATTACTACTACTACTAGTAGTAATTTTTTTTTTTGTTATTAAACTGTTATTGTCTCAACCCATGAGTTTTCTCACTTTTACCCTTCCAATATTCTCCATTTTTCAGGCAGGAGTGAGCAAGCAGCTGTGTGGTGCTTGGCTGCTGGGTAGGGTTAAACCATAACACTGTTTCACAACAGCTGTATTCATTTTTAGCTGTAACTCATGGGACACCATTGGAGTGCAGAAGGCCCACTAAGACTGAATTTTTATATGTTTATCTTATTTTAAAGGTGATTTGTCAAGTAGGTGGAGAAAACCAGCAGGAGTAATCAACAGATTTTCCACAAACATGACATTTATAAAAACATAAGTGTGGAGTATATTTAAAGTTATTGACACAGTTCTGTTCTACTTCTACTGCATTCATTATTGTGATATCAGAAAATGTCCTATAACTCACTGGACATACAATGCTTAATTTTTACTCTGAAAAACACTTGGCTAAGTGATATACCTACAATACTTCTTGCCTAGATAACATACATCTTAATGATTAGAAGACTAAGATAATGGCTCTTACAAACTAGGAACAAACCCATTCTACTCATGGTGCATGCAATTTCCTCCCCTTGCTTTCACCAAAACTGCAGTTATGACAATAGTATTATAAATCACTCTAATAGTGTTGCCTATGTAAAAACACCTTCATGGTGAGGGGTGTCTGTGCTGACTACCACAAACAATAAAAAAGGCAGCTGAACTCTGCAGCAGCCTTTTTGGAAATTAGGAAAAATCTTTATTAGATTTTGGTTATTTGTGCAGTATATTCCCAAGTGCAATAGCAAACAAGGTATTCCAAATGCTTAATAGAAAGTAGTCCCTATCTGGCTTGTAAAAAATAAATGTTCTGCCTTCCATTATTTGTGTGACATCATGAAGGAAAAGTCAGGATATTAAAGTAGAGAATCAAATCAGTAGTCCATCCCTCTGCAGCCTGTCTCCAGCAATGGCCCAGGCCAGATATCACAGAGGAAGGCATAAGATGTCACTCAGAGCCAGTCTTGCAATAATCTGCTTATACAGGAAGTTTCTGGCTGTTTCCATAGAATTAACTGATGCTGTGAAGCATGGAGACAAAAGTATTTGGGGGTTTTATTTTCCTACAGATGATTTTTTTGTTATGCCTGAATGTGTATCCTGCTAGGCCTCTTGTGCCAGTGCTGCCCTGGGGAAATGAGTGCCACAGAGTAATCACACACTGCAAAATGAGCATGTGTTTGTTATTTATCACTGTCTTAAAGCAAACAGTTCCCAGCCTTTTACTTTCTATTCTTGAGAAAATATGTGCTTTCTTGGAGCTTTCATGCTCCCAGTTGATACCACCTCCTCCAGTGGTTGCTGTTAGTGTGGCAGGAGAAGTAAGGAAAATAGCACTTAACCTGAGTTTATGTGCCACAGAACAACTCACAGGCTGTTTAGCTTCCTCATCTGCCTTATTACAACACAGTATTTTCTTTCTGTTTCTACTAATGTAGGGCCCTTGCCAATGATAGGGCAATTTCCCATTAGAGCTGCAAGATCAACCAGGATATCCTAAGCAAGGATTTACTAAACTAAAGCCAATCTCTTGAACATTTTTCCACTGACCACACCAATTTTGCCAAAGCAGTTATTTTCCAAGCATGATGGGAGTGAAAAGAGGCTCCCTGCGGTCCCCACTGCCCAATAAAGATGGTAGTTTGGGAGCTTCACCTCTGGGGCAGGAGATCCATGCACCAGTCCCTGTCCCTCATGGTTCAGAACTGTGACTTGCAGCCTTAAATCAGATGCAGGTTTCTAGTTTCCTTGTGGAAAGCACCTGATGCCTGCTTGGGAGCAGAAGCTTTGCTGTGTCTCATCATCTGATCCCCTTGGAATCTCCCCAGGGAATGCACCTCCCTAGTGTACATGGACATGGCACCTCTTTACCCCCCCAGCTTTTGATAGCTACTGGCACAGAAAAGGACCTTTCCTGGCTAGTGTAAAAACAGCAGGAGCATTGGATAGGGTGAAAAGCAGAGCAGAAGGATGCAGGGTGAGATGGAACAGAGAACAGGACAGTAGTGGATGAGAAGGAGAGAAGTAAGAGGGAGTAAGACAAAAGAGGTATTACTGGGAGGAGGAAGGGAGGCAGCCCAAGAGCTCCTGGTCCCAGCAGCCCCCAGCAGTGCCTGGATCATCTCCCTACACGACTCTGTCTAATTTTCACCCCATGCAGGCAAAGCAGCAGCTGTCAACTGATTGGAGCAAGCTGAAAATGGAGCAGGACTTGGCCTTTTATCCTTGCTCCTGGCTCTGCATGAGGTTTGCAATCAGCTGTTAATGTCTCTGCCCACACATAGTTTATTCCTCTCCCCTGTTATTGTGATTACATGGAGCCCTGAGTTTGTCCTGCCCTCCTTGGGTAGCTCAGCTACATCTCCCTGCATGCAGTGAGTGTGAGAAATGCCTGTAAAGCACACTCAAAGTCTCCTCTGCCTCTCCCTTGCAGCATTTCCAATGCAGAATGAAATCATTCCTCACAAGGAGGAGGCTTTGCACACGAGTGGCAGAGTGGGGATGGGGTTTTCTATCAAGCAGACAGATAGGAGCCTGACACTCCATTGCTTCACAGCCTACAGCACAGACACAGGTGGCAGGACGCTGCAGCTCGGAAAGGAGGGTGGGGAAACTCAGGTGCGGACTTTGAAAGAGCCACCCAAACCTACACTGTGTTTCTGCTTGGGACAGGATGTTCCCTTCCCAGATAGACTGTCAGCTGTGTCAGAGCATGCTGGGCATCACGAGGGAATTTAGGGTTTTTGGGGGTAGGTCATCCAGCAGCATGGCTCTGCTAGCACAGGATAAGAAGCATAATGAAAAGTAGATTTCTGATGATCTGGGATTTCTTTACTATGGAAAAGCTTTCCTCAGAGATATTTAAAAGGTCCAGCAGAGACCTGGTTTGGTCTCTTGGCAGATACAAGCTGTTACCCACCCACATCCGGGGAGTGCAATTGCAGCACCTGTTGGAGAGGCTTTATTTGCCCACATTGACTGTTCTGAGCAGTGTTTGTGTGCATATGGAAATCAATGATTGATTCAGCTGTTTATTGAGACAGTAAGGCCATAGCTGTTCTCATCTGAAAATAAGAGGCTAAAGTCCTTCCAGGTGTCAGGCACTTGCCTTTATCTCAGGGACAGTCTCTCACACAGCCTGCCCTAACCTGGCACAGAGGCCACCAGCTGTGCAGCTTGATGCCTGGGTGCCCTGCAGCAGCTGTTCCCACTTCTGGAGGGAGCCCAAAGGAAAAGATTTGGATTTTAGCATTCAAACCTGCCTTTGACAGGTTGAACTAACATGAAAATCTACTTAACATGCCAGATGCCACCAGAGCACCTCTGGACTTGGGCAGTCAAGTGCAGCCCCTGATGGGGATGTTCCTATAATGCTGATTGCTGAGGGTTCATCCTTCCCAGTAAAATAAATGCAGCCACCCATAGCTTTTAGGCCAGGATATAAAACCTGCTTCCCTGTTTTGAAAGATTCCATCTGCACAGCTCTTTTGGTGGCTAAGGAGATTGCAAATCCCTCTAAGACAGGCTATGGAGCTATCTCTGAGCACCTGCATTTCCTCACTCTGACAGGATGGACAGGCAAACAAATGAAGGGGAAGCATTTTTGCTCCTCACACGGGGAATATAACTAAACTAAATATCATTCAGCTGTGAGAGGAATGGCTTCCTGACAGGATCCTTCAGTCTACAGTACTGGCTGTGCCATTTCATATGAAACAAGAATTCCCAGGAACACATGATTTCCCTTTCTGTACACAAAATCTCATGTCTCTGCTGATGAGAATATTTTGGGAGCAGCCTTGCCATTGCTCGCAGGACAAAAGCCCATTATCTGTGCATTGTATTCACCCACACTTTCCTGTTTTTGGGGTTGGCTGGGTTTCAGGAGCACTCCTTTACCTGCCTGGAGGCAGTGTACAATTTCCCTCGGGGATGCTGGTGCTGTGCTGGTGCTGCAAACCAAGGCTGCCCTCTGCCTCCCTGGGCTGTGCAGCACAGCAGTGCTGCAGCCCTCACCTCTGCTGCTGCTGGGCACTGACCTTGGTGCACAAGGACATGGAGGGCAATGAGGAGCCTTCCCCAGGCCCACAACAGGCACTGAATGTGCCCTCCTGGAAACCTGCTTGGTGGGGACCGACTTGTTCTCCTCTACCTGTCACTGGAGCTGTGCCTCCTGCAGACCCTGCATCTGCTCCATGGCAGGCCCCTTCCCTTAGCTGGGACATCTCAAGTTTCACCAACCCAGGCTAAATCCTTGGGGTCTGGGTGAAGGTGAGGAGGGCTGACTGACAATGGGCCGTGAGCTAGCCGCTTGTTATGCATTCGCCCCTTGCACCAGCATTCCAATTAATATGCCTTTACAGAAAGAAGAAGAAAACTGGGACTTTAACAAAAGCCCACTGTTTACACAGAACTGTTAAGTTTAATGAGAAATTTAATTATTTTTGTTATCAGAGTAAGGCATAATACATTAATTTAAAATAGCCTGCATAAATAAAACTTTACAGAATTGATTGTGAGGTATAAGGAGATGCCATGAGACTGTAGTTCAAAAGGATGGTCAGCTCATTAAATCCCAGCATAATGGTTCCATCTGCAGACCATTCTAGAGGCTGTATTGTCTTATTTGCATCACTCATGTTAAGCCATCCTTAAATTGCTCACTGCTGCATTCCCAAAAGCAGCTGGCAGGAATGCACCCTGATTGAGACTCTCTTTCTAAGTAGTACTATGCCCTAGAGATGTGTTGATGGAAGCCAAGGAAAGGCGAAATTATGACACCTGGTGACATTTGTTAGTGAGGGGAGCTTTTGCTGAAGTTAAACTTACAGTACTAGCTTGAGAAAATAAATGGTATTTTTGCAGAGGGACACTCTATATCCAGTGCAATTCACTGACATCAGTGGAAATCAGAGGCTCATGGCCTCCATGGCTTTGAGCTTCCTAGACCTGCCTACTGGAAAGTGTCAGGAGATTGGGTGCTCAGTCCCTGACACCTCAAATTTCAGAAATCTTAGCTCAGTGCTTTGATGAGTTGAGTTGACCAGCATCCCAAGCCATGAAACTGTATCATCAGAAGTTTTTTGACTTACTGAATAAACTTTTGTGCACGCACATAGATAACTGTCTGTTATACACGCACATACCCCTATTAATGCCGAAACTCCTTCAGAAACAAGGTATAAATCTGCATTTACATACACCACCTCCAATTTGCCTTTGACCCCTTGTCACACAAACCCAAGCAACAGGGTGCAAGGAAACAGTGCTGATCCCATCACACCTAATTTCTACAAAAAACAATGTGAATCACATGTAGTACTCACAGCACGGTGCCAGTGCTTTTCCTCCTGATCGTGAAGTGCGTGGAATCATCTGAGAACTCAACCTCATAGTTGGCTTCTTCAGCAGTAACCCCAGGGCCATTGATCTTCAGGGGGACTTCAAACCGCTCCTTGTTGGGGTCGTAGAGCTAAAGCAAGGCAAGCAGGGGGCAGGTCAGCTCACTCCTCAGCATGGGTTGCTTTGGTTAAATGATTCCAGCCCCTCAGGTACTCACCCTGAACCGGAGTCTGTCCTTTGTCTGGAACTCCACTTCCAAGACGACCGGGGAAATGTCATTTCCAAAGAGGGTCAGGGCCTGGCGCTTGTTCAGTGTGACTCTGCAGTGGAAATGCACACGTGTTGGTGAATCACGATTTTAAAGAGTTAAGATTTTTGCTTAGGGTTAGAAGTGATTTGTATTGATCAGGATGTAAGTTAGGCAAATGGTAGGTTAATGATTATTAGATGCTTAAACTGGAGCTAATTGTTATATTGTTTGCTGTTGTGAGCTTGCTTATAGAAGAAAGTGGAGTAAGTGAACCATTGTGAGAACAGACTGAAACCAATAAGAACGATGGTCAGCACCTGGACTGTATACCAATTAATCACAAAGCGGGGGGCCTTGGATAGTGCCAGAGGGTCACACAGACCTGATGAAGACTCTCCTGACTTCATCCTTTAGGACCACTTACCCATTTTGAGACCACTCACCCATTGCACACACATGAAAGACTAATAGCCTCATTTTAATATTGAATGGGGATGGGAGGTGCTGGGCTTATGAATATGAATTGCATGTAAGATCTTGGGAAATAAACAGAGGGCAAAGAACCTTGTTCGGCGTGGTCACACCTTTTGGAGATGACTCCTGTGCTGCCCTCTGGTGAATAAACATACCACTTTCTAACTTTAATTAGTTAGAGAGTCTTTGTCCATGATCATATAGATTTTTAACGATTCATTGGTGCACACCACCATCGATCACTGGGGCAGGGCAGGGGATCCAGCCAGCTACAGTAATTTCACGACTATAAGGCGCACCCTTTTGACTAAAATTTTCCCTGGAACCCGGAAGTGAGCCTTATAGTCGGGTGTGTCTTATCTGATTGACAAAGTTGCGAAATTTGCCAAACCGGAAGTGTGAGCTGTGAGCCCTGGGGGAAGCCAGAAGTGCCATGGCAGCCGGCTAGAGGCGGGCCCAGGGGCCCGCGGCACTGCCCCTGCCAGGTGAAGGCGGGCCTGGGGGCCCATGACTGCCGGGTGAAGGCGGGCCTCTGGGCCCGTGGCACTGCCCCTCCTTAATGTTAACGGATAAAATAGGGGCCACCAAAGAAAGGAGACCTCATCGTTTCCTGGGGCACAGCTCCCAGGGTGAGAGGGACCACTCTGTGCCTGCTCCTGGTGTCCTCACCTGTGGTGCAGTGGGAGCACAAGCTCTAATTCTATGGCATGTGCCCAGGGCAAGGTGTCCCTTACCCTCCTTGTCACACGTGTGTTGGAGCAGCTGGGGAACTTTCCAGCGAGAACCCCGGGGTAGCAGCGGTGGCCATGGGACCCAAGGAGCCACAGACACTCACCTCCAGCCCTTGTCCGTCTTCTCGACGTTCCCGCTGCGGGCGTAGCCGTAGGGGCTGTCCTCAGGGAAGAAGCACCAGGGAGCGTTGGGCACATCGGTGGAGCACCAGGTGCAGCCTCGTGCCTCGCAGACCTCCTGCGAAGCGCCGGGCTGCGGGTGGCAGTCGATGCGCTTCTGCACCGCCATGGAGCTGGGGCACTGCGCATCCTGCTCCGAGCCCCAGCACCCAGTGAGGGCTGCACATGGGAAAGAGCAGCAGGGAACCGCGTTAGAAACCCCCAGCACTGCAAACTTCAGTCACGCTTCTTTGGGATGTGCTTTCTCCCCATCTTAGGGCTCGTACCCACGATCCCTGGGACTAAGGTGACACAGCAGCTGTCTGCTCATCATGGAGCCAGAGCAACAACCACTGGGTCTGTGTTCTTCAGCACCCAGAGCTGCCTGTGCTCAGCTGAAGCACGACTTGCTTGAAATACTCATAGAAAGTTAAATCGCAGCGTTATGAAGCTGCTGGTGAGGCATGAAAGCAGCACTGCAGGCTGGCAGAACAGGAGGGGTTCTTCAATAAGGACTGCTATCAATATTAAAACGTTACATTTTCTGTATACTTATGTTATGCACAGATGTTTTCTATCTATAGAGATACAAATATGTGATGAGCAGCATGCACTTGTATGATATAAATAGAAATATAGTGAGTATATGTTCATATTGAGTTTCTTTTCTGCATTGTATGACTACTGTATCTACGTAGTATTAGGAGTTTGTGTTAATACAGGTACAGTTATGAGTAAAGGGAAGATGCCAGCAGTAAAAGAAAAGCCATATATTTATTAGTCATTTGCAGAATTGTCATGAAAATATCCTGTTAGTAAGGTGCTAAATTTTCCCTTTTTACGGCTGCAGGTCAAGCCCCTCTGGTTGAGAGCCTCCCAAGAGCAGGGGGACCACAACATCAGCTCCCTGTTGTGCTGACAAACTGCTGTTAGCAAATATTCTCAGAGAGAGCAGGCATATCACAGGCAGCATACTTATTTTGAAGTTAATTTATGTCATTTTAGTCATTATAGCAATATTCAAAGATTAAATCTACTTGAACGATAATTGCCCTTTTCTACAAAATGACTAATACCTCTGCTTTCATTTTTTTTTCCCATGTGGACTGTTGTGTGCTTGAAAGCCTAAAATATGATTGCTGATGCAGTCTGGGCTTCTCCACAGAAAGAATTCTACAAGCAGATGTGCACAAGCAGTAATTATGTATACTGGAAAAATTTACGGAATGAAATAGTAGATTTTCGCTAGAGAAGACATCATGCTGCAATGCCAGAGTTGATTTCCAAGTGGGAGATATGAACACAGAAAAACAGGAGTGCCACCTCCTTTTTTTTTTTTTTTTGAGAAAACTCTCATGCCCCTTTTATACAGGAACATCTGACACTCAGGTCTGATGCTCCCAGGCTGCTCAGCAGAGCTCACTGCTCACAGCCACAGTGCCTCATTATCATCTTCTAGAGGCTGGAATTAACAGGAATTATCTGGCTGTTAACCTTTGCCAGGTGCTGGGCAGGCAGGATTGGTTTCCACCTCTGTTTTCAGGGGCAGAGAGTCAGGTCCCACAGGCTGACTGCTCTCTGTCCAGCATTCACCCCTCGTGACCTGTCACACAGAAAAGCTCCAAATTCTTATCCTCTTTTTCATCTAAAGCATAATAGGAATAGGAGCATCCTTCTGCAATCCCTCAACTATTTCTTCTTGGAGCATGAAATAAACTAAACCCATCACATTTTATTTTGGTTTAGTGTATGTTTTCTTATGGGAGTCAAATGCAGCATTAGTGTTTTCATTGCTGAAAATAAAGAGTATGACTGAACAAACTACAGCAGATTACTCACGTGGAGTCATTTTACACAGTACAGGTTTGTGAAAGACTTTTACAAACTAATTTGTATTGTAAAATACTTTCAAAATACTTCTTATGAATGATATTTTGAATGAAAAAACTAGTTCAAGAAAAAAAAAACGTTGCCTGAGCAGAAGCCAAGAAATTTCTTCCATTTTTTCTCCCATTAATGCAAAGCTTACATTTTCCAGAAAATTTATTTAAAAAAAAGACTTGCAGGTGTGCGAAGCTGAATAGGGCTGCAACCTTGTTCATCGCTTGTTCCTGGATTTATTTCTGTTCTAGTACCAACACAATAGCAGCAAGTGGGAAGATATAATCTTCCTTCCCTACTGTTAAAAATAATTTTAAAACCATCATTTTCACTGTATTTACGGCCCATGTCTGTAAACGTACAAAGACGACAAAATCCAAACAAGCAGCTGAATATATAGCAACAGCTATGGCTACTTGCTGCTTTTCCATGATAATTTCCATGGGAACAGAAGCTAAAGCAAGGCAGTTGGAAAGATGTATGTGAAAAATAATCCTCATTGATTTTTAAAACCTTGACTTTACTTTTGCAAAAATATATTAAAAACAAGGCATAAGGAAGGAATTAAAGCATTACGACACAGATTTTTATTTAATAGTAATAATCTTTGTATTTTGGGCTCGTCCATATATTTCAAAGGCAGTTGCTGCAGAGGTTCCCTCCTCCAGCAGCAAAATCATGTGTATTCTCCCTTTACTATGCTATAGACCAAATTAACCTCTGGTATGCCGGGGTACAAATTACAGGAAAAAAGCTAACGAAGCAATAGGTCACCTTCAGGAGCTGAATGATCCCACTGATCCCCTTCTGCCTGTGCTGATGCCCAAGTGCTGAATACACTGTAGGACTGGGGCATATTTCTAAATAAGCCAGCTGTGTTGTCCTCCCACAGTCACCTCAGGTGGAGTCAGTGCCATGTCTATTCTCTCCTTTGACATGGAAAACAATCATCTCTTTTAACAGCTCTTCTGTCATTATCACGTACATATTTTGCTTTTGAACCCTACAACAAAATAAAAATGTGGCATATTTACCTGCGAGCACAACAGCCAAGAAACACAAGCTCCTCATCCCTGCCATGGTTGAAGGAGGACTTCCACAGGCAGTCTGAAGCCTTTTATACAAGGCAGGGGCACGATAAGCACTTGTTTTCATACACAATCAGAAGCATTGCAAATATTTTCTCAGCACTCATATCTTTGATGAGATTAATTGCAACATATGACCTTGTCTGTATCAAAGCAGATAAAACGAGTTACAGTCTAATTTTTCCACACACTTCGCTAAATTCTGGATGCCAACTTTGAGAGGAAAACATGACTTCCCCATGACTTCTTAGAATATTAATTTATCCGAGACCACTTTTTTTTGTTTTTTGACACAAACATGTTCAGAGAGTGGGAGTCTAGTGCTTACCTTTTTCTGATTCCATATTATCTTTTGTCACATATGTGGGTTTACAACACGGATGAAGTTAGGAGAAAAACAAACAGTCAAAGAATTCTCCATTAAAACAAAGCACTGATACTGTGACCTTTACAAAATGACATTTCTCTTCCAATTGGCAAGTACTTTCAGAGTAAAGGTGTGAAAGCTTTGTTCTATCATAAGACCTGGTTTAGGTGGAATATCTTTCTGGACGAAAAAAAAATTAAAACTAGATATTTTTATGAATACATTAAGTAACATTGGTGCCTATCAGGAGATAAGTGAAACAAAATATGTGCACTTCCAAGCATCACTGGAGAGGAACATCTGCAGCTCAGGCCACAGCCACACAGCTGGACAGAGGGAAGTTTTTCCCAGGTCTGGTCTGCAAGGGCTTTTGTCCTGAAGTTACAAAACACAGTATTCATATGAATCTTACATACAGCTATGAGTGTTCAGCCCCAAAACCAGGGGTCACACAGCTGTTGGTATCATTTGTGCAGCTTGGCACAACACCTACTGGGCCAAGGAGAATGGGGACCCTCCACCAGGTACAAAAAGCCTCTCATATGAGTCTTGCATGTAAATCCACTCTTCACTGGGAATTTGCTCAAGGTAGTGATATAGTCCCAAATCATTTGTGTATGTCCTTTGAGTAGCTAAAAAGCATGATATTCAAACACTAAGTGGTAGTGCTGCTGCTTATTTTAACTAATTTATACATTGTTTTTTAACAATCTATATAATTCATCAACCGTTTATATCAAAACTTGGAATACATCAGTAACCTCAAATTGTAAGCGGTATTTTCTACTCCTTTCAAGCTGAGCAGAGAAGGAAGTACAGTAATTTCACGACCGTAAGGCGCACCGGATTATAAGGTGCACCTCCAGGAGTCAGCAAATTCTGGGTTCGGACCAAAATTTTAGTCTAAAGAGTGCGCCTTATAGTCGTGAAATTACTGTAATTCCTGCAAGATCAGTAAGAGGCATCGCAACTTTTCCTCGTTTGACAGCCCATGTGCAATAAGGTAAGAGAAGTGTCACCTCATAGGAACAGGAGTTACTTGCTTCATTTTATGTCTGCACTGTACTAAGTGTGAGGGAATCTCCCTAGGGTTTCCTAAGTACTGTAAAAACACAAATAATGGCCAAGGAGAATGGAGACATGGGATATGAGAACAATGTATGGGCTATAGTACTCACCAAGCTACTCTACTGCACTGTGTAAAATTGTGGGGTTTATATTCAACACCTTTGCAAGGGAAGTGAATTTTTTATAAGGAAATATGATGAACAAGACAAAAAAGCAGTTCACATTCACATCTTTATTTGTTAACTACACAAGCTATAATTTACAGACTGATATTTTCTGAATAATAAAAACAAAACAACAAAAAAACCTCAATATCCAAACACTGCTTCTGAATCTACATAAAATTTTAAAATTTGCAGAATTTACAAAATAATTTTCAGAGCAGCTGGGTAAATTATACATCCTCCCTCAATATCCAGGTTCCAAGAAATTTAGAAGTCATACAGGCACAAGATAAGATATTTTCTTTATACAACCATCTATTTACATAGCTTTTTCCAATATACGTGGTTCAGTTCTCAGAAGTAACTGCCAAGGTTTGCAAAACAGTGTATTTAAAATACATTTAGCAGCATATAAAATTAGATAAAAAGGAAAGACAATTTGCTTAAAAAAAGAAAATGTGAGATGATAGAAACAAATCTAAGAAAAATAGATTAAAATACATTTGTCATGACATTAAGAACACCTAGTCATTGCAGAACATAGGCAAAACAAATAAAACATAGCCATTTCTGGGCATTTGAGTTCTAGTCCTGAGCACAGAGTATACACAGCTGCACAACTTTGGTCAACACAGATTATATGCTATCAACACACAAATCATATGGCATTTGCTGTTAGCAGGATACAGCCATGTCAGGTAGATGTATCGTTAACAGCTTCTTCCCATCTATTATTCACTTCACTTTCCTAACAACAGTGTAAGTGACCTTTAAAATCTTCAAACTGCCTCTCATAATCAAAGGCTTATTCCTGGGACACATTCCTTCCCCTGTTACCCTAAAATACAAAACAGCTGATCATACCTGTGAGTGAAATACAGCAGAGCACTTTTGTTATATATTTCAGGTTATAATTTTGAGATGGTCTTTAGAGAAGACTGAATTCCAGTTAATTTAAACTGCAAGTATTACATATGCACACAAATTCAGCCATAATATATAGAGATACACATGACTGTTGAGACTCAAGCATGTTACCAAGAGGTTATTAAATACAGTACATATTTTAAGGACAGCAGGTCTAGTGAAAGAGTTCACGCATTTTCAGTCCATTCCAGTCATCAGTGTTTAACTAATAAACATGCAGCAAACAGAGTGCACCTCAAACTGATCAATGTATTCCTTTATCTCCTCTAATTTCAGTTACTGGCAAGATCTTCACTTGCATCTCCTGTATCTGAGATCTGTCCATCCATTATATTTCGAGCTTTCCAGATCCTCACAGTGCGATCACTGAAAACCAAAACAAAGCAGTATTAGAGCACTGTAACTACACTGGGGAAGAAGGAAGGGTGAAGGGAGGCAGGGGAAGCTTCCTTAAAAGCTTGAGTGTCTTATTCAGAAAGGTATTGTTGGCAAAATAACAGCTCTTTGATGGACATGCAAGGGTTATTCCACCCCCAGGAGACTTTGTAATCTAACATGAACAACACTGAAGATTCCCTAACGTTATCACAGCACTGACTATACCCTTTAACCATCTAAGAAGGTATAAAGACTTTATGCCTAAAGGAAAGAGGCATCAGAAAAAGTAAAAAAAGCACAGAACCACAAGACATGAAGTCCTAACTCTCCAGCAAAAAATTCCCAACGAACCCAAACCCATTTGCAAGCTGCTCTATAGCATATACCAGTGAGCTGGCACTTCAAAGTCCAGACTGTAGTTCTGAATTTGGGAAAAAAATCACTATTTACACAATTTGAAAGTATGTGTAAATAAAATACCACATAGAATGTGTTCAAAACTCTATTATAAATAAAAATAAAAATAAGTAAAATAAATTTAGTCTTGTTAAATAGCAATTTATTCCATGAAAGGGATGTCATGAATTTCTCATAAACATTAACTTGAGTGAATAGCCAACACTGATCCCTCACAATCCCCTCAAAAGAAAGCAGCAGGCAGAGGAGACTTTGTGATAGTTAGAAGTTTTTCCTGACTTGTGCTTTCATTTCACTGTAAGTTGTTAGGAACACTCCAAATTTTTTAGACCTTAAGCCCAGTGCTAGAAATATCAAAAGGCTGAACTTTTTTTTTAATGACAAAAAACATAATAAGTTCAGATGCATGTATGTTCTAGATGGATTAATAATCTTTCGGCAAACAGAGACATTAGCTTTGACACGACCACCAAATACGAACTTGGCAACTTTGAAATCCTGCTATGACTCAAAGATCTGCTTTTAATCCATAAGCTTCCACAACTGGCACAAGAATGTAACATGTCAGCTTTCACAGCTCCTGTGCTCAGACAGAGCCACAAAGAGGCTCTGTTGCTCTCTTGCACATTCTTCATGACAAGGTATATTTCTTGGTCAATTCCCCTGAGGTTTCAGGTCCTCAACTTGCTCACTTTTACTGAGGAAACAAGCCTTCAAATCGAGGTGTTTACAGTACAGTAGGATGGCTTGCAAAACTTCTGCTGTATGCCAGCACTTAAAAACAAACCAGCAGCCATGTGCCATGGCTTTTAAGAGAATTTGCATGGGTCAGGAATTGGTTCTATCAGGAAATAGTCCAACTGTAAAGACAAGCTTATAAAGTTCTCAAGTACTGCCAAATTCTCCCTGCCATCTTTTAGATCAGTGGTCTCCAAACTTTTTTTGATCATGCACCCCACCCCTACCACTAAAATTTTTTAAGCCCACACTGCTGTGCATATTTATGAATTATATACACACACCACTGAATTCTAATAATTTATTCCAGCACCCCACCGAGTCATGTTGTTCGTCCCTTGGGGTGCAAGCATCCCACTTTGGAGATGGCTGTGACAGATCTCAGCACTGAGGGGCACGGACTGGAGAAGGTCTCATGATGCTTTCTATGAAGTGACTTACACATGTCCTAAATACATGTGCATGAACAGAATTTTAGCAGAGGACACAGAAAAGAAAGTTCAATGGAGAAGAACTCACTCTGCTGCTGTAAAAATCTGGCTGGAGTTGGTGCAGATGGCATTTATAGGGCTGTCATGTCCCTTCATCTCCCCAATGGGGGCGAAGGTATCCACGTTCCAGAGCTTGAGGGTGCCTCCCCTGCAGCCGCTGAGCAGAACCGGCACGCCGGGCACCAGGCCAAGGGCACAGACCCAGTCCTTGTGAGCATTAGGAACTTGCTGAAACAGAGAAGGCAGACAAGTCTCACAGAGCTGCAAAAAATTCCAGAGGAACAAGCACACAAGTGGAAAAATCCCAAGATGCAAGCCTGATTCCTGTCCTGCAGCAGTTTTGCTACATGGCAGCTCTGGGTGGTTTCTGCACCTTTAGAGCAAGGAGAGTGTTAACTTCCAATAGTGTTTCTTTTTGTGAAATAGCGCTGCAAAACAAGAAGAAAATCTAACATGCACAACTGACCTAATGTGAAACAGAAATCAGTTTAGGATAATGCAAAGTCTGCATGTTTTCAAATGCATATTTGAATGCATTTTTGAACATATGGTCTCTGTTTCAAGTCTGTAAAACTGTTATAAAACACATAAAAAGAAAATCCAAAATACTGCACCAAAATATGCCAGGAAGACAGAAACTGTTTCTGTATTTGCCTTCTTTCTTTCTTTCTTCTTTTCCCACTACACATTATAAATTGTTTTTATGACGTTGCACTTCACAGAAACACATTAATTCTTTATTGAGTAAGGGCACTAGCATTTTAGTTCTAATTCAGAAAGCAAAATGCTGCACAGACCAGCTGAGAACAACATTCTTTTGTTGTTCTCAAATTTATTTGAGCAAATATGGGGAAAAATAAAAATAGGGGGAAATAATAGCCCAAATTTGCTGTCTTTTGGGGATACCAAAAGTGACTTTTCTCCAGTTCAGTTTGGTAAGAATTTCTTTGCTGCATTGCTCACAGTGGAGTACATTCAGCTTTCTAGGATCACCTTGGTGTTTCATCTACAGTATCCCCAGCTACCACAGCACTGGTAGTCTGGTTCTGCAGCACTTCATGAAACTGAGGCAGGGGGTGCTTGTGGTTCTTACAAATCCCAATTTTGTCACAGCAGGGTTTTGTGATTTGGGATGTGTACACCAAGTGAAGTAGATGATCTCCAAATTCTTTTGAATAGCATACTTGTTAAGGGATATCTGGTTTTGGTTGCTGGGTAGATTAAGATTTACTGCTGTTCAACCTGTGACCTTGGAGGCTTTGAAAGCTCAGCTGGGCAAGGCCTTGAGAGACCGGCACTAACTACAAAGTTGGCCTTGACTGGACCAGCAGGACAACTTCACATTGTGTAACCTCCAGTGGGCCCTTCCACTCTGAATTATCACATGATTAGCAGAGTAACAGCACTTCTCATTCCCTAAGAAAGACAATTAATAAAATTATTTCTATTCTGTCCAATGCTTCAGTCCCACCTCCTTGAAAAACATACAGCATTTTATAGAAATAAAAAAGAAAGAGGGGAGTGTGAAATTATTCTTATCAAGTTCTATTTTTAAAACCAACAAACAGGGGAAGACAAAGTAGAGAAATTATGAAATTATGAAAACAAGAAAAGTGATATAACTAGTCCAATTGACATACTTCATCCCAATCCTGTATTCTTTCTGATGTTAAATTAATTGCAATAGCAAAAATGCATATTGCATAATATTTTAATGAGCCTAAAATGCAAGAGTGAAGACACTTCTTATAAATTTAATGAAGTCATTCTGAGAATACAAAATCTTTCCAGTGATTTTGGTGCAAGCTGCTTAGTACATTTTTCTGGAGAGACAGATGTGAGGGCAGATGTCCCAATATGGCCAAGTGAAGATTTTCTGTAAGAAGCTACATTTATAATCCTTATTTTAACTCTGAAGTCTTCATAGTATTCTGAAAAGGAACTGGCGCCACACTGGACAATTTTGAATGAAGGTTAAGAAAGTTTATATATTTATGGAAGACTAAGTATACCCATATAGAAATTTTCTTTTTAAAGTAGCCAGTCCATTTTTTTCCTCATGTCCCAACACTTTAAAATTCTATTTATTTCCTTGCTATCAATCTGCATATTAAATGCATGCTCCTCCTTTTCAAAAAAATTTTTGCAAAAACAGCACTCTCTTCTGGTATTTGTTTTTCTGTCTTCCAGTTCTCACTCAGTTAAATAACCACAATGATACCCAAAGAACCTCTCATAAGACCTAGAAGAGCAGATCAGCTTATAGCAGGTAGGCAAAAATCAAAGTTCTTCATGCCAAACAAATTGCAAATTCACTGGACTTGAGGTCCTTTTTCCTTTTTGCATAAGGAAAAATATATAGCAAATATGTTCTGACAGCAAGCATTATTATGAGTGTGTTCTGTACATTACATAACACACATACTGTATAAGGAGATGAATCCAAAGTTTGAGACTGGGGGGAGTCAGATAGGCTGTAAAACCTCTTCACAAGAAAATATTCTGTAGCCTGATCTAAAGTATTGTTTCTCATTAATGCGTTCCCAATCCAAAATGTACTAACTTGTCAAAGACAAGTATCCAGTGATTCCATCACAGATGAGGCAAGTGCTGCTTTTATTCTGAAGCAGAAAAACAAACCCCACGTACTCAGAGCTAAAACAGGATAACCACTTCATCACAATTTCCTGATGCTACATGCACAGAAAAGCAACTGCATGTAAAGATCAAGTACATTATTGATTTCTCTTAGTGCTCTATGCATTCCCTATTAAAAGCATCAATGCCTATGTGAATAGTCATTCTATGAGCCTGAACATTTATACAACCTCAAAACATGACTGCCACAGCAGGTCATGATTTTTTTCATTACCTGAAGAAGGTCTTTTTGAGACAAATCCCATTTCTTAATTCCATTATCTCTTGATCCACTAAAAAGGTTATCTCCCATAATAGCAAGTGCTTCAATGCCATCATAATGAGGAGGTTCAAAATTGTGTGTAGGACTTACGCTTCCAAGAGCCCCTTCAGTCACATCAAACATCTAAAATAAATAATAAAATATGTTATGTGAAATTTTCTGCCATCTAACCTGCTTGAAACTCATGCAGCAAATAACTTTAGGGAAAAAAAAACTTGGTAAGTCTTATTACACGTCATATTTATGTATAATGTATGTAGAATTTATCTACCAGAACCACTGTTTTCTCCTCTTCCACTTCTTCCTGAAGTGGGAATACTCCACTGACTTTAGACAAGACTGCCATGGGAAGAAGAGTTACTACTTAAATATCATATACAGTAGTAGCTTCACAGGATGGATCCATATGTACCCTGTGTGGTGGGCTGGAGAAACAAAGCTCATGATTGAGTTTGGGAAACATAACTCTCACTGGGAGAATTGCATGGGTAAGTAGCTTCAGAAAGAGGCATTAATATATTTTTCTGGACAAGTTGTTTCAGTAAGTGTTATATATTATTACACACTGATGCTTTTCATGGACTAGACCTCTCCTTATCTGTGCTCCAAGAATTGGGTGTTAAAACAGAATCTTTAAGAAAGGCTATTTTAACAGTTTAAGCCATAATCAATCCCATCAGGTCTTTTTTGCTAGAGCTGCAGTGTAAGCAATCCTGATTCATTCTGCGTTGTAGGGAGCCAGAACTCACCCAGTGAGACTGAGCTGAAAGAACAGATGAGCTGTAACTTTTTAAACCACCAGCTCTGTTTCACAAGCAAATGTCAAACTTCATCCTCTATTATTTACTCTTTATTGGCCTTTTAGAATGAATAAGCTTGACAGTAGAAAAGGGAGAGCTTGGTAGCGTAAAATAATACTTGTGAGCTAAAAGTATTTTAGAAGTTACCACATTCAATTAATATGCATCAGTTCCAACTGTAACAAAAAATTCAATGATAAACCAGAAAAATCAGGTACCTAGAGATGACTAATATTACTGCCTCAGTAGACAAGACAGTAGTTTCCTGTGGCCTGACAGTCTCTGTCACCAGACCTGACAGCCCAACAGACCTACCCATGCAGAGAATCGCAGATTACAGGGTTAAAATGGCCCTTAAAGACCATCTTGTCTCAAGCCCTCTTCAGCAGTAGGGACACCTCCCACTGTACCAGGCTACTCAAGGCCTTATCCAGCCTGGCTTTGAATACTGCCAGCATTGGGGCATCCACAACCTCACTGGGCAACCCGTTTCAGTGTCTCACCACCTTCGCAGTGAAAAATTTCATGCTAATACCGTAACTTACATTTCCCCTTTTTCAATCTGTACCCATTACTCCTTGTTCTGTCACTACAGTTCCTGATGAAGAGTTCCTCCCTGGCTTCCCTGTAAGCACCCTCTAATACTGGAAAGTTATGAGGTCTCCACATAACTTTCTCTTTTCCAGGTTGAACAGAAGCATTGAGAATTCGTAGACAGCTGCACTGACTATGCACATACAGATCATTTATACTATCCAAAGTGGTTTGACAGCTCTGGAGGCATTCACTTTGGAGAACACACACAGAAATGGCTGAAATATCCCTGGACATTCTAGTGGTGTAAGTCAAGAGGTAGGCAGACTTAGGAGGATTTATGTAGCCTGGTCATGGAAAATGAACATACAAGAAAGACAGATAAACTTCTGTGTGTTGACAGCTTTGTTTTCCAAAAGTCTTCCCACCTCTTTGCTTGTCACATGAGTTCACAGCAGGACAAACTTGCATTACATCATCACACCCTGTTGTTCCCACCAAGGTCCTTCACTCATTACTGTGCCAGGATGGCGGCTCATAACTAACCCAATATTCTGAACTGTGCAGAGAAGTAATTCTCAGAGTACCTGTTTCTGTCTCCCCATTGCCTAAGAATCCCCTGGCCTCTACTATCAGAACACTGTTGATAGGATTCAAATCCACAGCCCAACCTGTCAAACTGTGCACCAACCTCTCAGGCATTTTTTTGCATCTGGCACAGTGCCCAGTGCTTACATCCAAGAATTGTAGAACAATATGAAAAATAGCCCAGTTCAGTGAGAAAGCTCACATAGGTTCTGGATCCTCCACCCCCAGCTGTGTTCATACACTTTTTCCAGGGTGTGAGAAGAACAGAACAAAGGGTATTCTCTCATAAAAAGCTAGAGTTTCTTGCTCATTCTCTCTTCGGCCTCATGCATCACACATTCTTTGCAGTGTGAGGGTCAGCTTTACAGATGATCTACAATTCCCTGAGTCTGGCGATTTGGGTGTAGCCCTGAGAAACAGAGCTTGTGGGTTCAAATAGCCACTGGCTATTATAGCCAGGCTGAGGTGAGCCAAAAACAAAAAGAAAGAAAAAGAAAAAAACAATACCCTCCTCCCAAAAACCAGATTCCATATCCTTGAGTGAATTAATCACAGTTCCAAGAAGCAGAAAAGTGTATTTTGGCCACCTTGGCCAAGAAGTGCTGAACTTCCCCACTTCAGAACACAGGGAACACTTCAGAAAGAGCCTGGGCTAAACCCTGGACTCTTATGTGAGGAACGCACAGTGTGTCTCTGCTGAAACAATTAGGTCTGCACTCCAAAACAGAGGCACTGACTTAATACACTGTAAAGAGTTAAATGTTACCTAAAAGTAGGAGTTATGAATATTTCTCCAAGACTTTGTACATTTGACATTCAATTTAATGGGGATTAGGGAAAAACTTAACTAGAGACAACCACGCATCCATCTTCCTTGGTGAAACAAAAAAGGCACTGAAGTGGTGAGTGTTTATTATGACTGAATATTATGGTTGGTGAAATATTTTTCATCTTGGATATGACATTTTGCATGTGCACATGTAAGCCACTTCTGCTGAAGCCTGCATCCCACGCTGATGTGCCAAGTTAAAAGCAAATACTAGTGGTTTACCTTTATATAATGATCCTTTGAACCAGTGACAATAAGATCTTGTCCATTGGAAATCTGATCGACAGTAAGGCACATAACAGGACCTTGGTGACCAGTTAGCTTTCCTGTAGACTGAAATCTTTAAGGATAAAAGAAGAAATAAGGATTTGTTAATTTTTCATATATCCAGTAGAGTCCATAGAACAGTTTCTGACAGAATGGATCTTTTTATTTTTCCTATGTCTTCAGAACTCATCCTCTGGTTTACCTATACTCTATTGTTCATGTCTATGGACAAATATTAAATCTATGTTAAATACAACAAAACCCCTCTATTAGTGCAAAATAAGAATTAAAACATTTTAAAGTAAAGATTAATCAGTCCCCTCATAAGTATTTTCTATATTTCAAACACAGTCTTTTGGAGCAGTTTCTGTTTAGAAAAGTGTAATTATAGTGCAGCTATCATAATCCCATATTATATTGCATTACTTCCATTGGTTTCCACCATCTCATCAACAATTACTAGTCAGGTTTCCCATACTCACAAAAGTGTGTTTTGTAGTACCTGTCAAACAAAACCCTGTGTTTTTCCAGTCATTTTTACTGAAATGATTCACTACAACCTTAACACATGAGAAAATAATTTTCAGTAACCACCACAGATGGATTAGCTGATCTGTAACTGATACCATATTTTGCCCACATATGGACACCACCATACAGAAGAAACACTTCACTGACTGTTTCATGTGCTCAGCTTTGGTGCCTATGCACATGTAGCCACCTACAGAACATTCTCTTGGGCTGGTGTTCAGTACCTTTTCAGGTCCCACATCCTCACGGAGTTTCCAGCAGCTGCATAGAGGAATGTGCCAGTTGGATTTAGTGCAATTTGATTGATCTGGTTCTCTCCAGCTGGGATAGCAACTGTTCTGTTAGTACTCCCTGAACACACATCAGCAGGCATAGCTTGGCCTGAAGACCTGAGTACAGAGAAGGAGGAGAAAAAAAGAAAAAAAACCAGAAAAAACCCAAATTCTTCAGTTTGTTCACCATACTTTGTATACTCTCTCAAAACAAACCTATTTCACTGAGTAAAAAAGGCTAGAAACCAACTATGA
Source organism: Catharus ustulatus (assembly GCF_009819885.2). Classification (NCBI taxonomy): domain Eukaryota; kingdom Metazoa; phylum Chordata; class Aves; order Passeriformes; family Turdidae; genus Catharus; species Catharus ustulatus. Next base: position 15,434,628 of record NC_046224.1, on the reverse strand, counting down.
ATACTGAACAGCCGATAAAACTGTATATGCAAATTGTTTTGTGTTCCCGTATGTTACTGGTGCCCCATACTGACTTAGTCTGAACATGTAAAGAAAGCTTACATTCCCAACACTGCACTTATATTACACAATATTGAATTAAATATAATAAAATGTATCTAAAACTAAGACTCAGTTGAATGCTCGCCATCTGAGGTTCAGCATACTCACGTCAGTGTCCGAATGCACTTTGCAGAATCTCTGATGTCCCACACCTTGATATAGGAGGTTGAAACTGTGAAGACCAGGCTAGTGTAGTTGCAATATTTAATAGAAACTACATTATTTGGATGACCCCCTAAAGACATAATCTCTTGTCCAGTTACTAGATTCCAGACTTTACAGGTACGATCTAAATAAAAACAAACAAAAAGGGAAATAATATTAACAGCAATTTTTAAAACCCTGAAAAAAAATCTCTTGGTTTTACTAATTAAAAAAAAGTACACGCATTCATTTCCACTCATACATTTTTTCTCCATTCTGTAGACACTGCAGAAAAACAGCTAAATTAAGGAGGTCTTAAAAATACACATAGTCATTCATCTATCTTCATCACAAAACTAAGCAAGGTTAACCATTAAATGTGCATTCAAGATCTGCATATTAGCTCCTGAAGCATTTTAAAAGGATAAAAAAATCTCACAGGAAGTGAAAATACAGACAATTTAGAGGCTATAAAGTGGATAGATGAAGAGAAGAATCCAATTTTTAATTCAAAAAGTCATTATCAAAAACATAGGACAAGTTTTGAGGCATAGTATGGTCGAATTCTGACTGCCACAACAAAACTACAAAGGTGAGAAGGGATCCAAACTCTTCAGTATATTGAGGGCCACTGAAAATTCCAGCAGAACGCTTTAGTCACCGTTTTGACTCTGTAGCAAAGGAATTTAAATATTACAAACTTTTATGTGTTAAAATCCCAAATGCATAGAAGTTTTCAAGAAATCTATAACACTACTGGCAATAACAGAAAACTTGCCTTGCTACACCATGTCTGTATCACTCCATGTATTTTAGACATACATTTATACCAAAATAAGTACTGGAAGGAGAAAGAGAAAGCTTCATGTATAGACTCTAGTTATGATGGCTTGAAGGTAAGTATAGCAAGACCTGTCTGCCACTTTAAAACACCAACTACCAAAATCAAAGATCTGCAATGCACATGAGAGCTTACTGGCCTTTCTGAATTTGTCTGTAAGTATTATCTGGTGTCAGTGAGCTGAGACTTTCTGCTTCAGTAACAATTTCCAAAAGATTTAACCTAATTTAATTAAACAACTGTCTACACTCTTGAGTAAAAGCACACTTGATAAACTTCCCTCAAAAAATATATCCAGGACAAATTCTCCCATAAGTTTAAGAAGCTAGGATATGATCTCAAAAAAGTAACACCTGCAAACATCAGTTAAAAAAAAAAAATTACCAAACCTTTAGAATACAAATCTAGATGCAAAATAAAATTTTAAAACATGGTCTTCTTTTCCTCACATAGCTACTAAATTCAAAATCAACAGAAATCAACTAAGTATAATTTACAAAATCTAAATCAATGCCCTTTTTTGCAATTGTATCTGCTCACACAAATGTTGAAATGTTGGCTTAAAACTTGCAAGATCAAAGGTTTGCCAACTCACTCAATGTGTGTGCTTTGGTATTTTTAATAGCCAGCCAGTAGAACAGCCACAGAAACCATACTTGAGTATTAGCAGTGGAAGACCTGCATCTGATGGGGTTGTCAGCTATGCTAATATGGGGATAAAAAGGGATGTCCTGAAATGTCAATGTTTATTCATTAAATGAACTAGTGAAAAGGAGAGTCTCCCTGTCAACAGGAGTTAACTTCTTCCCAGCCACTCTAGATCATCTCAGCTTTGACACTTTCAGAAAAAGAGTCTGCCATGGTTTCAGCTGCACAACTAAGACTATAACAAATCCTTTACCATAAGTGCTTTATGTGAAAAGGCCCAGAGAAAAAGCACAACATATAAAAAAATCACTTTTTGAACAATATTAAAATAGGTGTTTGCAAAAAGTAAACATTGAGCTCTGGTGGCCTCTGGTGGTATCTTCAAGTCAAACTGAGTAACAACAATGGAAATTCACTACAGACAGGAGGAAAATGTTTTCTTCAAAACAGTGCTTCTATTAGTTTGAGAAGTTTATAGAGTGATTGTGCCATCCAGTAAGCAAATTAAAGACTACAAAAATTCCAGGCCCTCCTATAACTGCCATACAGTTCTTATAACAACAAAGGACAGGCAGCAAGATGCACAGAGGAAGCAGAAGACACCCTCAGATGAAGAAGATAGATACAAGAACCAACTATGGCATGAAGGGTATTCAAACTCTGTGCAATAGAGTCAAACATGTGCCAGTTCACACCTCCACTCTTACCCTGAAGCTACTACTTTGCATTGCATATCAAGTGTGTACATGCTACCACGACTGCTTCCATCATATCACTCAACAAGCATTAATGTTACTGGTTTTTGTGGTTTTCCACTACAAATAAGCAGCCAAATACTACACACTGGAGTTGGAACCTGTAGGTAATTACTGTAAATCCTTCTTCAGCTTACACTGAGAAACGGACCCTTATAATTTTCCTCTGTGTTTACAGCAGTAAGCACAAATTGAGAATTTAACAACACTCCAAGTTATCAAAGCAGCCTCAGCAGGCAGCAGAGCTGCCAGAGCTTGCCCAACCTTTAGATCCAGTGAAGAGAAGATCATCAGTTGCATCAACACAAAGCACAGCCTTGGTATGTCCCTCAGCTGTATAGATACATTGAAGCGGGGACGATCGGACGCATTTTGAAGCGGGAAATGGGTTAATTATCCCCCTAAACAAAAAAAAGAAACGTGAATTTGGCATAGTAATAGACACTGATAAAATTAGTTTACTTGCATGTAGGGAAAAAAAATTAACCTAGTGTTCTTAGATGTGAAGGCAGAACAGCTGAATGCCTTTGATAAACTATGTAAGGATTTTTACTATTTAGCCTCAACACATGCCAACTCTGGACTATCAGTTAAAGGAAATCACATACAAAAACAAACAAATGAAAAGACAACAAGGTGCTAAATGCTGGGTACATGGCAAAATCTGCATACTACTGAGCAAACCAGGCACTTAAAGCTTCTGTATGCCCAACATCAACCATAAGACATCTTAGTTTAAACAGCACAATCTGAAAAATGGAGCAAATGTAACGTGCACTGCCAATTCCAAACTCAGCATGCATTTCACGTCATCTGCATTCTATGGGCAGACACAGAGAACTGCTGTTAACATCTGTGCCTGAAGAAGGTTCCCACTGCACCCTGAACCCATCAACACACTCTTGCTCAAATGGCCAAAAGGGAGATTGATTGGAATGCTGACACCCCAGAGGAATCTTCCTGGACACTTTCAGCTAATTCTGTGGTGATGCCAAAAGACTAACCCACCTGGTAAAAAGGCCTCACAATTCATTACCAAACAAAAATTACTACCAGTCTAAGACCCCATGCATACAACTGCACACATAGAGACCCTTTTATTTCTGTGAAGTGGAGAAAAGCCTCAAGGTAATGCCCAAAACATGCAACCCAGTTGTGACCTGGCGAGCTTGCAGTTAAGACTCAGTCATGCTCTTTTGGGAATCACACGCAAAACTGTGAGGAACAGGAACTAAACCATAGCCCTATCTCATCAAAACAAAAACAAAAAAAGTATCACATGCTTTAGGAAAATTTAATTTTTTTAAAATATTGTCCAGAAGTTTGCTATAGAAAGGAAAAAGTCCTTTATGATACAAATTAACTTTGTGACAACTGATTAGATGATCTTGTACATTAAAATTTTGATTTAAAACATTTTTATAGCTCAGGACATCTTCACTCATATAATTCATTACTCCTCAGCAATCCTTCTATAGATTTTACTAATATTAATAACACCTTAAATTGTGCAACATTATCTTCCTCATTTTGGAAAGGCATTCATCTTTCATCTGCGCTGTTTTATGTTTTCAATTAATTTAAGTCTTTCCATTTCTGTTTTTCTAACATCACACTAAACTAACATGATTTTCTCCATAGTATTCCCTAGTGGATCATGCTGCCTCTGAACTGAATTATTCCTCCTGCTGTTCTCACCCACTCACACTTCTGTGACAAGCCATGTGAAATACATGTCCTGGAGCTATTTATCTACCTATGTGCAGTGTTCTAAAATCTGCAAACAAAAAACAGTACAACTGCTACAATGACCAGACAAAGCCAACATCACTTTATTATCAGTTCTTTGACTGCCCTTCTCTAGATAAACTAATTTTTCACTGACTACCAAAGTCCACAGGGACATGAATGGAAACATTCCTTTCATCTCTTAATCCACTGTGCATTCTCTCAGAAAGATGTAATAAAAAACTACTCATTTTTAATTACACTAGGATTTCATTTTTTTGTGATCAAAGCATACAATGGAAAAAGAAAAACAAAAATAAAGAGAGAAGTGATAAAACATAAGAAAATGTCTTTTTTAAAAAAAATATGTCTAAAGAAATGTTTACACCATACTTCAGTTATAATTAAAATACCTGACATGCTCAACAATAATTTTTAAAAAACCCTAAGAAAGGAGAGAGGGAGACATGCTTGATGAAAATGTTCTGGCAAAACCAAGAGAAACAATGCACAGGTATCAGGAAAAATCATGCAGCAAAATGAAATGTCTTAAGAACTGGAATAACTTTGGTGAGAGATGCCAAGAAAACAGAAAAGAGAAAGAGAGAGTACCTTTGTACCTCCGACAGAGAGGAATCACTTTCATCAGACCTACAATCAAGAGTGGTGGAATTGTGAGGAGAAAGAATATAGGTATCAGCAAAGGAATGCCTCCATATGAGAAGAACAAACAACAGCATGGCCAACTCAGAAAAGCAATGCAAATCCACACTCATTATGCAGCATTGCTCAAGGTATATATCAAACCCATGATGTTATGAGGGTATGGGGGAAAGAAAAGTTATCTTAAAATATCACTCTCAGCAGTAAGTTACAGTAGACTGTTTCCACTCCAGAGGATGAATAACAGTAGCTGAGCCACTTCTTATTTCCCCAACAGTTTCTTAAAGAAGTAAAGGCAAAAAATTAAAAAATAGATGCACAAGTTAACCTCCATAAGATAGGGTTTGTTGAGAACATAAAAATAAAATGAATATTCTGAACATCAATGCCTGCTAAATGTAGAAGAGACATGCAATATATTAGTCATAGAGATGTTAAATATGACAACTCACTCAAATAAATACAGCAATTTTCAAGCCATCCTAAGTTCAAAATCCTTCACTCCTCATTTTGAAAAATGTTTAAAAATAAAAAAGAAAACATACAAGACAATATTTCCCAAAGAGGTGATGATTTTCAGTATGTCTTAAGATGTCCTTCATTTTCAACTCAAACAGAATCAGCAGTTTCTATTTGATTTCAAACCAGTTCAGAGAAAATGAAAAGGGTTCAGTGGGAGTTAGTAATAAGAAAGGTAAGCTAAGATAAAGAAGTCACAAGCACAGTTACTGAAAGCCTTGCAAGCCACTGCTTGGTATGTGGTGGCTGTACACCTCTGAAAAAAACCACATTTTATTCAAAAAACAGTGGAAACAGACAACAGCAAATTCTTATCTTGGTAGTTAGAAAATAGGCTTATTTTAAATCTGAGTTGCAGTCCATAAGCACTGCATGGTATTAGTATCAGTACTGAAACCTGTAATAGAGATTCTAGTCAAGTAAAGTCCACTGCCATTTGGAGTAAGGCTCCTAAACAGATGCCTAACGTGAGAAAAATCTGTTCTACTTCTTCTAAACAAGATATGAATATCATCTACTCCTGCAGATCACCTCCTAAAGTCAGTCTGTTCAATAATTTGGATAATGTCTAAACAAATGTTTTCTAGCCATTTCAATGTCCCATCCCTTGAGGTGCTGTTGTGAAAGCACTCTGAGCAACGCTGGAGCAACTGAGAAACTATCAAAAGCACAATCTCCTAAATTACCGCCTAGAATCTATTTTTGAGTGTAAATACACACACAAATACACAAACATCTAAGAATTCTACCATTCTTTTCTATTTTGGGTTTGAAACTACAAATACCAGACATAGCCTAGAAAACAGGAAACAAGGTTCAGCAGGAAATTTCTTTTGTCAAATTTTTACAGTGATTCCATGGTAGTTTAAAATAATTCCTTTGAAAACTACACAAAAACATGATAAATATTTCCTCTTGTCTTGCAGAAGGGCAAAATTTCTACCAGACACTACACTGAAAACTTGAGCACACTTTGCATTTCCCTGGTTGGGGGCTGAGGCTTCCCTTTGTGACTTACTTATCCTGCTGAACTGATGTGTTTCCCTGAGAAACAGTAAGACGACTAAAAACATTCATTTCATTACGGGGCCGGCTTGGTGGGGAAGTAGGAGGTGACAGACTAGCCTCTGGGGCTCCAGAATCTGAGCTACAAAAAAAAAAGAACATCTTCTTTAACAGGTTATGAATGGTTAGAAAAGTTATATGCAACATGCCTCAAATGTTAGATGCTCTTTTCTTAAGCAAGTAATTAAGATTGTAATACTAGCTACAGATATTTCTGTAGAAGGCAAAAAGCTTAAGGCTGCAGAGTGCAAGATGGCACAACATTCAAAGATTAAGTGGTAAAAGTGAAAGCTACAGGCAGAAATAACCATGTAAAATGAAGACATTCTCATAAAATTGAAGGTTCTTAGAGATATTGCTGACTTTGATTAAAAAAAAATTAAAAATAAAAAAAATAATAATTTGCAAACACTCCAAAGGACATTTTCTCAGGGCTCTGTTCCTGAGTTATTTTGTACAGAAAAAAAAACCTAGAAAAAACCCCAAACAACCACACACAGGCTGAGCAATGATTATCAGTGCTGACAACAATTTTAACTGTCCTGAAAGAAAAGAAATGGAAAAATAGAAATTTATTTTTCCGGAAAATTCAAAGTTCAAATTGAAATAAATTTCAAAGACTCTTACAGTTTTTGTTCTTTTGTCTTTGTCTTTTCCATTGTTTTTTCATAGGCTTTTCTCTTTGCTAAAGGTGAAGGCTCTGGTATCTTCTTCTCTGGAAGAGATGGTTGTCTCGAGCTAAAACAAGAACAATCATTATCTCACTCTAAGGCCCTTCACAGAACCTGCTTTTCTTACAATACCTGTCATTCTCTCAGTGTGATTTCAAATTTTAGAATGTACTTAATCTACTATTGTCTGTCTTGAATTTAAGGATTATAAACTTGTTTTGACACTTGAATATAAAAATATACCAAGTTATTAATGTTCAGAGTTGTTTAGCATATAGTCAGATACTGAACAGTTAAAGGAGATTTACTAATTCAATCATAAAAGAGACTCACTAAAAGAAATATAGTGGAGCGTGCATCCCATGTTAAGATCATAGAAATTCTAAAATTTGAGATTCCACATTTGCATCTACAATAGACCATTAACAGTCATGAAGAACAGGGAAATCACAATGATTCTTACACACAAATTAATGTCTGCAGTAACATATTATTCATGTTAATTAGGAAGTGAGAAAAGGTACTTCCCATTGACAACCTGACTATTATAACATAGCTTCTCTTTGTCCCCCACTTCCCTTCTCCCTTGCTGTTCATCCCTCATTTGTCTCTCCAGTTCTTGCTCTGAAACAATTCCAGTTCAGAGTCACTATGGTCTTTTTCCCAACCTTTTATTCCCCCTTAAAATTAGCAAAAATATCAAGAGGACAATATTAAAGCTGACACCCAAATGTTACAATTTCACCACAGTCAAACAAAAGAAAAAAAGAAAGGAATCTGAGTGATCTCCATTTTTCTGAACTTCCATTTGTCACTAGTTGAGCAATCACAAAAACAGTATTTGTTTTATTTTTTCGTATTTCTTTGTATTTAGAAGGATTTTTTCGATGATTATGAAACACTTATTAAAAGCAGAAAAAAAAGCAGATTCTAAAAGTGTTTTTGCTCCACACAACTCCATTAAGCAGGTGAAGTTCATTTGGCAGACCAACTGCCTGACATGGTTACTGCCATCAATCTCAGAGCTCCACAGAGTCTGAATATGCATAGCTCCAACTTCCATACATGTTTCCCTTGAGAGGAAGTCTGTGCTATATAAAATCCACCTGGAGACTGAAATGCAGCATAACATGATTTACCATGGACAGCACAATCACAAACAGCTACTTGACTCAAGTAGATGAGACAGTCTCAAGTGATCACAAACCTTAACTGCAAAGTGCAGGACCTGTAGGACCTAGTGCCAAGAACTGCATGTCAACCCTAGGGCTCCCCAGGGTCTTCAAGAGACAGGAAAAGGAGAACAAGTAATAACCTGCCTGGTTTTGCACACAAGCCTAGCAGTTAAGTTACAAAAAAAGTAGAGAAAGGGGGTCCAATTCCCTCAAGGCCAGAGCACTCATTTCTACATCTGGTTCCTTCACCTCCAGGCATACTGAGCAAAGGACACCAAAAAAGGTGGAACAGGACACACTTCCTTCCCCCTCATTATGCCTTTAGGAACGTATGAGGGAAGGTCAGACAGCTTATAAAGACAAGCTCTCTTCAATTATGACCAGATAAACCAGCAAGAGTTCTAGTTTTGAAAAACATATACACTTGCAGTGAGAAAGTCACTGCAAACTGATTGTGGGAATTTTTCATTGCTTATCTACTAAAACATGATGAATAACAATTCAATATGTGAGACCTACTGCTGACTGAATTTTTTGACAATATGTAACTCTCAAATGCTTGCAGAAGAGAGTTTTAGGAAAACCCTGGTTTTTGCCTTGTTGCTGGGTCACTTTCATAAATGAATTCTAGAAGATGGAGTGAGGCAAAAGTTGGTATTACCTGAGTCTTGGATGTCAGGTCATAACACTTGATGTTTTAGATCTTGAAGCTTCAAAAGTCTCTACTCATCTCAATGCTAACTGCTGAAACAAGTGGGTTTTCTCCACTTATGCTCACCCTCAAGAGCGTTCTTTCCAAGCAGATTCTATTCGCACTGAAGCCATCAGCATGGGTTAATAATTGCTGTCAGCACTGTTTTACTGCTCATAATTGCCACCTCAAGCACATGCCAGAAATACATAGTAAAAAATCCAAATTGCAAATGTACATTAGGTAGAGACTGCTGTAAAGATATTATGTAAATAGGACAGATGAATATTAAAAGATGCTTAACTCTAGAACCTGTAGCATGAAGATAGCGATGGGACACTAATTTTCACATCACAATGTGGGAAGTGCATTCAATTTACACGTGTGCTTGTTCAACACAGGAGCTAGCATCTAAAAAGCCAAGAAAAGGGTCTCTAGCAGTGAATGGCTAATAACCAGCAGTGGTATCGGTAGATATAAAAAGAACAGCAAGAGCAAAAGAAAAGAAAAAAGTGTGCATGTGAGAGATATCTGCTGGTCCCAAAGCAAAAAGACAAAAATATTTTTAGTTCTCTTTATAATCAAGAGATACTTTCAATTAGTAAAACTGTTTTGTAGGTAAATGCAACCTGCAAACAGGATTTTTGAGGATTTATATCTAACATTTTCCTTTCAACTTTTTACCTGCATACTCTACTGTTGCAGAGACTTCTTCATTTTAAGCATGGTCCATACAAGACAACAGAAAGATTTTTCCTAATAATTAGGACCATATACAAATGCCATGTTATATGAAACTTTTGGGTTGTGTGTTGTTGGTTTTTTTTAAATCTCTCTGCTGTTCTAAGCAGATTCTCAGTTCCTCCCTAGAATGTGCATTTCCAATAGTACTAATACAGCAAATTCAAGGTATTAGAGGGGTTTCTCCCTCTATACAGAACAGTTACAGTAACTTTAACAAAACAACCTAACAGAACTTACACCTTCAGTAAGAACCACAGTACTTACAACACTGCATTTATAATTTCTAGAGTGATGATGGTAGAAAGTAAGGAGCTTTGTCAGTAGTATTTAGTAAGCTTCAAGTATATCAACCTCATTTGTGAAGTTAAAATAACAGATTACAAGAAATTGGCAACATGCATTTTGTAAAAGCAAGGGATAATTAGTACAGCATGGCCAAACTTACATGCTGCCTATCTTAGAAGGTAAGCCAGATGGTGGGGGGATAAACTCTCTGTCCCTAGCAGAAGTATCATGTGTGTCAGCAGCCACCCCACTTTCTTGGGTTTCTGCAACTGATGCGATAGAGCCGGAGGCAGAGTCTGCAGCACTGCTGTCAGAGCCCAGGTCACTGCTGGCTGCATACAGCAATTCCATCTGGGTGGTGGTCCTCCGGCGGGCCTGGGGACAGATGAAAACCAAACTGCCATTTAAACATGCAATGCTATGTGTCTAGAGTCCTACACTCAAGCTTATCATTAGTGGGCAATTAGCATCCCCCTCAAACACCTGGCAACTGCCTTTGAAACTGAATCAAGAGGCTCACCTCTGCTTTTGGGCAATGATTTCAGAGGAGGCAATTCAAATTCAATGGCATGAAACGCTGATTTGACAAGTGGTTTCCAAGGATATCCTTTCAACCAGCTGCCTGTCAATACTACATGAGTACAATATTACTCAGCTACAGTTTATCCAAATGAAATGTTATAAGGCAGAGAGGAATAAAGCAAAATGTAAATTTAAATAGCTACAATTATACTCGTGTGACTTCTAATATCACTGTTTCTTCTCATATACAAACTCTGCTTCTTACTCAGTTTAAGTCAGCTCAGAAGTCCATATGAATTAAGATTCATTAAGCATTTCAACTACTTGAAAACAAAGAAAAACTGACGAAGGACCTAAGCATTATGCAACACAGTAATTTGTAAAAAATGGATCATACATGTTAGATGTGATTTTATTGTGAAATTAAGATCTATTCCTCAGGAAGAAAAAGACCAATGGGGAAGACAAAGATCCAGTCTGAAAACAGCCATTACAAAAATGACATGTTCATTTCACGGTGTTTTCAGACCAAACTCATTTAGTTAAACTGCCGAAACAGCTGCACACCAAGGAGTGTTACCAAATAACAGTCAACAGTGATGTTTTCTTCCAAAGCCAATTGCAATTGGAAAAGTAGAAGTTAAGCTTCTATTTACTTTGCAAACTTGGTTTATGCTCCCGTGAGCACAGAAGCAAAATTGCCATCAGTGCACATTTCCAGTTCCCACTGCCATTAATATTAAACTACAGTCAGCCTAGAGATATTCCTCCAATGTCAACTGCAATTAAGACCCTGGAGATCAAACTTCTATTTGTTTCATAAACTTCCTGAAGATTGCTGTGACAAATTGCAAACAATAAGCATGTTCACAGTTCCCACTGGCAACAGCACTGACCTGTAGCCTTCCTAATCTGCCAAACAACATCAGTTTGGAGTGCAAGTAACTGGAAGAACACATCTCCTTCTGGAATTCTAATAACTTAACCCCAAAATACTGAATAAATTATTTTTATCATTGCTTCTTAGAGAGGAGCGTCAAACAAAATCATATTGCACAGAAATCACATGAGAAGTACATGAGTTCACCTTTTACATGTCTTCATTCATTGAAGTCTCTTGGGCAAAGCAAGAGCATTCTCTAGAAGGTATCATTAAATTATGATTTACTATAGAATCATAGAATCACTTAAAAGACTTGTAAAAGAATTATCATACATCCTACCTTGCTTTTGGGTTTGACTTCACCACAAAGCTTCAAGAGATCTGAAGATAATGAACTAAAAGAAAAATTGCATCACAGTTAGAAAGTCATCCTTTTTGCAGATGTGTATTTTTATTCTTCTTTGTACTGAAATCGTGGGCAAAGTATAATGAAACTATGTCAGAGATATTTTCTAAAGGATATGTGATTTTGCACTACAAAAGGAGGAAAAGACAGTAATTTTTCTAGAATTGGTAGTAACAAAGACTTGCTCACCTTCCTTCTGTTCCAGGACTATGCAATGGGGCATCCTCATCAGTACTATCTTCCAAATTTTCTAGAAAATTTCCAAAAGAATAACATTAGTCTGTCTATCTACAACAGGATGTGAAGGCTTTAACTGCTACACAGAACAACTCTGACAATGTTGAATACAGATGAACAGAGTATACAAAAGATAGGGATTTTCAAAATATTTTGACTATTTTCTGTCCAGTCCCCACTGCCATCTAAACTAGGTTTTTTCATACAATCTAAATACATCATACATCTAGGCACACTAGATGGCTAAACATGGTCCTCTATCTACTGTAGCAGAGCAACAGATGACAGAAAAACAGAAATTCTAGAAGGAAATCTGTAAGAAAGCAGATAAAGCAAAGAAAACTATCTGCAAGACATGGAAGATAAGGGATGTAAATCAATGGACAGTAAGAACGTCTCTTTCTTTCATCTTGCTCCAAGACAAAATGAAAAGGAAAATCATATTTTTAACTTGCTAATGAGCTGAGGCTCAGCCTCCTCTGATACAGAATGTCACCATTTGAGCTCACATAAAGCAAACACTTTATTAGTATATAAGGATTCATTTCAAAAGAGGATGATGCTATCACTTAATACTATAGAACAGCTTCCTAAAAAGACAATAATTTCTAAAGGAAGCTGCTCAGTAGAAATGTTCCTGAAGCAAAAATGGGTAGACAAACCTTTCCATAGAAGACAAAACCAGCATGCATGCCACACACTAACACTGTCAAACATCCAATTAACATGTCTGCATGCAAACAGTGCAAAACATTAAGCTGAGACAATGAGTCAAGGGCACATGTACAATCAGTTCCAAACAGCTGGGAAAGCAAATCCCCCAACTTGTATGTTATTCCAATAACATATTTCAGGCATAGATCAAGGACATAAGTAACACATTTTTGCGAGTAAAGTCCCTTATTTTTGAACATTCTCAAAAAATACTAAGGATTAAATAACCTTGTAATAACACTCCATTACACCTCCTCTTTACTAGTAGAGACACTGAATTTTACTTAATTTCTGTCAAAAAGCAGATACCATTTGCACTGCATAGGACCAATATATTTGTAACCCATATTAAAACAGGTTTCTCCATGTATATGTTTTAAGTGCAAGTTCATGCTTTGGAGAAAGACAGAGAAGATACGCAGTTTTCAGCTGAATTTTGAGAAGGAATCAAAAAAAGAGAAGGAAAATACTGCCCTTTTGGGTATGCTGCATCTAAACATGTTTCCTGAAAAAGTTAAAATCATCAACCTAGAACAAACACCAAGAATGCACTTCAGCGTTACTCAATTGCTGTATTGATCTTAACAAGGTAATCTTAATTATCAGAAATACAACAATATTATTAAAAAAAGCAGGGTCACAAGAATAGCACTCTGAATTTTGGGGGTTTTTTTGTTCCATCCTGGATTTGAGGCCAGATTAAAACTTTTCAATACTACTTCTTCTTATTATTATTGTTATTATTGCTATAATTATTATGTGCCTTCTGCAAAAGGAGGGATTTTAAGTACTGCTCCTTTCAGTATGACAAAAGTAGTATCCCTAAAATCAAACACATTTTTTAAAAATACAGGAATCCTATCAGAATTATGTTACTTCATCTCCTTCTCATAAAGAACTTGTGATCTCTTTTTACAAGTAACTAAGTTGAAAGTGTGGAATGACCACAAAAGATCTGGGATTTTATTTTTAGGCTCACTCTCATGTGACCTGATGAGTTCTTCAGCTTGCCTGCAATTTAACACAGGAAGATTGCCCAAAGCCCCAAGATAGAAACCAGTGCACAGAATCAATAAAAAGGTAGAAAGAGCAAGATTCTGCAAGGCTAAGAAGAAATGAAAGGAGAAATAAAGTTAGTAAAGACAGTAATGTTTGCAGGGATAGCTTCTAGTAAACCAGTAATTGCAGAACAGGTGGAGAATTTTCTGATTATTCGTCTTCATCCTCACGCATTGGCAACTGGATGGTACCAGATGAATGCCATACACCAGCAGAGCTCACCCAGAGGAAATGACATTTGACCAGCCCTCTCAAAATCTATACATAGATGGTTGTGAGTCACATCCATGAATGTCCATATGTCACAGGTGGGAAGAAAAAGCAGCTCCCGCAACTCCTCAAAGAGTCATCATTTCAGCAACATTCAAAACTCAATTTCATGGTCATTTTAACTCTTCACAAGAGTAGATGAATAGTGAATGGCAGCTAGTTCATCCACCAAGGTTGATGTGCATCGAAAATCCATTCAAGTCAAAACCTAAGCCCATGATTTACTTTTCTGCAGACTGAAACTTCATGTCTGCACTTGAATGCAAGTGCACAACTACACTGGGGAATGTTCAAGCTTTCTGAGCCAAGTGTACTGAAACAGCTAAGAACTTTTCAAGGTATTGGATCTGAAAGCAGACATCAAGAGGGACAATCACAAACACCCTGGGAAGGGAAGTGAATCCCTTTGCTTGGGATAGGGCTCTCTGTGCTCTGAGATGTCAGGCATCCTGGTGAGACTGATCTCAGGACCTGCTGCCCCCCACACTTCTGCCTACAGGAACTGTGTCAGGCCCTGCACCAACAGTCCCTGTGAATCAGCTGGCAATCCCAGCATCAAAGCCTCACCACAGTGGTGTCTGAACTCCCTGCAGCTCAGTTTGGTGACTAGTGATCCAAAACACAGACTACCAACAGTTGGGATTTCAATTTGGACCTCAGTTAGTGCAGCATATTCAACTGCATTTCCTTTCTATAAAGTGTTAGCAGAGTCTTGGGTTGTTTAGACACTCTAAAAGCCTCAGATCATACTTGCAAAGTGTTAAAAAGCTCCCTTGATGAGATAACACTACAAAAAATTTGATGACAGAACTACTTTTGAATACAGTTAGCAAGTGGCTTTTCATTGCTTCAAATGTTGTTAATAAGTAAAAGCCTGTCCAGAGCTAAAGAAAATGCAATGCTGTCAGCAGAAACAATGCTCCAACAGGGGTGAACATGCACACACATTAAAGGCCTGTTCTAGAGACACTATGATACTACAAACCTCTGAGGTTCCTGAATAAACAACTGGCTGCATGCAGCAAGATCCCCTGACAGATCTTCACCTGACAGGAAGCTGGCAAAGTTCTCACCATCTCTAGACTATGATCAGTATATTTCTAGGTAGTTTTGTGCTTTTGAAATGCTGTGCAAACTAGCACAGAAAAGCATAATGTGATTAAAAACAGCACAAGACAACAAAAAAGGAATTATCACTGGTAACAGGAATATTTTTCTCAAGTTCCAAATACAGCCAATTTTTTGGAGGGAAGAAAATAAGCTTAATTCATTTGGGAATAACTTTAAAGCAACAGCAACAAGAGACTTATCTCAAAATCGGTGAAGCCAGTAACTTAAAGAAAATTGAAAAAGTGAGAGATAATCCTGCACTCTGTAAAATTACATTACAAAATGAGCTATTTGCAGAAGTTTAAAAATGACCTGCAAGTTAAGAATTGCCTTTTTTCAAGCCTAAAAGATGAGCATAATTTGTCACAACAGTAGTATATCACAAAATAGTTTTACATAGTCTGAACATACTTTGAGTTCTCAAGTTATAAGTTAGAAATACAACTCTGCTTACTGTCTTCGCTTCTAACTACCACAAAGGCTACTACCACAAGAGCTAGGGGTTGTTTCAGAAAGGAAGAAATGCTCTTTAAGTTCATGATAACGAGTAAATTTACAGAACAGTCCATGCAAACTTCACACACTCACAAATTCTAAGATGCATCAGTTAGTGAACAGGAATGAATTAGTAACTCATGCAGCTGTACAGTACACAGAAAGCTAAATATACTTACCCAGTGGTATGCTATCTAGGTCTGTGTAAATACAGCAACAAGGGAAAAAAAGCAACATTCCAATCAAAACATATCCATTTATAAAAAGAAATAAAACAAAAATACCCAAATGTATTCTAAATTTTTCTTAGTATCATCATCTCATGAGTAGAATAGATGCCGTAACGACACAAATTCCAAAATCCCTAGTGTATGATAACTGAACAGGATTAAATTTTTGAATTTCACATTCAGAAGTTAAAATAATTCCAAATTGTAAACACAGCAAGCAGATTATTTGAATTTTAAAAAATCCCAATAATAAAAAAACTTTGTTTCCTACATTTCACTGCTGAGGGTCTACTTAAAAATGTCATACATGCATGTCAATTGTGAAGTATAAGATGTTACAATACAGCATCTATTCAGAAAAGAAATAGTCTAGAATGCCCGGTACAGCATGCACAAAAGGCAAACTTGACATGCAGCTGACTATTCAAAAAACAAGATGAAAAAATTACCTTGCAAAGCATGACCCAGAAAAGCATCAAGTTCAGGATTTAATTCAGCTTTTTCCTTCAGCATATGAAACAGCAGTTGGTTTTGAGTAGCACTAGTAATTTCTGTCTGCTTAAGGCGTCCCTCAAGAACTTTGATCTGAGCTTCTTTCTGAGCTGCTTGAAGACCCTAGGAGAAAAAAAGATGACAAATGTTTTACCACAACCCTCTCTCTTTGTACAAAATGAAAATTGTCAAAATTTTTGAAAAACTACAAACACGAGCAATGTGTACATTGCAGCTGCCTTCTCAGATCCTGAAGATCAGGTGTCAACAAAGGGTCCTTTTCTTTCCTTCACCTTTTGAAGAGACTCATTAAGCATTCCTCAGACTACCTTTCAAATATGCATCTAGTGGCTAAGTGGGACATGACTCCCAAGTGCAATTCAGAGTCTTTGCATTTTTTAAGAGTAGCAAGCATCTGAAGGAGCAACACCTCCACTTTTCACAAATAAGCAACACCTCCACTTTTCACAAATAACTACTTTTAAAAAAAATATTACCTATGATACTCTATGGCAAAGAACAGAGGGGAGGTGGAAGTAGGAGAGGGTGGGACCCAGAACTGTAATCTTTCCTACACAATCACTCAGTGAACTTTCAGTTTCTAAAGAAAAATCTTATGGCTTAACTTATGATAGAATTCATTCTAAGGGAACTTCCCTAGATTCATGGATTGGTGGGAATCTTTTATTGTAGAAAACAGCCAAAAAAATTTATAGGAAACAGTTTCCAAATAGATTTCCAAATTCCAAAAGAAACAGTATGGAAAAATTACTTGCAGGGCAACAGCAGACTTTGAGTGCTAATGCTTGAGTAACAAGTGTAGCCCTATGAATTTACACACTATATTCTGATTGAACTAAAGCTACATATCAATAGACACATTTTACAGTGAAAACAAACAATAGAATAGAGAGTAGGCATAACCAATTTTGCAAAAAATTATCCTTTCAGCTTTTCTATGTGATAATTACTAAACAAAAAGATGATAGAATCCTTCACATAATGGAGCTTTTTATCATCATAAAGAGAAATTGTTAACAGAGTGAGTCAGAGGCACTTTTCTCACATTAACTCTTTTGCAAGATCCATTCAAACACATCCAAGGGCTGGAAAAAACATTAAAAGATTGAAATTTCCAGAAGCCAATGTGATTGTGGAAACTTCCTTTCTCCTTTTTTATTTTCTCCACAAAGTTTTTGAATTACCTGCACAGTGATGAATCAAGAGTGCAAAAGAAGCCACAGATAATTGGTCGGGGGGTTGACCTGAAGACAGTTGCAGAATCACTGAAATCTTTCATTTGACTCAATGAGACTGACCACCATCCTCCAGACAGAAAGAAAAGCAGCAGCAAGAGCACAAGGTGCACAGGGTTAAATACTTATTTTGAAAATATGAAAGAAAACATATGTTCCCAAGACCTTTAGAAGAATCCCTGTGGCTCTAGTCAGATTGAAGTATGTCACACATCAAGATATGTTAAAATAAATTTTTTGAGGCTCATATTGATACAAAGGTGGTTGAGCCAGACTGTTAAAAAAAAGATCTTGAGCTCTCTTGAGGAGTTTGATAAAAACAGAGATTTATTTGATTACAAAAAGCTAGTGCTCTTGTAAGAGCATGAGCTAATTAATACAGTGAAGTAGGCTCTACCGGGGGTTGAAAAACAGTTAAAGAGGACAACAGATCTCAAGGGCCTTCACACTGAGAACCAGCATGACTCAGTAATGTTGACCAGCTTTGCTTACACATACTTCACTTAACACATTACCTTATTGATACCCATCATAAGGAAGTGGTCAAGCAAATATCGAGCTTCTGTCAAAGTGCAAGCATTAATCACTGCTGTTACGTCCAAGGTTTCTCCTTCTTCCTATGTGTACAAGAATAAGCCCAGTCAGATTGTGAAAAAGTACCAAGAATTATACTAATTTATTGCCAGCATACTAGAAAGCATCAGTTTTGACATTTAAATACTTTGTAATCTTAATTTGCATTACATAATTGACACTAAAATTGAAGTATCAATTGTGTAAGTCTTCATCCCAAACTTCACATGAAAGTTTTCACCAATTTTTACTTCCTGGTTCAATAATTACACAGACAAAAACTAATTTCTAAATGAAAACATCTTCAAGACTAACACAGTTGTGTTTTCTTGTCCCCATTTTACCATTTTTGCAATAACATTTGACCTACCTTTGCTTCTTCCATTTGCATAATGTTTGCTTGGCAGTCAGAAATGCTGTCATTAATGTAGTCTATATTTGCAGTTACTGATTCCATCTCCTCATTTATATTCTGGACATTTCTATCTGCTTCAGTGCCACCCCCACCCTTGATGAGTTTCTCCCTTTTCTTCAAAAGCTTATCTCTTCTTTTGGTGAGTTCTTCACGTTGCTGTTTTCCACAAAGACAATATTACAGGAAAAAGAATTAGTAAGTCCTTAGAACATCTAAGTGCCTTTTTGTTTGCCTTCATTTGCTACAGTTTAACTAACATATCATGCTTTCCATAGGAAGTTGTTACACAGGGGAATACAGTAATTTCACGATTATAAGCCGCACTTCCGGGTGTCAGCACCTTTTCATTCTTTGTCCATACATAAGCCGCACCTGATTATAAGCAGCACGTTACAATACAGAGTGTGATAAAAGGTATCTATTCTATCACCATCTGTTGAGGGTGGGGGCCGTGATCCTTATCTCCGTGGGAGATGTTCTGCTAATGGGCCATCCATTGAAACCAGGCAGGGCATTGTTCTTTATCTTTTCACAACCCATCCTTCCTCCAGCCAGTCATATTCTGCTAATGGCCCATTGAGTCCCACTGCGTGACTGATAAAATTACTTCATCCCAGTGGAAGTTGCTCCAGCCAGGAGGAGGAGCCCAACATTTCTTACCAAGATAAAAACAGAGGTTTTGGGACACTAAGGGAGCCCCTTTCTCCACTGGACTCCAGAGGAAAACCGGATTTCTCCACATCACCACTGGACCTCCAGAGGGAAACTGCACCTTCTACAGGAGCACTGCTCCAACTGAGCCACATCTGTCACTGCAGGAGGATGCAGCCACCATTTAATGGGACTGCTACCAACACCCTGCCTGACGGGGTGTCAGGTTGTACTCTGACTTTGTCAGGGTTTGGGGTTTGTTCTTTGTAGTACTGTATTTCTATTTTACTTTCCCTAGTAAAGAACTGTTATTCCTAATTCCCATATGTTTGCCTGAAAGCCCCTTGATTTCAAAATTATGATAATTTGGAGGGAGGGGGTTTACATTCTCCATTTCAAAGAGAAGCTTCTGCTTTTCTCAGCAGACACCTGTCCTCCAAACTAAAACAGCAGCTTTTAGTTCTTTGTCCATATATAAGCCGCACCTGATTATAAGCCACACTCCGGGTTTGGACCAAAATTTTAGTCAAAATGGTGCGGCTTATAATCGTGAAATTACTGTAATCTATTTACATAATGCCATTAATGTTGCTTCTTAGTTCTTACTAAGCACAGCAACCCCATGGTTCAAATGCTCACTGAAGTCAAAAGCATCTTCACTGACTGCAGTAGATTCCACCCCCTTTGCCAATGCTGCCATAACAGCAATTAATTTACTGCAAACATACTTGTAGTGCTCCCTATTTAATACAACGATACAGCCAACAGTGCACAGCAGATCACCCACCGTAAGCAACCTGTTCATGTCTGCCTCCATATTGGAAATAGTCATCCTCTGCATAATAATATCCGTCACTCTGCGTTCCAGTAACTGCCACTTCATCCTGGCTGCCCTCGAGGAGTAAACTCTGCTTGTCACTGCTTTCCGCTGGTACTTCTTTCTGTGATACATTCCAGAGAAATACACAGCTAAGTCTAAAGTAGTCCAGTTACAAATTTCAATGTGGAATTGATCAGGCTGGAATATTTTTCACAAACAACTTAAAAATTTCATGCAGAAGTTCTTGTAGGTTTTCACTGCACCAGACAGCTGCCTTTACCCAGCCCCAAACTCTACTGTCCTCTAACGTGCTGCACTGGAAAAACAGGTATCAAACACTGCAGCATCTTTCATGATGCACTATTGAGTTCAAATGTCACACAGGTGCTGTTCCCTATTTAACAAGGAGATCTGCTTCAAACCATAATGAAAAAGCATAGTGAAAAACCTGATACACTGAACTGCATTTTCGAACAATCTTTTCTGTGAATTTAACACTGCTGGCATTGGACCACCAAGGTAATTTCTCTTGAAGAGCAGATTTTAAACCCCTCAAGATTTCAAAATCCAGTTTATGTGACTTGCCCTTTAATGCCATTTTATATTATTATATTATTGTCTTAAACTCAGAAAACTGAAATTGCATTTGATAATGGTAAATGGTAATGGTAATGCCCATGATAATGGTAAAATGCCCATTTTATGAGCATTACAGTTTGACAAACAACAGTTGCTACAACATGTATCATCACAACAGTATCTGCTAGAAAGTCCACACAAATTTCAGTTCTTGTAAGAGTGTCCTAAAAAGTTTTAGCCCTTACCCTGTTCCATTTGTTGCAGTTACAGATAATGCTTGAACCCTTGCAACCGGAATTCTCATCTTCTGCTGTGCTGCTGTTCTGGAGCCGTCGTGCTCGCCTGACAAACTAGAGCTTGCCTCCTGCACGGAATGCTCAGGCAGACTCAGCTTCCGACTCACTTTTCCTGCCACTTTATCAGACAGAGGCCTTACTTGCCGACGAAGGGCTGTGACCTGAAACAGTGCAAAGACACGAGTAACTCTCCCAAAACTGAGTTCTAAGTTACAGGAATGTAACATCACTCTGTTTTCCAAAATGCATCACTCTTTTACCACAGTACCTCTTCAGTTTTGCGACGTAAGATCACTTCCTGGTTTCTTTTCTGAGCTTCCAGAAGCTTGAGCTGATGCTGTGAAAACAGAGAAACAGCAAATTATATTTTTTCCATTATCTCTCACAATGACTGCAATGTATAAACAACAAAAAAAAAAAAGACCTCTATGCATTAATACAAATCTGCAAAATTGCTGTGACATGAAGACTCAAGTCATGATCTTCCTTGGGCAGAACAAAAATAAGTGTTTCATGAAATCAATTCCATCAAAAAGAATAATTCCATGCAAGCAAGGTGGTAGCAACTGCTTTGTGAAGATTCACTAATCATCAGTTCACTGACAACATTGATATACATACCCAATAAGTACAACAGGAAATAGAAGACTTACCACCTGAAGCTAGGAACTGTGTTCACATGGAAGTCAAACCAGTCAAACCAAATTTTGTACATTCTCACTGGTGAAAATACACAGGTTCATGCCTGCCTAAGTGAATGCATATACACAGCATGTGCTTGCAAGGAAAGGCACATCATAATGACAAGTGCTTATTCCAAACAAAAGTTCTTTATTGTCAAATCACCTCTCGTTTGCGTTGTTCCTTTTTAAGCTGTGCAATCTCTCTATTTCTTCTAGATTCAGTCATTCTAGCTTTCTCCTGCTCTTCTTTCATTTGTTTCATCAAGCGAACCTGTAAAGAGGTCATCACTTAGTTGCTCACACTGGAGTGCTGCTCCCTGCCCCAACCATATATTGCCATTTTCCAGTATATTGCATGCTTTTAGCCATTTACCTCTTCCATCTAATGTCTTCTTCACTCAGTGCTGAATAACAGCTAATAAGCTGTGCAAGCTTATGCATGTTTGATACCTTAATTTCTGTTCATTAAACCTAAAAGCTACCCCTCTCCCCCAGGAACAGCCTGGTGCTCGCATCTCTTCTATTTTCAGACTTTCAAGCAGATAACAGCAAGAACAGAGCTATAAGGTAGATGGATGCACAGGAGATTTCAACCCAATTTTCAGTAAACATTCATTGTGCAACACTTCCATTTACTGAAATATACCTTGGTTTTCTTCATCTCTGTCACCTCCTGCTGCAGTTTCTTCAGTTGTTTTTCATACTGAGACTGATTTTTAAGCAATCGTGCATGTTCCTTCTGCGCTGTTTGAAGTCTCTGCAGTTCTTTATTCATGGCTTGGAGTTTCTTTTCATATTCTGACTTGATTTTTTTTGCCTTTTCTTCTGAATAGGTCTCTACAGAACCTAGATCAAAAAGGAATTCTTAATCTGCTTTTGTTCAGGGCACTTTCACTTTGCCAGCCACAGCAGATAGCTACTTCCTCTGCTCTAACATTATCTGCAATACCTTTAAAACAACCTAATTTGTCTCTAGCTCCTGCCACCTGCACTGCTTTGAACTTTCCACCTCGTATGCATTCTGGGATAAGAGATCAAGTATTAACACTTTCCTGACTTCTTTGCAACAAATCTGAGCACCTGAAAGCATAAATACACACATTCACACATATGTACACAGGAGTAGAACAACACTCTTAAAAGCCATCAAGTCTGGTATTCATCTGACACTGAACAACAGGGTCTAAGGAATAACAGGGGAATAGCAAAAGCTTAGACAGTGTGTAATCATAAAGCATATACAGTATATGTTTAAAAAAGAAAAACAAACAAAATGCTTTCCATAGCACACCCAAGGTGCAGTTATTTGTGGCTCGCAACTCCTGAGTCATAGGTGGTTTGTCATCTCAATACTGACACATATTTAAAAAGGTTTGGTTAGTAAAACACCTCTGAAAGGTCACTGATCCTTGTTCTTATTTTTATGCAAATAAAAAGAAAGTAGGGAGGAAAGGACACAAAAAAAACTTTTTAATTCAGGAACTATGTCCAGGATTATGAGAGCTCTTAGAAAACTGAAAATGATTATGCACCCAAATGCCTGTCAGTAGCAATACTTCTCAAAAAAATTTTCTCTCAATTCTGATAGAAACTAGAATGAGTAAAGAATGATTCACTGGCATTATGGATACAAACCATATTTCTGTTTTCTGCAATGTCTCATAAAATTTAAAAAAGAAAATGAGAGAAGTAAAAAACAGTTCAACTTGAACAGCTTATACAAGAGCAATGATTTCTTACCCAAGTTTTGAAGGACCTGATCTCTTTCAAGCTGAGTGTCTCGAATTTTATGCTGTAGCATCATTAGTTTCTCTTCATACTGTCTTTTCAGTGTTTGCAGCCTTCGCTGGCTGTTTTCTAGCTCATCTATCAGTTTCTGCTTAATGGCGATTTCACAGGTGATATTTGCCAAGTCAGCTTGATAATTTTCTAAAATAGAAATATTTCTGTTAAAGTAAGAGCAAGGACCATACGAATACATGTGCAATCTTAGGCTCACTGAAAATACATATTGTGCACAGGAGGATTTCATACAAATCACAATGCACCAGACAACCCTCTTATCTGTAATTCATGATAAAATCACCTTCTTAAAACTCTCAATCCTAGAACTGGAAAAGAGGTAGGGAAAGATGTCACACTGGATCACAGTTGCCCCTATGCTCTAACTACTCACACTTAAATTGCAGTATCAGCAATCTGACCTTCCCCATCCAAAAGGCTTCAAGATTTCAGTCACATCTCAGGGTTGAAGAATAACTATCATTCATAACCCCAGCAAGTTATAATTGGAAAAACTGACTGCTGGCAGATTCCAAATGCAGACTTTCCCTTCTCTAACTCTTAGGAAGACAGTCAGAATTCTCAGAAGAGAGGTGCCATCTCAGTTATGGAAGTGGAATGGTCAAGGGAAAAAGCAGGAGGAAAAAGCAAGGAAAAAGTACTAACCCACATGATAAATTCATTAAAGTGAAATTAACTTATGTAGCCAATTAGATCCTTTTTTGTTTTACGACTATGTGCTTCAGAATGAAGATATTAGTTGAGGATTATTATTTTTCAGGTTCTTGCTGATGGTTTGCATGACTCATAAACAAGAGGAAACCAAGAGATTTGGTTTGGCCCATTTGGCCCAACTCACATAAGAGAACTGAATTTCTGGTGATGCTGTTTCTGACTATCACCATATAAAAATGAGGAAGGCTGATAGACCCCCGGCCTTTCAAAATTAAATTCTGCCATTTCCAAATGAGCTGATAGGAGCGATCACCTTGGTATTAGTCCAGAGACATAAAAATAAACCAGTACTTAAACCTTACACTTTGGATGTCTTAATAAAGGAAAAAACACATTATCAAACATCGGATGTCCTCGGGTCAATTTCAAAACCCATACAGGGACACTTGATCACCTGTCTATTACATGTTTGAGCATCATTACAAAAAAATAATTCACTGGACATACTTTTCACAGAGACTTACAGACAGATGGTTGACAACACACTTTCTTGCCTACCAAGACCTAAGGTTTGACAGATATTATCTGTAAAACTCTGCAGAATACTGCACCGACATCACCTTTTTCATCAGAGTCAGAATCTGATTCATCTGAGCTTTCAACAACTTCCATATCATCTTCGTCCTCATCATCTTCCTCTTCTTCATCATCATGATCGCTGACCTCCTGAATTTCCTCCTACAAAACATAGACATTAAAGCAACCCCACACTTTTCCATGCCTCAATGATTTATGACTCTCACTGTGAAGCTGCAGTATTCATCTAGTCCATTCCTAATTTTCTTTCTATAACCTTGTAAATATTTCAACAGACAATGAACAAATAAACCAAACACTTAAAAATACTTACTCCCTCCAATTCGTTATTCTCTCTCTCTGAAGTGCCTTTTTCATCTCTCTTCTCCTGCTCATTGTCTGTGTTATCTTCTTTAACACTGGTAGAAAAGGCAGACACAAATTATTGACAATCTGAAAAGGCAAGTGTTTCCCATCTCCCCAAACCAGTAAGTTGTAATTGCAAATAAAGATGAAAAACAAAGTGTAGTTAGAGAAACGTACAGGTGTTGGGCATGGGTAAAACACAACTTCCAAACTTCTGCAGATAATAAAATAAATGCATAATTACTCTTAATCTTGGTCTGCAAGGTAATAGTAATGATTAGCACATTGTTCCAGCACAACTGGGACAATCAGAATACACATTTCCATATATTACAGCAGTACTCATTTTGCATGGAAGTTGCAGTTTACCCAGAGTAGCTTTTAAAAAACAATTCAAGAACATTGTGTGCAAGTACAACGTACATTACAGGTATTCCTACACTGTCAGGCTGTAACAGAGCCTACTGTACTTAGGATAGTCTTAAAATTTATGTGTAAACATTAAACAATATCCTAATTCATCATACTATAATCACTCTTCTGATTAGTTATCTACTTTGACAGAAAGGGAATGCTAAAAATATGCATTGATACAACAATAAAAAGGGTTTACAGCAGGTAGTTTTGTTTTGTTCTAAAGGTTTGGTCTACTACCCCTTAAGGCAAGTTTTAACATTTTTAAGTGCACATTTAAGACATCACATGCAAATATAAAACAAAAAAATCATTGGCACTCTGCAAACTGTCACAGACCAGGTATCAGTCCCTCTAGTGCTACATGTACAAAATCCAAAGCTTCAGTGGATGGGAAATTGTGACAGACTAGAGCTAGACACCATAGGAGGTATAATGAAAAAATGTGGTTAGGATTGCACAATGTGGAATCCACCTCAACTAACTTCAGCTACATAATAGTCTGGTAAGTAGTCTTGTCACTGATGAGACACAAAAACTAGAAATGCACACCTTCCTCCACTTATACCAACAGGAGCTCAGATTCAAGATCAAACTCTTGGGCAAATCCAATACTCAGTGAAGTGATAGGAAACATACAGTAGATTTGAGACTCTGTAATTTGGTGACACCTTTAAAACAGAGCTCAAATCTAAAAAGTGCCTGTTGAGTAACACTGCTTCTGTGTACATATGATTTTCTGTTTTATTACTTTTTAATCTGTTCAATGCTAACTGATTCCCTTCTGTCCCACTCATTACCAGATAGGAGCTGACCATGTACAAGGCAGAAAGCTTTTGCTTGGGCCCTCTGAATCCATGCAGCAGCTGGGGATGCTAGAATTAAAAAATCTAACCAGACTTGTACACAATAAAATGTCTAACAGGGAGCACTGTGTCATACAATCTCATTTCCACAGATTCTCATCTCCCTCATGTTCTATGTTGGTTATTAAGCCTAAAAGATAAAGGATCTTAGCTGCAATCCTTATGCTTATTGAGGTAAACTCCCAGTTTCCCTTCCAGCTGCAGTCAGTACAGAACTAACCACTACACAGAATTTGTGTTCTGCCTAAGAAAGGGGAGAGACAGGAGGAAGGAGAGCCAGCAGCTCTCCCAGGCAGGACTATACTGCTTAACGTGTATGCTGCTGGTCTGTGGATTCACATCATCTGCATCAATTCAGTGACTGGGTTTTTTGGATCAAAGTAGACAGTAGAAAAAAAAACAAACTCGTTTAGTATCACTTTTAATCATAATATAGCTCTCTTTTTACAGCCCTCAACTTAACTGTTCTCTGTGAATGACTAGACTGAAACAGAATTGGAAGAATGATCATCGCTTCAGTCATATGCTTTCAGAAACCAAAGCAGCAGACT
Source organism: Catharus ustulatus (assembly GCF_009819885.2). Classification (NCBI taxonomy): domain Eukaryota; kingdom Metazoa; phylum Chordata; class Aves; order Passeriformes; family Turdidae; genus Catharus; species Catharus ustulatus. The sequence goes on along the minus strand of NC_046224.1, from coordinate 15,407,676 downwards.
CGACTGAGATGCAATGGTCCAAGACACTCTTGATCTCATATGCCAAAACTATTATTGTCATATACTGCCTGCTAGACATTTCATACAGTGTGTGCTACTGCACCTTCCTCCTGCCTTTCATTTCACTTAGGCCATGTAAGAAAGAAAACAATTAATTTAACAGGAACTCCCAAAGGTGCCACCTCCTCACAAAAACTTGTTCAACACTGTGTAACTCCAGAGTCAGCCTCAATTCCGCAACAGAGGTTTCTACCTGTTAAAACACTGGTTGAAAGTGAAAACTCAGGAAAATTAGCTACTCCTGAAGTACCTATGAATCTGCCCAACTTCTTTTCATGTATGACAACCAGTTAATTGAAATGACAGGTAATTAAAAACCTGGGAAATATTCCAACCTTCTTTCTTCTTGACTGCTTTCCTCAAGTTTCTGTAGCCTTCAAAAGCACGAGGTACAGTATTGGAAGGCCAAGCCAATGAAGGACAAACCAGACAGTGAAAAGCAAAAGTGATAAGAAGGTAAAAAAATGATATATATGAGCTTGCGGAGTTTAAAATGAAATTTTTAAAGATACCATCAAGAGACAACAAGTAGTAAAAGGCAATACATTCTGGACAGTTGGAAAGTAAATAGAAAACAAAGAAGAAGCATATGTAGGTTAACTAATCTGCCACTGATAACAAGTGTAAATTCAAGTTACACTATGGAAGAAATTTTAAACAATACATTTAACTTCGTGAATTATTTATAATAACAGATTAAGAAAATATCTCAATTCTAGAAAAAGCTTTCTCCTCTTTCTCCACTTAAAACTGGCAGCTAAAATACTGAAAACTGCAAATACTGCCAGGGACCCAAAGTTAAATATTCTCAGCAACATATCAGGAAAAAAAAGCAATGCACTAGTTATATATATGTTAATAACATATTATAATAAAAGTAGGAATAAGAAAACTTTAGTATTAATATTCTAAACAATATATTCTGAATATAATTAATACAAAAAATCTTCAAACTGCATTCATGTTTTGTTTGGGTTTTGTTGTTTGTTTTTAAATAAAAAGTAGAAAACTACAGTTTATTTTTCTGGGATTCAAAAAGTACATGTCAATAATGTCTTGTTATTTTTAAATACATTAACAAAAAACATGCACAAGAAGCAATGAGATGGACAGAATGTTAGTATTTCTGCCTGTATTTTTTCCTCTTGAATATGTGTGGATTTATCAGTAAAAAAAGTCTGCATGACATGTAAGCATAGAGATGGCTTAAAATTCATCAACTACTGAAATTCCTCATTTCCCATTATGACAAACTTTCCAATAAGAGCTTTTGCTGCCTTTTCACCTTATACTGCCGACCATCTTTCTTTGGTATCAGCTAGGAGCTAGCATGCTGAACCCTAACTTTCATCACTAATTTAGTTTAATAAAAGTTAGGGGAGTCAAAAGAAAACAGTCAGAAATGGTTGCCAGGTATAGATTTACTATGGGGTTTCTAGTGGGTAAGTCACACTGTGGGACACTCCAGTCAGGTCAGGTTTTCAGTAGGCAAAATATTACTGCTATGTAAACTGTTTCCAATAAACTTTATGGCAGATGCTTACTTAAAGGCTACAGATATATAGCAGTACATACCTGCTGCTCATTTGGAACCTTCCTCTTAGGCCTTCAGCCTACCTCACAACAATTTAAATAAGTTGTACATATTTAAAATTGTGCACCTCTTGTTGTACTGACCCATAACCAGGAAACAAAAGACCAAGAGAGGCAGCAGATGGGACAGAACTAGTAAACTAGGCTTACCAATCTCATTCTAATAGAAAAACACTAGTTAGACAACTTTAAAAGAACAGAAACACTAAAAAGTAACAGTAGAGTAAATGTAACTAAATGCCTGTAGGAGACAGAATTAAAACAAAGACTCCCCATCAAACTGCATGGCAAAGCATCTGTGCATTATATTAATGTACACACCACCAATTCCTGAAATTTCAATAGAATAAAAATTCACAGTGATGGAACAACACAGATTTTTCACTAATTGGAGAGAAGCACTCCGCAGATATCAAGCATGACCACGTACAATCCCTAAAATTCTAGTATTTCTTAACATTTAAGGAATTTTCCTCCCAATACAAGTACCTCAGAAATTTCTAGATATTTATTACAAAGCAATCTGCAGATAAGCCAGTAGATATATTCAAACCTTACAGCGCTTTGAAGAGCATGACCCCATTTTACAGAACACAAAGCCCACTTTAAGATGGCGCCATCAAGACATCTCTTCCAACTTTAATTTTTCTCTAGCTCTCTAATTTTATAATACTAGGATTCAAAACTGATCTCAAAAATAATTTATAGTAAGTAGTCCCTACTTTCACACCAGATTACTTGGCCATCCTATCACAATATTATTTTCTTGGCGTGAAAAAGTATGACTGGCTTTGGGAAAAAACAAACACAAACCACAAAAACACAACCTAACAACTGAGGTTCTATCTAAGCATGTAGTTAAATGCATGCTTGATATTAAAATATGTTAAAAAATACAAAATCACATCTCGTTGTTCCTGCATTTACAGTTAAAGGACATGTTGAAGTGCTTGGATGAAGATAGGACAGAACATTCTGCTGATTTTATTTAATACTTCCATCTTGCCCTCAAGTTCCTACGAAAATGAGACAAAATCTATCAAAATCCCCATAGAAGTCTAAGAGCTTCCTGGAAAATGATATGCAAAGAATCTAGTTTTTCTTAAAATGAGTTTTCTCTAAAAGTATTAGACATTTGTGTAGAGAACGGATTTATGGATTTTAGGACCTAAATTTAAAGATACGAATGACCCTCATCTACTTTATACTTTGACTACTTCAAACTTACACTATTACAGTTTTAGTCTGAACTTAGAGAAGTGTGAAGGACCATTATTAAAAAGAGTAAGAGATTAGAAGCATGGAAAATTTCAACTAGAACTGAGAGATTTCCAATGTATGCAAAGTCTCCAAGAACATAAAGCCTTGTTGTGCTAACTGCTATCTAAACAGGCATTTATGTCAATGTCTGTGAGGATTTTAGTAGATGAGAAGTTGGACAGCAAAAAAACCAGCAAAGCATGATATTGCAGAGAATTAGGAAACCTCAAATTAAAAAACATTCATAGAAGCAAAAGATAAAGCAAAAGAAGTCATTCCAACAGCTCCCAAAGAATCCCCAGCTATTCAGAATATCTTTTCTTCAGAAAGCTTATTCACTTTTGAGAGAGAGTTCAAAAAAACTGTTATAATTTTTTCAAACTTCCGTCAAGTTTCTGGTGTATTTTAGAATTTTTTAAAGTATCAAAATTTAGAGAGAGTACCTCTGCTTTTCTCATTGTGCATAATTACATAGAAAAGTACATTACAAAGGAGACATTTATTCTACAAATAATGCACACTTCACTGGAAGAAAAGATACAAAAGAAAAACTATAACTTCAACACATAAAAGGGTTTGAAGGAAGAGCAGTTTAGGGTCCAAACCCACACAACAAGCCTTTTTAAGTATCAATAGGTAAAAAATAGGCCTTTTTACAAAGAAAGAGACAAATAGCATTATAATTCATACACCACCTCTTTTTCTTTTTCCTTTCTTTTTTTTTCAGCTTTTCTAGATCTTTTTTGGCTATATCTAGAATTTCCATTGTCTCCTTCTCTGAGGAAAGCATAGAAGCAGAAAATGCTGATGGTCCACCAAAGAACGTGGCTCTTGATGAAGCTCTTGACAAGTTGCGTCGAAGATTTTCATTCACTGCTTCACTTTCCAATAATTTTGCTCTTAAAAAAAAAGGAAGAATTGTAGACCATGAATTACAAGTACAGCCAGTACATGAGATGTACACTCTTTTGCCTCTGTAACTTCAATGCATTACATGCAGTCTAAAAGGAAACTACAAACCAAAGTGAAGTCCGAAAAAATACAATGTAGTAAATTCCTTTAAAATACCATTTCCCACAATGGTTATAGGTATTGTACATAAATCATATAACCTAGACAGAACACATGAAAATATGTCTGTACGAATATGCACACGCATATATATACACACACACAGATACATACTTGAATACGCTTTATGAATATACCCCATCTATGAAAGCTACACAAAAGTTGTAACATTAACTGAGGATAGGCCCGATAATTTTTTGCATGGTATATGTCCAAGACAGAGATAAATAAAACATATTTTTTTTAAGCAAGTAATTTCTCAGTACTATCATTTTGATATGAGGTGATAAAGTTATAAAAGAATCTAAGTTTTACTGTGTTTGGCACAGCAAAAAAATGTTATCACCATAATTAAGGTGACATTCTCATTTCTGTTGTCAGTTTGATCTCTACCATTTTACCTTTTTGTGTTCAAGAGCAACACCAGATGGTCTTAGAAGCTGAAGGACCACCCTCCTAAAGTAATCCTACACAGGAAGTGCTAACACTTCTATTATTTTTTTTAAATAAAAATTGTCCAAATACATATTATGCAAATACCTGAGATCTTCAATTTCCTTGATATAATTATGAATCATGTTGCTAATTTCTTCATTTCCTTCCCCTTTGAAGGACAGAGAGAAAAGGGGAATGAGGGGAAAGAAAAATTAAGAAACAGAGATAACATTATAAATATCTGAATATAGCTACTAGGCACGAGGTACCAGCAAAGGGAAACAGTCACATGGACTACACACGTAAATCTTATTTGTAAAATAGTTTCCCTTCTTAAACTGAATTACGTGCATTTTTTGTTCCTCTTCATGCGATCACTGTATGACTACCAGTAACTTGTTTTCCATATTAGCATATTTCAACAATGCTTAAATCAAAATTACTTATCTGGAGTTTAATTTGGAGTCAAATTTATTTGGTTTGGTTGTCAAAGTGCCACAGGAACTAAGCATACAAATAATTCCTATACAAAAATATTATTTCATGTTTCCAGTGGTTCATATTTCTAAATGGATGGCTAAATCAGGGTACCACAAGACAATCATATGGGGGCCTATCTCTCCTAAAGGAGGTCTTACATTGCTAATAAAAAGGCATCACTTCATTCCAAGGGATCAATGAAGCAAGAACATATAATTAACTCAAGTTCATGAATGTATGAAGCAGCTTATACACATTCACAGCATACCTGTCCTGGCTAGCACTTGGTTGGCCTGGTCACTCATGAGCTGTGTTATTCTGGCTCTAAGAGCATCGATAGTCTCTTGCATTGCTTTAATCCTAACACGCAGGTTGTTGTTTTCTGTTTGCAGCATTGCATTTTCATGGAACATGTCATTGATGCTTTCAACACCTTCTTCATCTATAATCCTTTTACCCTTTAAGAAAGTAAAAATATTTTATTACTAGTCAAGGCTGACCTACACTTAAAAGAAATTCTAACTTTGTAAATGCAATCCACAGATAACTCAGAATTCCAAGCAGACACTTGTAGCACAGAGAGTTTAAAACAATGATAAAGGGATAGTTTTCAAAAGACTGATGTCTGGGTCAACACCTTAACATCTGGGTTTTGACTAATTCCGCTTTAGTCTGAAATACACGTTCTTGAAGAGGTTAAAAATGAGAAGATAACTCTTTATCAAATCAGAATACTATCTCAAGAAGAGCAAAATGTGATTCTGTTTGGTAACGACATTTATTGCCAAAAACACTGTGTAAACTTCAGGAAGAAATGAGCACGAGTATTTGCCTCATATACTTGACATTGTGGTTTTAAAACATAAACAGTTTTAGCTATCTAGTAAGTTTTCAAAAGCAACACACAGTAACTGTACACATTCACTTATGCATCAAAGTTGTGGTTTGGCTCTACATCTTCTAAAAATATCTGGTAATCACTGGAATTAAGTGTTGTTTATGTTAGAGTTGCTTTTCCAGTGTTTTTAGTGTACAAAGTGGAAACAGTCAACAGAAAAAAAAAAAAAAAAAGCTGTGGAATATTAAGCATTTTAAAGCAGAAGAAATCCTAAGAGGATAAACTTACGGTTTTGTATTCCATGAGTTCCATCTGCAGTCGTGCAATCTCACTGCGCAAAGCATTTATTTGTTGACTGGCCCTATCCTGATTAACCATCACCTTGTTCTTGATGTTCCGTGCCCGATTGGCATACTTCAATGTGTTCAAAGTTTCCATGAAGTCTCGATCTGAAGGGCTCACACATGCTATCATGAGTGTTTGACTGCAAGTCAGAAACACAGGTCAGCATTACACACCAAGAACAAAAAGAGCAGAGAGAAGCTAACAGGTCCTCAGGCAGAAGTTTAACCAAGAAGAGTAACTTCATAGTATTTGTGAAAATACTTCTGCATCTAGCTCACTGCAAACTGTGAATCACAAAGGTCAGCAGGTGCTATATCTTATATCTCCCTAGCATGGCATAGGAGATCCTAGATTATTATTTGTTTCACACATGAAAATGTAAAAGCAACTAATGGGTGTTTCCAGAAATGTTTCTCAAATTACATTCAATTTGCCTAATTATAAATAAACTAAGATTAAGGAATTTATAGTCAACCTAAATTCCTAGACAGTGATTTGAATCATGCAGCCTTGAGTACTGTCTACTGCAATTCCTGAATTGCTTACCTGCTACAACTGAAAGATGCCCAAATGCTCATTTTACCTGTCCACACATGCCTAATGTGTGTTCTCTACCTCAGGTTTCAAACTGACTGAATTCTCCAGTGCAAATTACCTCCTGCTCTCCAACAGAAGCCAAAACTAAAACTTACCCTTAGCATTCTATGTCTATAACCGTATTTATGCCACGTTTCATAGTGGTTGCTTAGAGCAACTTTCTGCAACAAAAAGCAGCAGGATCTGAGCTCTTGGCCCAAGGGGCCAACCATCCTCCTTTTAGCTTCCTGCAGCATCCCCTAGACATCCCATCATGGGATACTATTGCAGGATGAGAACATATTCCATGCTCCAAATGAAAGATCAAGCACCAGTAGGAACTAGTAGGAAAAAAGCAGGAAAAAAACCCCTCAAAACTATTTTCACTCAAGTGCTTTCATCATTCAACAGGTTCCTTCCCTCACTCCCTGGAGCATACTCATTTCACATCAGGTAAGAACAGTAGCCTAGAGGGTCAGAACCAGAATTCCAGCTGCAGATCACTCTGAAGGTGCATACATTGCCTAAATTCTCAACAGAAAGGGCAAAGATCTGCATTTGATGGTCTGAGTACATTCCTCCAAGTTTTAAAGGAATTTGCTTCATACAATGAAATTGTCCATCAGAGCTTGGGTAGTTACAATAGAAAGAGTGAACTGTCTGTGGGGCAGAGGAGCAAAATCTGCATCAGGCAGGCTAGTTTCCAGTCTTTACTTCCCATAACCTCAGACTGAAACAACAAATGAATCCCTGCAATGCTCTGTGAGGTAAACAGTTATATTCACAATACACACTGCGAAACTAAACTAGAAAGAGTAACTAGCCTGGGCTACAAAGAAGATTCACTTTCAGCAACTCTTCCTCAGCTCTCACCCGTACCTTTGTGTCAGCTCTCCAAACTCTTAGTCATCAAGATAAGGCCATGCAAGATTAGGAACAAATTCTCTTATTCTGATATTGAGAATGTGCTTATTTTTCTAAATCTCAGAGGACTGGTTCTGCTATGTGTCCATCTTGAAAACTGAACAACTTGAACTCCAGTTTCCTATCTGAATTGTAAAATGGGCTAGGGTATTTTGACACTGTTCTACTTCCTTTATGTCACCATTTCTTTACATTGTTCCCCCTGCTCCTGAAGTTAAGGAGGTTTTCATTATTCATATTACACATTATAGCATCCCTTTTAAAACACCAATGCTCCATATTTGCCTTTGAATAATTCAAGAAGTATTAATATTTAAGTGCTGTTTCAGAATTGTTACAGCATTATACTAAAAATACGGATTCTTGTGAGAATAATACAGTGATGCAATGTCTTCACCACTGTTAACTCAAGATTTACTACAATCTAACCCAAATCATTACTAAATGTAATATAAATTACGTTTAGTAAACTTCTGTAAGAATTTGTTAAGAGAGAAACAGTAATGTGGACAGTTATACCTAGGGTGGAAGTTGGAAAGCTACAGAACAAGCTTAAAGAAATCTGATTCTCCAGAAGAAAAAAACCATATATTTGTTAAAATTTAGCCTTTCCATGTGTTTTGATTGCCAAAGCCCAGATAAGAAATCACTAAAAATGTGAGGGTTTTATATATAAATATATATGAAAAAGTCTTCCTTAACAGCAAAGTGCTGATTTGAGATGTGTCAGCATGCATGTCACATACAAAAAAACTGAGGGGAAGGAAGGCATCCACACAATTCTTATTAATCAGAAAAAGACAAAGAATACATGCAAGTATCATTAAAAATATTCTGGGCAGCATTTGCTATCTGAACATTTGTGGTGGTTTTGGTTGGCAAAGAGTTAATTTTCTTCACAGCAGCTAGTTTGGGCTGTTTTGGATTTGTGCTGGAAACACCTACTATGGTCCATAATGCAGGTATGTCTGAGCTGCTGCTGAGCAGGGCTTACACAGAGTCAGAGCCTTTTCTGCTCCTCTGACTGCTCCACCAGTGGGGTGCACAAGGATTTGTTAGGGGATGCAGCTGGGATGGTTGAGCCCAGCTGACCCAAGGGATATTCCATCCCATACGGAATCATGCTCAGCATATAAAGCTGGGGACATGTGAAGGAAATGAGGGGATATTTAGAGTGACAGCATTTGTCTTCCCAAGTCACCCTAAGGCATGATGGAGCCCTGCTTTCCTGGGAATGGCTGAACACCTGCCTGCCCATGGGAAGTGAATGATTTCCTTTGTTTTGCTTGCATAGATGACTTTTGCTTTACCTAATGAAGTGTCCTTATGTCAAATCCTGACTTTTCCCCTTCTACCCTTGTGATTCTCTCCAGGGGGGCAGGGAGGGAGTGTCCCCAACCCCATCACACACTGAAGTCTGTGATTGCTCCTGAAGAACACAGCAGGGAGACACGGAGCTCTGAGATGCAGAAATATTTCAGAGTCAAAATAGTATTTCTATAGTTTCTAGAGTTTGGAAAAAACACATGCTCACTAGTTGGTGTATTTGATAAAAAATTAATGAAGTGGTTTTTGCATTTATTTACAGAAAGAGTTTAGAAGAGCTATGCTGTTTGATTTCTGCTGATGTTTTTTAAATTCTTGAGTTTCTTCCTCCCTTTTGCACTCTTGAAAGTTTCTAGCCCTTATTTTACTTGTTTTTTCTGGCTCTCCTTTCCCTCACACTGCAGTGCTTCAACTTGTTAATAAAGTTATCTCTCTGAAGAGCATAGGAACAGTTTGAGAATTTTCTTCTACTTCCCCCTACTCATTTGTGAAAAAAACTTCCTACTCTCCTGAACATAGGAGCCAGGCATATTGGATCACATAGAAAACAAGAGTACTACCTTACTAAAATATACTCAGCTGTGATGCCTCTTATATTTGTACATGTTAGCATTACAAATACAAAATCTGTATTATTTGAACAAATTTGTTAATGTTTCCTTGTTTAAAGCCTTCAGAGATCAAAGCTTCCCTTCATTGCATATGCAGGATGTACACAAATGGATTCATACAAACAACCCTGCTGAAAGATTACTTTGTTTTTATTAGGCTGCAATCCAACATCAGGTAACTGAACAGATGCATCATAGGCTGAGATATATAATCTCTAAAAAGATGGATATGACTGTGGTAAACTGACTCCAAGCTCTACTGCATGGTAGTCAGAGCAAAGACACACTGACATTTAAAAAACAAAACGACAAAAACAAAACAAAAACATACAAAAACCAAAACAACCTCCACAGGAGAAACTCATCACAGTTTTAAAATATGCTGTAAACAAAACCTACCATTTGTATTACCTACAATCTACGATATTCTATGGGAAGAACTTGCCTGAAAATGTTAAGTTCCAAGTAACCTGAAGCTTCATGTCTAGTAATATAACAATAGCATTGAAAATAACAAAGCAAAAATCCTCTTCAAAATATTTTCCTTCTATTTACAGCATTATTTTCATAGCAATTTATCTCCACATCCTTCCTCCAACAAGATTTTTATTGGCATTTAATGTTCATTTTACTTTCTGCAGATTATGTTCTCATTCGCGCTCATTCACAATGAAGTACATAAAATGTTCCAATTTTCATACCTGTTTCCCCCAAGAGAATCTTGAAGTAGCCTTGTAAGCTTTGAATCTCTGTATGGTACATGAGTTGCCTTCTTACTTTTATCTCCCAGTGCACTTATTACATTGCCAAGTGCCAGCTATAAAACACCAAATCAGTAACACAAGTCAGAATCAGCTCCTGTGTAGTTTTACTTTAAAATACCTATAAACTGGAATCAGCATATTGCAAGAAAATTAATATACTCATGAAAGTTACAACAAAAATATTTCTGAAGATTTCTGTATTTTACATTCAGAAATGTTTGTGCTACCACCAGTGCATGGGTGACTTACAGTCTGGTACCTGGAAGTGCTAAGCACAACTCAATATGCACTGCTCATTAGTATCTCATGTCAGTCACAAACTAAAAGTTGGTACTAATAAATCTAACAAACATTTGCTTTGGATGATAAAGGTGATCTCTAACAGTAGCTATAATTTCTTTCAAATTAATTTTATCAATCGGCTTTATTGCTACATTCAATGCTACATTTAGAATAAAATAGGCTTGTAGTCCACACCTATGCTGTTCCATTACTAAAAGGTTCTAATGCATGTTTATAAACAAACATTTGGCTGTGAAATTATTTTTGTGTGGAACTGCACACACTTCAAACTGAAGGATTTTGCTTTAGGTGGCGCCCTGCACTGCAAGTTCTTGCTTTGGAAATGGTGCAGCTGCCACCAGCAGATGGAGAACTGCACACACCCCATGCTGTCCCTGCTTGCTTTGAAGGATTTAAAGCACTTTCAATCTGTTTCACTCAACTGAGGGCTGGATCTCACTGTAAATAAAAGTTTTGTGATCTTATAGGTACATCACACTGATTTTCACCTTCATGCACTTTATGTGCTCTTTGTTAAAGACACAGATATGTCATCTAAATCCCCCAAATCCTGCTGGCTTTGTGCTTAGGGCAATGATGAAATGTAACTGAATATTCCTTCTTTTCCATATAACCAGAACAACTACAGAAAATAACCAATGTCATGATGGCAAGAGAATCACTGAGAAAAGTCTAATTGCACAATACTCCAGAAAACTGGTACTGACAATAGCCCAGAAAAAAATGAGACATTTTCACATATAGAACAGACATGTATATTGTGTCTTGTTCACAAGGGCTGCACAGAGCCTCCACATAGCCATGTAGTACAAAACAAAGACATGAAACTACAATCTCCACTGATAATCACCAGCTCTACTTTTCAGTGCAGTTTAGTGTTAAGTATAACATTTAATAGTTTAAAAATTACATAACAAGCCAGTACACAGACAAAAAAAATTAAGCTACAAGTCATAAATGTCATTTCTAAGTGTTTTGCCTGGGGTTTTTTTATATTATATTGCATAGTTGTGTAGTCTTACTAGTCCACAGTTGATGGAAATGCCTTCTTTTGCCCTTTCTCCTGTAGCTCCTGTTCGCTTCAACCTTTCAGATCCCGCCAGATCAACAAAATGAAACTTGGCAGTAAGAGTTTCATATTCATTCATCTCAGAAGATTCAGATATTATCCTGTTATCAGTGGCATTATCCTGAAGCAAAGAAGAACCCACAAAGCTTGGTGAGATTTTTCATATTAACATTTGCAAAGTTCAATCAACAATTGTTTACAAAACTACCGCTTTACCATGACCATCTCCTCATTCTTTTGTAACAGTATTTTGAAACATATTATCTCCATTTTAATCATACCTACTAACATATTCTTGAAGACCCAGTTCTACATGCATGTGAATACAAATTACTTTAAGTACGAGCTAGCATTGCTTCTTGATGAGGAAATGAGCAGACACATCTATTACAATATAGAAGTCTCCAGCAAGGTGAGCAACAAATTTGTAGCTCTCCTAGAATGCACTCCTGAATTGATTGTCAAAGGAAAATTATTTAAAAATAAAACTTTAATTACATTATTACCCCACAAAATCACCTGAACCACCTAATTCATAAACTGGCCAAATAGCTGAAGGTTATTTTGATTTTATACCTCTCTAAATCCCATCACCAGCCTCCCTGTGGGATGATTCTTCAGCCTAGTTTAGGAATTATTGTAGGAAGCCATTTCTCCTAGCAGCCAGTATTCCACTAGCACTTCTGACTTCCCCAGCAAATAAGAACAGTAGAGGGAACAAGGAAAAACGAAGAGGCTCCTTTCTCTCTTCCACCTTCCTCCCCCAGGCAATGACTGGCACTTGCAGCGAGGCTCTATCAGTGCAGGGAGTCCACCCAGGAACACACTGCACTGGGGCAGGTAGCACAGCCTCAGCCTCTTTCCACTTCACATCCCAAAGCACAGCAGGAAAATCATCCTTTTCCATTACACAATCCCAAACTTTTTTTCTGTCTATTAGTTTAGTTCTACCAGACTTTTTTAGACTTTTATTTTACTCCAAGTGCAGTTAGATTTATAGTCAGGAAAGTAACACAATGAGAAAAATCTTTAAATTACTCACTTCTTGACCTTATTGGTAAGACACCCATTGCAGGGTAATTTTTATAAACTTGGCATGGTGTCAGATAATAAGTCTATATCGAGAGTATACGAGATTCATAATAAAAATCTCACAGCCCAAACCAGAAGCTTTATTAGGAACTTCTAATCACATTAAGCATAGAAAATCTAGAAAAACCTTAAAAGAAAGCAATAAAGCAAACAATCAAAAAGACAAACACAGACCCTCAAGTATTCTGCAGTGACCTTTATGTCCTTGGCCAGTGAATCTAGAGCTCCTTTCACTAATACAAGGGGTGATGCAGGTCTCTGCAGACCAAGCCATTCTCATGGTAGTTAAATATTTCATGCATCCTTTTGTAGCAGTAACAGAAGAGAATGGGAACTGTGCCACTTCCACAAGACCAGGAATCATTATTTCAATTATTTTGATGTTTACACTCTGGGGGCCACACTCTCATTCCCAGTCATGATTAATGGATCCTTTCACTCTCTTTCATTTAGCAAGTGAAGGGCACATCCAGAAGCTTCCAAGAGGCATGGCTGGTGTGAGGAGCCCCAGGAGCATGTCTGTGCACTGCAGCCCTGGCTGCCTGCCAGCCCTGGGCACGGGCCACCGCGCACAGAGGGGCACGGCCAAGGCTGTCATCCGAGAAGGACAAACTGCGTTGCCCTAGTAACAAAAGTCTCCCAAAACTGTTGTCTACAGAAACTTGAGCTACATGTCTCCTGGCCACCCAATAATAGCTTGTATGGATTTAGATTCCAGGAGCGTTCAGAGGACAATGTCGGGTCTATCCTCCACAGGGAAAGAAGAGGGTGCTGTCTTAACAAATTAAGGATTTAGAAATGCCCAGCCCCACAGTCAGATTATCTTGTGCATATCTCCCCAGAAAAGTAGCAAAAGAACAGTTTGACATCAGGTAGAAGACGGCCACCTCTTCTCCTCTAACACAAGCCTCTGTAAAATCACAGGCAGAGCCAGGCAAGTGTCCCCTGGGGCAGCTCAGCTGGCAGGGAAGGCAAGTGCACCAGCACAGGGGGACTGCTGTGCCAACAGCCTGCAGGAAACAGGTTCCCAGTGACTTCTCGCTCTTCAACAGATAGTTTGCCACACAAATTTTTAAGCAGTGTTACCACGCAGTGACTGAGACACCCTGTGTGGGCTTGGAGTGTAACACCAATCCCTTCCAAGCTAACCATGCCACCAAATCCACAGTTTCAGCACGGAAAGCAGAAAGAAGTGTTTTTAGCAGGTGTATAAAACAGTTCTACGTATCACAAAGGACCAGGAACACTCATTTTGCCCATAAATGATTATTTGTAGTATTAAAAAAAAAAAGCAACCACCCCAGAAAGCACTGTAAATCCAATTCACTGTTACACATGCTTAAAAATGTGATGTCTATGGGTAGGATGCTATCCAGATAGTATTTAATATTTTAAAATTATATGCAAAAGATCTTTAGAATATTCAAGTCCCCCTGAAGGTACTGTAGATTTCAGTGATGGGGATTTATTCAGAACTCTCCCCTTCACAAGATACACCCAACAGCAACTAACAACTGTTCATCCGTAGTTTGAATTTCAGGTGCATAAATTTAACAAAATACCTGCACCCCAAACATATAGCCATTTAAAATAAATACACTGAGCCTCAGAATTTGATGCTTTTCTACTTGCAATTGGATATTAAAATTAATCTGAAATATCCAAGCAGTTTCAGTTAGCTGATTGCAAATTTAAACTCACTACTAAGACATTTAAATATGCTTTCCCAATTAAGACAAATTATATTTTAACTTTCTCACTTGTGTATGTCGCAACAAAATACTGAAGAAAACGCTAGAGGAGAATAGGTAGATCCCTCTAAGACTGCAATTTATGGTTGCCTCTGGCTAGAGGATGGTTACATATGCACAGATTAAATCAAATTATTATAATGCTTAGCAAATTCATCAAGCATTATGATGACTACAGCATCCTTACTAAGTGCAATTCAAATAGCAGTGGCTGCCAAAACTACCCCCATTTTGAAAAACGGTTGTTAAAGAGAAGTTGACCAACAGCAGAAATACGCACAGCGTTAAACGCGGGACAGACTCTGGTCTGACACAGGTGTATAGTGAAGATAGCGTGGGACCGTGAGCTCTGAACGTTCATCTGAGTGCTGGCAGTGGTCCGAGACAGAGCTCCCAGCTTCAGGCACTGCATCATCTGGAAAACAGGCAACAAGTACATTGCACCCTTTGCAGGTTAAAGCAAAAATGCTCCTAGAACACTTACTGTTTTGGATATATGACTAAAATTTCTCTCTTTGCTATGAATTCAGTTCCTATATTAAAAAAAAAAAAAGATCCTTAGATAAACAAACTGAAAGTATTTTTTGTGAATTCTGTAAGAAAATTCTTAAATCTTCATATTCCTCTCTCTACTGTACCCGAGTAGTATTTACATGCAGCAAAAAATGCATTATTTTTGTACTTTTCATAAAAAACCACAAACAACAACAAAAAAAGAGCACAATAACATTTGTAATGAGATTTGCAGTGGACATGAACAGTCGTTTATTTCACATCAGACATAATGCAAAGCTTTCCTCTCAAAGAAAAAATAACATGTATAAGATCTGGAAGATCAGATTTACATACATGCCAAAATTCTCCCAGTAGAACTAAATTATGAACAAAAGCCTGTTGCTAGCCTTAAAGTGACATGTACATAGTATCACACATATCAGATTTAAAGCTATAAAGGATTAAGAAAATAAAAATTGTAGCTAGCTTTTACACTTAAATTGCTCAGAAGATAGATATTGGCTAGCATGACCTCTATTTTTAACCGTTCATCAAAGCACACAGACATTTTTAGAAACTAATTGGCATGTTGTAGTGTAATTTATTTCCAATTATCACCTCAGATTCTCCGTTCACAGTTCGGGTTGTAACGCCCACTGTATAAATTCCTCCTGCTGAATCTTCATGTATTTTAATATTTGATTTTTTATTCTTTGCATCGATATCACGAGTGGTATCAAACAGATCAAGAATTTCTTCATTGTAAAGCTGAGGAGAAGACAAAAAACATATCATTTTTGGAAGGAATCCCTCTGATGACTAACAAATCTGTGCATGGCACGTACCAAAATATTTAAAACTCCAAATGTCTCGGCTCCCAAAAGATGTGAAATATCCAAACTTACAAGGACAATAGGTGACAGAGCAGCTGCAAATTAAGTGACCTGCACAACTCCCTAAGCCACCCAAAGATGCAGTAACTTCCTCCACATCTCCAGATCCAAGATAAAATTCTTTAGTGAGACCAGGGAAGAGGAGGAGTTTGGTGCCAGCAGAACAAGAGTAGTTTCTGTGGCAGGCACCTGCTATCTTCAGGCTTAACCTTGGGCTTTTCTTTTGTGGATTCAGTTGGCTGCACCCTGCTCCAAACACTTCCAACTCACTCCACTTGCTCTCCCTGCTATTACATCTTTCCTCATCTCCTCTCTCACACTTTGATAATTCTATGGCTCTCATTTAGATAAATTCTTCCTGCCCAAGAAGGAATTTGACATATAATAATAGTTTTTGAGCAAGTTGTTTCTTAAAGATACCAAGCATCAGTCCAAAAATACTATGGCATGGTTTCTTGAGCGGGGCTTTTGTACTCCATAAGAATGTTCTGAGCTTTATGCAAAGTGTTTATGTCCAATTGAAGATACCAGGGAGAAAAAAAACAGACAACCCACCCAGAAAAACACTATGCAACTGGCAATCTCATGGCTCAAGTCTCTGCCTGTGTACACTGGAACATATCAAGTGTCTTTAATTTAGTTATACTAATTCATGTCAGCAAAGCTCAGCCCAGACTAATTCAATTCCTGATCAAAATCCTTAGGTAACAGTCAAAGAACCACCACAACAGATCTGTATTCATGCAATACAATTCTCATAACACTGAAAGTAAGTGACTTTCTCCTCTCAAAAGCAAAAAGTCATCCTTGAGAAGAAAAAGCTCAGCATTTGTGAATGTGATGCTTTTAATCCTTTACATATTCAAAAGTGGATTGTATTTAATTGTTAGGCATAGATATTCTATGTAAGAATCTTCTTACTAATGTTTTACCTTCATAAGTTCAAACAAACTGATGCCACAATTTAGAGCAGATCCTGATAATGCACCTGCAATTGGATGGGACTGCATATGCCTGTCTTTTGAAAAAGCAGGAAAGCAAGGAGTTAAGCGAGGCAGACTGCTGCCAACTAAAGAAAGGCAATAAAGTAGCAAACAGAAGCCACTGTTCCTAACAGTTATCCAGCTGTAAGACTTCAAAGTTATTCCAAAAAATACAATCTTGCTTCAACTTGTTCAACGACTAAATTACTGTTTATGCAATCCAGCTCTAATAGTAGATAGGATGGGAGGAAGAAGATACTTTTTGATACAAGAATAGTGTATAATATCAAACTAATCGGAAAAATCTTCTGGGAAAGCCTCAGTTAAAAAAAGAAAAAATCTACCAAGTAAAATGACATTTTGTTAAGGGAAAAATTATCACGTACATCATTTAACCTTTCTCTAAATTAGATAAAGAAGATAGGTTTCAGTACGTACAGTTCAGCTGAAATACATTGTAATGGCTGCAATTTTTCATACCATTCTCACTGTAACATTTAATCACTGCCCTGTATGTTGGGACTCAGTCATACTCGTAGTGTTATCTCAAAAACACAAATTCAGAAAGCACAGTGGTTACTGCTCCTTATGCTACTCATGTTGCAGCTGCCTAAGCAAAGCTGCAGCTCCCTGGTGCACAGAGTAGAGCATTCCCACAGCACATGCTCAAGCCAACTCTCTCTAGGCAAATATTAGCCAGAGCAACAAAAAGTTCTGCATAAGGGTAGCAGTGACAAACCTAGACCAATACAAAACTAATGCCAGCATGTTAATCTTTAAAACAGTTATAGAAATGTATGACTAATGGACTTAGTTTACTTCATCAGTAATCAAACCAAGACTTTTCTCAGGGGTAATAAAAAAGTGGGAGCTACCATCCCCAAAGTAGATACAACAGTACATACTTCAGTAAGCAAAACAAATTTACACCTACTCTTCCTAAAATTGATTCTGCTTCTTTCTCTGTGTGCCTGCAGTATCAGATTTTGCAGGTTGGTAGTAAACGTAAATATGTTACGCCCAAATCAATCCACTTAAAAAGCAGTTTCATTGCCAGGAGACAAAATATAAAACCTACAAAGCATAAAGCAAGAGCTGCTGCAGGTCAGAAAGATCACAGATGTTATGGCCCCTTTACCACTAACTGTGTCTACAAGAAAACACAAGGGGAGCAGTTTTGCCTCAGTATTGACCAGGGCTTTTTTCTCTGGGTCTAAGAAAGAAGGGAACAGTGACACTGAAGCCCAATTCTAAACCAGAAAGAAGTATTTTCATGCTAGGTCTCTTCTTTGGTGAAAGGAAATCTCCTGAACAGATTTTGACAGCTAAAGAAATCAATGGCAAAATGACAAAAGCAGGCAAAGCAGGGTCAGTACTCAAAGCCACAAAGTACAATTAGGGTTTTTTTAATAATTTCTTGTTTTAAAGTTTTGTCAAGAATTACCAACAGACAACAGCAATAAGCCCTACAAAGAGAAAGATAAATTATGATGAACATAACTATTTTTATACTTCAAAGTAACACTATGAAAGGAAGTAGTAAAATAATTGGAATAAGATAAAAAGACTTCGCCATAAATTGAAGAGCTGAAGCAAATCCCATAAATTTTCCTTTTGAAATCTTGAATATTAATTCAAAACATCCTGGGAGAAAAGAAAATTTAAAACAAGCAACCAGAAAAAAATATGTAACTGGTTTTCTAAAAACAAAACAAAAAAACCAACCCCTTACCCCCCAAAAAAAACCAAACACACCAAAAAACCCACATAAAGTTACACCCAGAAATGTGGATTGTATTTACCTCTAAGAACTGTGCATTCACTTTAAAATCTGGAGGTGGAAGTCCTTGTTTTACAGCACCTTGTTTCTTTTCTTCAATACATCTGAAAAGGTGCTTAACAGCACGTGATATAATGCCTTGTTCCTCTTCTGTTATGTTGACATCAAATCCAGTGCCCATGGTATATGTTTTGCCAGCACCTGTCTAGTTTGAAAGGGGAGTAGTCACTAGAACATGTTAATAGTACCAAATCATCATAGAAATACAGTTTGTGACACTAGTGTTCACATCAATCTGCCTGCTTTACAATATTAACATACACAACATTTGAAAAATTTGGACAACTCTACTGTTTATCCAGAGATCACATACAGGAAGGCAGGGAGCAGTTCAATCTTTCATAACCCTTCCCCTACAAACTTCCCCTAACTGGCTTGCAGAAGCCTTGAGCGATCGCCTCTAGGTCAAAAGATGAGTTTATGTTTCCAACCAAGGTTGTTAATTAAAGTCTCCACTTTGGAGGTAAAAGCAGCATTTGCAATTCTTTACTGACGTAGAAAAAATGATTCAGACATCTTAATTAATGGAATATCTCAGCTATTATATTCCCATTGTTCTCACTTTATACTAAAGAATACAAGCTCTATCTTCACTAGGAAGATAAACTAATTTAAATGTGAAGTCCAATACAAGACAAGGTAGTGTAGTGTTTGCACTTAATTAGTGGGTCAAGTCTAAGACTAAGATAGGATCACACAGCTGAACATAATCTGCTAAACTGGATCTGCAAACTGCTTTGTTTGACTAGGAATAGACTTCACCTGGCTAACTTGAGGTGCAACACCTGAGAGTGGTGAAATACAGCATCCAAGGCCACATTTCCTGCCATCAACTCCTAAGGGAATATTCACAAGACAACACCACATTCTCTGCACTCTGCTCAGTTTTGAGTGTGCCCAGTGTACTAAGAGGGTGTGTTCTCTATGAAAAGTTCTGACTTTGGAATCTGATCTCTACATTTTGCCCACAAGCAAACAATGTGGCCTGAAGTTCCCCAGGATCTATTTCAAAAAAGCTCCTATTCCCAGAAGTCTCTAAAAATGCACTGGGTTGAAAAGTTGCTCAGAAAAGAATCTCAGTAGAGCCTATCTCTCTATGTTCCAGTGATGAAGTCAATAATTTGTACTGCTGCACTGAGGTGAACTCAGGAATTATATGGACTGATACTATTTTCAGTATTACTATTAAATTCAGATCTGCAGCCTATGTGTGTTACAATTGCCAGTCTAAACGGAATCTATATAAACTCACTCTCCTACAGGGTAACTCATTGAAAATAAACCCAAGATGCTAAAAAGCAGATTAATGAGTTCAGAAATTTAAGTGAAAAATCAGTTGCAAAAAACTGTTTATTCCAAAATTAACACTTTAAAATAAACTCCTGATGCTTACCTGGCCATAAGCAAAGACAGTAGCATTATAGCCTTCAAAGCAACCTTCAATCAGCTTTTCTATGCACTGTACATAAATCTCTTCTTGCTGTGAGTCAATGTTAAACACATAATCAAAAGTGAAGGCCTTATCTTTTCCCAAGAACACTTGAGGTTCACCAGGTGTGACAGATGTACAAATATGGCATCCTTCAATTTTCTCTTTGGCTAACTGTGGTCTAATTCTGTTTTGGAAGAGATAAAAAGGACTATTAGAATTTCTCATCATCAAAAAGAGGAGGAGTATACAATGAAAATAAGAGATCTGAGAATTCCTTAATGACTGAAAAGTCAAAATTTTTCTTCACCAAGCCAGGAGGTTTTCTGTTGTCCGAGCCACAGTACTGACTGTATCAGAATCCCAGCCATAAAACTGCTCATGCAAATGACACCATCTTTTCTGAAGGTTCACCTACTTCAAGCTGACGACCTGCCTAGAACACTGAATGTTTCTGTATGTATATTATGCATTATTGAAGACCCATTTTTACAAGTTATTTCAGACTCAGAAATCAAGCTTTCCAGTTTTATCAAACTGTCATGCTTTAATGGTAAAAACAGTAATTTTACTTTTTTTTTTGCAAGCAAGTTAAACGTGGAAAGAAATACAGGATAGTTTAAATAGCAATTTGGGAGCAACACCTAGCTCAGTTGGCTAAAGCCTGGTGCTAGTGACGCCAAGATTGTGGATTCAGTTCCTGTATGTATTCACTTCAGAGCTGGACATGAAGATTCATATGTGTCCCTACTAACTCAGAATATTCTGTGATATCATCTTAAATGAAAGCATCCTTTCTATGAGAGCAATGACAGCAGGGAAAAGGCTCACATTTCTCTTTTCCTTTTTTCAGAAAAGGAGCTTTGTGCAGCCAGAACACTTCTGTGAAATCTTTGGTTTCAGAGAAGTATACCTTCAGAAAACAGGAAAGGAACAATATTTAACAAGTTCTAGAGGTAAGAGTGTCTCATTCCTCATTATTGCTCCTCTGAGGTAAATTTCAGCTTTTATTTCAGCATGTCCAGTTTTTTATTTTACAGAATAACTTGAACTTTTTATATTCTATCATTTTGTCAATTCCTCTGTGTTCTTAACACTCGTACAGCCTCATCAAAACTGAATTCATATACTGAGCTTGTGATTCAATTGGTTTAATGATTAACTATCAAGCAGAAAAACTCTGGCCCACTTAACACACTATTCTAGCTGTAAGTAGTTAATTATTTGTTCACAAAGCTACCTTTTAAAAAAATATTTTCAAGTTCCCAAAGAAGCACCAAGAAAACAACCCAAACAAACAAAACCCACACCAAAATGTGTGCAGTATGCAGCTTAAAAGATGTGACAAGAAAGCCTAATAAGAATGATAAAGCAGCAGTACAGCTACATACAAACAGAATAATGTAATACTTTATATAGGTCCTCCAATTAAAAAAAGCTTCAGTGTGGCTACTTTCAGTTAGACAGGGTCAAAGATCTGCATGCACAGATCTTAAAGGCACATATTCCTCTCATATTCCATGCTTTAAGGGCCACATGCACATTTAATGCTCTCTTTAGAGTAGCTGTGCTGCCTTGAAGCAAATTCCCCAACATCTTCAGATATCACATGTTGGTTTGGATCGTGAAGCAGTTTCAGTGTGCACAATTTACAGCCCCTTCAGAGCAAACTAAGCCAAAATGCTCGACTCCAAACACACAAAACCTGTTCCAAAATCTAATGGGAGCATAAGGGCCCAAAGCTACCTGCTGATCTGCTGTGACTGTGCCAACATCTGCTGATACAGAGAGAGCTTGTCTCCAACAACTGAGTGGACTGTTGCAGACTAATTATGTGGATGTTGGGTGAAGTTAGAAATATCCTGCTCGAAAAAAAAATACCAAAAAAAAAAAAGTCACACAGAGTATGATGTATCTACTTTTTATTGCATATTCTGAATTTTTCATCCAGGGATGTGCATTGCTGTCATGAGTATTTTTCATTCTGAGGGTTTCATTAGATCCCATGTGTGACACTAGAGATTAACCTTAATTTATCTGTAAGGTTTTCTACACATTAATTCCAGTATGGAAACTTTATTAATGATCAGGAGGTACCACCCTTGTCAGCTTACCCTCTAGTATAAAGGGAAAATTAAGTATACCTTTGAAAAATCTTTGAAAAGATTGTATGATGTGCAAAACAGGCATAAATATTCTACAACGAGTATTTGCATTTAAGGACACAAAGTATGTAATATGGGTCACATTTTCTCTCTAACAACATCATAAGGAGGTGGTTATTTTCTTTAAATTAAATAAGAACACTAAAAGTAATACAGGATTTACCTAACTCCTTCAATAAGGACCAACCTGATCCTCTTGTACTTCTGTTGACTAAACACAGAATCTGATAAATATGTACAGAAGCTTGTAATACATTTACTTCCTTCTAAATTAAAGAAAATTTTGGCAATAAAATAGCTTTTATTTCTAATAGAAAAACTCTTCAAAGAAAAATTAATCATATGCCTTTTCTAAAAGCATTCTACACAACTGGAAGGTTGAGCAAATAAAACACTGCAGCTTGCTAAAAAGCAATTGTCTAAAACAATATTTAGAAAATGCCTACTCAGTAGGTTACTCTGCCTTTTTTTACTGCCGTGAAGTCAGTCAGAGGGCAAGCTCTTTTTTCAGACTAAGCACTCTTATTCTTTCACTAATCCAGACCACACAGTACAGAAGCCATCAATTGTCCTTACAAGAAGGAACTCTGGGGGTTTGTAAATCTCCACAGGTATGTCTCATTGCATTCCAGAGCAAAAAAGCCTAGGAAGATCTCTTCTAGGAATCTAGATGGAAAATACATTTTCAACATCAAGCAAGTTTTAGTGCATCCCAACTCCTCTCCAGTTCCAAAAGGCTTTTAGCATTAACTTGCAGAATGAAGTTGACAAGGTTTTTTTAAGAAGCTTTTCTTCATATGTTTTTATTCTATGCTTAAAAAAAAATTTCTACATTGATGAAATGATGCAATTAAGACAGGTGCCAAATAAATTTCTCCTTTCTACTACTAAGTAAAGGCTGAGTGACCATGAAAAGGAACAACATGCCTAAAATACCAGTGATTTGCATGATAATTATGACACTGATGACAGGACTGTGCAGTAAGCAGTTTCAATGTCACCTGGCAGAGACTTCCCATGGGAATCCTCCCAGCCAGGTCCTGCCTTGCAGCCAGGAGCACCTCCCAGAGCTGTGCCAACAACAGCGAGTCTGTCCATTTCAGCCCAGCATAACCAGCCCACAGTGAGACACCACACCACAGACCAGCTGGGCTGAGGGGCACCTGTGTCACTGCCAGCAGCTTCTTACCAGCTCAGTCACTTCCCCAGGTTCTAACACAACATTTAGAGATCCAGCAGTGATGATGGTGTCCTTCCTCCCCAGCTTACCACTAAATCTGAAGACAGTGCAAGGAGAAAAAGCAGCATTTCACCAGCACTAATGCAACACAAAGGAAAAACAAAGCAAGGCTCGCCACAACAGGGAAGCTTCATGCTAAAGACAGACTCCCTTCTCATGCTGTCATTGATCTTCAACAATGTTCCTCTGCTATGGAGTTGAGAGGTAGCAGAGACAGATCATGACTGCATCAGGTTTGAATGACACCTTCCCCCAAAGAGATGTGCAGACAAGAAACTTTCATTACCCAACCTGAGGTTTCCTCAAGGGATACTTCATGCTCTGAAATCTATACAGTTGTCTTGGTAAGTTTGCCATGAAGCTAATGTGATGTCTCAATGAGTAAGCAAGAGATTTTTCCCCTTCAACCTGATTTCTGGCCACCTACACTCATAATGTTTGTATCATCCAAATCTCAAGAGTCTCAGTCTTACTATTGGCACTGAATGTGTGATCCAGCAAACAGAAGTCCTTATGCAAGTCAGATTCTGCTCCAGCACTGCCTATAGCAACATCTCCTTCTCCACCCCACACATGAATTGGGAAAGTGATTTTTTCCTTTCTGCTTACAGCCAAGTATTTTTCACTCTCACGTCTTAATGTGGTCACTTCTGTCAGCAAAGCAGGCAGCACCCACACTTTGAAAGTGAAAGAGCTCATTCTGGTCATCTCTCCTTGCCCAGCCTGTGGTCTGGCAGTCTGCCATTGAGATTTTTCTCCAAGACCAATTTGACTTCACCCATTTTGTCTTCTACATGGCCCCACTCCACCTGTTTTTCAGGCTACTCTCTTAATTGCAGACAATCTGGTGTTTTCTGCCTATTTCCAATCATATCTCCTCAGATGTGGCAACTTCCCA
The DNA here is from genome assembly GCF_009819885.2 of Catharus ustulatus. Classification (NCBI taxonomy): domain Eukaryota; kingdom Metazoa; phylum Chordata; class Aves; order Passeriformes; family Turdidae; genus Catharus; species Catharus ustulatus. Next base: position 15,383,235 of record NC_046224.1, on the reverse strand, counting down.
AACAACATTTTGCTTTACATCCTTCCCTCTTCTCCTCTCCAAAGCATGAACACACCCAATTCTTGTTTATGTGTACTTTGCAGCACCTCCAGGCCACACACATGAAACTTAATCCCCTGAATCTCTCCTGCCTCAGCACACTAGGACAAGTTGTCAAATTAGGGAGTGCTAAACCAGCCAGTGGCTGCACAGTAATGCACTGTATTGTACTGGAACTAATCCCCCAGTAGAACAGGGGCACAATGTCTCTGGTAAAAGTATTGTCAGCTAGAACAGGCTCAGATAATGCAGTTCAGGGACTACAGTCATCATCTGGCAATACCCTGTGTTATGCAAGACATCAGACTCTACAGAATTGATTCCTGTTTAAACTAGATTATATCATAATATCTCTTTGAAAAGTATTCTAAGTTTACTTCTAGGGATGAAAAACTGTCCCAGTGATCTAAATATATATTATTTATACACATAACTACATGCATATATAAGGATGTACAGTAATTTCACGACTATAAGGTTTACCTTTTTGACTAAAATTTTCCCCTGAACATGGAAGGGCGCCTTACAGTCTGGTGCGCCTTATCTGATGGACAAAGTTCGGAAATTTGCCTACCTGGAAGTGTGAGCTGTGAGCCATGGGCGGAGCTGGCAGGGCCATGGCTGCCAGGTGGAGGCGGAGCGGAGCAGCGGTGGGCTCGCCCCGGCCCCGTGGAGGGGGCACGGAGGGGCGGCAGGCACAGCCTGGCCCCACCGGGTACAGGCGGGCCCAGGGCCCAATGGCTGCCGGGTTGAGGCGGGGCCTCAGCCAGCAACCGCGCAGGGGGAGCTGGGGGCGGAGCCTCGCTGCAAAAAAAAAGTGCGCCTTATAGTCCGGTGCGCCTTATCTGATCTACAAAGTTGCGAATTTTGCCAACTCCCGGGGGGTGCGCCTTATAGTACGGTGCGCCTTATGGTCGTGAAATTACTGTATATTCCATACACACACATCCCTTTTCAGCTACTAAACAGTTTTACCTCTATGTCTGTTTATTTAAAACCCTCTCCATTATTTAATTTTTCCCTAGCAACCTCTAACCATCTATGATCACGTCACCCCTTAATCTCATCTCATACACTTAACAAGACCAGTGATTTTTAAATTTGCATCTCCATGAGAAGAACTGTAAACTCTAACAAAGGGTAATAATCAAAGTGTTTACCATATGCCTTCTCAGCACCTCTGCAGAATAGCAATAAGAACACAAGAACTTCTAGAAGTGATCTAAACAGGGCAAATAATCAAATTATTCTTGTTTTACAGAAAGCACAGCAGAAAAGAATAATCATAGGTTAATCTTTCAGACCGCAGTGACTATCCAGAAGCTATGTGTTGGAAAGAAAAGATTACTCTGAAGCCTCATGTAAAGTTCTTTTTCATTAAAAAGGCTCTGTGGGGAAAGGGCTGTTTTGACCTTGCTCAGAAAAGCATAAATTCAAACCACGTGCTATGCTGAGCAGGAAACGAGTTAACCTATAAGCCCAAGGCTCTCCAATACTTCTCTTACTTCACTAAGCCTATTAAATTTCACACAATTCAGTTTCACATGTGGAGATATGAAATATTAAATCCAGAAACACCTAATAAAATACTTAGCAAAGCATAGCAGACAATATGAACTGGGAAACAGACAAAAAGAATGCCCAAAACCAGAAGAAAACAGCTTCCAACTCTTACTTCAGTATTAAAATTCCCTCACATTACTACTCTCTTAAATTTACATTCATCAAATCACTCTCATTAGACTCCCTTCAAAGCATGCAGGGAGTAAAGCTAAGCAAGTTTCATCTCAAAGACACCTGATACTTAGGCTAGCATAAACTCAGTATTTTTGCTTGCACACACTGGAATCTTGCTCTGTGATCAGCCACACTTTCAAATGAGACAACAACTATAATGTCTGAAGGCATTCATCTGAACTACACCTCTCAAGGAGCTTTAAGGACACAAAAAGATCTGGCATATGAGAAACTCCAGGTTTATCTCCTGTTAACACAGCAAAAAAGGTGCAGGAGCAAATCTTTAGGCTCATACCAGCAACCATCACCCACAGAGAGTTTCTGAATAGTGGCATCACTAGTGGTGTAACTCCATATTAATGGTATCAATCACCAGTATTACATGTACTGGTTCAAGATGAAGAATGGACATGCAATTGCAGACACACAAATAACAGTTACCACACAAGACACAGCTCAGCAGCTGAGCCACCCAGCCCATGGCCAAGTCCTTCACCTTGATATTAGCATCCCTTCAAACCATGTGGAGCCATTAAATATGACCATTAAGCCTTAACTTAAAACACGCAGCAAAATCAGCCAGTAAATTACCAAATGGGCTCTGAGATAGCACATTTTCAATAGCTCACTTACAGTAATGCAAACAAAAAAAAAAACCTATCCAAAAACATACGCAGAAAATATTTTGTTCCAGTGCTGCAGACTGTCACTTCCAGTTTGAATTTAATGAGAAAGCAACAAATGGAAAACTAAAATGAAATTAAATTGAGGAAATATACCACTGTCATAATTAGATTTGTCCAGTTCTCCCTCTCTACAATAATTTATTGGGTTTTTTTTACACACAAATTTAATTCCCTGGAACAATTACCCTTTTCAGTAGCTTGGGTCTGGTCAGCTCCCATACCCATTAGCTGCTCATGCTGGAGATGACATTGGCAGTGCCAGGCTGAGGCAGTTCCACAGGCTGCTGCTCTGCCTTGGCTCCTGAAGAGCTGTACAACAGCTGTATCTCCAGGCAGCCACCGAGGCCAGGACAGTTCAACAGTGTGATTTCAGATTAATTCTTGTGCAATTCTGTAACAGCTGAGCAGGCTGTGCAATGCAGATGGCATCCTCACTGGCAGGCACAGCCTCACACTTTCACTAAAAGAAAACATAGAGGGGAAGCACCCAGGCCTGCTCTCACATAATTCCTACTGCTCCATGATTCCTTCCTCACACCACCCCCACAGGAGGGCAAGCAGACCTTCCAGAAGATCTAGAAGACTTCCAACATCTTTCTTGATAACATGAATGAAGGTGCTCACGCAGACCTCCTTCATGTGGTTTTACTGTGAAGTAATTTACTCTCTAGTGAGCAAAGAAATCCATAACTTTTGAGAAAAAATTGACTTTTGAGAGAGAGAGAAGGGAGAACTGTATTGCAGGATTTGTACTGGCCTTGGTAATTTCTAGTTCAAGACAAGGTCATCTCTGATGGAAAAGCTGCACTACCATAAGTTTCCACATGCCTGCCAAGCACAGGACTGGCACACCTCCAGATCCAAGTGCAGTTTGAGTAGAACTAAACAGAAGTGCCTTTTCCAAAGGCAAACAGATTTTTTTAAATTGTTCTACTGTGCTAATTGCCTTGGTTTTCTTAACATCTATTGTTATATGTGCCACCTCTCTCAGAAAGGTAGAAGAGAGATAACAACACAATACCTTAGATAAAATGAGAGCTAAGCAAATGCAGCAAAGTTTAACTTATGAGCTAAGACTTGAAGTGCTTATGGTTTATGAGCAAGAAATGAAAGAAAGAGGCCTTCCTAAAACTCTGAATTAATTTCATACTATATAGGAATGCTGGCTCACCTGTATTGTGCAATGCAGTGGCAGAATAGAGACCTCAGTCACAGTAATCAGGGGTCAAACATGCTTTGGTGCTGAAAGGGTCAAATGCATTCTGGTGCTGAAAGGACTACAGTCACCTGATCTCCCTGCTGATCAGCCCGAAGCAATTGCCTCTCCCCATCAGGGAGCATGAACAAGTCATTCTGAGAGTAAGAAGCAAAATAAGTGTTTCTGCAGCATAATGAAACACAGCACTGAGCTGCACTACAGTGTGACTGGCATTAGCTCAAGGTCTGGACACCATGCTGTATGCAACACGTGGACACACACTGAAAAACAGCTCACTCACTAGATACTTCTCCTTTAAGGATTAGCTCTGAAAACACAATCCCTGAGAATCTTTAACACCGTTAAAATAGAGGGGGAAAAAGGAACTCCAGAAGGTGCTAGGTCATTTCAGTTTTTATTTGAGAGGTAGCTTCTGGTCCCAGAAACTCCTGTGTACACTTTCAGCTTTTTGTCTGCTTACACAGCACTTGTGGATATCACCCCACAGCTGGTAGAACAGCAGAGACATCCCAAATACTTGGTTCAGACATGAACAACAGGTTTCTTCCCAGGTGGTCTGGGAACCTAACATTTCCAAAAGGCAAATCAAAGAAATGTCTTCTGAACCAACACAAGAAATACAAAATAAAGAGAAATTATAACCAAAACATTCACCCCAGGGAAGCAGAACCATCTGTGGCTATGGGTTTGGATAGCTGCTCCGTTTCACTAAAACTGTAATTTACCAGAGGGTTCAACCAGCCTGCAATCTGATGGCTGTGTTCCACATATATTTATATACCAAGTCCAATATCCACAAAGCAAATTTAGGACATTACTGCTGCCTTTAAACTGTGTATTAAATCTGTCCCTCTTACAATGACTGCACTTGATTCTTGTAAGTTAAAGGTTTCTATTGAAAAACATATTTTAGCTTTTATGACTATTAAGCTCATACACAGAAGTATGAAACACCATCTTCATTTCACTGGTGGGGTCTGACATCAATCACTAAGCACAACAATAATGAAGACTACTACAGATTACTATTATGAAAAATTTATGGCAATAGTACCTGATGATTACAATACTTAAAAAACACAGAGGTCACAAATTCAAGAGAAAAGGGAAAAGATCTTTTGGTGTGTTCCCAGAGCAGTGTCTAACTATGGCTCTCTGGATACAAAGAGGCCAATTAAGCCTGCAAGAATATCCTTCTGAGGATAAGGATTCATGAACAAAGCAACTCTACATATAAAAGAAAGAGAATGACACCCTGTATTTCTTTTGCAAATTATGGAGGGGTTTTTCCTCCAAAATATAGCTTTAGCACGAAACTCATTCCTGCTCATTCATTTAGCCTTCCTCATTCCTGCTCTGGGGCTCACAGCTGTAAGAAGTGGCTGAGTCACACTGCTGGGGTAAAGCTTTCCAGAGCCTGGTACTAATTATGTAACAAGAGTAGCATCAGGAAAAGGAATACACTTCCCATGGCAACTTTCTGCAGTATGACTGAATGCTTTACAGAGCTTACATGTGCTAAACAATTACCATTATAAGTAAATTCAGATGAAAATCATTTAAGGAAGCCTTTTTGAAGAGTGCACAGCCCAGCAGCCTAGTATCCCTGAGCCAGGATAACAAGTGCTGCCAGTATCTTAGAGACAGTCTGCTTCCAGAAATTTTAGCTTCAGAATTCAGCTGACAAAGTAATGTACTGTCAAAACTAATGTAGTGAATATAGGCTACCCAACCACCCAAACCACTATAGTCATTGCTGCTTTATCAAGCTACAGAATAACATTTACTTAGGTCCAAGGGGGAAAGAATTAAAAACAAACAAAAACTTAGACAAAGCCAAAAAATTCAACAGTAAATATCCTCAACACCATCAAACAACACCAAACCACCAAACCACTGTCTGAGTACCTCCAAACCTAAATTCAGTCATATTTACAGGATTTTGAGATAATTCAGGCATCTCTTGTATGCCAGCAACCAATCAACATACCCAAATATACTAAGCCTGTAAAAAGTACATTGGTCAACAAAAATGTCGTGGGTGTCAAGTCTTTTTAGAAAGCACACTTGTAACATATGTTTAACTACCAGAGTCAAGCTTTACTAAAAGCAAAGTTTTGTGAGACAGTTGGTTTCAAAAACATTGTCAGCAGCATCATTACATCAACAAATGACCCAATAATGCCCACATAAAGGCAGTGGATTTCTGGTTCAAAAGCTGAAAAGTCCTTCTTGCAGAGCAATAACATTATTTTTGCACATCCTCCTACAAAAAGATTTATCTGCAAATTTAAATGAGCAACTTAAAAATATAATTATTTAATGCAATGAAGTGAAATATTTTAAGAATAAGTACATGCACTCGGGAGCTTCCTCACATTGCAATTTATCCTTGATTTCTTAAAGGCATCAATAAGCACCACAAATATATTCAGAAATGAGTGAGAAAAAAAATGTTTCTTCACTATAGCAAAACAATTTTTGAATAGGGCAACGAACTGATATATTGCAAGGCTATCTAGATGACCAAAAAATTGTCAGTCATGACAACACTAGGCTTCATTCCATTTCTTGCTCTTCGGTTAAATGCATGTCTGTTCTAGAAGTTCACTACTTCTCCCAAGTAACCTAGTTTTTAAAAGTAGGTACTCAGTTATTTTTAAACAAAGTTAAAAGTATTTGCTATGTCTGCAGCAAAAAACTCCTAATTGCCTCTCTTACCCGGATTTTCCTTTCCTTTTTAAACACCCACTCATATTCACTCAGGCTCCTAGCTCTTATAGCTATAGTACACAAATCACTACACTTCATGGAAAGACTACTGTAGCGCTGAAAGATTTTTTCATTTCTTTTCCCTCCATACAGAAACACCATCTTCCCAGTTGTATATTCTCAAATTTCAGGCATTTGGTTGCTTTACAGGTCCATATAATTGTACTTCACCAAATCAAAACAAACACAGAGTTACTAACATACCTATAGGTAAAGCTATAAGCCACTTCATAAGTAATTACAGTTAAATAATAAAACAAAAGAACAGGAGGGTCAGGTCAGTTTAAAAAAAAATAATTACAAGTTGTCATTAATCATTACTGAAATGACTGCTCAGCTAATACTACTAAAATAACCAGAAATTTCACAATGGGACAAGACAGCTAAAAACAGTGTTTCAATAAAATCTGCTGAATAGTGCCTTCACTCTGTTAACTTCCAAAGCAACATTCCTGGAACAAAAACCACTGTATGACTTTTTTGCCACGCCTTCAAAAAGAAAAAAAATCAACACAAAAAACCACGTGGTATCCATAACACCCGATACACCAAGTTCCAAAGCAAACTGCAGAAAATTTCTTCATATTTATTGTTGACTGTTTCTAATGAACAGAAGTTGCTCTGTTCCAAAACAGAAGGTAGACTGTTCAAGCAGTGACTGAAAGGTCTGAGCTTGTAAATCCTAACTCTGGAGTAAGGAAAAATAACTCACTTGCTTTATTTAGTCTGTTTTCAAACTTGCAAAACAGAAAGAAACAATGTTATCCACCTTCTCCAGTCACACTGTTTCAGCTACATATTGTTTTATGTTTGAATGACAACCCTCACATTTTTATTTTCTTCATGTCTATTCATTCTACTTGCAAGGCTGCAAAATCATTCACATCAACAGCATCAGAGTTTTTCCATCCTTCCATTCCTATGCAATGACACTGTATTAAGCTGCATTCTAAATTTGACTACCTTGCTGCTCTTTCTTGGCTTGAAAAATTTAATTAAAATCAGGACAACACAGGAAACTACGCTAAAAATTTGGTAGGCAGCTGTTTCCCCACACTGAGCCATGTTTCAAACAGATTGCTCAGTACTGCTGGATGCTCTTTTTCTGAAAGCATTTCAGGCAAACATAAAATGTCAATCATCAAACTCTCCCCCACCTCTTTTCCATTCCTCAATCCCCACCAAAGCTGCTAAACAACAGTCTCCATAAAGTTTCAACCAGGGGCAAAACTTTGGTTATCTACAGGCCATAGTCTTTTGTTCAGCAAAATGCAGGCTGACTTTCAGACGTGGTAGATATGTGGAAAATTGTTAGCAAGAGAGTCTTTAGCATTTATATGGAATACCAGTGGGAACCTGAAATAATTGGAGCTTAAGTAACACAAGAGTCAAAATAATGTGATTTATCACAGGTAACTGGTGAAGAAAGTTTGGAGTTGGTATTGCTCTATGAGGGCCTCATTCAACATCATCTGTGCAAGAAATCCGCTGGAATCTGGAACCTCACAGGAAAGCCAGTTTCCACACAAAAATTCACATCCCAAAGTTAGAAGAAAGAGAGCTTTTTTCTGCAACAACACTCATACTTAGGACTGAGATGCTGCCATTTCACTTGCTCAGCCTTTCTTTGACTCCAGAAGGGCTTATATAAATATAAGCCCTATATAAATAGTGACTACAATATCCAATATATCACTGGAAATTTTAAACTAAGAGAAAGAGAATGCTTTGCTGCCTCATCAGGAAAGCATGACCTTCCACACTAGGGCAGGTAGGAGCTCCTTGTTGCCTAGGCTAAACAAATTCAGTGTGGAAATCATTGTGGAAATGCAGTCATTCTCCTGGTTTAATTGCTACTGGCATGCAGACCTTGCTGCATTAGCAAGCTGACAGTTTGGAATTACCACGAGTAGTAATACTGGCACATTTCACCAAAATATTAGCTCCAGGACAGTACATCCATGAAACAAGTGCACCCTGGTCATGCACCACAATGTAAACTGACAGTTGCACAGGACTCATGGCAAACACTCTGAATAAAGTTTATAAAGAACCAACTACTTCCTTGCTACCTATACCTGTTTAGATAGCCATTATCTATGCTGGCCTAACAGCAAGGCTAAGCACTTTCTGCTTCATGTCCTAGCTGTAGGCTTAATTTTTCATTACAGCTCAGGTTCCCTGATAAGATTACAAATTCAACCAGAAATCCAAAACTATTAATGCAAAGTCACTTCACAAAAACAAACAAAACAACCAACCACAAAAAAAAAAAAATGCAGCAGGGTAGCTTACACAAATTGAGAGCAACTATCTCTATTTTATATCACAGGACTGGGAGGCTCTGACTCCATTTCTCATTTCTGGAACAGTTCTCTGCTGTGTGCAGCTGCTGGCCTGGGCATTGCCCTGCCAGTCTCCCTCAGCTCCAGTGCACACAAAGCAGCAACACCTGATCCTGGGATCATTTCTGTCTGCTGAATGCTTGGCCACAGCTCCTTGGGGACATAAGGTAAAGTCTGTCCTGACAAGCTGCTTCAAGGTCAAAACCCATTTCTTTTGCCTTGACTCAATTAAATCAGCTCTTCTTGGCAACTAATACTTCCAAATCGGGCGTTTCCCAGCTGCTCTCAGAAATCACCAATGCAAATCACTTGTGGTCTATTAGCATCAGAGTTCATAGTCCCTTATACACTGGAGTAGCACAGATCCTTTCAAATTAAGTATTCATGTATTAACTGTTTCAAATTGCCTTAGAAATTTAAGTTTATGGTAACTGCCTTCTGTAGTCCTGATCTGTAAACCAACTGAGATGGTTACAGACCTGCCATAAAATTTGTGACAAAGCATCTCATTTCTCCAAGCACTTAACATCAGACAACAAAAAAAGCTTCTTTGGCTTAAATGAGACCTAAGAGGACAGTGCATGAAGGGAGCACTCATAAGGTTTTCCAGGAGTTAAGAAGCAACTTATGAGCTCATACAAAATAGTGTGTTAATGGCATACTGGTAGTGCCTCAAGGCCAGGGAAGGTATTACACCAAGGCTTATATAAAGCTTTCATAATGGGTCACACATCTATTAAAAGCCACAGACAGATATATCTCTCTAATAATCCATAACTTTACAGCTGTTTCAGACAGTTTTCCTCACCAGCACCATGAAGCCAGAAGACTGGTTATTAGCACAAGCTACAAACTCTGCACTGCCAACTGCTATGAACCAGGCAGCTGCCTCCCACACCTCTTCCACTCCATGGCTGCACTCAGCTTCAACCACTTACTACACTGTTTTTACAGAAAAAAGAGGAGGGGGGGGAAAGTGGGGGGGAAGAAAAAGTCATTCCACAATAACAAAGCGTTCTGGCAACCTTGTTTCCACTTAAAAGAATTTTTCTTAGCACTACAGACAACATTTGAGGGATGGGGAAAACAGGCAAAAGGCCATTTACTCCAGCATACAGTACCAGATATTTAGAAAGAAAAATGGAGTATTTAGACAAAACTTGTTCGGGTAACTGGTGTTCTACAGAAATTGTCAGCAAGTATTTAAAAAGTCTTAAGAGGGTATCAATAGATCAATTTTTAGATCATAGAAAGAGATCAACTTTTCTCCCTGGAATTTACAGATTTCTCCAAAACAGATACTTAAAATTTTTTCTAAGACAGTTTGCTTTTACAATTTGTGTCAAAGAGAAAAAATTCTGTGCTGTTTAAAGTTTTAATATCTTACTACATCCTGCTATCCAAACTGTTAATTGTGTGTTTTAAGGGATATCACCACTGAATCTGAAGAAAGGCTAAAGCAAGAAAGATAGCAAAGAAGGCTCTCTCAGCTTTTTAAAAGTTTTTTTTAAATAAAATACTGTCAGGATTGGGTTTTTATGGAGGTTTTTAATTATTGTTTGTTTGTGGGGGTTTTTTTAAGAAACATGACAGCTAAGCAGATAGTATGACCTTAAGATCCTCCCATGAAAGTTTGTTTTCTCCCTGGTTTCAACTATAGACTTTGCCATGCCTTATCACTCGACTTTGTTTACACAGAAATACAGCACTCTGTCATCAAATGAAGCGCAACTGTAATGCAGCCCTTACGTAAGCTCTATCACATGAATAATTAGCAGGGCATAGAAAACTACAAATAGCTTATTTCCCAACTTACCATTAGAGTTAACCATTTCTAGACCACTGAACCAAGGATCAGTGGCTGAAGAATGGAAACAAGATAAATTGAAACTGGAGAAAGATTCAGGACAGGCAGTAGAATTACCTAGCACAAATGAAAGGAGAGGATTTCTCTGACTCAGCATTTGAGGTCAGGACTGGTTTTACTTCAAATACAGTCATGTTTTTAACAGAACACAGAATTACATTCTCAATCAAATCCAGTTGACCGGTGTGCACAATATGTCATTAAGTGTCAGAATGGACAAAAAATTTAAACAATCTTTTGTGTCTTTCCTACACCACCATCCTCATCTCAAGGTATCACAGTTTTCAGTTCAGGAAAACAAGACTCTGTTCCCTGGCAGCCATTGCAATGCATCAAGCTGTTTCTCTCTGATCTGCAGCAGCAATATTGGAGAGGGGTCTTGCAACAGAACCAAAAATGGAGCAACACAAAGACTCAGCAGCTGAAAAATACTCCAACAGTGACACTCCACCTAAAACTTGCTGACAAAGCAGAAACGAATTCAGAACCTCTAGCAATTCTAGCAGGGACTTAAAAGAACAAAACAAACAAACAAGAAAACCACACACCACAATGAAATCTTATGTGTAGTCCTTTGCTACCTACCTTAGCTAACAATTTAAACTAACTAGACCAAGACTCAAGTGTGGAAAAATAGTCCAAAAAAAAAGCTTTTCCTTTTTAAAAGAAAAAGCCCTACACCCCCCAAGGGAGCTCCTTGTGTAATCTGTAGTTCTCCTCTAATTTTTGCATCAGTCACAAGCACACTGAACTAAGCAAGTCAAGTATGCAATGGCACATAACAAGGATGTCCACAAGGACTCATGCATTAGATGGAACAATTTTTGGTGGTCTTTGAACAGTACAGCAGTACAGTACATGACAAGCATTCTGTCCCACTGGATACTCCCTGGACAGACATATAGCCTTGAACAAAGGAAGTTTTCTTAAGGTGAAAACTGCATGTATAAATTATAGAATACACATATAAAAGGAGCAGTTAGTTGCCCAGCTAGACTACAATTAGCCATGTTTCCTTGACATATCCGATAAAGTTTGGAAGTCAGTAGCATTTCCTAGCTACAATCTGAGAAATCAAAAGCATTTCAATTCAAGAGACACAGATATGAGCTTTGAAGCACTTTATTCAGTCTACCAATACATTCCTCTGTTTTAAACAGATTGAACTTCAACCAGACAACTCTTACACATACTAGGCAGATATCCAGCAATACAAACCAAACTGAATGTGAACTTTGCCCAGTGCACCACATGCATTCTATGAATACAGAAATCTAAATAAATAAATCAAGTTTTAAAATCCATTTTTCATACACAAGACAAAAACTGATAATGCACAAATTATAATTAATTTCCAAAGAGTCATAAGAAACTACTCCAAGGTAATCAATGCTTTGGGTTGTATTCACAAGAATATCACATGCTTCATGAAAACCACTGACTATTGTACACGTTTCTTTCTACCATACAGAAGATACTGTCTGAACAACCCAAAAGAACTGAAAGAATGAAATATGAACTCTCACAGCACAGAACAGGGAAATAGTTTATTCTATGAGATGACTGAAAAGAGCACATCTGAAAAGCAAAGAAATATTAAGCAGTGATGGAGGGTAATTATTCCCATCAGTCAGCTCAGTCAAAATAATGAGCAAGCATAAACTGTGGCAGAAAAAATGCATACAGGTGAGCACCACATATTCCTGCTGGGAAAAAAGACAGTCTGTTAGCCCAAACTGAATCACACTCCAAATGCTTTTACAGCTGCTATGTCATATTTACCATGTAACAGTCCTCAAAACAGGTAGGAGTAGGTCATATGAGGAGAATGACTAGACTTGACACAGAAAAAGTATAGAAACCATGCAAATAAAAAACATAAGCCTCCAGTACTTGCTTACAATACAGCATCTCCTAATAGCAGCCATATCACCAGCATCACTGGATGACTGGCAGTTCCCAAGAATCTGCTTTACCATACTCAGGACTGGAGAAGAGGCTGCACCTCCTTTGCTGGAATAGATCATAGCCACAGAGCTCTTCAGCATCTTCTTGGCTTCCAGGCCTTGTGTCCTCTCTTTCAATGCAGAAGAGAAGACTACAAAGACAAAAGGCTCAAGCTCCTTTCTGAGGTTCACATTGGGAAGACAAAAGGCACAGGTCATAAAACAAAGCAGGAGATTTCCCAACTTGGCATAAGGAAGAAATCTGACCATCAAAAATTGGAACAGTCAAGTACTGGTTGCCCAGAGACATGGATGAACCTCTAACTCATAGGTTTTTCCTAGACCTAACTTCAGACAGAGCCTTGCAAAACCTCACCTGAACTTAATTTTGACACTGCTTTGAGGAAGAGGCTGGATCAGATGATCTCTTGAGTGCACTTCAAACTTGGATTTATCTAAGCTTACGCTTCCAAATCAGTAAGGCTTTACTGTTCATGTGGACATTGTCACACCTCTGTGAACACATTCTGACATTTGAATGGGATCATTCAATTGTGCTGAATTCAGGTCTCCTGGCACTCTACATGCAGCTTCACAGAATTACAAACAATTGGGGTAGAAAAAGACCTGAGAATGTCAGAATCTATTCACCCACTCTAGCTTTCTGGTCCAAAGTATTATCAATTAATCCAAAATCTTCCTGGCAGTTACCAGTCTGAACTGTTTTGAAGAGTTTCCTGTCTGGACAATTTCACATCTCCATAGACAAAGCACAGCTTTATTTCCCTCCCTGGTCTGGTAATTCCACAATACCCATTGTTACAATGGAAAATATATTTTCTCCCCTCTTTTATTTTTCTTACTGAAATTTAAATCTACTACATTTTATCGACTTGACCTTGAGCATTAAGAACTTTTATTCCCTTCCCCTCTGTACTTGACTCTTGGTATTTTAGAATGTGTCTCTTACAAATCTTCACTCCTCATATCTCACATGGAACTGGTCCTGTTTCTAGACAAAGAGCCCTTTCCCTCCCCTTTTAATTCCTCTTAGTCCACATTTTTCCTGAGCAGCAGGACCCAAAACCTACCACTAAACTTCAGCAGTACTGAACAAAAAATGGATTTCAGAGTGCCAGTTTCTATGAGTTTCTTCTTTTGCTAGAATATAACACTTACATTCCACACCTATGAATAATGTGCACATTACTTGAACATTTGCCTACAGCAGCAGCAGAGCGCATCAGTCCTTGGTTTTTAATCAAGTATCTTCCAAGATGTAGGTCAACAGCATTCTGTGCAAGTTCCCTCTTCTCAAAGAGGCATTCGCACAATTCTGTGCAAGTTCACTCTTCCCAAAGAGGCATTTGCACACTCAGCAGTGGTGGGAGCTCGAAATCAGCAGAAGCATGGCCAGCTGGCAGGGGCCAACCCTGTTCCTGGGGCTGCAAGCACAGAACAAAGCACTTCATTTGAAACTCTCAGCTGTACAGTGTTTCTTGGAGGTCCTTTCCAACCTTGACAAGCCCATGATTCCTCTTCAGGGCCTAGCAGCACTACACTTGTTGACATTTAGAGAACAATAAAGTGTCCATCTGTTCCTAAAAGCTTTGCTAACAACAACAATCAAACAGATCTACAGCTACATTTTAAAATGCAGAGCCAGAACAGCGGGTTGACCAGCCAATGTAGATCACTTCGAAGACTGCACGAGGAAGACAAGAAAAGAAAGAGAGCAAACAGGAAAAAAAGAAATGCACAAAACAAGAAACTGAAACAATGAATCAAACAAAAAAAGATCAAAAAATCCCACAGACACAGCCCCCAACAGCAAATTCAATTCAATCCCAATTCAAACAAAACCCTTTTGGGAGTGCAAAAAAAGAACATTTATTTATACTAATGTTTAACTGCCAAATAGTTTAGTTGCAAATAGCAATGCAGTCCTATCTCTCGTCTCATTTTTAGAGCTTACTGAATATCAATCCACTTTTGCTTAACTCAGAGTTTTGCTTGTAAAGATCAGAATGGCAATTTTATTGTTCCTGAGTGATGGGCTGACTGATCAGATTAGACAGACTATAAGCTGCACTCTAAGTGACACAGATTGAACAGGTGGCCTTCCCTCTGATCCACAGCCTCTTCAAACACAAGTAGAATCCTTCTCATTTCGCTCACTGCTAGAAAATGTGCATTCAGATACTTAGTCATCTTAACCCGACATAAAAATATTTTTCTGATCTTTAATGCATTTCAAACAGCTTGGTCATAAACACATCAGCCTTTCCCAAATATACCAGTAATTCACACGCATGATATAATTTTAATTTTAAAAAAAGGAAATACAGACGTTTAGATGGTATCAACATCTATAGTCTGCAAAGTAATATGTACAGATAATTTTAAGGAAAATTCAAAGGCTTCACATTACAGAGACAGTCTAAAAACTATTTCACATCTACTTAAAATTAAAGATTAGACTTCAAAAATAATGCATTTAAGACTAGGGAGTGAAATAAACCTTACCTGGACAACTTATGCAGACTGACAACTAAAACAATGTACAGTTTGCTTAGCTGGTTAAAAAAAAGTATTCAGCTACTTCCTCCAGATCAAAGTGTCTGGCACAGGCATAATTTTTTTTACTCTTCACAGAAATTAATGAAGAGGAGAGGGAGAAACAAAGCCATATATAGAATTTTTAATTGTAAGACTTTTCATAGAAGGTAATGACTAACCCAGGTGCTTTAGCAGAGTTGGTTTTCTCATGATATTACATCATGTATTATTTATATCATGTCTACTTTGAAGCTACATCTTTGGCCTGAGGATCTTACAACAATATACTAAGATGACAATAAAGTGCCAGGGGAGCATGGGGAAGGAAAAGCAGGAAAAGAATATTTTTTAAAAACCACAAAAACTTACTACCTATTCTCATACCTCTCTCATATTCTCATACAGATGGAGATGAGTACACAGGGATAGTGTCCTATGACAGACT
The DNA here is from genome assembly GCF_009819885.2 of Catharus ustulatus. Lineage (NCBI taxonomy): Eukaryota > Metazoa > Chordata > Aves > Passeriformes > Turdidae > Catharus > Catharus ustulatus. The sequence goes on along the minus strand of NC_046224.1, from coordinate 15,367,620 downwards.
CCAGCACAAACTAAGAGCCACTGCTGCAGCTGGTAAATCAATACTATTGAGAGAGTGATTAGCAACTCTAAGACTTGGGATAATGAGCTACGCAAAATGACACAAAAGATCTCCGGACTCATCTCCCAATTGGTCCCATGCTTAAGGGAAAAAACGTCCAACAAATGAATGCTAAGGATTACTGACTTTGAAAAACAAAGTTAATTAGGTAAGTATTTTGAATAATATACACACACACATCTTAAGTCAGTCTACTTCTTTCACTTTATTCCAAGAAGTCTCACACACAATGTGGTACCAAATACTTAAAGGAACCCAGATATGCCACTTTCTACACTTTAGGCAATATTAGAGGTTTTACTATATACAAGAAATTTCCTAGCAAACCTGCTAGTGAGCTCAAAATTATACAAGACTGTTTTTCATCATTTGTAATATATTTCTAGAGGATAAACTCCTCTTTTTGTACTTTAGCCTATTACTGAGGATTTGCATAACTTCTTAAACAACATTGCTAACAAGTCCTGTATTTAATATACTTTCTTGACTGACATTAGTACTTCACAGCTATGCAGCTTTCCAGCTTAATATCATCTTAAATTTGTTTTAGTAGTATTAAGTAAAGGATAACTAACATAATCAGAAATGGAAGGAAAAAGCAGCTCATTGAAAGAATTCTCAGCTTAAAGACAATATCCAAGAGGTTGGAGAATTGACTCAAGATGTGGAACACCTTTTTTCAAGGCCCCAGATGAGATTAGACCCAGTAAACATAGAAGCCTGTTTAATCAAACTCTTCCATTATCAAAAGAGAACCCAGCAGAAAAGATAAAGTGTCAGACTTTGAGATGTCTCACAAAAGGGAAACATTTTCTGTCTAGTCCTATTATCCATAAGATTCCATGTGTTCAGCTCTGGTAGTTGAACTGGTAATGCTACAGTGTGCTGCAGTCCTTTAACACTTACTCCCCTTGAAAACACTGCTTTACTCATGCTTTTACAGGATCAATTATGCTGAACATAAAGGAAAAAGAAAATAAGTATCCTTCAAATCTACAACATCCAAAAGGAAGCACTTCAAGAAACCTGGAGTATTTGAGAGCTAGTTTGGAAAGACAAGATTAAATCTATTGTGTCCTGCAAAGAGACAGTTGTTATTTGCTAACCAACTGAACTATGCAGAGTTCCTATAGCAGCATAAATGCAAGGGCCAACGGTGAGACACCAAATTACCTAGACAACAAATCCTTTAGTCCTTTTTTAAATTCAACAGGGGAAGTGCACTATTCAACTCGAATGCATATAAATTGCTGTGTATAGCAGAACAATCACAACCTTTTACTAAGGTCTTGTTGCTCTCAGCTTTCTGTGTTGAAGCTCCAGAACAAACAGGCTCAAGGGATAAGTCATCCATTTTTGTTAGGCAGACTCAAAGAAAGTGCTTAAAGGGCGCACTGTCCCCACCAGCACTTGTCAGTTGATTTAAAGAAAAAAACCCAAATGTCTTTATGCAGAAAAATCATTATTCCAGCACTGATCAAATCTACAAAATCTGTGGAGAATACTACCAGAATAAAGGAACTGATGGTACTCGCTTCTCACTCTTTATTTCCATTCAGGTTCTATTCAGGAAATATTTTATGCTAATCAATCATAAGCTCTGTATCAGCACATTTTCACATTTTAGAATACATTTTGAATGTTTTGTTTCTCTTTGAATCAAACTCATTGTGACACTAACCTTACTATTCAATATTTTCCATTTGTATCTTGTTCCTGTAATAAACACATCAAACAAGACCATTTTTGAAAAATAAGGCAGCATTTCTCCCCTTACACTGGAGCAGATTTTCATTAGGGAAAAGCAGAAATTAACACAGAACTAAAAAGAAGAAAACAAAAACAAACAAAACAAACACCCCCCACCCCCCAAGGACGAATAGAAAGAAAATGAACAAAGATTTAAAACTCTTCAAGAGAAGAGAAAGAGAGCACAATAAGGCACAGTTCATGCAGTTACTCTTGCTAGACTTGTTTAGATCTGGTTTGATTTCTAATTGGGCTTTCTTGTTCACCAGTTCAAATGACACTTCCTGAAAGAGTCTTACATGGAAATCATATTAGAATAAAAAAAAATTTCTCTAGTCACCACAGATATATAGTATTCTGCTGCAATTTCCTTAAAATAAAAAAAGTTACTAAAGTTGCTTGATTTCAACAGCAGTAGTCAGGCAACAGAACATGAAAGCAAGAATTCCAACAGCCATCTCCGAGTGGGCAGCAAGGGCAATCTATAAAAGGCTTAAAGCAAATCAAGGGAAAGCAGAGGGAGGGAGCAGGACTCTCTTGATCCCATGCACAAGGGTCATTCAACTACTACAGAAGAATTTACAGATGTCACACGGTAAACCTGAAAATGTGAAGCCCTGAGCTCAGTAACAAAGGAATGTCTAGGCCAGCAGATCACAAGTAGTAAAGGAAACACCATTAAATGGAAATCAGTGACTAACTCAATGGTTTTTCAAAGCAAACCCCCAAGTCTTCTACAAACTTTGGAAAGTGACAAATTAAAAATATAATTCATCCAAAAGCATGAGCAGACTGATGAGGTACACCACTCCTTGCTTTTTCTTCTTCCTAAATTCAAGACACCATCTTTTGGCAATACATGGCATTAAGGGAAAGGTCCAAGTAGGATTTCTTTCCCCTCCATCCAAGAATGAGTTTGTGTTTAAAACATGAGTGGTGAAAAGGGAAGTTTATTTCCTAGAAAGCAAGATTACAGATTTCACCCTGCCCCAAGCAATATCAGTAACGGATGATCAACTCGGATATTAAGAAACCAGAATTAATTCAGCAGCAGATGGTGCCGTGACTTTTCTTCAGTTGAAATACAAAACATACCAACGGGGTAAAGTTTCAGAGAAGGACAAGGGGATGTTTGTTTAAGTCAGAGAGCAAAGAAAAACATCAAAACTAACAAAAAGATATGCAACAGGAGTTTTCTAAAACCAGATCTCCTTTGTAGCTTTCCATTAACAGACTCCATGCAGAAGAGTTATTTCCCAGTACCTTGCTATTTAATGCTGTTTATAATTTCTCTTCCATTATTCTGGGGCATTCTGGTGTACTTACAGGCTGCTGAACTTCATTAACACAGTTACATATTTTCCCCAAAAAAAACCTTTTACAGCTGATTACAGATGGGTAATAACTACTGTCTACTAAAATAAAAAGCTTGGTTTATTTTAAGGAACCGATGGATAGTACTGCAGTCTATTGCTGTTGCTTATCTAGTTACAGAATGATTTATGAGAATGCTTAGCATTTTATGGGAAGCATGAAATTAGTATCTCCAGAGCTTATAATACATACCACAGCATACATGTCCATTCATCTGGCATCTGAGGATCTACTCATGGTGGGAAGCTTAAACACATCTGTAACTGTTCACACAACAGCGGCCCAAGAAAGAAAAATCAATCAATCAGTGCCATCAAAGTGCTTCAAAACAACCTGTCTAAAACACACCTTTTACTCAGTTCCTTCTTTCCTAGTGTATCTAACAGTAGCTGGATCTAGCACAAAGGAAAACAACCTCACTACAAAAGCTTAAAAAGAAAATGCTTAAAAAGAATGCAAAAATGTAAGAAGGTAGAAGAAGGCATGACCACAAACAGCAGATTCTATATGAAAAAAAAAAAAAAAACAACCTACACAGAAACCAGTGAAGCAGGAAAAAAAACCCGACATAAGACAACCAACTGATAACACAGTTTCAGGAACTGGGGGTATGAAAAGAATTCCATACCAAAGCTTTGCAATGGGAAGCCAAAGCTGCAATGGATGAACATATCCCACTTCCCTAATCAAAAGTCAACACTGTACCTTAACGTCATGCCACACTAAGTTTTAGTTGTGAAAATCTCTAATCTCCACTGAACTGAATTAGTAACCAATGTGTTTTTCCAGTATACTTCATCTCCCTTTTGGAAAACAAGAAACAGGAGCCATGTGGTTTTAATTCATCAGCTGTACTTATTACTTCTACTGTTACTAAAAACATTTACCAGTAGATCCACTACATTTTGCACACAGTTTCCATACTTGGCAAACATCAACATTTCACTTTTGTGAATCAGTGTCACAACATATTGCAGACACCCAGGGTGGGTATGAAATTTTTTAGACATCTCAAGACTGAACCAGGTGCCCAGATTCCAGAGCCTCTCTACACACATGAGGAGAGCAGCAACATTCCCATTCTTCACTTGAGGGATGAAACAAAGCAGATGTCAATCCCAGCAGATGAAACAGTACCAGTGAGGCACTTCTGCCAAAGCAGGGAAGAAGGCAGATAGAGAGACATACCTAGGATGATGAAAAGTGGAAACTTTCACTATTCTGTTCTTTACAGATATGAAATATGTCTGATTATAAAACACCATCCCCTGAAGCTTCTTTGTGTTCTGCCCATTAACAGAGTTTCAACTGGGCTCCATCTTTCACGAGAACACACCCAATGCCAAAGCTCTTCAGCTTCACCAACTCACACTTCACACTCTTTCAGCATCCACTCCACCTGAGGTGTCACCCAAGCATGTCAGAGTAACCATTTTCTCTTGACTACTGGTCAGCTTGTACAGCAATTCCTCTTTTTACACCATACTTATTTCTTCTTCTGTTTCAATACAGCATCTCTAACAAATCAACACTGAAGCTTTTCATCTATACATCCAGGGCCTTCACTGACTCAAAATGGATCAAGGCCACCTTTCACCCTTGAAGGGCTAGAAGACAGACATCTCCTTCAATGTTCTACATTGTTATTTGGATCCTGTTACGGAGAAGACACAACAGACACTCTTCCATGCTTTATCAGGTACAGTCCTCCATACAAGACTTCTGGTTAGACCTATCCAAACATTATGGTTCTCCAAAAGTTTCCTTTGTTTAACATGTATCCAAAAATCAAAAGGACTGAAATGCAACTTTGTCTTCTTAGATCACTACTGCTAGAACATCCCAAGGGCGTGGCCCCAAGCCACATGGAGCGAGGACAGGCACTAACTGTTGGAGCCATTTCAATTCCTTTGACCCAGAGCAGGTCTGGTAAAAGGGTAAAAGTAACTGCACGCTTCCAAGTGCAGTGACCCCATCCAGCCCCTTCCACGGGTCATACAACAGCTTAAAGTGCAGTAACAGACCTAGACCATTGGCTGTTGAGGATCTAAATCGTAGGTGAGAACTTCATCTACTCAACATGCTCAGAATACATACACACTGTATTCTGCCAGTGGACACCACTAAACTGGCAAGAGACAAGAAATAGAAACTGTAATCTACATCCTTTTGTGAACTTGAAACAGTTGCCTATGATGCTGATAACATGTCACAGCCTTCTTGTCAAAAGTGCTGCAAAGACACTTAAAAAAGCAAGAGCTACAAAAATTATAGTTTTTCACGTTTGAAAGAAAGTTCAGATGACTGTTTTCTATCATGGGGGCTCTCCGACTTTATCTGAAAACAGACACTACACACAGCCACACAGAGAGCAAAGCTCTTTGCCGAAGTTGCACACCATCATCCACAAAGTCCACAAGTCTTTGAGTGGTGGGCGCCTAGAGAAAAACGTTTTCTTAATTGGGGAATTTAACATTAGTTACTGGATTATCTGCCAAACTACTTTCAGCTTTCATGCTTCACTAAACCAGAGCTCATCAGTCACAAACCCATTATTACACTGAAGAAAATGGGGAGCAATTAGCATACAAGATGATAGCTTAAAGCTGGTGCTAATTGGAAAGAATGAAGTATTTTTCATTCCTGTTGGATACAATTAGGTGAGACAACCAGGTTCTGGAAAAACAATTTGCTAAACAATTTCAGTGATGTCTATTCTGTAACCTGTGTTTAAAGTCTAAACAAATTCATGCCTTTGCAGCACATCTTGCAAGTATGGGGGTTGCAAATTAAAAGCTGGTTCAGCTGTAGAGCTAGCCTTGTTCAGAAACATACATACAAAACACAACGACTAATTCATCACAACTGTGGAGATCATCACTGAACTAAGCTCAAGTTGCCAAAAAGAGCTGAAGAGCAAAACCAACAAGGAAACAGACTGTAATACTCATAATGCACGGTACAGCATGGCACCAATACACACTGAGATGCAAAATCAGTTCAATTATAGGACTGCACAAAATACACCATCAGAAATAAAAGAAAAACATCTACAAAGAGCTACTGGTGCAAAAACAATTACTGTGCATGCTTTTGTTCGCGAATGCTAAACAGAGAGGGGGAAACCTTGTATATTAATAGTTAATTTGCCAAAAGGAAGAAAGCAGAGAGGAGGATAAATGCAAATCCTCATTATTAGTGAACTGCACTCAGGCACAAAATGTTAGACAATTATACTGCAGAAATATACCTTACAACATTAGGGATTTGTTGTAAAGAAGTACAGCTGGGTGATTTTAATTTACTTCTACAAATTCTTTACCATATTTTACTCCTAATCTATTCATCACACACCTACAATTATAAATGTATTTCTACCAGTAGGTTTTTTTATTTAATTCCAAGCTGCAACAAACCTCTGCATTTGTAAATTAACTTCTACATCACTATTTCTTTTGGCTCAGAACATGTTTAATATTTTCTTCAAATGAGACAGCAGTCTGTAAACCTGTAACACACCCTGTTTTTAGGATCACACCTACCTCATATTTTCCTTTTTAAAAATACAGCCTTATTATGCTTTAGAATAGAACCTCCCTGAACATTATGTGAAAAATGCTACAACAGATAGCACCCACCAAAGCATCTCTCCCAACAAAAAATGCTGCTGCAATCAGACTTTAATGAACAACTGCAGCATACACCCCATGTTATCATGCAGGGGTGGTGCTTCTCTGTTTACTGAAATGTTATTGCACCGTTCCCCCTACACCGTGTACCAACAATAGCATGCAGCAACAGCGCTTATTTCCACACCTTTCAGAAAAAACAAAACAAACCTAAGGAATCACCCTCTCCGTCTTCCTGAACAACCCTGAATTCTCTAATTCAAGATTAGAGATTGTCCGAGGACCCACTGAGACAGACCCTCCCAAGTCTGATTTCTTCAAGTGTGCCAACATAAAGGAACTTCTTTGAAGTACAGAAATAAATCAGCAGTATCACAATTAAACCCCAAATATTGACACATATACATAAACAAACATCGACATATGCACACATACATGTATTTCTCCTCATGCTTCAATCATGTAAAGACATTTTGAAAACTGAAGCATCCACAGGCTAAATTGGAAGCTCTTCAAACAGCAAAATAGTATTTTCACATAGAAAACTGAGAAGAGTCAAGCGCTCACTGATGAACAGTAGATTTTTATCTCCGATTAAAGAGCAATTTGAATTAACTGATGTTTTAAAATTATTTAAGCTCCCCTCCCATCAAGACTTCTACATACACCTAACTGCTACGTGCTGTGAGCAGTCTTATGGGAGTCCACCCCTGTGGTACGCGAGGTTACACAGCCTCCGTGGGATAAATCCTTTATCCTTCTAAAAATACCAGCGCGCCAGGACCCACTCTCGTGGAGCTCCGTGATGCAGACGGCACCGCCACAGTCCAGGGGCTGCTCCGCTTCCATGAGTAAGCACTAGCAGCACCGGGCTATAATTAGTTGGGGTATTTTTAGGGTCACTGCTTAAAATCAGAGAGAAATGACTGAGAAAGAGCTCAGAATGGTGGGGGTTTCCCCTCTCCTTTGGCTATTTCGTACTGCGGCGAGGAAAAGGCGGCTCGGCAGGCGCCGAGGGCAGGTGACCCCGCCGTGCAGGGAAGATGCGCCCGGCTGCGGTCCGCGGGGAGCACGGCCCGCAGGAGCCCCGCTTACCTGACCGCCACCCGCACCGAGCTCTCGTCCGCGCCGGCCGACATGGTGCGGCGGGCGAGGGGCGGCCGCAGCCTCGCCGGGAGCTCCGGGCCGCGGAGGAGCTGGGGCACCGCTGCGGCTCCCCCTCACCTCCTCCTCCTGCTCCGCCACCGCCGCTCTCCAGCCATCTTAGGCGACTGAATGAATAGGTAGGAGCCGCGGCAGCGCAGGGCGGTCCGCACCGCTCCTCCTCCCGCCCGGCCCGGCCCTTGCAGCGCCTGGGCGGGGAGCGCTGTCAGTCAGCCCCCGGCGGGCCGAGCCTCGGCCCCGGTCAGCGGCCCCCACCCCGCCGGGCCCGGCGCCTCCGCCCGCTGCAGCCGCAGTGCGTCACGGCCCCGCCCCGGCGGCCGCCAGCGCGGCCCGGGAGACGGCGGTGCGGGCACCGTGCTCTGGGTGCACACAGAGACACAGACAGACAGACACACCGAGACAACGCCCCTTCTCCGCACAGCCCTTCTCCACGTACCCCCTTCACACACACACAGCCCCTGCCGCGCCGTCTCTCCACGCACACCTGTTCGCTATGTGGACACACGCTCCTCGCGTTTGCCTTTCCACGCGCACACTCGGTGCTTGCCTCAGTGCACGCACGGCTCCGCTCACGCGGCTCGCCCATGAAGGCCCAGCACTCGCCCTGCCCGCGCACTGTGCGGGCCGCTGTGGGCACACACGGCACTCCGAGGTGCCAGGCTCACACCTGTCTGTTCCTCGGCTCACGCGTGTCTGTTCCTCGGCTCACGCGTGTCTGTTCCTCGGCTCATACGTGTCTGTTCCTTGGCTCACGCGTGTCTGTTCTCTCAACTCATGCGTGTCTGTTCCCAAGGCTCACACCGGTCTGTTCCCCCAGTTCACGCGTGTGTGTTCGTTGGCTCATGCGTGTCTGTTCCTCAGCTCACACCTGTCTGTTCTCCAGGCTCATGGGTGTCTGTTCCCAAGGCTCACACCTGTCTGTTCCCCAGCTCACGCGTGTCTTTCCCCAGCTCACACAGGCACAGACACGCTGGGTTCCACACGCACAGCTCGTCCCCACACACCGCTCCACTCACGCTATCAACACACAACGGATCTGCACGCAGCCTCCAAGGCCTCCCTCCTGGGAAAGAGGGGCTTATCCCACTGTCTGGGCTGGGTCGTTTGCCCGTGCACATATTTCCCTTTCCCAGGCAGGACTGAGATGTCCTCATTCCTCTTCTGGCCCGAGTGGTTCTCTCTGACCCTGGTGCCCGTGGGGGCACGCAGTTCTTCCACCTTTCTGGCGGTACTGGCAGGTTTGTTTGCCGAAGCTGCTCCAGTCAGGCATCTCTGTTCTCACTTCGCTAATGAAATGCCTGGCTTTGAGCTGGAAACTGAGTGGGTGGATGACACTAATTTTTGATGCAAATAGTATCCCTGCCAGGAAAGAAGCCTGATTATTTTGCCCAAAACAATTCTCATTCCTAAGGAAGATTTTCCATCAGAATAGGCCCAGGTTTGAATTTGTAATGATATGCTAAAAACCTTGCAGTTCTAGTTTTTGCTTCTGATAGTGAAGGTTGATCACACCCAGGCCCCAACCTCTGTCAAAGATGGGCAGGTGAGGTCTCCTGCTGGATGGGGCCTCTAGCCATAGCCCTGAACCTTTCAAAAGTCTCCTTCTCAGCAGGAATCCACTGTGTTACTGTTACTCTGCCTATTTCTCATAGTCATTTTCTCTAACTTTTCTATTTTTCTTTACTTACTTAGAAATTGGATTGTTTCTAAAAAATGGCCCACCTGGAAGTTGCTATACAAAATGATGGTCTTTCTTCTGAATTACAGAGCACCAGCATTAAAATCCCCAGCATTTGAAAATATGGGGAACTTAAGCTGCATACCATATTGCTGAGGTAAACTGAGGTAATATTTATCCAAAAGGTAAAAAAATGGAGATACAGATAGTTCAGTATGAAATCATTGAGGGAATCTGGTACAGGCAGAACAAAGACTACTTTTCCCTGAGCTTCTCAGCTCACTATTCTGTATTTGATGCCATGGGCCAGATGCCTTTTTTCTCCTTTTGCAATGGTATTTTATGGGATGAGCAAGATAGCAGATAAAGAAAAAGTTCCTGCAGGTGAATTGTGTTGTATTCATAACCAAACAGCCTCAAAATGAAAGTGATAGGAGTTTCATAGCTCAGGACATTTCCATCTAGAGGGGACTGAACACTTGTGACAGTGTCATGGATCTGTGGGTATTGTACTGATCTCTTTAAAAATACCTGCAGCCCACCCACAGTGAGTGGAATCCTATGGCATAATTAGGTTCTGACAATTTATGTGCACCAGATTTACAAAGCCAAATCTTATCCAAAAGTATCCAATGCATTTTTTTTCAGCTGGCACAGATACAAGGTTAATGTAATAAGCATACTCAAGCCAAATTTGTACCTTGGCAGTATCTTCCTGTATTTGTTTCACACAGCATCTTTTGCTGGATGGGCCACAGTCACATATCACATTGCCTGTAAAATCCTGCTAAGTCAGTGTCTCCAGTTCACCATGTGAGCTGTGCTGAAAACCCAGCAGGGAGTAGCAGCTGCAGGATGCTCAGACTCAGAATCATCTTCTAGACCTTTCCAGGGCCATTTCTTTTCTGGCTGTTGTGTGGCTATTAGACATTTGCTTCAGCATTACTTCATCCAGCCCTCTCTCTTCCATACTGAAAAAATAAGTTAGCAGATCAAAAAGTCTGGCAGAAGTTCTGCTGAGCTTAATGTCATGTATATAAATGGGCTGGTATCTGCAGATTTCAGACCTTAATGACAAAGATTTTTTTTTCCACATTGGTGTTAAACAATTTTGATGCTATAGTAAAATTATTCTATTCTAAGTTATGGTTATTTCAGTCCTACAGTATTACCCACGTATTTTATATCTTGGATATTTCACTCCAATGCCAGACTCTTTGGAAATTGATACAGCAAGTGACATTTAGCTTCTTACCATGTTTCATGCAAATTGCCTGATTTGTGTCCATTCAGATGTAAAGCAGGAAAAAGACATAGGTGTTGTTTCTATGCAGGATTTTTCTCTGTGTTCCCCATTTCCGGAAAGCATACAACCCTTCTGTCAAAATGAGCTTTTATTTTGGTTTTTCCCAACTTGTCCAATGTAAACAAGGAGAGTGGTGTACTGTTAATTTGACTGCTTTTCATTTCTTATAATGTGAATGACCTGTGCCCTCCAGCATCCTATTCACCTCTTTGAAGGATTAACCTGAATAATTAAGAGCACAGTACTTCCTTTTTTTTCATTGTCTAAGTACATAGCTAAATGCCAATGCCTTATCTTTATATAAAGCTATATAAGCTAGATGGTAGTGTTTGTCAGATTGTCCAGTGTTGGGCAGATTTGTCCAATCTCACAGCTAATGAATGAGGCTTTCCTAAGGGTCCCCTCTCCTCATGGCTACAACATCAGACACCTCTGGTCACTCCGTGGTCAGCTGCAGACAGAAGGGGGACAAACTGCAAGGCTGGGGAGCAGAGAGGTGTTGTAGACAGGTAAAAGATGTTATAAAAGAAAGTCCTTATGAAATCAGGCCTTGCTTTGCTGAATTATGAAGCTAGCCTGTCACTTCTTCTAGGTGCAACTTGCAAGTTCCTATGCAAAACAATCTTAGGTATGAAAATTCATTGACACAACAACGATTCTTGGGGAGAAAAGCAAGTATACCTATATAAACATTAGATATATCCCCTGAGAGTCCACAATGGAAAATGTAAACACCTGAATCTTAGCGCACACACACAAATCGCCTACTGACCAATGCATGAAGTAGTAAGAAAACTACTAGCCAATTGGTGTTGCACACAATGTCTGTGACAACTGTACAAAATTATTTATGTAAATAAAGAATAGACTTTTCCTGCATGAAGAAATTGAGTCCCAGCTGAATTATTACGACAGGGAGGGAGTTTACAGTTCTGGTCCCTGTTAGTGCTTAGAGGACTGCTGGGAACACTGCTCATCCCTCCCTGGCAGCTATCCCAGTGACGGCTGTCACACTTTCACTGCCTCCATTCTCCTGCCATATGACTCAGCACCATGAGCTTCATTCACTGGGCAGCCAAACAAAAACCTGTGTTTGGAAGGGTGAGTGCTCTGCCTGACACTCACACACACAGAGCACACTCTGCACAGATGGTCAAGCTGCCCACAGAGCTCCTGTAAGCCTCAGAAGCTGCCTAAAATCACTGAGCTGCACACAACCTGAATGGGCCAAGCAGACTCCACTTAGGAGTCAGAGCCCTGTGCTTTGACCTATGCATGTTTGCAGCCAAGTTGTATCAGCTGTGCCTATGCTGTACCAGTTGGTTTTGAAATTATCTAATTGACAATAAACCACTTAAAATGGAAGAGACCCCACTTCAAAAATTCTAACTGATAACAGTGCTAAATAAGCAAATTTAATCAAAGATTTGACTTGTTAGTTGCTTATTTCTTTGACCTGTTGAAGGCAGAGATTATTTGAGATACAGACAGTGGAACATGAAATATTCAAGTGTATAAAAGAAAAATATTGAAGGACATTACGTCTCATCATCTGCATAGTTCATGCTTTAATCAAATTCACACACACAAATAATCAGCTAGTTTATCATCTCATTAGTTACTATTGTTTTCTTGAATGTATATACTAAATAAACTCTTCTTTGCCACATAGAAGCCACAATTTATTCAGTGATTTTTGACACACCATGAAGCCTAAACATTAGGCAAATAGAATGTAATGTGTACATTATAATAAGCAAAATTTATATCATATTCATTCATACCATAGTTTGGAAAATAGGGATATTTTGGCTCATTTAAGTGTCCACAGATTTTCTCTATAGCTTTTTGCTTGTTCATATCTGTCCATGAACTGGGTGGCCCAAAAACTCCTTGTATTTCCAGCATCTTCTGATACAGGAAAGGTAACTGGACTCCTATGGGTTTCATGAGCTGTTGCTGATGGAAATTATGTCAGCAGTGTTCACGCATCAGCAATAATCACTCCATTTTCTCTCATAAACACTAAACTCTTCAACATTAATGTATACAGTGCTTCCAGCTCTCTACTTGGCAAAGTGAAACTTCTGTTTGTATCTTCTGCTTGATGCCTTGGGCTTACATGAACCTTAGGTTTTTCCATAGTCGTCTTTTGAAAGATCTTCGCTACAAACAAAACTAAACTTCTAAAAACTGTTACGTCTTGATTTTTAAGAACTTTCTGAAAATAGTTTTTTTCTTCTCCGACTTCTCATTTTAAACTGCAGGTCTTGGAAAGCAGTCAAGCCTATAAAGGACATTTAAAATACCTTCCATTTTCTTCCCATCACTCACGAGGACCTTTGGTTAAATAGCAATGAGTAAAGAAAAGTTTTAAGCCATTCTTAACTGGCAGGCTAAAATACACAACAGAGGAGTCTTGGCTTTCTGTGACTATAGAGAAGAAAGCAAGCTGCTGAAGGAAATTTTCACTTGGCTCATGACAGGATGGGGGGAAGTAATCTCAAAGTTGAGAGGGGAAAAAACAAGTGCAAGGTGATGTTTATGTAATCAGAATAACACCAGATAAGGAAAGGAAACAGACTGGTTTAGTACAGATGTCTGTGGAGAGAAGGTAGAGAAACCAGAAAGGACAGGGTGGAGAAGGAAGAGCGATTTCTGGAATCAAAGCCAAACAATGGCTCTGGGGGTTATTTCTGGAGCTGATCAGCATAAGAGGAAAAGCAGCATGAGGCACCTCTGAAGTGAGAAGAAAGGAGGTTGGTGTTTTCCATCTATCTTCCAGAAAATGAATGAACTCTACAGGACAAAATATAATGAAAAAAAAACGTGTTATAAAAGGATCATACCTGGAGCTGAGCAGAGGATTCAGTGGGAATAGAACCACTACACTTGATGCATAATGAAAGAATTTCATTATGTACTAATGCTTTTTACTCATAAAAACTTTACTGTGTTAACTATATTGTTGTTAACAAGGCAGTATCTTTCCTTTGTTCCTGGCAGGCCAGCATGGTTGTGTTACATAACAAAAAAAATATGCTTTTACCTATACCCTTATTTATCTTTCTTCTGTGCCTAAGGAATGCTGTAATTTGTACTACTATAACTGCTGTCTATACTAAGATGGTCATATCAGGGTCATATATATTTTGATATAAACATGCTTTTTGTATTATGCCCCGTGTAGCACAAATACACATTAGATCCCCACTGAACCAGTACTGCTAGACTAGAAGAAAATACATTAAAAAACAGGGCTAAAACGTATCTCTGGGGAAAAGCTCCACTATGTGATCCTAAACAGATTCATGATTCAAATCAGTTGATATCACTAAGAATGAATATGCCTTTTTTGGCACTGTGTTTTGAGGATTGGTTGGTTAACTCAGAGTTAACCAACAAGGATCGCCTGTTTTGCATTAAAATCTTTGCAGTAAAAGTTCACCCTGGCAACTGGAAGTCCCTTCAGGTGTTAAAGGAAGAATCTAAATAATGGAGATGAGAGGAAAAAAGACCAGGAAGTAGTCTTAACAATAATGTAATTTAGTTCAATCATTTATGATAATGCTATTAAAATCTAGCACAATATGAAGAATAAAATAAGTCTTAGCAGGACAAGACCTTACTGGGTCTTCGGGTGGTTAAATATCTCCCAAGGTTAGCCAGGTCCTGTAGTTTTTTGTGAGGGATTTAATCCTGTGGATCAGAATCTTGTGTTTTTAAACCTGGCCCTTGGGCCTGATTCACTAATGCTTTGAAATAAACACAAAATGATCAGGATAGCTGAATGTTATGCTGTTCTTCGTGTTGTTGCAAAAGACTACAGAGTAGTAACAGTGTAGTAGCCAGCTACTTTACAGGTCTTAACCAAAGCTTGTACAGCTCTTTCCCTTCCTTGGACAGAGAAATAGAGGCAAGAACAACATGTGAAATCACAGATGCCTGTAGAAGAGATGATTGTCAAAAACAATATTAGGTCTGACTCCTGTGCCTGTGCAAACACTATTAGACCACACCTTAACGAGATGAATTATAAATACAAAAGCTACACGGGAAATTAATTTCTGCTGCCTCTCACCAAAACCAGCTGTTCCAACTTGAATGTGTCACAGTTGCACAACATAAATTTTGCCTTAAGAATACAGTTACCCAACGTGATGGATTTTTTCATTATGTCCTTCCTAATAGTGTCCTCATCCTTCCTCTGTCCTTCCCATTTCCCTCTGCACCACCATGATTTCAATTTTTGGTTCAGCCTTCTGGAAGGTACTGAATGATGGGAGTTCTGTATTTGCATGGTGAGCACAGCATTAGCAGTCACAGGGCAGACTCCTCTGGGCAGCATCCTCTGGGCAGCCTTGCTGATCTGCCCTGGATAAGATAGAAAAAAATTGATTTACATATTTAAATGACAAGCATCAAGCCCTAGCACATTCCAGATGAAATCAACGTTAAGCTACCCATCTCTGGTAAAATATCCAGATGAAAGTAATTCCAATGAGGCTGGGAAATTTTCTATTCCCCTACAGAACCTGCTGATGACTACTAGCAGAGGTTACTTGCTGGCCAGTTCTATCATTACACATCTATAAGATGTGTAAACATCTTATCCCGCTGTACTGTGTTCCCAGACTCCCTCCCACTTCTCTATTCACTACCTATGCCTAAGACCTGATGGTGAGTTCTTCAGTTTAGAGCTTGTACAATTTTTTACAAAATCCTGTTTCCTAATTGGCATCCTTAGGCATTACCACAATAAAACCAATAAATAGTAATAACAAAAAAAGAAGGATGGAAGGTGGGTGAAGACATGACTAATTACCTAAACAATACCTGGACCACAAGCCACAGGCAACACAGGCGCTTGGGGAAGAGCAAGTGGGTGGAGAGTTGCCTGAACAACAGAGGGTTGGGCAGGTAAAAAGTAGATATTGCAAGACAAAACTGAGAGTTTTTATTTTGATAGCATCATGGAATTTATAAATTAAGGGATGACAGCTGTAGATTAAGCATGGCACAGGTTGCTTTACTCTCTGTGTGTGTGGAGCCTGGCTTGGCACTGTCACACAGACTCATGAGAAAAAAAGTTTGTTGAAATGGTGGTATAACAAGCTGGGAGATGTGAGAAGCAGAAGTTCCCAAACAAGGTTTGCAGAAGGACCACATGCTGTACCATGGCAGCTGCAGCACCAAGCCTCGCCTCCCCTTCCCATGAGGAAGGATGTGCTCCCCTCTCAGGGCTGGGCTTACACTTAGGCAGAGAAGAAGGATGCACTTATCCAGGTAGTAACAATGGTTAAACAATAGCTCCTCACCTACCCCTGGAGAAATGCAAGAAACTGAGCCATGTTTGCCTTAATATTTATTTTAATTCATCTTCATACCACTCACTGTGTGTATATCACTTGGAAACACTTAGCCAAAAGATGATACTCACAACAGTGACAGACTGAATTTTATTTAAATCTTTTTTTTTTTTTGGGCCGAGAGCATAGAGCATAGATATTGTTGCTCCTGAATTGAAAGAGCACTTCTTTGTGCAGTGGGTAATGAACTTCCGGAATTTGTTGCCACAGGAGGTTGGGAAAGCAGGTTATTAGCAGGCATAAAAAGGGATTAGACAAGATTTGTGAACAATGCTTCTATTAACAGATAATAAAAGGAACAGGCAGTTCCAATGAGCTTAGGAGACTGGACCAGAGGAAGAGGCCAGGTACACGTGCTCTCCCTGAAAAGCATCTCCTGTGTTGTCAGACTTTGCTATCTGGTTCTGCCTGCCCCATCTCTGTTAATGTTGTGCTGGGAGTGGGGGGGCACTTTCCAGGCCCTGCTGGGGCCTTCAAAACCTGTGTCTCAGCCAGGGCAGATGGCCAGCACCCATGCAGCAATAGCACCTGCAGAGCATTAAGCACAAAGTGGTGCTGCTCTCAAAGAGGGCCAGAAATTATCATGGTGGAGTTGAAAAGGAACTACAAAGAAAAAAAAGTGATCTGGCCTTAACAAACCATTCATTGAGGATCAGGAATGATGGAGGGAGACAGAAAATACAATATGAGTTTGATAATTGTTTGGGAAAGCACTGAAGGGGCTCACTATCCAAAAAGTGAATAAAAGCAGGTATTCCTTTATTTCAGGGGAGCCACTTAAAGGAAGAGTGAACATCAAACTACATGTGACTTTTTAGCTGTCTTTTTTTCCAGCTGAAGGCTCTAAATCCATTTGATTTTGCTCATACAATTTCTGAGTATTTCTGGATTCTTCCTACTGTGTTATGTCCTACCTGAAATCAGGAGACTGGACTGGAATATACTCCATGTTAGGCTGTACCATGGATTCTTACCGTAGCACAAGCATGTTCTCTGTTTTTCCCATTTCATTTGCAAGTCCTGAGGCTGTGTTTGTCTGCTTGACCAGCAGTGAGCTGGCATTTTTTATTCACCATCTAATATCGTTTTCCTGTATGGTAATAACAAAATCTTTTTTTGTTTTATTATCCCTGTAAAATGAAAGATCATTTTCTCCTCTGTCTTTGTGCTCTGAATTTAATTTACCACTTTTTATCACTGAGTCATTCTGTATTAGGAGATTCTTCTAGATATCTTTATAACAAAGTTATTATCTCACTGTCTGGCTTTTCATGGATAATGTAGATAATATTTGTAGATCTGCAAATATTCTTCTGAGGCTCAGATAATGAAAGCATTGACAAAATTAAGGCTGTTTCTAGAAAAATACAAGGAATGAGGAAGACCTGTAACATGTGATAGGCTGGTACAAGGGAAAAGACTTAAATCAGAAACTCTGTGTGTGTGTGTGCGGGTGTGTGTATCCCTGGTTACATAATAGCCACAGAGCACATAACTAAAGAACAGAAATACCTGGAGGGAATGAACAAAGTGACTTGGAGAGGAACAGACTCTGACTGAGAATGCAGGAGGGAACATAGAGGATCTCAGGAATGCAGTTCATCACAGTGATCTATGTACATATCCAAGAAAATCTCTTTAGGAAAGTAAGACACTGTGAATACCACTGGCGAGAAAGGACCAGGAGCAAAGCAGTGTCCATTTAGAAATGGACTGTGACATTATTTGTACCCCTGAGCCCATGGACAATGACTAATCAACTCAAGAAAGAATTCTGGTTTGCTTTATGCTTTTTCTTCCGCTTTTTCTGTTCTTTAAGTCCTACTGTAACAAATGTGGCATGAGTGTAATGAAAAAAAGTTCCCTCACAACCACTGAATAGTGATATAGTTAGAGAAAAGAGCACCACCTAGTGCTAAGTGCTGTTTCTTGATGCTGAGGTGTCTCCATGCATTCTTATCTTCTGGATGTCTTGATTTTAGGGTTTTTTTCCTGCCATTTACCCATCCAGAGAGGATTTAATCCTTAGCATCAAGGAGTATCCAGGTTCCTGATAAGAGTAGCTGGTTCATCAAGAGCTCAACATCTCTCAGAGTTTTGTGCACATTAAGATAATGCCCTAGGCACCTAGTTAACATAATTGTGGTTATTCGTCTGATTCATTTGGGCTGGATTCTACCTTACTCACCCAATGGAGTTTTGTGCTCCACAGATAAGTCTCTCTGCTTTCACTCTAGTGAAAATTAATCAGCCTTATGGAACAGGCTTAAGGTACCAGAAGATCAGTCTTCTAATGCTTGCACTTATAAAGACAAGGGTTCATTGGATTTACAGATCCTACACTCACATCAAATTTTCAAGCTTTTCTTGGATATGTGGAAATTGTACTTTTAGTTTGTTTGTTTGCCTGCTGTGTTTTTCCTGTTTGATTTGGGTTGTTTGTTTGTTTGGTTTTGCTTAAAATATCCAGGAGATCTTCAGAAAAACCATTGTTTTACATGAGAGTTGCCTTCCTCATCACAATGATAGATCATATGCAACCTTAATTATTTTTTAAGCATTTATAGTTAAAATGTATTATTGTTTGGGGTTTTTTTTTTGATTATCAAGCCACATTATGTTAGTGTTCTTATTTTTGGTCTTCAAAGCCTTCCACTTTGTATCACAGCACTGAGTTTTCTGTCATAATGTAATTAAAATTTCAAAAGAAGACAAGAAGCAGGTAAATCAACTTAGAATGGTTCTGCATCAGCAATCATTATGTATTATTTAAATAGCTCCAGACTTGAAGATACATGTAGCATTGGTTATGTGAGTTAATTTGCATATGGGTGCCTATAGTAAAATGCCATTTAAATGTCTTACTCTATTAAAATTTGTGGTCTTCAGTGACATCTGTGGCAGGATTAAATTTCTCTAATAATGGAGTTATTTCTTCTTCCCTTGAAATTATTCAACGTTCACCACCTTTTTAACAGGAAGATGAAGAAACTTAGCTACTCGAATTCCTTCCACATCCTCTGATTTGCAAAGCAGAGTTTAGCCCATAGAGCTTTTTTTCCTGTTTTTTATAGTCCAACTTTTTTATCCTATAAGGCAAACCACCAAGTGTAGTCTTCACCTGAAAAAAAATGCTCTGTGACTCCTAGAGCTCTTTGTGCCATATTGTGTCTATGGTCTCACTGTTGCAAATATTGCCACCCATTAATGATCATTTCTTATTTTAATTTCTAAACTATCAGGTAGTTGGTTCAGATGTTTTTCTTCATAGGCATGTTTTATTGTTTTGTGGGGTTTTTTGTGTTTATAGGATCTTGGTTTATTCTTACATATTTTTGTCCTCTACCAAGTGAAAACAGCAGAATTTGTCTGAGTATGTGTGTATATATGCATATATATAGAATACTTTGGAAAGGGCTGGAATTTTGTGTCTTTTTTGTAGAAACAACTGTGGGGAGCATGGGAGAGTCTGTGGGGAGTATCTCATTGCACGTGGGTTTAATTCTGTCACCACACTCAGCAGTAGAACCTAACAACTATACACAACTACTCTATTGGCACAGTAATTAACTAATTAGCAGGGACTAATTGTTAAAAATATGGTATTGCAACTACAGTGAATTAAATAACCTATGCATTTCTAACTGGGAGAGTTATGAGTTCATACTTTTTCTCCTCAGGAAGCAAACAAACTCCTGAGAAATGAAACCAAACTCAGCAGTTCAAAGCAAAATTATACTTTGCTATGAGTAAGCCAAGAGCAATACGAGACTGGCAACTGCATAAAGTTCAGGTTTATGGCCCCATGCAGGGAGAGCGTGCAGCCCAGTAGCAGTTAACATCCCTGCTGTCACCAAGGGCCTGCTGCTCTGCCCTCCCCAGTCTGGCACCTTGGCTTTTTGTTCTGGAAAAAGCAGAGGTCACCAATCCTACCCTTCAAACTGAGTGGTGCTGGACTCTACACCAGTGCAAGGAGAGGGTAAGCCCTGCACTGCAGGGCAGCTGTTCAATCCTCCTCCCCCTGTTTGTTCCACAGGGTCTAGGGAAGGAAAAAAGTATATCAGTGTTAATGCCAGCTTGGGAGAGATAGTTATTCCCTAGGGACTTCTTTCTTTTCCCACGCAGCATGGCCACTGTCAGGAAAGTTTGGCAAGGGTGAGGCTATTTGCAAGCAAGAAGCCACAGTCCTGCTGTGCTGTGATAACAGTTTTTGCAGGAGCAAACAAATGGCATCTATTTAAAAATTGTTACAGACCAAAGATTTTTTTTTCCCAGACTGTCTATTTGCTCCCAGTTCTGGTTTTGTTCTGTGTTTTCAGAGAGCATATAATTACCATGAATTATATAGCAGAACAGGGTGTGTGTAAGGCACACCTTGAGCAAGCAGGTTCTCATTGGCTTGAGCAATGGCTTGAGAGGTGTTGTTTCCCAAGCACAGCTTGCAAACACACGGTCTGGGAGGCCTCTGCCGAAAACTGCTTTGTTTTAAAACTCTAAAAAGTGACATATTGTAGCTCCTGCAACAACAGGGCGTTCTGTATCTCTTGGATTAACTAACCAAAGCCTCTCTTATATCAAACATGGAAAAATTAAAGATCTCAAACTGAAATTATCTTATAGCATATGCAGATACTGACTGTCAATCATTTTTAGCAGATGTCAAATAAATCCTTCTTTGTATGTTTGGGCAGGGTAAAGTAACCATCTTGCAGATTTCATCATCATATTTCAATTTAGTCCTAAGATTATTCATAGAATGGTTTGGTTGTGAAGGGACCTTATAGATCATCTCGTTCCAGCCCTCCTGCCATGGGTGTCAAGAGATGCCTTCCACTAGATGAGGTTTCTCAGGGCCCCATCCAGCCTGGCTTTGAACACTCTCCAAGATCTGTAGTTCTGAATTCTTTCTTTTTTCCTTTTTTAAAAATGAGGGTTATGTTTCCTCTTTTTTAGTCAGTGGTAAATTCACTGGACCACCACCACTTCTTAAATATTATGTATATTGTCTTCCCCACTTCCTCCACCCCAGGACCCACAGATGGATGTCATCAGGTATCATGGACCTGTGCACCTTCAGGTTCCTTAGGTGGTCTGAAAACTCCTCTTCTCCAAACAGTGGGCAGTTCTTCATTCTCTCAGTCCTGCTGACTTCTTTGCATCACTTCTGAGTCTGGAGGAAGAGAACTTTGAATATTAACCACCTTTCTTAGGCTTCTCTTCCCTCCAGGACTTTCTCCCATGTCACTCTATCGAGCAGATCCTTGATTAGGCCAAAATCTGCTCTGCTGAAGTCCAGGGTACTGAGCTTGCTGAGCACCCTAATCACCACCCTGAGGATCTCAAACTCCACCACTCCATGGTCACTGCAGCCCAGGCTGCCCTGGAGATTCACATTCCCCACCAGATCCAGTAGGTGAGAACAAGGTCCAGCAAAGAACCCCGCTTTGTTGGCTCCCCTATCTCTTGGAGGAGGCAATCAGTGCATTCCAGGGATCTCCTGGATTGCTTGTGCTCTGTTGTGTTGTCCTTCCAACAGATACTGGGGTGGGTGAAGCCCCCCATGAATACCAGGACTTCTGAAGGTGAGAACACCCACAGTGGACCTCATGTGCTTCCTGGCCTGGCAGCTGGGGCAGATCCCCACTACAAAGTCACCTCTCCCTGCCCTCCCTTTAATCCTGACCTCCATGCTCTGGGCTGGCTCCTCTTCCCCCCAGACTCTGCTCCATGCACTCCAGCTGTCACTGGCATAGAGGGTGCCACCTCCCCTCATCTCTCCTGCCTGTCCTTCTCAAAGAGCCATGTCCTTCCATTCCAACACTCCTGTCACAGCAGCCATGCCAGGACACAGGATCACAGCCCTGCAGTGTGTGCAGGTCTCTCAGAGCCATGTCCTTCCATTCCAACACTCCTGTCACAGCAGCCATGCCAGGACACAGGATCACAGCCCTGCAGTGTGTGCAGGTCTCTGCCTCCTCCTGTTCATCCCCTGTGCTGTGTGCACTTGCACAGGGGCAGGGAAGGGTCCCAGTGAAACCAACTCTCTGGCTGCAGCGCCTGGAATTCCTTAGTGCTGCCCTTCAAGTGCTCTCCTGCTGACCTGTGATTCCATTTCAGTGTCTGGGCATTTCTTGCTTTCCCTGGCATCGAACTGGTAGGACTGGAAAGGACTGAGGTTTCCCTCCCCTGGTACCTTTGGTTTAAAGCTCTCTTCACCAGCTGGGCAAGCCCTTGACCAAAGATCCCTTTCTCTGACAGATGGACCTCATCAATAGTCCAGTTTTCTCAGAGTGGGTCCCATGCTCTAAGCAGCCAAACCCTGGCTGTGGCCCCACTTCTGTAACCATTTGTTGAGTCACCAGGTTTGTGTGCCCTTTCAAACCCCTTCCCTTTGACCAGGAGAATGGATGAAAAAATTACTGCTCCCCAGAGTCCCTCAGTCTCCTGCCTCTGTAGTCCTTCTTGGTAACTCCTGTTACAGCATGAACTTGATACCCCTGTCAGAGGTTCTGTTACAGAAGCCTTTCATGAAGGCATCCTGAAGGCTTCAACATCAAGGTGGTTGAAAAAACTATCAAAAACTAAAGAGAAGAGCAAATTGTTGTCAGATAAGCACATGGACAGATGGAGTTCACCTGACTGAAAAGCAGTGCTGATGCTCCAGTCAAAAGAAGTAACTGATTATCATTATAGGCACAGGACAAATACATAGGGAATATTTGTTGATATTATTCTTCCTATTTACTTTTTCCTGCATAGATCTTCTCAGTCTAATTCCTAGGTCAATACAGCAGCAATTCAGATTTTTTTTCTGGGAACTTGTTACAGGTACCTTCCATGTTCCTCACTGACAGTAAAATGCAGTAAACCCAACTCCTACCTGAATGGTGGTTAGCTCAGGTGCTAGATGGGGGCAGGATACAAAGAAGCCCCCAGAGTATTAGGGAGTATTTCAACACTAGTCCCTTTTACAGAGTTAAGGTTTTTAGACTGAAGACCCAAGGACAGCCTCTGTGCTCTGAATTTCAGTATTTACCTGGTAAAACAGTGACCACATTTTGCTGCTGTGGGACAAACTGTGGGACAAAGTTCTAACTCACTTCCTTCTTGCTCAAGCATGAAGTGCATAATGTCATGCAGGCCTGTGACGTGTACATGACACCCCTGTCACAAGATACCCTCAGAGCAAAGCCCCCAGTGATACTCAGAAGTGACAGAAGTTTTCCTGTGTCCTTGTTGAGGAGCTCCTTGTTGTACAGCAGAGTGGTGCTGGTAGCCTGTACTTTGCCATGTGATTACCAATGATAATTACCAATAAATAAACCCTTTACATACCAAAGTCCAAGCCACGTGAATAACTGGGGTTACAGTGAGCTGCCCCTATGGGCAGATTTTTATATAATTGTCCTCTATGGGTACATGTTCACACAGCTACCAAACTGTCTTTTAAATTAAGCTAAACCACTCAGACAAGTGGCATCTCATTCACCTGGCAACTCTCTTGAGACCCACAGAAATTTGGTTGGAATTTGAGTTAAAACCAAAGGAACTGATGTAATGCTGGTTTTGAGAGGCAATTCCTGCCTTCCTTTGGCTAGGCAGTGATGTGTGCAGCCATGTCATTAGAGAGACAGAATTTGTCATTAAAGCCTTTATGCTGCCTTTTTCCTCTAAACCCTAAGTTAGTTAATCAATGAGTTGTGCTTAAAGCCCATAAGCCCAGAATCCTTCTACATAATAACTCAATATTCATCATTGTCTAATTTGCCATACGGTCTTTAGGGTAACTGAATGTGTTCCTCCAGAATAAAACATTCTTCATTATACAGACTTTCCAGTAAATTTTTTAACTGAACTACTACTTACAGTATTTCTTTTTAACCTGTGGGTCATATTCTCTGAAATTAATCTGAACTTTACCCTGTTACTGTCATCAGTGATCAACCACCTGCTGAGCTATCTTCTATTACCCAACAAGTTTTTGTGTAGAAAACACTGTGATTTATGTACTGTAATACAACCCTCTATTTAGTTATACATAAAATCTTGTGAAATCTTTTCTGGGAAGACTGAAATTTTCCTGACTTGACTCAATTTAAAGGTGTACACATAAAATAAAATAAAATAAAATAAAAAATCTTTTGTTAATGTTTTGTTTCGTTAAATGGCATAAAGACAAAGTTATTTTAAAAATTTTGTAGTTGGGCTAAATCTTGTCATCTTATCTTGTTGTTAAGCATTTCAAAGATGTGATGTTTTTCATAAAGGCCAAACTCCTAAACACTCATAGTTATGCAAGAGTAAAATCTTTCCAGGTTAATGGGAAAGTATCCAGCACTCCTATTGACAAAGAAAATATGAAAACTCAGATTAGCCACATATTGGAGGCTTGTTAGTCAGAAATATTAAGATAATGACAAACCAGTATTTATTTTTTTGTTAAAATATCACTAATTTTAAGAAAAACTTCTCAAGGTGTGGCATTAGCAAACATGAAATCTTGCTCTATTTTTCTTCATTAAACTATCAGAAGTGTTTGAACTCTGCATTGGAAACAGATTGTGCAAGCCATCCCCAGCACGTAGAACCTAGTTTTGAAGCATGAAGAAACAGGTTTGGAATCACCAGGGAAATGGTACTGAAATAACTCCAGCTAAGAACAGGCAGGGGAACATTTCATCATGTTCTGTAACTCACAGGTCCAGCTGTTCGAGGCACGTGCAGCAGCACTCGTAAGAAAACCTATTTTCCACAGTCATTTACACAAGACATGTGGCATGCCATGAGAGTCATATCAAGGCAGCATCTGCTGGATGCAGAGGAAGAACTATGCAGAAGAGGCAAAAGTGCCATAAGACTTTGCCCACATATTTCCCAGGCTGCAGCAAGCAGCAGGTTAGAAACATTCCGATCTTGCCATCGTGTTCAGGACACAATTGATAATCTCCAGGAAACACACCTGAAGATAGGCATGGGTGTCAGTCTGTGCTGGCAACATTGATGGTGCTCCATCCGTGAGGCACATCACTGGCTCTCATAAATCTTGATTACAGTGGAAATAAAGAGCAATTTCACATTCATATGGGCTGATTGGCAATCCACCAAGAACCCTCATGCACTGCTTTCTGTCCCACCCACACAACAGTCACCAGTTCAGCTGCTCTACTCTGGAGTCCCCTCCTCTGGGCGATGAGGAGCTGGCTGCTGTGGGTACTCGTGTCAGCACATGCCACACACGAAGCACTAGGTGGCCTTTGCAGTCTGTCCCTGTGCCCCACACGCTCACCGTGTTCATCATTGGACCCAGTGGGTGGCCTGGGACAAGTGTATTCCAGCGTGACAGGAGGATGCTGGACGTGCTGGTGTTCAGCCAGAAGAACCACAGCATGCCAGAAAGGTGGCTGTGCTCATGGCTGGATGTGGCCAGAGGTTCCCAAAGGCATCCGGGTGTCCCATAAGGACCAGGGGTTCAAAGAAGTTGTACAAATGAGTTAGAAAGGAAGCATTGAAATTTTCTTTGGCCCATACAATACTGGCTGGAGGGGTTGAAGGGAGCCTGGCTCTAATGATTCACTAAAAGTGGGCAGCAGCTACCTTGGCTGTGGGCAGGCTCTTCTAGAGTGGGAATGAGGGCTCTCTGCCGTGGAAAGAGTGGTTTTCCAGCTGCTCCACCTCCCCCTGGCAGATGGTGAGGGATGGGTCCTTGGCTGGCAGTCCCACCCCACTGCTCTGCCTGGGGAGCGGCTCCTCCATCTCATTCTTGGTTGACTTCATGGCAGCCCTTGCACAATCCCTGGAACTACTGCCAGGCATCTCTGTTATGTGAACACCCTCAGAGCTCTCATGCACTCAGTTTGAAACAGACTTCAAAGATGTGCTGCTTCTAGTCTTCAAAAGAAAGTTCTACTGCCCCCAGAGGGGAAGCATTCCCTGGCTTCCCTCTTCCCCAGCTTTCCCTTTCCTCCACCGCACTGCTGGATTTTGGCTCCACTGAAGTGCAGCTGCCCTTGAAGCCTCCAAGCCTTTAACCTCACCCCATCAGCATGAGAAAGGAGTAATGTTTCCTCCTCCCCACTCACTTCCCCAGCGCAGGGCCTGGCAGAGCAGCAGGGTGCACTGGAAGGTGTCCTCATCCAGGATCCCTGCAGGACACCCAGGATTGCTGCTGGCCTCAGCCCCACTCCTTCACTGGGGCCAGAACATGGTGTTTGGGGGAGCCAGGATGGCAGCCCTGCTTCCCAAACAGCACAAATGCTTAAGCTGGAACAGATCAGAGGAACTAACCTGTTTTCTCAACAAAGCAAATTCTCACCCTTTTTATCACAAATCTCTTAAGAGCTGGATTTCACCCTGCCCTGGGAATTCCAGTTCTGGGAGGTAAGTAAAGGAGAAATATACACAGATTTATTTTTTTTTTAAGAAAATAAATAAAAAGGAAGCTATTTTTAGTTTCACAACCAGAGACTAAAGCCTGAAAATATGAAGCACAGGCAAGGACAAATGCACAGCAGTGCTGTGGGTGTGTGTGCTGGTAGGTGCTGCCTGTGCTGTGTGGCAGCTCCCTGTTCTGGACCTTCACCAGCACCTCCTCTTGAGAAAGACATTCCAGGGTGTAAACAGTTGTGCTCAAAACTCAGTGAATAAACAGAACCACAAGCACAAGCAGAAAAATACTAAAATTCCAAAATTTCCATTTCCAAAATATATGACCTCCCCTTACTTCACCTTTCAGGAGCATGTCCCTCTGTCTCTTGTCTTCAAACTCTGTGGTCTGTCTGCTGACAAACAGCCTCAGTGATCTCTGCAGTGCAAACCTGTCTGAAAGGGAGCTCTGGCAGTCTCAGATCTGCTCTCTGGAAGCTCTTCTGGGCTAACCTCTTCAAAGAGCAGGAGGGACACACCATCTGCCTGCTGGATCAGAGGAAGAGTGCATGAGATTTAATTAAGATGATTTTGCCCTCCAGTCAGGGTGTTTAAAAATTCATTTTAGTTTTCCTACCTCTTCCATAAAATTCATAAGCTAGAGGGAGCAGTGCACCCTGAAATATTGATTGTGCCTCTCAGATGGCAATGACCTACATTCATGGGTGCTCAGCCACGAGCTGATGCCTGGGACTGCTGCTGTCCCACCACTCTGCAGGCTGGAGGAATGATCAAGGTGCTGGTTTGGATTAGACATTAATCCTTTACTTTCTTTTAAATGCACTATGATTCATTATCTCAGGCAGGATCCCATATCAGGTGCATTAGGAAAGCTTTGTGAGAGACAAGCTGAGGCTGTTTGATCAAAGCTATGCCCTAGGCAGCATGAGAGCTCTTCCCAGCCTACTACAGCTGGTTTCTGTAAAGGCAGACAGCACTGGTTTGAGTGCTGGAATTGACTGGAAGGAAACTTAGATGTGTTTCATTTTTTTCCCCAAGTTTTTCCCCCTCAGCTTATCAGTCATGTCAGTCCTATTAAACAAGGAATAACTAAAGGCCAAATTCAATTAATCTTTTATTTGCACCTGCAAAGCTTACATCATCCTCACTGCAGGCTTCCTAAGTGTGTAGATGAGTATTCAGCTAGGAAAATGTCAGCCTGGAAGAGATAAAGTGATGAAACTCTTGGGAAATGCTGTGATTACTGAGCCTTGCCCACAGCAGTGCTGCTCCAATTTAATAATGTAGTGTGCAAACAGTGGGGAAAGAATTTGGGAAGGAATTTAGGATTTGTGAATAATTTTGCCTTCAAATCTCACCAATTAAATATGCAGTGTATTGCATAGTCAGTCACACCAAAGAGCAACTAAGCACCTTAAAATTATATTCATAGAAAACAAAACTGTTAAGTGCCTTCACAATGTTAGGGGACATGAATACAGCCACAATTTTGTATGTTATGCCTGAAAGTAATGACAATTTCTTAGCCCACTAATGGCAAAAGGAGTTGCACATGTCATCATTGGAACTCACTCACTATCAATAATCTTTACAGGAAATTACTGTAAGGAAGCAAGCCTGGATTGAGAGCAAACCTTGGCAGTGCTATGCTGATAGGAGTCTGCCAACTCAGCAGTAATGTGGGTTCTTTCAAGCTCCTCTCTAATAATCTAATCAGTGTCATTAAGGAAACCTTTTCAGAACAGCTGAGTGACTGCTGACTGTGACTCTAAGCTTTATGGTTCAAACCTTTGCTTTGTTTAGTTTCCCTCACATGCTCTGTGCTTCACCAGCAACAAATTTGGCTCCACTGCTCAACATGTTGCTCAGCTCAGCATCACTTTTCACTCCTGCCAGAAGCCCACAAGACTGGAGTTCTACCAGCACTTTCCAAACAGCATTCCTGAGGCTTAGCATTACATGTGGAACAGGAAACCTAAGCCTCTAAGACAAAAGAGACAATACAGAAAAGCTTGTGTACAAGTGCATGAATCTGGTGCTCAGTCAGCTGCAGGACCATCTGATTGAGTTAAAGGAGCAAGACAGAAGATGAAGAACTCTCCCAGGTCTGGAGTATTCCTGAATGCTCATGGAGTGCATTCCTGGTGAAACTCCCAGCCTGAAAACTCTTCATGGCATGCAGCAGAATTCTTACCTGAGCCACTGTGGGTGAGGACTCATCTTCAAGGGCAACAAAGCAAATAGTTTCTGCTCACACACGCCTCATTCTTCAGGAGAGCGTGTAGCCGTGCCTCTTCTGCCTCTACCCACAAGAAATTTAAAAAAGCCCTTGAAAAGATAGTGACAGTCAGATAGGATTAAAGAACAAGCCCAGGTAGATTATACCAGTCTAAGACCTGTTTGGGCAGGCGGGTGCAGACAGCAGAGGTCTGCTGGCCATGCTCTGGGCTGGTGTGGCAGGAGCCTGCTTTGGTCTGGAGCAGCCCAGCACTGCATTTCATGCAACCCAGCATCGTGTTCTGCCTGGCACTGGGTAATGCAGGGCAGCTCCTGAGGGATGAAGTGAGTGCCTTTCAGAGGGGCAACGCTGACTAAATGTGCTTTTATGGGTGCTGGGGCAGGGCAGCTCAGGTCTGTCTGTACTTGCTTCCAGCAAATGCAGGAAAAGAGGCTGAGAGACTTGTCCTCCTTCATGGCTCCAGGTCTTCAGCCCTTTCCTCCCAAGCTCACAGCAGCTCTTCTGTGCAGCAGAGCTCAGCAGGGTGGCTGTGTTGCCCATGAAAGCACAGGGTACTGCAGTCCTTGACTCCAGCAGCACAGGAGTTCCCACTTTCCTGCTGGCCAGGAGGGACTGGTTTGGCACCACTTAACACAAGCCATAGATGCCATCAAACAACACCCTGTGCCAAACAGACACTTTCTGCCGGAGTACCCCAGCAACCATCAGAGGTAAAACCTGTCCTGGCTTCATTAGAGTCTGAATTTGTCTACTTCTACCTTCTCCATCTCGTTTATGTCTCTTGCAGCAGCATAAGCAAAGTAAACACACATCTTCAAGCACAGCATTAAACAAACTGACCTAAAATACTTTGAACATGGCATTACACTCACAGCAGACTAGGCAGGTATTTAGTGATACAGCTCTAAACTATGTCCTAGGTAAGAACATGATTTGAGTCCATCTGGTTTGTCTTTAAGGTGCCCCTGAGAACTCCAAACTCCCCTGGAAATTTGGACAGGCAAAATAGGAGTGAAAGTCAAGAGAGTGAGAAGATTTTTTAGGGAATCATCATCATCCTTTTTTGGAGTGGAAGAGGTTGGAAAGGTTGGGGCCCATGCTGGTGCACTAAGCTCTGATTTCCCACAGGCACTCAGAGGG
The DNA here is from genome assembly GCF_009819885.2 of Catharus ustulatus. Classification (NCBI taxonomy): domain Eukaryota; kingdom Metazoa; phylum Chordata; class Aves; order Passeriformes; family Turdidae; genus Catharus; species Catharus ustulatus. The sequence continues at coordinate 15,337,529 of NC_046224.1, read as the reverse complement.
GCAGAGGAGCACCTTGATGTTGGCCCAGTTCTCACCAGTACAGCTCCATCCTTGCCCAGTGTCAGAGCAGGAGAGAGGGTCTCAGGAACTAAACAGGTCAGATCAATTAAGGGAGCATCTATCTGGCTCATTTTTTAGAAACAGATACTTTTAAAAACCTTTTAAACTGATGTTGCCACTGGGGGTTTTTTGTTTGTTTTTTGGGTTTGTTTGTTTGTTTGTTTGTTTGTTTGTTTGTTTGTTTGTTTGGGGTTTTTTCCCCTGGTTTTAATTAAATCCTCTGCCAGACAGAAGCAGTTTTCAGCCCATGACTTGAAAGAGGAATTGAACCTTCCTTCAGAAGTCCCTGGGAAGAAATCCTTACAAAGGAAGTGCAGTTGTTCTCCCAGGCTGGATTACATTACTTCCACTTTCATCTTGGCATGAAATACATTAATCACTCTTTTTTTACCCATAATAATTTCAGTGAGAGTCTAATATACAGAGTCTCCATCCTCTGATGCTCAGCAATGAGCCACATGGCACATACATAAGGGAACATTAGCGAATAGACAGCAGTTGAATTCTCTCTAACATGATTAAATATAAAAATAGGCCAGCAAGAGACTGCAAGAGCGCCTCTTTGTATGCTCATTTTGCTAGCAAGGATATGGGGATTTTCAGAATTTTGCTTCTGTGGCTGCCATTTCATACTGCATAGAAAGGGATTTTGGTTGAATAGCAGAGCTCAGACAAAGCATGTTGTTATTTAAGAACAGATTATACATGTGGGTTACCTAGAAATACTCCAAAGGACACTATAAAGGCAATTATGTGCTTTGGATAAAAATTGTGGGCTAGGATTAAAAGAGTATTTTTTTTCACAAGTAGGAGCTGTGTAAGTTTTAAATCAACCTGGCTTTGCAGATACAAAGTGATGCTGGGAAGTGTTTGCTCAGTGCAGGAATGGCCTGTCACTGTAAGTGTACATCTAGCAGAACCCAGCTTTACCACTACCAGCTGCTGCACCTAAGTATTTTGCATCACTACCTTGCCAGCTGCTGCATTTTAGTTGTGCAGACATTACTCCTTCAGAATTTTCCTCCAGGTGTTTGGATCTTTAAAAAAAGCTGATGTATTAGACAGGACCCACCACCTCACTCCCTCTCTTTCAGCACCTGCCATCAAAGGCACTGGCCCCGGGTGTCTCAGCGCTGCATCCATCCCAGTGGGACAAAAGGATAGGAAGGAAGACTTAGTGACACCCATTTCATAAAGATAGAGATCTCTGAACACACCAGCACAGCAAACAGCAACTGATAAAGAAGTATCTCATAAACTTGATGTATTTATAGCACACTGTGGCTACAATTGAAGGGAAGAACACTTTACCTGAGAGCAAGAATATTGGAATTACTGAATACAATTTTTTGGGTTGCTTTAAATATGAGTAGATTTGGTTTGCTTCAATATTGTATTATTTAAGGCAACAACAATTTCTAATTCCCAAAGTCTCAAATCTTTATGAAAAGCATTGTGAATCTGATACATTTGAAATGAAACTCTAAAATCCAACAAATATGAACTCTCTTTCAAAGACATTTCAATCTAAATAACTTTTATGACATTTTTTTTCATGCTAGAATTGATCAATAAATGAGTGGTTTGGGGTTTTTGTTTGTGTTACCCTAGAAATGCTGTGTCAGACATAGCTTGTCTTTGTATGTTTGACAAAAAAAGAAAACTAATGTACTATTGCACAATTACTTTATTTCCAAGACATGTTTCATTATTTTCTTTTTCTAAAATCTGGCTCCTCCCATGGGCTCTCCCAGACTATTTTTTTTCCAGAGCTCATCCCAGCCTGGTGTGTCACTGGGAGCTCAGCCCCAGGACCCAGCTGGCTCCTCAGCCCTGCATCAGCCACCATCACAATCTCTTTCTCCCTTTGTTAATTACCTGTTTGAAACCAGATTGTTCACACACATCAGACTTGCATTGAGTCAGTACAGTATTTTTGAAAAGTCACTGTTACCCTCTCAGAGATGGTATCACATTAGGTTAAAGACACTAATTTAAAAAATACAAAGCAGGTGCAGCAGAATGAGCTATAATCAGAAATAAGCCCTACAGAGACAGCATTAAGATGTTCTTCCAGATATTCCCCACCTAATAGAAAATTTAACTTGTGGGAAGTCTTTGAACACCTTTGCTCTGAATATTTCCTGAGTCCTTTTAGCTCCATGATGCAAGTCTTGCTGTTCCTTCTCTTCTGGGAACACCTAACCCTTGAGCAGAGGCTCAGGACTTTGACACTTCACATCAAACCCACAGTACCAGTGGTATGCTCTCCAAGGAGTGGACACCAAAGCATATCATGTCAAAAAAGGTGAAACTGAAGTGCAACCTCAGCTTTCTCCTCACCTTCTCCACTACCATGATGCGTGAGCTCCAGCCTGGTCCTCCAGCCCACCCAGAGACCCCTAAAGGTGAATTTCTCATTGTTCATGTCCTGGACTTCACTCTCTGCCAGTGCTCTCCCTCTGAGTGTGTGCAGTGGCTGCAAGGGAGGCACAGGGGACCAGACTCCAGCCATCCATAAGAATCTAGTTCTCAAGTGACCACCATCTCCACTGGCTCCTCAGCTGTATAATCCAGGTCCTGTACCCCACAGTACCTCACCATCTCCTGCCACACAGCTGGAAAGGCACTGGACACAAGCCAGCTCTGTATCACACCTGCTAAGGAGCCAACCATTGCCCTCATGCTCCCTAAGAGAAGACTCACTCCTCTGCTAGTCCATCTTGAGCTCTTGCTTGTTGATTATTTGTGGCACTGATACTCTATGCATAACTGTATCTTACAAAACCCCTAACAGCAGCCTTTGGGAGTGATGCTGCTGAGGCACCCGAAGTTGCACTGCTGACACAGTCCTCTGGCTCACTGCTTGGTGTAGTCCACCGGCAGAAAGCCTCAGCAAGGGGTGGCAGCTCTTGTCACCTTCCTGTCATCGATCAGGTACACACTGAAGTGGATGGCAAGAAAGATGAGAAACCTCACAGCAGCCTTTGAGCCAGCCTGACCTAGGAATGAAATACTTGTTTTAACTTGAAAATGCACAGCATCCACCCTGAGCTTTCCTGCTCCATCACAGAAACAAGGGCTGGGAAAGGACTCACAGAGCACATGCAGGCAGGTCCTGACTGCTTTGTGAATGACTCATAAGGAATACTGTAAACTGAAAGTAAATGCAACATGTTTTATTTGAGGTTGGAATAAATTACAACTGTAAAGCACATTTTATTGCTTTATAAATTGTCTGCTCTTAAAAGGCATTAATATCAAACATGAACAAAACAAAGACACATTTGATTAACAGTTCAATTCTCCTAAGCTTCATGAACAGCTCAGTAGGGGGATTTCTTTATATGATTGGCTCAGAAATTTTACTTTGACATGCATTATCACCATTCATAAGTTTGAGTGGACTGCAGATGTGTTCATTTGCTTTAAAATACAATTTTCTCTAAAATATCCCATTTAATACCCAGTCCTTCATTCTCTACTCATATGCAAATGCCACTGCTTTTGAAAAAATCCTTTGAATCATACATGGGGTTTTCTGTCCCTGCAGAAGGAGGACATTCAAGTCCAAACCAGGAAAGAGTCTGACCCCAAAACTAAAAACAAACTCCTCCCAGGTTAAAAGAGTGAAATCCCATGCACAAAAAATGTGTCCTTTCATTCTGAAGATTCTTGCAAAAACACTTTGCATTATCTGGAGAATGTGGAGATGTGGATAATTCATATTTTTATTTTACAGATACTACCTGCCTGAGGCAGGTATGAATTTTGCTCATCACCTGTACTCCTCTAGGTGCAAACAGACCCAGGCAATCCAGTCTGCCCTAAGCCTGGGGGGATGAGAGGGTGCTCCCAGGGCTGGGTGTGCTCAGCACTGGGCAGTACCCAGCCCTGAATGCACAGACACCTTGACAGGGTTTGGCTAGCTCCAGATAGGTACGACAGGCAGAAAGGAGGCAAAAAAGTCACCTCCTCAGCCTCCTGGGGAGTCACAGCTCCTGAACACCAAAAAGGGCATGAATATTCATAAGCAGTTCTCATTGCACCACAGAAAAGCTTCTGCCAAGGTATCCTGTCCCATTTGGACACTCTTGCACTGCCAGGGCCATGTGCTCTCCAGAACAATGTCTCAGAACAATGTCTCCCTGAGCCACTCCTGACCAGGGAGCATGCACCTCTGCTAGGCTGGGCCCAAAGTAGCACAAAATGAGCTGGACTATGCCCTGTAAAACTCTCCAGAAACAGAAATGGAGATTCCAGACTCAACTAGCCCTTGGAACAACACAGAAATTTTGCAGAAATACCTCCAGGGCAGCATCTCTTCCTGTCACAAAACAAACTTGAAAAATAAAAAGCCACTAGAACAGAAATTCCTTCTAAAACCGGCTCAGTATCACCCAGAAAGCTGCTGTTTAGAGAAGTGTTTCTTCTCACAGCAGCCTCTAATTCTCTTGCCATGCCTACAGGAACACAAACAGCTGAGTGAGACACTAGAGTATTTTACATTATACAGCTGAATGGGAATAGTTGTCTATTATTGGATCCAAGAAATGTATATCCAACTTCAAAGAAAATACTATTAGATTGATCCTGGTGTGATTTCAGTTCTTATCAACATTTCATCAGTAACATATATAAATTTTGCATGTTTTATGCATAATCTCATTTAAAAAACCAGCAAACAAACTTTTTTCTACTAAACATGGTTTCCTCAGAAGAGATTTGTTTTGTGCCATGAGGAATATCCAGCTTTGATCTCTGTAAGGCATACAGCAGATTTCAGGTTCTGCACTTGCCCATAATGGCACCCAGCAAGTCAAAGGACAGGGGCAAAGCTTTGGTGGGATACCTGGAGCTGTGCCAAACTGGGCCAATTCTTCATCACTTTTCAGTATCCCACTCATTTAGGGACTGGATAAGCCTGGTTTAGTTCCCAGCCACATGTTAAAGTGCTTATGGAGAGGTGGGGAACAGCAATGCCCCTTCTTCCACCTCAGGTCCTGGCCTGGGAAAGGCTTGTGGAAAAGTAGCTTTGTGGCTGCCTTGTGCTCACAGGATGCACTGCAGCTGGGACAAGGGTATGTGCATGGTGTGCCCTGATTCCTCTCATCTTAGAGAAACATCAATCAGAAACCTGCAAGCTTTTACACTCATCAGTCATCTCGGTTATGCTCACCGAGAACAGATTCTTGGCTGACTTCTTTTTTTCCTTAGCAGTTATGAATTTATGCTTTGAAGATGAGAAGGGGGAGAGCTCACCTTCAGGGAGAGGGACAAGCACAGACATTTGCAAATTAAAATGCATACACGTCAGCCACCTCAGGAGTGACCTCCATCTGCGCTTTATGACACAACATCTTATTATCGTGAACCTTAATTTTTCAGTCCTTTCAAAGGTTCCTAGGAGCATTCCTTTCAATATCAGTGGGATGTCTCAGGGGGGTCTACAGAAAAAACTAATGAAAGGAACCAACTGTTGTCACCAGGCTAAGTTACAGGGTTACATTCAAGCCACAGACTCTGGAGAGAGCAGACTTGCTCCATTTTCTGGTGCAAATGCCATACCAAGCAGCAAGCTGAGCACACTGAGAAGGAATATGAGCTGATGTACACCAGACTGGGATTTGGCAGATGGAATTAATTCACCTTCCTCTTGTTCTTGAAGCAATCAGAAAAAAGAAACAGTTTATACTAACTTCAGGTTGCTCAAACATTTCCAGCTCAGCAAATGCCCCTAAAATATTTCTTGTCTCCAAACAGGTCTTAGCAGTTTACACACTGCCTCTTTTAGACTAAGAACACCAGACAGAAATCTTCTAAGGAATCACACTTCTGAGAGAAAAAAAGAACCAACAAACTTCAGGATTGCTACATCTCGGCTAAGGCTCATTTACCCATCAGCAAAGCCTCTTACCCCTCTGGATCTTCACTCCTGAGCTGCCCATTCATCATGAACTTGCAGTCAGAGAGAACAGGAGTTCTTAAATACATTCACATCTTTTATTTCTAATTCTCCAGCTTTTGCATTCAGCAAGGCACTCAGGCCAGCACTGTCTCAGGCAGTTCTGTTAAAGCACCCTCTGACTGATTGGGGACCTGAACTGAAAAGCTGACGGGACAATCAGTGAATGCATCTGAAAGCAAGGCTGTTAACCAGTGCATTTGCTCACAGGGAGGGCAATGTTCAGCCACTCCACCAAAATATGGCAGGTATATTCATTAGTGGTTACCAAATGCTCTAACTTTTCACAGACCTTTTCACAGCATTTCATTTGGCAGGACAGCCATGTCTGAGAATTCAGCATATTGTTACAAACTGCCATCTCCTTCTCCTACAGTACTTCCCATCACAAAGTGTCTCATGGAACAAACAAGTGTGCATACTGTGATTATGCCAATGGAGGAACTGGGCCAGACATGGATGCCAGCTGGATCAGACCCATAGAACAGATGAATGATTTAGTCAAGCAAAAACTAAATCACTTGATGCCAGGCCCAGTGCTCCATCCACACCACCAGAGGTTACCGAGTAAGGGACATAAATAATCCCCCAAAGGAACTGATACATCATGAAGGGCAAAGAGCCTCTGAAGCTATGTGTAATGGCATGAAGTACAAGTGTATTACATGCTCAGCTCTGTCCCTGCTTCTCTGTCATGAGGGCAGTGGGCTGCTCAGACAGTTGTGTTCTGGTGAGCCTATTACATTATTTCCTATGGAAATGCAGGTAAAGGCATGTATACTATTCAGTAGTAGAACAGAAGTCTTGTTTTACATGGGCTGAGAGAATGTTTCTTATACCCAAATGAGATTTTTGCATGCATCTGCATACTCACCCAGATAGTGCCCCTGCTGTGCTCCATGCCTGAGTGTCATGCCCGGTTGCTCTGCGTAGCAGGCATGTCATACGCACACAGTGACCGGTACAAGAGCACATTCTGCAGGCCAAGTCTCAGGCAAAAATTCACCTATAAAACCTAAGTGTGTTGGTCGCTTCTTGCAGTGAATTGGGCTTTCACTAGGAATTAACGTAAGCTGTAATGACTAATCTTATACTCTGTGCACTGGCTTATTTTCACAGTTCAACCACTTTCCTCCTTAATACTAAAACACTAAAGTCTTACATAGCGTTCAGAGCATTATTTTCTGCTGGCTGTGTTTTGCTATGCTCTAAGCCTCTGTCACAATGCATGCAAAGGATAATGGCTGAATTTGTAATGCTTTTAACTAAAAAAATACTTTTAAAAACATAAACCATAAATTATTTATTCCTCTTTGTCCATTGTTTTAAGCACTGAATCTTCTCCCAGGATTTTACACAGTTCATTCAGTCTCTGCTGCATTTTAGGAATTCCTGCAAGCTGGGATTCCAGTCTCTGTTTTTCCTCACTCAATGATAAACGGATAGCAGTGTCCAACTGCTCGAAACGCCAGCCTCCTTGTCCGTCAAACTGCAGCAAGTGAGTGTGGTACTTCCTGCAGTAGAAATGAAAACATTATATTATGGTTCAGGAACAGATGGTTGTTTTTGCATGCAAATTTAGATGTATGTGTCTCTTTTCAAAGGTGCCTCGCAGGAATTTGTCCAGTTCTGGATCACTGGGTAAGACTTCTTTTCCAATGACCCTCATCCCAGGACACTCTTTCATAAGAGATTTGGGTATTTCAAAGGCTGTCACCAGGACTGCCCCAGGCCAATAGTGAAATTCAGCAGGTGCCAGCTGGAAGTAACAGCACTGGTGTGGGCTCCCAGCTGGGGCAGTCATTGCCTCTGCAGCCCTGATGGGGCTCTGAGCTCCTCCACACCTGCAGGGATGCTGGCAGCAGTGGGCAGCAGGACCATGGAAGGTCCACTCATCACCTGCTGTCCCTGGCCAAGGTGGTGGCCCCTTCTTACTGCCTCCATCTTAGAAACACTGTGGCTACACTTGCCTTCACTACAACTCCATCAGATGCCTTTTTCCCCAGGAGCCAGAACAGCAGCATCAGACAAAGTTCATTTCTCCCTCAGGAATTGTAGTCCCAGGTAATTTTATTTACCTCCCTTTTTGATAGATGTCTTACCTCCTTAGCAGCAAATACAGTGAGGCAGGCAGGATGCACCTGATTCTACTGATAAAACTCAAGTTTGTTCAATTACACCTCAGTTTGTTCCCCTGTGTCTTATAAGGTTGGCTAAAGGTTACTTTACTCCTAAAACATGGTTCAGTTTGCAAGGGGCCAAAAAAGTCTGTGTAGGAGTCATAGATCTTTCAGTGAGTATCAGGGTGTGTGCACTGAAAATATTCAAAGGTGTACATGTTAAGTTTGTCAAGACCTGACAAAACATTTTTTAGGAGGTGCCACAGGAAGAGCAGTGAGTTCCCTCAGAGCTGCTGGTGTGACAGTGGAATTTATCACTATAAATTATAGAATGTAAAATGCATCATAAAACACTGATTATAGATCCCACCCAGGGAATGTGACAGCTTTAATAAACTCAATGGCTTATGACATGGAACTGAAAAGATACTCATCTCTAGACCAATATTCACCACTTCTTGTATATTATCCTTTGTGATACCAAATGCTTAACCCACCCTTCTATTTCTCCCCCACCAAACTCCTGAAAATTAAGAAGCTAAATGCTGCAGATAGAGGACACAACTGTTAAAAAAGCAGACACAATATTCCTATGGAAGAAAAAGCATAGTTTAACCACTTGCCATGTTTCCCATCTCTTCCCTGCACTGGTAAACTTCCCCAGGACACCTCACATATCTTGTCACCTCTACAGAATAAACCTGGTGATGATACCTGTTGTGGCTGTGGTTTAGACTAATTAATTACCTCTTGGAAATCTGCATATTAATAACTGAAACACATTTGAAAAATAAGAGGGATGGATAAATACCTTTCAAAGAATGAAAAATTAATTAATTAACATCACTACTGTTGTAGACAGCTTATCTTAGAAACTGCAGTAGATACTGACTAAACAACCGTCCCAGTACAAAGAATAAAGACCAATCCAGTGCTTGTCAGAGAGCTAAAAGCAAGGAGGATGATAAAGCCCTGAATATACTTACCAAAGAGAAGGTCTGTGTGTTATGGAAAGCAGGGATATCCCAGCAGCTTTTGCAGCTTGGAATATTTTTCCTTCCACATCAATGCTTACAGCACTTGTACATTCATCCAGCAATGCATATTTCGGCCTTTTAAAAGCAGATAAAGAACATTACTCTTCTAGGTTTTGGACAGTATTCCCATGTACAAGGTTTAACTGAAAGAACAACAGGAAGTAGAGAGCTATTTTTGCCAGACAGCTGTCTCTTATTTACAGCTGGAAGCTGGCTAGAAACATGAAGTTTCCATGCATTATTCAGGTGAAAAGACAACTTCCAGGAAAAATGGGCTTTATTTCCTGGCCTGTTTGAGTACATAGTGATCTAACTTCTATGTCCTAGTCTGACCTAGAATTATTTTGTACTCTCATCAAGTAATGCAGTAGCTAAAGCCAGCTCAAAACTTCCTATCCACTGCTACGTAAGGACTGAGCTGCCTTTGTGTGTTTGCAGTCCTCAAAATCAAAAGGTTAAGGAGCTTGGCTTTCAAACCCCCAGAGTTTCTTGCAACAGCTCATCACACTTCACCCACATTTGTAGGAGGGAAGATGTTTGTGCCTTAGATGTTAAAGAAAGGAATATCTGAAAAAGATAATGCTATGATGCCAAAAGCAAAGCTTAAAAAGCATTATCCAAACCAAAGGCAGAGCTTGTATGAATAAACAACAAGATTTATGCAGGTCCTATGCTAGACAGTATTGCATATTGCATGCAGATTATAGTCTACTACTGCTCAAACTGTAACAGGAAATCTGCAAAGCTCTTTCTCATTTTCAAATGCTTCTTAAAGAATGAACCATAACACTTACTTATGGTAAAACATCCGGGCCATGCCCATCCTTTGTTTTTCTCCTCCTGATAAGACATCTTTCCAATCCATGATTGCATCCCAACCTTTCAAAAAAAATGCAAACAAAATGAGTCAGGACAACAGAAGTTTATGAAGGAAATGCTGCTTCACTTGCAACACCTCTGCAATCTGTAACCAAAATCATAAAGACCATTTCAGCTGCAAAAGAGACAGCTCATGCTACTGAATCACACATTCAGAAATACTTAAATGCATATCCATTGGCAATCAACTGGAAAAATGTCCCTTATATCATGACAATTTTGAAAGTGGAATTTAGACTTTTTTGTCATATAGATATTATCAAAAAACTTTACTTACCGTCTCTTTGAAAAAAACTTTTTGACCTGTATATAACTAGTAATTTTATTTTGTCATACTTGTTTCATGGAACAACTATCTAGTTTTTCTTGCAAGGTATGAGTGGAAATTTAAAAGCAAAGTAAAATAAATAAAGTGTAAAAAATAAAGAGCAGTGTCAGACTGCACTCACTACTGTAGGCCAAGAAAACTTTCAGCACACCCAACAGAAACACAACTGCAGACACAGGGATGTACCTTTGCCCTAAACTAGGACAAATAGGGTATTCTTATTTAATATTCTGCATGGTCTCTAACTGATTTATTTCTTTATCACTTTCAGGTACATGCAACAGGACTGTGAGGCATTTTATCTGTGATCTTACAGCAGACTGGTGTTCTGTGACTACTTGGGCATGATTAATTCCTCCTACTGAAAAAAATAAAGCAAAAAATTACCTTACTGAAAATAAGTTTTCAGTCAAACAATCCAGATGGATAGAGTAGCAATATAGACAAGTTTTCAAAAAGAAGAGTGTGGATGTAGCAAAAAATCTGATAAGACATTTTTCTCAACAGATCATCTATTCATGAGACAAGCAGCTGAAGCAGGACTGAGAGGAAGAGAACATTTTTTCAGATCAGCCCCAGAAACACTGTAACCAAAAAGTTAATAACACAGCCAAAACCCCTTTTCTGCCACTGTCAAAATAAATATTTGCCAGAAAAGACTATAAATAAGATAAAGCAAGGAAGGTAGGCTATGTTATTTCTGATACCTGCACAAATGTGAGACAATGGGGCTTGTGAAGGTGCAGGAGGCTTGGTACTGCTCTGCTTGTGCTTGGTGCTATATCAGGACTGAACAAAACATCAATCAATCAATCAACATCTGATGAGGGGCTGTGTGACCAAAGCAGTAATTGATAATGACAGAGACTAAATTTCAAGATCTTGCTCTACATAAAATTAGAAAATACAGTGCAATGATTTTTTAACAAATATTTATAAAGTCAGATTTTAAAACCGGGCATATGTAAGAAAGACATCACCTTTAGTGATCCTACAGTTTTTCCCTATTTTCCTTCCATTCTTGTTTAAGGGTGCCAGGGGGTACCATCCCAGGAGCATGTAGAGCGCTTTCTATGAGCAGGCTCCCAACAATGCTGAGTTGTGTAGTGATTAACTGAATCACCATTTGGATATACTCTGCTAAAGGGAACAGATACACACAGGCTGCTATTGCTGAGCAGTCCCAGTGCTGGGACCTCACAGAGAGCTGGAGTGCTGTTCCACCAAAACCCTGAGCTTCCAGAAAGCTGTTCCACCTTGAGCTTCCAAAAAGCACTGTAAAACACCTGGAGCACTCCCTCTTGGCAAAGGGTTCTAGCAAGGGATGGGAACCATTCTTCACAAAGGCCATAGAAACAACTATGCTTTTGAAGACAACATTCAAGCTGCTGCTTATGTTCTGTTATTTTTAAGCTGAGAATACAGATGAGCTTCAGGACCTGGATCTGAGCTAGGGTGTGGGTGGGTGTGCATGTGTGCACATGTGCCTGGGGAAGCATTGCCTGTGTTCATACAGTTTCTTCCTGATCGGCTGGTTTATAAAGGCTTACTAAAAGACAAAAAGGGAATGAAGTTCAAAAGAAGTATCATCTTGTCAGCAAAATAATTCTATTATTTACTCTAAAGGTGTAAGATTTAACCTCCACTTACCAGGATACAAATGATCATCTCTGTGGTTACCTCAACTTATGTTCTAAATGAATATGACATGTGCATCTTGTCTCTTCCTCCCTAGCACCAGCCCTGAACTCCCCTATTTTCCACTTGGAATGCCTCAAACAACAGATAAGGAAGTGTGCAATTTTATATTATCCCTTTAAAAATTCTTTTCTAATGTCTAAATAATTTCATCGGAACACTTAGGCATTGTAACTCACACTAAACTGACTCCCCCCTGTCTGTGAACAATAGTGCACCTCACATGTCTCCTGTTTCTTCCTGCTGACATGGCACAGGTCAGTGAAGGTCCTTAAGTGTTCTGGAAGTATCAGCCAAGTCAGTGGCTCAGGTCACCCATAACTACATCCACTTCAGAAATGAAGAAATGAAATGGCTGGCCCATGAATGCAGCACAAATCTCTCTGTAAGTGCCAGCACAATCCTGGCTTTCAGAGTCCAAATTCCTTGCCCACCTTCTTGTTATGGCTTTTGCAGCCAGTAAGACAAAGAGCATGTTTAATGTGCTGGGGCATAGTAACAGCAGAAGAAATACATACAGCTGCCTGCAAAAACTAGTGATAGTTTTAGTCATAGTGATAGCTTCTTTTATAATTCCCTAATCTCCATTTGCTGAAGGAAAATGCAAGCTGTATCTGGCAAAACCCAAATGGGTTACTCCTGGGATCCATAGCCCTCTGTATCCCTCCTCCTCGTGAATCCTTGCATTTTCATGCAAGACTGAGCATTTGGCTGCCATTAAAAGAGTTTCTTTTTCAGATCTACATTCCAATGCATCTTATCAGACATGGGCTGAAGGACAGAAGAAAGGCTAGCACAGCAGACCACAGCCAGAGTGACCACCCATGCAGGGTTTTTGGGCATGGAATCCTCTTTCACAGCTTATGTAAATAGAGCCCAGTGCTCTGCAGGATGAATATGCAAAGGACATCCTGGAGCTGAGCAAGGAACAAAGAGACCATGGATTGCATGAGCCCCAGCTCAGCATGACACTGCAGGGATTTGTGTCTCTGGATTTCAGAGGCACTGGAAAAGCTGGCAGAGCTCTCCAGAGTTCCTGCTGGTACCAGTAACAAAAGCAAATCCAGGGCTAAAGCAATCAGGTGAAAAAATCTCAGAGAGAGGAAATGGTTTGTCCGTCTGTTTATATGTGGCTAGCACAAAGGCTCCCTGGACAACACCCAAAGATATGACAAATGCTCAAAATAATGAGGAACAATTATAATCTGGGGTGCTGAGAAACCATAAACAGGTTGAACTTGCTCAGTAATGTCATCAGCCCCAACCGGACAGGCCCAGTCACGCGTGGAGGCAGCTCCACGGCCTCATGGCTCCTCTCGTGTGACAGGCTGCTGGCAGCCTAGGGCTGCATCTCCACTGACACTTGCTAAATATACACAGATTTTCAGAATATGTACTGCACATTTCCATGCTTTTAGCCCCCATTTCTGGACATGCTTTTTCACCACACACGCTGAATAAAACCTTCATTTTGTATGACATTATGGTTCTGCTAGAGCTAACAACTTTGCAAATGTTGATGAGGGTATTTTAGAGATAATAAAAAGGTAAATGACAAAACAGCATTTGTCTAATATCCAGGTGGTGAAAAGAACATTAGGGTGGGCCTCAGTGGAAAGGGAGCTCTGCCCCCAGCAGCAAGGAGGGTACTGCCAACAGCCACTGCACTGTGTTCTTCCAGGGCTTGGGCTCAGAAACACCCAGAACAGCAGTGCTGGCGAGGGGCATCATTGTTTTGGTGGATTTGATGTATTCTGTTGATACCGACTGAAAAATGTTACATGAGGGTAACACAAAAGTTAAATGCCAAACTGGGCTATTTGTTTTACTTACTTCTAACTGGGTCAAACCTTAATACTAGAAAAAAGAGAGGAATTTCTGTCATTGGCAGCAGCAGAAACAACATCAGACGTAACACTTGGAATGCGGTGATCCTTGTACTGTTGCAATGTGGAAATAATTCAGCTAAAAACAATAACGTCATGCCAGGACAAATAATTTGAGTCAAAGTTGTGCACCTCTAGCTTCATCTGGCTTTTTCAAAACTGCCCACAAGGAACAGAATATAAAACTGCAAAACATTGGATTATATGCACATTACATTCATGATCAATTGAAGTACAAGAGGTTTATATGAGATTTTTCATTATTTCAAAAAGAAAAAAGTTTCATTTTTAAAAAAATATTCTTAGTTAAAAATATTATTTTAAACAAAATAAAAATATAAAAATTGGAATTAAAAAATATTAGTCTATGTATAAACATAAAATGTCAATTGCTGACTTTCAGCAAGTATTTCTCTGTCTTGCTGGTTCAAAAAACCCCAGAACATGAGTCTTTGTCCCACACCAGGGCAGCTTTAAAAAATATCTAAGCATATGAAATCCATGTAATGTGTCAAATCATATGTCACGGATTTCCTCTCTGCTCTTACCTTGGCACTTGTCTCCTGTAAATGCCCAAGAAGAAAAGGGAACAAGTAAGTGTATTATGATCCTAAGAACTTCCTGGTATGTGGTAATCCCTCTCCCTGTTTTCTGGCTTTGCCCATTTTTTCCCAACATTTGTTTGTGCAACTTTTGCACAGTGTTCTTATCCTGAGCTTCAATATAACACCAGGGAACATAGACTTTGTAATAGACTGTGTTTGTTGTGCATGTGCAGTCAGACAGGCAGAAGAGCAAGAACAGGGTCAGCAATAAATACTTTCTTTGGCAAGGAAAGCAGCATGAGACTGATCCAAACCTGGGGTTTCAGTGACTGTAGCCAAGGTATCTTGGGCATGGGGCACAGTGACTGCCCCATCAGCAGTTACACACTCCAGCTGCAGGGGCAGACACCACAACCACGTGCACTCAGAGACTGCTGAGGGTTGGCTTTGGCCACCAAGGATCATGTGCTGTGCAGTCCAACCACAACCACCAGCACAAAGTGAATGGTCACGCTCCACAGCGACTTCTTGCCACTGAAAATTTAACTGCTCCTCCTTTTCCAGCTGCCCATTCCAGCATTCCTGCTTGTTCTTCTGCAATCTGGGCACCTCAGTGAAGTAAATGACTCAGGAATACTAACAAGAATAGTTGTAGTGTCAGTGTAGGAAGGAAAGGCCTTCTCTGCAATTGTTCTGGTCACTGAGCTTAGCTCTGCCTACTTTTTCTTGTGTTACAGGATCAGATTTGAAAAATAACATGAATCAGAATGATGGCAGATTCTTATTTTCTATTGCAACAGTCATTATTTCTTAACAAAGAAGCATTAACCCATGGTGAAGTATCTTTAGGTATACAGTTGCTGTTTTAAACGATTACTACTTTCCACTCTAAAATGTGCAGAAAAGAATCTGAAGTATGCACACATTCTTTTGAAAAAAAGACAGCTTCTGCCTCTTTAAAAAAACAGGCTGCCATCCAGGAATGGGAATTTAGACATTGGAATTACCAGTGGCTGAAGCATTACTCTGTGTTGTCAGAACAATCCTGAGACTCACCAAGCACACACAAGGCAAAGTACCTGATCTAAACCAGCACCAAAGGCTGGCAAAGAAAGGCAGGGTACAGCTGCTTCTCTCTAAATGTTATCAACTTTATCCTATGTCTGTTTTAAAAGCATAATAATGAGGAGGAAGTTGAAACTAGAGATTGGTGTCTGATAGGAATAAAAAGATAAAAATTATTGCTGTGCTTGGGGGGAAAAGGCCATGAAATGCTCCAGTTCCTTAGATACAAAAGAAGCCTTTAGCATCCTGACATTTATAGTGCCAGTATATATATTTGTACACACTGTCCCCAACTCTGAGAACAAACAACACTGAGAACACATGGCAACTTAAACAGCAAGCAGTAGATGGCAACATCCTACTGCCAGACAGTGTTGCTTGGTTATTTTTAACTTGTTCACTCTGGTGGGGTGGTCTCAGACGCTCCTTCTCATGGCACATAGACCTGCTGATGCCACAAACCAGGGAGGTGAAAGCAGATCTGACTCTCTCTTCATTCACATGCTTTCAAGTTGATGTAGTCATTGACATTACAATGTTTTAAGATAGATTACAGGTTTTATGAAAATCAAGGACAGTAAATGATCCCACAATACCAGAAAAAGACAGCTCATCACAAGGTAGTGAGGATGTTCAGCTTGGATTTACTGAGAAGGGGAGGAGCACTCAGCTCTTCTCTCTGTTAGCATCAGAAACAACAACCATGTGTCTGTGCAGCTCCCACAACGATAAAATCTGAATCCAATTTTGCCAGTTCAGTTATTAAAGTTCAGTCACACTAAGAAACACATGCAAGGAATGGATTTTGTCAAGTTTTTAACAAAAATAGGCAATTTACCTCCTTCTCTTTGAACTATGTGGTACAGATGAACCATATGCAGAATAGACTCCAGATCTTGATCTTGGTAGCCTTTCTCATGCATGTCTTCCACTGAGTCTGGATAGATAACTTGATCTCGTAGTGTACCAATGGACATGTAGGGCCTGAGGAACAACACAGGGAAACTGATAATCTGAAGATGGCTTCAAATGAGCACATCTTGCTGATGTTCTATGAACAGAGCATAAAGCTTTAAACACTATGTTGCTAAAACTGCATTTATCCAGCAGGTGCATTGTGGTGAACATTTTTCTAAACTTACCTTAGGGACAATGTATTGTTTCTGTAACAAGGGTAGTGCTAGCATGGAAACACAGTAACAGGCAGAATAAATATCCACTTCATAGCCCATTTTGAAATCTTTCACTTGGAAGCAGCAGAGCTATCCTGTATTCAAGGCGCGGTACTCTTAAGAGGTTTAGAAACTGATTTAAACACACGCATTAAAATCAAGTTGTAACAAAAACACTGCAGCTTAAACTGGTAAAGAATTCCACGGTGCAGCAGGAGACACACAAGTCAGACAAGAGAGCACTGAAAACCTTTGCACTGAAAATCTTCTTTCTCTACTATTCTGGAGTGCAGAATTCAGACTGGGCATAACTTATCTGACTCTGGAAGCCAGTGCCATCACCTCTAAATTGCAAAGTAGCACATATTAAAGGCGCTGGTCACCTTAAACTTCCCAGCACCAGCCTCCCTCTGCCAAGTACAAGGCTGTGCTGTATGTGAAGCAGCTTCTTAGTCATCAGTATTTCCAGACCAGGTAATACCATCTGTCTTACTAAAACAGGCTGCCTCCAATCTGAAGCCAGAATTCCCAGTCATGGTTGGGGAATGGCTATGGCCAATTGCCACAATGCCATGAACTGTGCCCAGCCTCTGGTACAGCCCAGGACACAAAAATCCTCCTAGTCTCAAAACACAGAAAACTGAAAGAATAGTTTCACAGTTCCCTAAAAGATATTAACCATTCTGGTTAAGACAGCAAAGGCAGCCTAAAACACATCTACTTGACCATTTCCTTTGCTGGTGTAAGGATTTCTTGCAAAGGAAAAGTATCCATCCTGTCTCACAGACACTGCTGATAGCTCTAGGAAACTGGAAACACCACAGGAACAGTCTGTGAGATTTTGAGTTTGGAAGGAAAGTCAGAGCCAAAGAACAGTCAGGCTCCAGACTCTGTCCTGCTTTCTGTGCCAAGTGTTCCACAACTCCCTCTGGGTTCATCTGCTAAAACAATACTAGTCTTATTAAAGCTGTAGTGCCAGGGGATGATGATAGAGAGAAGCAGTCAAAACCGGGCCAGCAATGAGGAGGCTTCCAGGCAGCTTGCTCTTGCCTCCAACAACTTTCCAGTGCGTTAAAAAGCAGGCAGTTTTCTTCCCTAAAAAGCTCTGGACCTGTATGGTGGGAAGGTCACAGCCATGCAGAGGCTGTGCCTGGCAGAGATGTGTAATACCTTAGCAGATTTCTTCCCTCAGAGGTGTCTGCAGAAAGGTGGATCTATGCATTGTTATTCTGAGTCCCTGAAATACACTATAGAATAATGTGAAGAAACTCACAGTGCAACAAATGAAGAATTACAGAACTAAAGCCCCCATATAAACTAAAATTCACATGCAAGCTGGCATCAGCTGCATTGGTTTTAGTGCTGCAAACATCCACAGTGAACTGTCTGTACTGGCCTGTGGTTAAACTACTTTCACCACCAACTGGGTGAGAGTGGGAAGGGCAGGGGATCTGAACTCTTCACAAATATTTGGTCATCTCCATGTTGTGGCAGGCACCCAGATGGAGCAAAACCAGAACCACAAGTCAAATACAAGCACTGCTTGCTCCTTGTTGCTTATTGTTCTGCTCTCTGCTTATTGTGGCAATAGTACTGCTCTGGGCTGCTGCATCACCAAGTGCAGTGAACCACTTACATTAATTGTGATATTGCAAAATCTCAACTCTAAACATTAAGTAACTTCATGAAGTAATGAGTTATTACATATCCACAATGCTCTCCATCTAAAATCCCAAAGGGCTTGACTTCTTGCATGTGTAGAAATCATTTCACTTGCTCCAGACTGCTGCCATCTCTGGGACAGAAGAGCAACTCCACCAGGGCTCAGAAAGGTTTAAATCAGCAGGTAAGACTGTGTCACTTAGGTGAAGCTGCAGGTAAGGGCAAGGAAGACAGAGTTACCTATCATATAATTTGTCTGGGGTTTAATACCTTACTCTTGTGAAGTATGATCCTGTAATGACTAGCAGCTCTGAGATTTAACCTATGGCAAAACAGAGAAAGCAATGCTCAAATGCCCTGTGCCAGGACACTTGGTGCCATGCTGTTTATTGAGTCGCCAGTACTGCTTCCTGACTGACACAGCTGGATTTTCCCTCAGGCCTCCCAGCTAAACACACTGGTAACACCAAGCATGCTTTTCCCCGCCTAGTTTGTAAAAATTACAGGAAAGCCCAGCTGGCAGTAGAGTAACAAACCCCATCAATTACTAACTAGCAGAAAATAAGAATGGCTGACAAGGAAACTGCTGTTAAGAGTCAGGAATCATGTGTCCAAAGAGAGAGTTAATGGAAGGAGCCTAATTATATCCTATACCAGTCAGAGTCCTCAACTGGAAGGATGGAGACTTTAGTACCTAATCTTTTTTTCCCCAGTGCTCTCTAAGATAGAATCCAGTAACTACCCTAACCCTTCAGTAGCATTGTAAAAACATTTAAGGGGGGTTCTTATCTTATTTAGGTGCCTGTCCTCAGGAGAGATAAATGTTTGACACCTAAGCGGCAGTAAGTGGCAGAAGATCAGACGTATATTTTTATGTAGAGATTCCTATAGGTTAACTCTAGGTGGCTCCCTTTACCTACTACATAGATACTTTGGACCATTTTCCAAAAACTCAAAATCTCTGCCTGACCATCTAGGGGATCCCTAGATTCATCTAGGAGTTGAATTTTCTACCACCTTGCTTGCCAAGATCATAATTTTATGAGCTGCTATACATTGTCTGGAATTACCTCAGGCAAAACTCCAGCTATTGCAATGCTCCTGGTTTAGATTAACAGTAAAAATTCCAGTTTTCACCAACAGCAAATCTTGATCATCAGCGATCAACAAGAAACAACAGCCCCCACTGATTAAAGTAACTGAATTCTTAACAATTCTTCGATCACATTAATAAAATAAACAGGAAAAAAAGATGGCACCACTACTACAAATTTGAGAAAATAAAATGTCTTGAATGAATGTGAATTAAGTTCTTTTTAAGTAGTGTTGTATCCACTACTGTCAAGCAGAAGGTGCTATCACCAAGTAGTTAAACAATAAATAATATTTATCAAAATTTTAAAAAATATAACAGGCTGTTTCTTAATCACACTGTGTCTAGTTCAAGGGATTTTAGGGCCAGCTAAAGTTTCAGTAACTGTTCTAAATAAATAAATAATTGATCTGTCTTTAAACTGCCCTACATTGAACTTTGCTCTCCACTTATACAGAACTGCCCACAAACATCTCCTAAATATTTCAAATAGATCAGTTACCTAGTGGAAAATCCCACCAGAAAACTAAAGACCATAATGCCAAGGAATATAGCTAATAGGAAATGAAATGCACAGTATAAAAGGCTGAATTCTCAATGTATATAATTAGAATCTTGTATCAAAGGCTGAAAAAAATCACATTAATCACTCTGTGGGTATTTTGTTTTGTTTTGTTTTAATGCAAAAAAGCTGTGCGCATTTCTGCAAGAAAACAATCTAGGAGCAAATAATAAACTGAAAGGTAAAATAAGCCTTTAAAGTGCTATTCATTCTCAGGTTTCATCTCACCTCATGATTTTTCTCTATTACCAAGATCATAGACAGAATATTATTAGAACTGGTCAGATGGCAAAAAAATGTTTAAGGTGAGCAATTCACACAATTATCCAGTTCAGTCTGTTTGTATCTTGTGGTAGGCAGAGAAAACACACAAAAATGCACATTTAATTAAAATCAAACCCCAAACAATTTCTACAGAATTTTAGTAGCTAATGCATTCTGAAATAACTATACCATCTGCAACAAATCAATCAAATGAAGAGAAAATACTCTTCTTTTCTTAAACTACCTCTAGCAGTACTGTTGATAAAAGATTATCTGGATGGATGATCATGAAGATCAATGAACTGAAGAAAGAACAGTGAGCTGTTCTGGACAAGATTCTAGCCTGTCAGTCCTACCAAGCATACTCCAGCCTAAGAGGTGTTTCTGAGTTTTATCACAGAAGTGTAACACAATGAGCAAGGCAATTTCCCTCTTCTAGAATGATCCCAAATTATTCACAGTTTTGTAGATGAGAAGTGACACCCTATTTCACAGAGAAGAGGAAGTGCAGACAACAAAGCCTCTAGAACAAAGGCTGGTTTTGCTCTGGATTTTTTAGTTGTCCATGGCGTAACGTTTTCCATGCACTGTGATATGAATACACAAGTATTCACAGAGCAGTAGTGTGTCTGCAGTGAAACACCTGCCAACAAGTAAGAAGCCACACACTGCACTGACTTCCTGTTTTATCTGCTGCGTAACACTGCATTGCACTGACAGCCAGAATAGAGACACACTATGTATATGGATACATGGAACATTATTATAGACATTTTATAAGCATTATTGGTATGTGACACAGCTCTTCAAGGGAGCTGCAGCAATAAGCAGAAACTAAGATTGAGAGGGTATAATTAATGCAAGATGCCAGGCAAATAACCAAGTCTGGAAAAGTCTTCCCTCTTGGGAAAGCCACACTCCCATCTAAGCTAGGTAGATGCACACATGATGTACTGCAGAAAAAATCCCACCTGCCACATTCTCCCATGAGACTATGACATAATTAACGGCTAAAGAACAATGAAGTGAAAACCCAGTGTTGTGGGGACTACTCTGCATTGTCAGCAGGAGAGACTCATCTCACCTAGAAGTTACTCACATAAGACTGAGCTAATTACCCCTCACTCTCTTTGCAGTCAATGGTGTCCTCTAGTGAGCTGCTCCTAGGACACAGGCCAAGCAGCTGCAGTGACCCCAGCTGCAAGACTGCTGTGCCTTATGGAGTTGGTGATCTGTGCAACAGCTGCCTTGAGTGACCACAGGCCTGTGCTACACTTTGCTGCACTGTGCTGGATTGCAACAGTCCTTGGCCTACAGGCCTGTGCTGCACTGCACTTATCTCCTGGGTGCAGGATAAACTTTGTCAACTAATCTTCACAGAGGAGCCTGCAAGCAGCTCCCACTTGGCACCAGCAATTACACCACTGGCTTGTCCTTGTCTTTATCTTGAAGTGAAGCAGCATGTTCTCATGGTAACACCCTTTGGTCTGACAGTAGACCTGACAAATGGCATTGTTTACTCCTAAGAAAATCCTACCAGAGTGCTCAAGGCCACAGTGCCAAGAAACCTTAGCACAGATGGGCCCAAGTACAGCATATGCTGTGCTGTGACTAGAGGTCTGTCTGATGCTGCACAATGCTGGGCTCCTGCATCGCATGGGATTCAAGTACCACAGAACTGGTCAAGGAACTGGAGCAGCTCTCCTATGAGGAAAGAGACCTGGAGGTGGTTAGCCTGGAAAAGTCTCAAGGGAATCTTATCAACATATATAAGTACCTGAAGGGAGGGTGCAAAGAGGACAGAGCTGGGCTCTTCTTGCTGGTGTCAAGTGACAGGATCATAGCTAATGGGCACAAACTGAAACAAGAGACACCATATGAGCATCTGGAACAATTTTTTACTGTGAGGGTGATAAAGCACTGAAGCAAGTTTCCCAGAGAGGCTAGGGAATCTCCATCCTTGGAGATATTCAAATGCCATCTGGATATGGTCTTGGGCAAACAGGTTTAGTCTGCAGGCAGTCAAACACAGAACTAGAACCTAAGAAACGTGTCAGAGTGAGCAGACCATGGAGAAGCTGGGAGAAGGCTGAATGACTTTGGAGATGGGACACAGTTCTGGAGTTTTGGAGTCCAGGACATGGGTACAGACAAATGGCAAAGCCTAAAGGGCATGGAAATAAATACTACCTTCTCCTCAAGAAGGAGGTGTTGGCTATGCCTACCACCTGGATTTTTAAAAGCATAAGGCACCATAATGGAGCTTCTGATTAAAAACTATAATAGGAAGGAGGAGAAAGGACTTATTCCCAGGAAAGTTGATACCAGTTGTTATTAGAGCTTTCAGCTGTCTTTCCCTTACAAAAGCCAGCATCCTTTTGGTCATTTCATATCAAGCTTTTTATGTCAGGCAGATTTCATAGTTGATGCTTCCCAGTGCTTCCCATTGTTATGTAACCAAATTGTTTCTCATTACTCAATATGCATAAAGCATTTGAAGCGTGCTTTATGATGCTCCTAGGTAAAATATTACTGAAATAGCAAACAGTTGCCATTCTGTTCATCTGTCAAAGATCCTTTGTTGCACAGTTGCAGGGCAGGTGCATTAAGCTGGATGTAACTGCTCAAGCTGGATGGAGTAATGGGAGCTTAGTGCAGAAACTAGGTCATGTAAATGCAAGCACCAGATTACTCCCTAACATGCAACTTTGTCTGTACCACTGCTAAGCTACACGGAGTTCTCAGTTAACCTCTAGATGAATTTGCTTCCTTGGCACTGGTATCAAAACTAAATTTTAAAGGCAAAAGAAGTTGTGGATACTCCCTTCCTCTAAATGTTCAAGGCCAGGCTGGACAGGCCTTTGTGCAACCCAATCTAGTGGAAGGTGTCCCTGCTCTTGGCAGGGGGGTGGAACTGGATGGTCTTAAAGGCCCCTTTTAACTCAAGGCATGCTATGATGCTATGAGGTGCTTGTATCAGCAAAATAAACCTAACACAGATTAAACAGATTGCCACTGTTTTGCAGAATAGATCCTATAAAGATTAGCCATGTATTCAGTTCTTGTAAATGGCTTTGTAATTATAAAATGTTTGTCAAGCTTAACCTGACTACATACTTTTAAAAAGCTCAAAGCTTTTTTTTCCTAGTTTTTAAATGAAGTTTCATAAACAGCCTGGCACATAGATAGATGACTGGAGTAAAAGTTGAGTATGCATCAACACATTTCAATTCCTCACCCACATTTGGTCCTCTTGGTATCTCCCATAGCCACAGCTTGTTCCAGACATGCACCAGTCTGAAGGCACTGAGGGACCAAACCCCAGGGAATGCTGAAGTCCTTCACAAACATCAGTTTAGCAGTAGCCCTTAAATGTTGGATTTATGTAAATACTTTTTAGACCTAAGGTAAACCTCAATGCAGCAAATTGACTATATATTTCAATCTGGAATTTATGCAACATTTTCCTTAATAACAGCAAATAACAGCAAATACCTGTAAACTGTGCTTTAATCAGAGAAGTCTTGTGTCTGGCCAGTAGAGAAGACACCTGCCATGGCTTGAGGGGGAGTAGCAGCTAATCCACAAAACCATTTCCCACCTCTGACTATCAGTGCTGGTGAATTTTGTACACAGTGTCCTACCAAGAGGTACTGCCAGTAATTGGGAGCAGTCAACACATAGATCTAATAATAAACATTTAAACTTTACAACTCTGAGTGAGCCTCCAGTGGAAATGGAAAGGTTTCACAGAGCTCCTGGTAGGCAAAGCTTCAGCCAACCTACAGGGCAGCAAAGCAAGAACTGTTCTGTTCTAGATCAGGCAAGATGGAACTTTCATCAATCAGGAAGGGTAAGTGCAGGCATTTCTACAGGAACGCCAAAAAGATGAAATGAAGGAGCTATGCTCTGGCCAAGGGGAGAGCCTGACAAGCCCTCGCAGATGCCAGGCCACAGTTTCTAACAAGCAACAGAACTGAGGAAAGCTGTCTGGAACTGATTAGTCTCAAAAGAAAAATAAGATACAAATAACAGGTAATCTTTAAAGCATATCTATATCAAAATAGTATGCAAACTATTGCACACAGTATGAAGTGTGTTGTGTCATGGTTTTTTTCATGCTTATCTACCAAAGACCTTCTTCTCATCTGTCAGTTAAGTGGTGAACTTTGGAAACAAACACATTGAATAGGAGCATCATGAACTTGATAAAAGCAAGTCCAAAGACAGATCCAGTGTGCCAGGGAGCAGGTAGAGCATGACATGAACTGATGGCAAAGTATTGAAGGAACAAGTGGATGTGAGGATGCACTCTCAGCAAAATGCAGTGACAATCACTGGTGCAGTGTTGGCATGGGCAGAGTATAGCTTAACTCCACCTGACTCAACTAAAAAGATCATAGTTAAAGACAGAGCAATATTAGCTGACAACAAATTAGGACATGCAAAATACAACACGGGACAGGGACATCTGCGCCAATCTAAATGAGATGAGGCAACAGAACTTATATAGGGGTATTTGCACAGCACTTAGTTCAGGCTACTTCTACAGCAGACCACACACTAACATCAAAGTAATCTGATACAGAAGAACCATATAGATACATACTCCATTTGCACAAACTTCCATATGTCATATAGGGTATCTGAGAGTGAAACACAGCAATTTTGCAAGATTAAATTGTTTACTAATCAAGAACTGTTTCAGGATGAGAGTGGCCACTACTAACTACTTCATGCTTAAAACAACATTTGTGTTGCATTATAATCTTCAAGTTTTCATCTACTTATAATCTAAAATTTACTTTTATTCTATCACTTTATTATTTTTATCACTTAGAACTGAGACTTTCTTGCTTCATTCATCCACATGATGAATATCCTTGGACTACCTGAAGCAAATCACATCAGACATTTGGATAACTCAGTAGAGCTAAGGAGAGGAAAAACATCTCTGTGGCTGATGTAATTTTGTTTTGTATCCAAGGATATTTTTAGAATACAGAAGGAAAAATGCCAGACAGGAGAAGACTTGTAAATGAACCCCAAATAAAATATCAGAAATAGAGCAGATGTATGCAAAATAGCTTAGGAGGGCTAAATAAACCTCTAAACTGTTCTATTCCATACTGTCCTAGCATCAGTAAGAAGGTAGCAAGATATAGGTACATAAATTTTAAATGACAAAGAACAAACAACATTTGACACTAGTTTATCTTTGGTTGCCTCCCTTTTAGTATTTGATAATACTGGTGTTGAAAGAAAGAAGTGTTAGAGAGCTACTTGAATGAGCACTAGCAAGACAGAGAATACAGAATTGGGCCATTGCTGTGACTACTGAGAAAGTGAGTAGGTCTTCTACTAGAATGGCACACAGAATAATAAAGAAACTATGCATGCTACACCTTTCACAAAAATACCCAAATTACAGTAAAAGCAAGCTGGAGAGAAAGAACAGTGACAATGGATGAGGAGAAAGAAGTAAAATGTATTACTCCAGGGTCTGATAATCAGGTCTCAAGAAAGAGAAAATGCTGATGGACATTTTAGATAGGTGCTGTGCTAGGAAGACTTGAGAGTCATGATCAAAGGTTATGGAACTAACAAAGACCGCATGAGACATTCCTTCATGCAAATAACACAATATGACACAGTAGGCAGAAAATGATTAACAATTTATACCAATAACCCAGTGGTAATTAGAGCTTTACTTCTACTTACAGTGCAGAGATATTGAAGAATATTCCCGTACTGTTGTCAAGGTAACCTGCAAGTATGTAGGTGTGCAATTCTGCTGGCGTTTATATCAAACTAAGGAAATGAGAGCCAACATGCACACAATCTGTTTCCTTACATCTTAAAAAGCTGAGACTTTTAACTGGAGAGCAAGAAAAGCTAGAGTAAATGCTAGGAGGAATTGTGTGCCACAGCTCTCTTGTTTCATGAAGATGGAGTCTCCTCCCAAGTATAAGATCAACAGAGTAGAACTAGGGCGCAGTCTGGAGAAATAGGCGACTTTCAGAAAGGTTTGAAAGGCTAATTCCTGAAGTGCTTCAGATACATCACGTGTCATTCTCTACAACTCCCTGAAAGGTGGTTGTAGTCATGTGGGGCTGGTCTCTTTCTCCGAGTAACAACTGACAGAATGAGAGGACACAGTCTCAAGCTGCACCAGAGGAGATACAGGTTGGATATTAGGAAAAAGTTCTTCACAGAAAGAGTGATAAAGTACTGGAATTGTCTGCCTGGGGAGGTGGTAGACTCATCATCCCTGGATATGTTTAAAAAAAGACTGGATGAGGCACTCAGTGCCATGGTTTAGTTGAGGGGTTATTATGGCATGGGTTGGACTTGTGATCTTAAAGGTCTCTTCCAACCTAGTGATTCTGTGATTCTGTGTGTGGCATATCTTCAGCATCAGTACCCATGTTACCCACTGCATACTTTTGTTAACTATCTATTATTTAAAATTATATTTCTGGATTTTGATTTGAACCATGACTCCTTACCAATTAGAGTGCCACAAGTGCTTATTTTTTCATTCACACTACATTCTTGGTCAGTTGATTCAAAAAAGAATGCAAAGAGGTGGTTAACACAAATGAATTTTACTTTGCAAAAGAGGGACAGAGAGAAGTAGAAGGGATACACTCTACCAGTTACTAAGTCTCCAATGAGACCTGAACTTTGTTGAGGTTTGACCAGTTCCTAGCACTGAAACTACAAGCTGCTTCAGGCACCAAATGATGCTGGATTGCTTAAGGGCTCTTCAAGCCTCCTTCTCTCCTGCCTGCCCCCCTTCTGCACACTGTCCTCTTGGACAGGCCTGTCAGGGACAGCGGCAGAGCCCCTGAAATTCCTGGGCTTTTCTAATTCTGCCCCCAAAAGAGCAGTTTGTGCCATCAGCATCCACTAGAACTGTGACTGGTTACAGATAAATTCTGCAAGGCCTAGTCCTACTTAAGGGGAGAAAAAATGCCCTCACAATGATTCACAGCAAAAGACAAAAAAGAGTATAATTATGCTAAGAAATCTAAAAACCTAAAAAGACAGGGATTCTTAAGGCTCTGTTTTAAAGCCTACAAACCACTAAGTAATGCTGCTAACTACAAAGTGCCTGCAATGTGGATGAAATTTGGAGTATACAATTTGGAGCTAATTCATATTTAATAAATCATAGTTTTGTATGTAGCTTTTGAACTTGAAAAAGACACATGATTTCCCACACATTTCTGGAATACTATGCTGGAACATTAAAAAACAGAAAAGAAAACAAATCTTTTCAGTGAGCTCCCTTTTACTGTGGAGCATTCTGTCACTCAGTAGTCACTATGTTCTCCACCATTCATATCTGCAGATGAGGTTTCCCATACTTGACTCAAAATGGGCTGATGCAGAATTAAACTCAGCCACAGGAATGCAGATGCTTCAATGGTAACTGTGTCCACTAATGGAAAGTCATCTGCTGTGTCTTAGACCAGAGATGTAATGTATGTACATAAACCCAGGGAAGTCATCCTAACTTGCTGCTCTGGTGGACATCCACCAATTCAAGAGCTTTCTGCTGTACCACAGTTTCACCTACTCACCAAACAAAACAGTGAGGTAAGCTGATGCCAAGTTGATCCCATCCTACCACCTCCCAGATCCTGTCAGTCTGAAACACTTCCCAGAACTCTTTCCAGATTGACAGAAGCAACTTTCCCTAAAGTTATGATGAAATGCAAACATGCTGGAATGTAGACAGGACACTCTATTCTTCAGCCCAGAATTCACAGAATTATGTCTAACAAAAATAAACAAACAGAAGATAATCTTGATAAAGCAGCAATTTGGACAGCATTAATAAGCAAAATGGTTGCACTAGCAGGACCTTACAAAACAAACCTCTTTAATTTGGGGATTTCAGGACAGTGTAAAAACAAATACAAAAATTATAAATGTATACTAGAGCCAGAGACAGACAAAAAACCCTGAGTGAATGTGTGATTTATTGAGGCCACAAATAAAAGAACTCTTAAAACGCTCACTGGTAGATTACAGGCAAAAAAAAAAAAAAGAAAAACCTGGACAATGTAAGGCAATCAACACAAAATCCCTAAAATTCCAGCTGATCTGCTGCAAATCTTGTCCTGAATGTGCAAACTTCAATGTAAAACTGGATACCCTTCAAGTAATTCTTAGTATCTCAGATATTCATCGAAGACTCTGTATGCAGTGGCAAAAAACCAATTTGAGATCCTCAAGGACAGCCAAGCAAACTGCTGTCTTTTATCAACCCCTTTAGCCACATTCACCCAGAAATCCCTACTCAGTCCCTGTCCAAATACACTTATGAGTGACAGGCCACATTTCTGAGTGTACAAAACACACCCTGACACAGCTGAACTGTCCTCCAGAGTAGACTTCAGAACCTTCAGCCACAGTCAAGGTGTAGCACCTTTACAGAAGAGCCCTCTCTGTCACACACTGTTGCCCCATTTACCCAGACACTGCTCTGTCCCTTAGGAAGGGAAGCACAGAGCTCATGAAGAGTCACAGAGCTGAGCTAAGGCAGTGTCCCTTGGATGCTGCAAGGACATTGCAGCAGAACCCTTCCTGCTGGGGATCCTACTGAAATGGACTGCATTTGTCAATGCACGGCTTTGGTCACAGAGGGCTGCAAAAACGTTGGGTGAATTCTGACTAAAACTTTTTGAAATGTTTAATAGAAGAGGTTCACTGGGCAAACTCTTCAGCACTGCAAAGTTAGGGGAAGCAGCTAAGAAAGAACCACGTTTATGGAAATGAAAACTCAGCAGATATGATGCAATCCCCTCAACCAGCTCCTTGGCAAATCTGCCTGAATGTGAGTCTGTTTGCTCTCACAGAATAAAGGGAACCTAGGTAAAGGGAAAGGGCTATAAGC
This sequence comes from Catharus ustulatus, assembly GCF_009819885.2. Lineage (NCBI taxonomy): Eukaryota > Metazoa > Chordata > Aves > Passeriformes > Turdidae > Catharus > Catharus ustulatus. The sequence continues at coordinate 15,308,285 of NC_046224.1, read as the reverse complement.
AAGCCAACCACAGACGTTGATCTGAGTAGGGGTTGGGATCAGATAGAGGAAGGAAGTGGTTGAAACTCAAGATCTTCTTCAAGAAAAAATTCAGATTAGCTTTTGTTTTGAGTATACCAGTTTTAAGAATGTTCCACACAATGGGTATTCTGAAATGTCTTGAAAAACATTTAATAAGTATTTTGCTCCAAACTTCTGAATAAAAGTCTTGAGTGAATCAGAAAAATTACAATGGCTAGCAATAAATTATACTGATATTTGAAAAAAATCATAGAGCAGTGTTCTTTGCTACCTTCACCTGCAGCAAGGAAAATCTGCTGATCAGTTCAGTAGATTCCATTCATCTTAATATGTTTTTAAACAAGGCTACAAACTGTTATCAGGAATACTTCTTTTGCCCATGGGAAGAAATGAACTAACAGGAAGCAAAGATGCAGTGTTTGACATTGCTTTTGCAAAACAACATAGTTAAAGGTCTCTAAGGAGATACTCTAGAACCAATTGCATAAGAGTATGTACTGAGAGTCCAACGGCATGTCAGAATACAAAGAAAGCACAACAAAGCCAAGCTTCCATTAGTGAAATGAGCACATATTATTAAAAAGGCAGTCTGCAGTTGCTGTTGGATTGGATTGTGCTCTTGCAGTGTGAAAGTTTTTGGTTACTTTGACACTTAAGAATCAAACCACTCTCACTTGCTTCGATCCTTGGTTTTTAAAAGAAATCAGATTTGAGATATACCAGGTCTATTTCAAACTTCTTTCAGGCTCCAATCTGCTCCCATGATCCCAATTATCCAGGACTTTAGCCATCTGAGGAACACAGGCTCCAACACAAGTATATGTGAGCCCTTTCCAACGACTTATGACATTGAAACACCAAGGAGAAAAGATCTCTTTTTATAAACACACTTCACACACCTGAGGTTGTGCTTAGCACCTTTCAACTTGGACGTATACATCACAGATTAGAAATATGAGGAGAAGGGTCAAAATTAATTTAACCAGATAAGAGGCATCACCTTCAGCAAGACACATACCTTTGTGGTATATAAAACATGTGTTGTGGAGGGGGCTTGTAGAGAACTCCTTCATACACAGGCCACAAACCACTTAAAATTCTGAAGAGTGAACTCTTTCCACAGCCATTGGGTCCAGTGATTAAAAGATTCATTCCCTCCTCGACCTGCAGAGGGATGAAAATGCAAAGATGTTACTACACAGTGTATGTGGTACAAGAGAGTCTAAGACCCCCTGAAAGGGGTCACATAAGCATTTATATAAAATTATCAACCAATTTCATTGATAAGCTGCATGTATTCATGCAACTATTCTGGAAGCAGTGGCATTAGATAAAATATGTGGGTTGAGATAATGAAAATAATTTCTATTATATCTGAGTATCTCTATAATCAATGTTTACAGTAGTAAATAGTAGTAATATTTATAGCAATATATTATTATATTCATGTAATGCAATATGTAATATTATTATATTACAGTGTCAACACATCACAGTCAGAATCAATTGTTCTACTGCAGATTAGGTCCAAGGGTGCAGTATTGTGCCTATCTGTGATAATTGCATGCATTGGAGACCAATCAAGTGATTTGGAAAATTCATTTCAAATTGCCATTTCCCACTTAATTACCTATGTTAACTTTGCTGTGATGCCCAGATTTTTTTAACTCATTTGACTATTATCCTGTGTATATATGAGTGTATATTTATGTTTATTCACAATGTCATTATCTATGTTTTATAAAAATATACTGACTTCTTTATTTTCTTTGTTTCTGTCTCTTGAGACAAATGAATTAATAGAAATAGCTATTGATCATAAAGTTGTAATTTTAAAATTCTGAAATTCCTACACTGAAGTTGTTTCAAGTTTTGCCATAGCTAGGACCCTTTCCTCTTAGTTCCTAATTCAGAGGAAAAGGATCATCCTGCTTTAGCTAAATTAAAAAATCTGCCAGAATTGTTACAGTTATTTCTGATAACATCAACTCTTTTTAAAAATAACAACATCTGCACTGGAACACCAGATCAGAATACATATGAGAATAAATCAGTTAAGGTCGCTCATTAAAATGGTGAACAGGTACCAAGAGGTGTCTGGAATAGGTTTTTTAAAATAATACAAGTTTCTACTGAGTGAATGCTCCCCAAATGGACTTGTGAACTATGCCATCATAGCTATTAGTTAACACTGCTCTTTGTGGTGATCAAGAAAAAATATGGGTTTGATTTTTTCACTGTTGCAGTGGCCTCAGACTTTTAAAGGAGCCTTTGTGAGTAAAGCATCCCAGTTTGATTGAAATTAACTAAAGATGGATGCATACTCCCATAAACACCTTTGAAAATCTCACATCAGTTTTTCACCTGGCAACAGCAACAGAAATCCTCCCTCTTCTTTCTCTGAGCAGGACAAACTACATATGTCTGCCTCTATTGAGCTACTATGCCTACCTTTCTGGATTTCCCCTTTTATCCATATGCTCCTCCAAGTACTTAACATAAGGTATATGAATTCTGTGCTGTTTATGTTAATGTGATGGCAACAATCAGAAGATTCTTGCATATCATCTTACTTTGAAGTTTAGTCTGGAAACCACCACATCGCCATTCGGAGTAATTATAGGAACATTTTCACAAATAATTCCTTGATCAACATCAATTACTTTCCCTAGAAAGACAAAAAAACCAAAAATTAGAGTTTGTGAAGCCCTCCATTAAGCAATCACTTGTGACAGCCTCTGCGCACAACTGAGTATATTCTCAAGTAAGGACTGATGTTTGAAACAGCTCTTGTATGTGCTCCAGGTTCCCCTAGTGGAAAATCTGGATAATAAATCTTAGCTAGTCCAAAAGACATTGCCAACAGTAGCCAAGAATGTGCAATGAAACCTAAATTTGATCCTAAACACAATGCAAATGCACAGTATGCATCATAAATATATGACACACTATGAAGATGCGTTCATTAAAATTCTACTTGTATTTTCTGTATTCTGTTTTAAATAGCTATTTAATACCAAGCAGTGAAAAACGTTCACGGACAGCCTTAGCCACAGGCAAACAGTTAACCTTTTTTTCAGGATTTAATTAGGAATCACTACCAGCTCTGAACATAGGAGCACCTTTCAGTCTCCTCCAGCAACAAGAGCAAAGCAGAAAACATTTAATGGCTTTCTTCCATCTCTTTTTGATGCCACAGACACTGTAAACATGTCTTGTAAGTAATTGCAGAAACTCATATAACATTTCAGTCAGGTAGATACACTTGGAATTTAGATTTCTGGCAAATTAAATATACAATCTCTATTGGATATCTGGATACTTTGTAATACAAGGACTTTGATATTAACTGTCCTGGAAACAGTAAAAGGATGAAACTAACATCTCAGTCACCTGTTAATGGTCTTGTCTAACAGAATCCAACCAGTTTGATTCCTAGAAAAATACTAGAAATTACCTTTATACACAAAATGCAAGAGAAATACATTCCTCTTTGTATTAGAAAGTTGTTTATTTATAACTTAAACTAATCTGAACAAAGAAAAATGTAACAAAGACCAAGTTAGTTAATTTTAAAAGGTTCTGGTAGCATTTCCTTCATTAAGTTTAGTCTTGTATTTTTCATTTAGAGGCTCTTTGTTCAATTGCTTTCAACTTTGTCAAACTATAACTACCTGGGCAGAAATTTTTATGCTGTGTATCAGTCCAAGCATTCTTCTTTCAAGAAATAAATTTTACTTAAAACAGCATGAGATTATGGGGAAAAAAGTGTTTTTCTGTTAAAAAGAAATTACTTTGATACAGTGGAGACATTGTAGTTAAAACAAATCTATGATAAAAATATAGTCAGCTAGTAAGAATTAAGTAAACCTAATTCTCATTTCTTAATCCTAACTTCACGGCATTTGATTGCAAATTTAGCATGTCTTTAAAGTATATTTATGTGTAATCAGGAATACAATTTGACAGTATTTGTACAAGATGTACAAAATTCCATTTAATTTTTAAAATTCTGAAATATTAAATATGCTATAAGGCAATATTATTATCTGTACAATATTATTATAGTTTTTGTATTTTCACACTCTTACTGACAACAGTAAATGCAAGGCACGAAACAGAATTTGCTTAGTTACAAAGACTTATACTGGATGATTCAAAAGGAAATAAGTATTATGTGTTCAAAGAGCCATTGGGGAAGCTAAGTATTAAGATTTTTTTCTTCTCTAATAATGCAGACACATGAAGGTTTGTGAGCACATGTACTTTTACCCACACACAGTCCACTCTTCGGGGATTTCCAAGTATCACGACTGAAATAAGGAGCAAAACCAGTATTACAATAGCACTGGTCATAAAAAATGTGAAGCCTGTGGCCTAGATTCATCTGGCCTAAATTCTTCTTAAATCCCTGTGCACAATGCTTGGTCTTGGCTAGCTGCCTCTGAGAGCCACAACTACACAAGAGCAAATGCTAGTCACCATGGTTTAGGAGGAATTCAGACTGGACAAAAAGGGACTGTAGTGGAATGAAATCTTGGGAAAAGGTTGCAGAGAAAAGAGGGTTGGGGTTAAGATACAGTAGACCTAAAGAAAATATGAAGAGCACACTTGCATATCTGAACTGTATTTGGTTTTGGTTTAAACACAGTTATCTAAATAGAGCCCCCAAATTATTTAGTTGCTCCAGGAACTACAAACCTTTTTTCATGTACATGACAAAATGCAATAGTTATAAAATGCCATTCCTTTCAACATCAGCCAAGTATGACCAAGATCTACAAGATTAAGACATCAGCTATTTCCATACCTATCCATCACACTTTATTATGATGAACCTTGTCAGAGGACCTTTGAGAAATATGAGCTGAAGGGCAGCACTGTCGAAATTGCTGCAAGAAATTATTTCACAAAGAGCCCTCTGGGGCCTATAACTCAACTGAAGCTTAACTTTTCAAAAGCTAAAGGAAGAGAATGAGGCTTTTCAACACCACAGAGGGCAGTAGCAGAAATGGTATGCTGGGAAAATGCGGAAAAACCCATTGCAAATGCTGCCTTTGAGTACATCAGAGAGAAGCTGGATGCAAGAGGCAGAGAGAGGTGGCAAAAAATAATGGAGCACAATAAGAAATGGACGTACACAGAAAATGCTCCAGGGAGGGTGAAGAGAGAAAGACAGTGGTACCAGATAGACACAGGATGGGATCAGGAGGGGAAAAGTACATATTTTTCAGATCCTTTGGGAGGTGAGGAGAAGATTAAAATTCCCACTAAATTATGAAAAAATGAGCACAGGCTGATCTTAAACCATGGAAAACATGGTACTTTTGGTAAAAACTACTGAACCAATCTGTCTTTTTCCTCCTACCTCAAACAAAATAATGTGATGGTTGAAGATGAGAATGTTACAATCCTCACTTTCTGAAGAAAATGACTAGGCACTGTAAGAATACTAACATCACCATCACATGTAACCGTCTAGTTGAAATGCCTTTTCATTGAAAGTTTTTACAGAAAACACTTGAGCCATGTGTACTAGAAAAGCACACCATAAGGACAGAGTCATGAGGTAGCAGGGGGTTAAAATGAAAAGCAACATGGTCTCTGGGGCATTAAGGCTGAGAGGCTGATTACTTACAGAAAAAAACCCTCTGTTCACCTCCTGTCCCACTGCTCCATGCCTCCCCCACCACCCCTGGGAAATTCATACAAATATGAATTAATTACCTTTGATTTCTAAGGGCCCATCAGTGTGTAACTCTGCTTTATCTTCACTCCTGCTGTTGTTTACAGACCCTTGAATAACAGCAGTTCTTTTGTAGATGCCTCTCTTCACCTCGTCAAAGACTGAAAACATGTTGTAGACACGGGCGGTATAGCCTGCTAGCTCAGTGACCTGAGAAACAACAAACACCTTGTTTCAGTTGTGCTTACAAATTCTACAAATTGAATGTTTGGCCAAAGTTCAACATGAGCAACAATGTTGATCAACACCTATTGATTTTCATTCCTTGAAATTCTAACCATATGAGTGCTAACCCATATGCCACCTGCAGCTCCTACCAATCAGCAGAAAGGACAGTTTGAGTTAAGCCCAGGTAAGCTATGATAACTCCAATAAATGAAGAGGTTAAAGAGATGCTGATTTTTGTAGTCTTCAATGAATAGAGAACAGCTACTAACATATCTGAAAACAAAGAGGCTGGTACACAAGAAAAAAAACCAAAATCTTTTAATTTTCTAGCAAAAATAGAAGTCCAGAGAAATGAGAAAAAAATGGCATCTGTAATTACTTATGTTTACTTGCTTGTATTCCTGAAACCTGCTGTGGGAGAAGTGTGTTTTTCTGTGTAAAAGAGGCAGTTCCAGGGCATCCTAACCTAAAATACAGTACAAACCAGAAATGAGTTTCTATCAACTGTATGCTCAATCTGACACCTTAGAATAAAACTGGGCATTTTTAAGATGGTGAGGTCTCTTAAACAGCTTTCTCCTTTTTTTTTCTTTTTGGTTCACTTGTCACAATTTTCACCTGGTGAAGACAGAAAGAGCAGATCTCTGGACCTTCATATTCATGAGTTATTTAAGAGCTTCCAAAGAACTGCCTCCATCTGCTGGTAGCAAAGAATTAAGCCAAGGCCTTTTATTTTAAATATACTATTAGATGGTTTTAAAAGGATACATTTTTATACAAAATGCAGAGAAGACAAGAATAGTAACAAAATTAGATCAAGATTTAAAATCCTTGGCTAGTTGTGTTAAATACTGAGTTCACCCACTACAGTGTACATAATTCCAAGATTATTAGAAATAACTGGAAATAATTCCACAATTCTTCTGTAAGTTTCACTATTTGTGCCAGACTCAGAAGTGAGCACTAGTTCTGGCCACATGGCAATCACTTCACTGGAGGACAACGGAAAGAATCCTGCATGTGATAAATGAAACTTGTACCACTGTCCCAGGAGAACCATAAGGTATAGTAAGCTTCTATACCATGACTGTAGAAACTCACTTTGTTCAAACACTAAATCCCTAAATACTGAACTATTGACTGCAAAGAAAAGTTGAGCCCATCTCATCTGCACAGTGAATTACATTGACTTGAAGAAGGCTGCGTTGGTGGAGGAGATGGGCAAGAACTAGAACTGTACTACCACTTGAGGTGGGTTGAAGTACACTGTCCTTTGAAACTGCCTGAATCACAAAATGGGAATGACAATGTGGCTGAAGTACTGCACTGTCTCTGGAAGAAAAGCATAAATGTAAAATTAAGATGGAAATTCATATAACTGCTCTTTGGTCTCATGTCTGGATTAGTATCTTACCATGTTATAGACAAAGTGAGTTTGCTCAGTTCTTCCTCTAATGTTTTGTGGGTATGTTTTTTACCAAAAAAATAAAACCATGTTTTTTCTAAGGCCTCACGTACATTATATAAATTACTTAATGCTGAAAACAAAACAGATATTACATCAGTGTATAACAGGTTATCTGACCATATCTTGAGAGCAGAGATCAAGCAGGGGAACAGCTTAAAGAGAACAGGTCAGAAATCACAACCTATTAGAAGGACTCTGGCTTTGTCAAAGTCTGTATCCAAAGGTGCCCAACTACCCCTCCTCTGCCAATTTACAAAGTTGTAGCTGTTATGGCTGGATTCCAAATAACAGAATCCATAGTCTTTGATTAGCTGCCTAGCTAATGCGTCCCTCCTCGCACTGCAGTGGGAAAAGGGATTCCCACCAAAGGGACAAGCAAACACCAATTAAAATATGAAGAACAAACATTCAGAAGGAAATGTTGGGATTAGCAGCACTGCCTCACGTTTCTTTGGCTTAACAGTTGGCATTTAAAGAAATCCACAAGAGATACAACACATCAAAGCCCAGCTCTACTGGAATTTGGGTAAGGACCTGAAACAGTATCTCTGATCTTCTAGATAAATATTCTGTGCTTCTAGACTACTTGTACTCTGAACATGAACTTTTTCCTTCTAAACTGTCTCTGTTTTGAAAAATTACTTACAATTTAACAGGTTCACAAGATACTGAAAACAGCCTTACAGTTTAAGTGTCCCAGAAATAAGTATTCAAATTCTCCTTGTTTTTCATACAGAAACAGGTTGCCCCATCTCTGGAAACATTCAAGGTCAGGTTGGACGGGACTCTGAGCAGTCCAATAATAGTTGAAGATGTACCTGCTCATGGTGGGGTTGTTGGACTAGAAGACCTTCAAAGATTCTCACAATTAAACTATTATATGCTTTTATGACACTTCAAACAGAAGAATCCCAGTACACTGAAGGCAGACAGCCTGAATTCAGGTCTGTGCTCCAAACAGAAGAGGAATGTGAATCTTTATCACTGACATTCCAGGAACTTTTGCTGCTCTCTGATGACACCTGAACACAAGTATTAAAAATGACATCTACACATTGCATCATGCAGGCAACTGTGCACTTTAGACTCTGTCAATCCTAAAGATCAAACTAACAGTTCAAAGATCTCCATGGATTTAGTTGCAATAGAACTTGCCTTTAAAAACTGCACTACATTTTTAAATATTTTATATTAAATTCAAATTGTTTTTTCTTTTTTTCCTCTTGTGTTTCATGCATACAAGATGTGCAGTACCTCTTTGTATGAAGACATAATCCTTTCAATAGCATCTGCTCCAGAGATCAGCAAGTTTCGTGATGTAGTAAAAGCTTCTGTTCTTTCACTAACCATTGCCTGTTTCTGGCCATCTTCCAACTCTAAATTAAAAAAAAAAAAACCTTTGTTAAAATATTCTGCTGAATATTATCTCTACAAACTAAATTATTATTGCAATGTGAGACATTATAGAGCAGTCTTTTTAAGAAAAAGTTAACTCTATGAAGACAACCTTTCAAAAAGACCTCTTGAATGCAACTACAATAGCTTGGTCAAAAAGAGTCAGTGGGAGCATATGGAATTCTTCTTGTTAGACAAAACATCCTATTATTTTCTCTATTTATCTACATGGATCATTTTCCTTTTAATACACCATCACACAACATAAATTTTTCAAAATATGCAAAAAGTAAAACCTAAGAAATTATCTGAAACAGATTTTAAACATCATTTATAACATTTTTGTGATTATTAATTTTCAGCCTTACTTATTTACTCACTTCATGTAGAAGGAACCCTTCATATTTGTGTAAATCTAGCAACACAATTAGATTTCTGTAAGAAAGCAATAAACTCTTTCGGTATCAAAGGCATGGTTTCAGTAGGATAATTCTCCCTCACAATGAAGTTTCACTCTTCATCTGACCTCAGAACAAAGCTGTAAGGCTTTATGACACTGCATCCTGTTAACAAGAATACTCAAGCTCCAAAGAAAGGACTTGTCTCATAAGAATGTCAGCAGCATTAGGCAAGGAGAAAACAGCAGCAGAATTTATAGAAGATACATGAGAAGTAAGTATATTTAACATATCTACATATACCATCTTGCTACCATGGATCCCACAGATTCAACCTGCAAGGTTTGTTTCCTGAAGGAAACAAGACTTAAAAAGAAGTGGATGACTATTTTGAGGCTAAATGTTGTTTCAGTGTTTATAACTGAAACTACAAATCACTGGTATAGTAAACCAGTGGTGTAGTAAACCACTCCTAAAGATTTTCCACATAAGAGATTTACAATGAAAGATCTAAAAGGTTTTCTGCATCACATAACTTTATATGTATCTCCACATACGGCTTAAATCTTCTGCAAAATGGGATCTGGATATTATTTTTTTTCCCTCAAATTTGTAAAGTTTTTTTTAAGTTTCTTTTTTAAACTAAGTTGATGCTAGGAATCATACTAGGCAAGGTAATAGGTGGATCCACTGTGGCAACTCCTGTACTGGCAATTGTTACTAACATCCGGGTCTCCACAGTGCTCATGATCAAGAAAATCTAGGAGGAATTCCTTGCACGTGTAATGGAACCATAAATTTCATGGGCTAAGTCAAGCAATACAAGAGTAGAGCAAACAGCATTTTCTTACTCTCACTTCCCTGACACATCAGATTCTAGAACTCTGGTGCCTGAGAATCTACAGGCAGTATCAAAGCCAGATGAATCTTTCTGTCTTTATTGGTTAAACCTAAATACTATTCTGTTTCCATTTACACATCCATCAAGCTATTTCTACATAACTGGATCACTGAAATACACTGTATTACAGTGAAATACGCTGGAATAATAATAAAATATAATACTAATTACACTGAATTATTTCACTGTATTTCATTGAAATACAGTGAAATAATTAATGAAGAACTTTAAAACTGCTACATCATAACTTTTCATATATGCATGTGTATATGTATATACCCACAGACAGTATATATATTTATGTTATTTCTCCTGGTTTTAATTATGATTTTCCTTCAGTTCTGCATCAACACACTGCAAACTATTTGCATGCAATCTTGCAAAGACACAATGAGAGAGACATGTTTTGAAAAATAATACAGAAAAGCTCTTGCAAAGAGATTACAAAATTCTTACTGATGTGGCTCTCACTTTCAAGTTATTTCCACTCTAAGAAGAATACATTTAGTAAATAGGGAGCATTCAGTTAATTCATTAGTAAAAGAGGATTTGAGATTTGTTTACTTCTGACATGACCAATTTTTGCTGATGTTCTTGGGATTATAGCACATGCAGCCTATACTATGTAGAACCACAATTAAATAATCTAGGAATGAGGTATGTTTTAACTACACTGATGCAGCATTCCTCCTTAATGTAAATGCAGGATCTACTGATGGCTTCTTCCAGCACCCAGGCCAGCTCATCTAGCAAGAGTTTAAGGATCACTACAAGCCACTGCATCAGTCAGTTGAGGGGCATTTTAAAAATCGAAATTATATAGAATTTATGAGCATTTCACAGCCCAAAAAGACAAGCTCCTCTATTATATAACCCACCGATATAATTTTTCTTGAACATTTTGTCCAAAACATTTTTTCACATAGCAGGCCTCCTGTGTTTGAAATTGTCACATTTTAACAGACAGACTGTCTCTATCTCATACAGAAAGTAACTTTTCCTTTTTCCTCTTCACTTATTTAATTGATAGCCACACTTATTTTACAAACAAAAATAAATGTTCACTGTGTCTATCAATCAGTCTTGCTTCAAAAAATAGTTACTCTCCATAAACTGAGACAGAACATTAGGAATGTGAATGGTTTAATACAAAAAGAATGAGAAATGTTATCAAACAGAAATCTTGTCTTTTCCATCTAAATTCTTCATTTAAATATATATATAGCAAAATCTTAGAATTTCAGTCAGAAATATCACTGTCAAAGAATGTTCTTTTTTCTTATTACTGAAGAATTTTTTTTACTTTTTCTTTCTCCTTTCTGAGGAAGTGTACGAAATCTATGGCTTTACACCTGTAGTCTCAAGTCTGTCCATGGTAGCAGTTTTGTACATATCCCTGACTCTTTTGATTCAACCTAAAGCAATAAATCTACTCGTCTTCCTTCAGATATAAGGAAACAAACAGATATAAGTGAACAAACTTGTATCTGATCTGCTGAGGCAAAGAGCACTGTTTTCCCAGGCAGGTCAGTGGTAATTTCAGGTGTGCTTGATTCTTTGAATACCTTTAATAGCTCAAACTGGTCTTGACAGTGCTGCCAGTATAATGTTTGTGAACCACCATTACGGTAAGCCCCATGACTCAATAATAAACCTCATGTTTTAATAGTTTAGGTTGCTGGTAGGAAACATAATTCTGCTTTACAATGTGAGCCACTGCTGCATCTTTGTTTTCTCCCACATTTGAAATGCATTTAACAAAAGAACAATCATGAGTAACAGGAATGTTATTTAGTTTAGCATGAATATGAGTCCTTTTTTATTCATGCTCCAATACCAAGAAGATATTTACAGCATGTGGTTAAATGCTCCTTTTCTTGATTGTACCCATTTCCATCCTAGCAGAAAGACTCTTATCACTTTTTCTGTTGTGCTGATAACCTTCACTGTGAGGTGAAATACCTTTGTACAGCCTCTTCAGTTTAGAACAAGACATGCTGATATTTTTGAAGCTGTTCCCAGGATGCCAGCCAGGGTGCTGATGTATTGCCCTCCTAAGCCACATGATGGGCAGGAGGTCAGGGAGCTGAGCACCCAGCCCTGCACAGGCACAACTTTTTATCAGACAGGCAACCACGTGGGCACTGCACGAAGACATCCTACAGCTCACACCAAGTTTGTCCACTTGGACAGTCCTGATTTGGAATATAACTTCCAAGAAAGAAACAGAACTACTGCACAGAAAAGAATTATTCACTCATTCCTAATTCAAAGAACCCAGTTTAGAACTGATCCTTCTGAAGACTTTGTAGGATTCATGCTACAGGAATCCTAGGAAATTTGTAATATATTAAGTTCTAATTGTGCATGAGGAAGGTTGTTAAACCAAATTAATCAGTAGCCCTCCTTAATACCTTTCTTTTTGCTATCTCTTTTTTTGTTTAGTATTTAACAGCATCTGCAGTTGCAACACTCTCTGAGTCTCATTTCACTTCCATGAAAGTTGTGATAAGATGTCAAAAATGATACTATCCTAACCTGGAATCTGAATTTTACCTTCTCCCAGGGAGTTGGGAGATCCAGCGGTTTCCCACAGGTCAACAATAAGAGAAAAATTACCTATAATTACCAGTAATTACACTATCGTTTATGGAAGGATAAGATAAGCACTCTAGGAAAGTTCATAGTATCATTTTGCAGAAGGAGATGGTGCAAAAATCAGCCTGCCATTCCAACAGTGACCAGTGAAATAAGAGACTGCAATGATCATTACAATCTTGTGTGATACAAGGATCCTCTAAGTCCTGACTTCGTACTACTTATCACACACTCTCTAAGTTGGATCATTTGCTCAGCTGACTTGCTATGCCTGCAAGTTATACAGAAGACAGATGTTGTAAGCAAGTCTGTGAAAAATAAACCAATGTGAACAGCACTCAAGGGAACTAGAGTCTTTTGAGGACTATAACTTTAAAAAATCATTCAGGAATTAGGTAAAATATGGTATTACCGCCATCTGCAAATCCCGTTGCGGTGATGATGGGCACAGCGACCATGATCATACCACAGCTACTCCAGACATACTTCATCAGGAACTGCTCTATCATGATGTACCATAAACGTTTGGACAAAATGAGATTCATTTGATCTGTCAAATCCTTGTAGCTTTTTTGCAGTTGTTTCAATTCTACCTACAGTTAAAATAAAAAAAATCATGTATACAGTGAAATAAAGATACACGTGCAGTACAAGGTATGTTCACATGTGTACATGAAATAATCAGGTACCCAGAGTAGTCACTTCTGCATCACATCTGCCATGTGGTACTTTATGCTCACTGTGCTGCAGTCTCACGGCAAAACTGCACAGATTTATGGAAGTCACTGGACCTGGTTCTTATTTACACCATTGTCCCTTGACAGAACATTGGCAAGTTTTCAAGTCTTTTGAGATCTCTAATATATACAAGAACAACATAGCAGTAACAACAGTTGATTCTAACAAACAAAATAAGATTGATTCCACGTCCTTTTAATAAAGCTGCAGCTGTAGACCTTCACAGCAACTGAAAATTATATTGGAAAGCATGCGGGGATCAATTATCTTCAGTGACTTAAAGTTGCAGAGTTGATTCCTGAAATGCTGCTTCTTTTTGCAAGCAGTCTGGGGAAAAGACAGAATTATCCCAGGAGGTTCAACAAGTCAAAGACAGTTGCAAGTCAATACAGTATGTATTCAGTTCAAGCCCATATATGTGGGAATAGAGAAAACGTTTAATTTAGCTGCACTTAAAACATTATTACAGGCAGCTTTTGAGATTGTGTCTACAAAAATAAATCATTAACATTATATAATCATTGCTTGAACTGAAAGAGTAATACTTCAAGCTGGTTTCTAGCTTTCATTTTCACCTTACATGAAACAACTTTTTTCCCCCAATTGTGTTTGAAAGGTATTACAGCCAAAATTCACTTCTAATAAAAATATGAAGAGTTCCTTAATAAGGTGGCTTTAAAACAAGCTACTAGTTTATGTAACTGTGATTGCAGAAGTACTGTACTTATGCTATTTTAAGACTGGTGACTACATCTTTGCTTGGCTATGTGAAAGAGTGTCAAAGGTTCTAGCGTGCTCTGAGCCATCACAGTTTCCCCCTAGACTTTCTGGTGTGCCATGGTTGCTGTTTCTGCAGGATTAAATATGGTGGTTCATACACATGGTTAGAAAAACAGAAGTCTGGAAAAGTTATTCAGAACAGACTGGGTGGGGGAAAAACAGTGATGTAGATTAGTTTTCTAGATAAGCATAAAATCGATCTGCAAAACCAGAATATTGCCAGAGTTCAAGAGAACTGTGATCTGCTTCCCCCAGACACTGCTTGTGAGACGTTTTTCCTAAGAAATGGGAAGTGCCAAGATATAAACAAGTTTAAATGTCAGAGGAATCCAAGTGCTCAAGAAGGGCATCAGGGGAAGCATGGGTCCACTCCAGCAGTGCAGGAGCGACCCCAGTGCCTCCAATTTCTCTCCCCCTTACCTTGTGCCCTCGGTAAAAGGCAATCTCCTCCACATTGGCAATGATGCGTGAATGTATGAAGCGCAGGTAGCCCTTCTTGTGAGCCTCCTCAGCCACCAGTTTGCCAAACTTGGGCGAGCAGGCTTTGAGCACGCGGGCCGTGGCGTAGACGACGAGACCAGCCAGGACTGTGGGCCCGATGGGGTTGGCCCCCCGGGACCGTGCTGTGCGGATGAGGGTGTAGGAGGTGAGCACAACATCCAGGATGGGCTTGGTGAGGTTGGAGTAGAGATGCGCCACGGACTGCGAGAACATCATGATGTCCTCGGTGAGGGACTGGTCCGGGTTGGCCAGCCGCCCGTCCATGCTGATCACTTTGTAGTAAGTTTGGTTGGCAAAGTAGGTCTCATAGGCGTGATCCACCAGGCGAGTGCGGAAGGCGAGGGCCAGCTTGCACTCCAGGTACCGTATGGTGCTGTTCACGAAAGTGGCTGGGATTGCAATCATCAGCCACTTGATTAACTTGAAGACAAAGCTCCTGGGCTTTTTCTCCACAATGCTCTTCACAATTTTTCCATCGAGGGCGGCCACATAGATGGAGAGGAAGGTCCTGGATACCAGAGCAAACGAGTGGAGGCAGAGTAAGCCCAGCTCGGCACTCACCAGCTTCGGGAAGAACAGTTTGCGGAGTTCCAGCAGCTGCTTGAAGAATTCCGCGTCCACGGCCGGGGAGACTCTGCCCCGGCCGCCGGTGCCGTGCGGGACCGCCCGGCCCCTCTCATCGTGCGCGCCGCCTCTGCCGCTCGCCCGCCTCACACGCCCGCGGATGATGGGGTAGAGGATTTTGAGCCCGTACGCCGCGGCCAGCAGGCACGCAGCCCTCTTCGCGGCGCCCGCCCGGCTCCACTGCACCCGCCGGGCTGCCGCATGCAGCATGTGGGCCATCCTGCCCGCCGGGGCACCGCTACGAGCCGCTCCTAGCGCGGGTGGCTCATGTCCGCTGGGGAGGCCGGTCCCGCCGGGTCTTCATCGGGGCGCAGGGCCCGGCCCGCCGCCGGCCGCCCTGCCGTGACAGATGCCGAGTGAGCGCTGCCTCCCAGGGGCGATGGTGCCTTCAAAGCGCGGC
This sequence comes from Catharus ustulatus, assembly GCF_009819885.2. NCBI lineage: Eukaryota > Metazoa > Chordata > Aves > Passeriformes > Turdidae > Catharus > Catharus ustulatus. The sequence continues at coordinate 15,292,547 of NC_046224.1, read as the reverse complement.
GCGTTGCACAACGCAGCCCCGCGCGGCGCAGCCCGCCCCGCCGAGCACCATTGGCTGCGCCGCGCGGGGCGGCACCGGCACCGGCACCGGTAGCGGCCCAGCCGCTCAGCACCGCCGCCCCGGCCACAACCGCTATCGCTCGGGGCGCGGCCGCAGCGGCAGCAGCAGCAGCACCGGTCGCCCGGCGCTCGGATCCGGGTTCACGGAGGGTTGCCCGGCCTCGGCTGCGGCCGCACCGTTGATCTCCCGGCGCTCGGCGGGTCCGCGCAGCCCGGCCCTGCAGCGCGCCGGCTCGCCCCAGGCTGCGGCCGGGCCCTTTCCTTCCGCCTGCCCTGCGGAGCAGGCTCCGCCTCCGGCCCCGGCCTCGCCAGCGGCGCGGGGGGAGCGGGACGGGGGGCGGCAGCCCCGGAGAGAGCTCGGCAGCCCCGGAGAGAGCTCGGCAGCCCCGGCAGGATGGGCAGCCCGGCACCCCCCCGAGGCTCCCCGGGGCGGGGGGGCTGTACCGCCGGCACGGGGGGCCCGGTGCGGGAGCGGCGCGGCGGAGGGCGGCGCAGCCGGGCCGGTGGCCTCGGATAGCCCCGGCTCGGAAATCGGCCGGGCGGCCGCGGGAGGGAGCCGGGCAGCTCGGCGTCTCCAGGGCAGCGCCTGCACACTGCTCGTCATTTATTTCCTGTCCTCTCGCAGAAAGGAAACCGGTATTGTGTACTGGCAGCGTTACTGGCCCAGAATAACCCCGACCGAGTCGCACGGCCCCTGCAGTAAAACCCGGCTAATTTCACACAAAGCAATCTACAGTAAAGGCAGCAGTCTTGCTGCATTATTTTCTGTTTTCTTAATTACTTATTTCTACTGCTTCACTTGTTTGGAAAAGGAACTCAAATTGCAAGGGGAGAATCAGAGTACTAACATGCTCTGGACCTTTTACACTTTGAAAATATAGTACTAAGGTAACTATGTAAGATATGATAAAGTATGTGATAAATGTATGATAAATAGAATATGTATATAAAAGTATGTTTTTAAAATGCGATATTAGGCGTTTATGGCAGGGGTGAGGAGCCCGGTTTTTTCGCTAAAAATGAAGAGTGAGACCACCTGCCTCACAGTAACTCAGCAAATACTGTGTTAAATAAGTCACATTACTGTAATAAAACAACCCCCCATCGAATAAAGCGCAGTGATGATGTTTAGATAGCAACACAAGCTTCAGGATGAAGGAATGATAATAATTGATTTGAGAGCAAGTGAGGTTTGCTTTTAAAAATCAGACACCACTTACGAAAACATCTATGTGCCCTCTAAAAAGTAAGCCAAGACCAGTAGGACAAGAAGGAAGCAAGGAAGATCTAGTTCTCATTTCTTCCTAGGAGGTTGCAAAAATTCAGCCCACAGTGGTCTGGACAGTTAGGTAGAGAGGTATGGGGTAGTCTTTAAGTGTATTATATTCTTGCCAGTGAGCACAGGCCAGATATCTGGACAGAGGCCCTTCTTTTTTTCCAAAATGCACAACTCAAAGCTTGGAAAATTCAAAATCTGACCTAGTGTAGTACGAAACACATTAAGTTAGTAGGTAAGCCTGATTTCACTGCAAATTATTTTGTCAGTAAAATAGGTTTTTCAGTGCACAAAGATGCAAGATACAGTGGCTAAGAATTGCTTTGCTTACAACTTGTTATTTTTTTAATCATGCTCTCCACTGGATACTTCCCTTACTGGCTTATGTGTAGCACAGCATACTCTTAGATTTTGCCAAACCACAGCTATTTGCAATATTCCATTACTCTAGCATTTTCTTACCAAGGGGAAAGTTCACAGATCTCTTTCAGTTCTGCATGTCTGCTGACCTTTCACTTCACAGGATCCTGGATGACTGAAACTTCTGGTGACTTGGTGGTTAGTGCACATGTACACCCCACAGTCAGATCTGTGGGAACATTTAAGTGAAGCAAATCTAACCACAGTCTTTTCAGTCAATAAAAGGAATGTGTTTCCTTCTTTTGAAAGGATGAAGAAAAGACTGAACTGTTGTTTTAAATACCCCCTTTCTTCTGTTCTTGCTGTCTCGAGAGTTTTGCTCTGCCACAATCCTGCCCAGTAATCCATGCACAAACTCCTCTTTGTGGAGCATGGCCTTAGGTGTTAGGGTTTTTTTTTTACTGCTGAAGGCAGGAATTTTACTACATTTAGTCATAGTAACACTTCTCAATATTACTGGAAAAATAACTGCCGAAACTGCAGTAACTTTGGTTCAGTGCTCTGCTGTCTTCACATTTTCTACTGACTTTATAATAAAATTCTGGTATATATGTAATCAAATAAGTTTGAGTAGCTGAAGCTGTGGAATTGGAGGGATGTTAATGTTAGATCCAGACTATTTGGGAGTTTATCCTTTCTTAAGGAGAAACTTGATTTTTAGTGTCAAGTGACTTTTTTATAGTCATATGGTTAGTTTTCATCGAGTGTATTAAAATAACTTGTGTGCATTTTTAAAATACAGGAACCAATAACTGAGAAGGAAGAATGATATATGGCAGCAATAAGTATCAGGGTGACTAAAGTCCACAAATGTTTGTATATGCAGGAACTAGGGTGCAGTCATGACAGCTGATGCCTCTTCTTTATCTCCTGTTTTGTGCCCACTGTCTCCCACACCAGCACTTCGTCCTTGCACAGCTTTGTGGTTGTGATGAAGGTAGTGGAATTTGAACATGCAGGCTATTACTCAAGAGATAATCTTAATCATTACTCAATGACCATTTTTTCTACTATTTGATTTAGTGAAAAAATAATGTGCAATTTTTTAACCAAAAGACCAAAAGACCATTTATTTGATGTCTTATATGATTCTAACAGAGGGTACAATAGCTGTAACATCAGTCTGCAGTAAACTGAAATTTCTTTGCTGCTTGTGGAGTTATCCACTGTGCCATAAGGACAACAAAATAAAAATTAAAAGTACTGAAAAATAGATATAAATTCTGTGTTTTGAATAATTGCTATTTAGGACCTTTAAGATTTAGATGTGTGTAGGTCATGCATACAGTACATAGTGGTTTCCATGTGGATGAATGTATGTGAAACATGTAACTTCAATCCACACAGTGCTTGTTTTCAGTTACTAATAGTGAACTGTAAATAATGTCCAAAATATGATGTACTGTAATATGGTAAGCTGGGAACATCTCGTTTTTTCATTATTTTTAGCTGTATGTTTGCATAGTGGTATGGAAATAGTAGGATTTCCTTTGAGTCAGATTCAACAGACTATGAACACAGAAGCCATTATTCAGTAAATACCTTTCTCTGAAGTACTTCCAAACTTTCTATTTACTTTAATGTCATCACTTACATAAGTACAGAAATACACCCACAGAATTAGTTTGCAACATCAAAGCACACCAATGGAAAATTTGATGTTTTTATCAGAAAACAGTGATAAGATACCCTGACCTTTGATTTCAAATTTGTGTCAGCAGAAATTATCTGTTTATTTAGAGAAACTATTGGCTATATTCATATACCTCAGTAGAATATTCAGACACCTGTAAATCCTTTGGGATCTGGAGATCTAAGACAAGCAGGACCTTCAGTTTTAATGTAGCTGGTGTCAGTTAATGGTGATACTGGCACTGCCCACAGCAGAGTCAGTGTTCTACTCTGAAAAATGAAGGCAGGAATAAATCTAGAAAAAACATCTCTTTTACTCCTGCACCCCCCAACATGGGATTTGTTGTCATCCTTTTGTCATGCCTCAAGAATTTATTTGAGGATTTGCAGCTGGTATGACAACAAAAAGATCATCTACTGCAGTTTACTTATTAACTCTTATTTGGGAGAATTCTACATACTAAAAAGCAAATAAGCCAGTGCTTTACCAAGTACAGTATTCTGTCTCTAACAGTAACTTTAAGTAGACACCCAAGAGGGCAAAAAATTACAATTTAATGTGATGCTGCAGCTTCATACTTTCCCAACTTCTGGCCATTTTAAGCTGTGAGAATATAGTGAGACTGGGAGGTTTTTCTACTAAACATTCCTTACAATTACTCTTACAATTACTTGTTCAGTCTCTCTTGAAATCCTGTAAACTTACATAAATAGAAACAGCTGACAAGCCATTCCTCATTTCTTATGTGAAGAAATACTCCTTTCTGCTTAATTTGACCCTGACTCCCACAGGCTCCACTTTACATCCACCTATGGCTGTTCTGGAAGAGACATTCAACAGCAGAGCTCACTCTTGCTCACTCTCTTCCCCTCTCCCCTCAGCCTGCAACTTTCCCATAGCACTTAGGAGTTTGTCCGCCTCTATTCCATGTCAATCCCCAGTGCCTGAGTGCATGAAAACAAGAACTAAATAGTCTCTTCCTTCCTTTTTTCATTTTATTCAGGCAGGACCTTCCCTATTATTTCACAACTTCTTTATTTTCTTGAAACCTTCAGTAACAGATATTGTCAACATCCTTAATTAAATCCATCAAGACAGCAGCAATCACTCTTTTCTACATGTGTCCTACAGCAGCTTCCATCTATAGAAGCTCCACTGGCTTTTCACATGCTGGCCTACTATATAATTTCTGCTGTTTTTTTGTGCAGAAGTGAACTTTCTGGATTGCCACAAAATTCTTTCTTTTTAAATTGTGTCACATTTGCTATCCTCTAGTCTCCAAGATTACTCCAAATTCAGGTGGTCCTTTCCACAGTGCTGCATTATGGAGCTCTTCATTGAATACCATTTAGTCCTGGTGCTTTGCTAGTCTTCATTCTGCCTTGGTATGATCATTCTGACCTCGTCTGCTGTTATTTTCACTTTAGACAGATACTCAATGAGTTCCTCAGGAAGGATTCCTGCATTAAGTTCTCCCCAGTTTCCTCATAAATGAATACTGATGCAAAAAGCCTAACTTTTCTGTAACATCCGTGTCTCTTTTGAATGCCCTGTTGTTCCTTGGCCTTGTCCCTTTAGACTTTTTAGCAAGCTTTTGCTCCTAGTTGATGTGAAGAAAAATTATTTAGTAGTTTGGTTACTTTGCCTAGTTGTTTCCCAGTTTTTTTCTGGCCTGTTGTAATTGCTAATTGTATTTTTCTCTAAGTTTGTGTTCTCCTCTGTTATCTTCTTTTTGCTATGATTCAGACTGTGTCTTTACTTCAAGTCTGGTATCCTTCAGCTCTTTCCTAACCCCTTGTAAGGATTTAATTCTCTTAGCTCCCTCTCCTGATCTGCTTTTGACACTGTTCCTAACTGGAGTTTGGCACATCTACAGAGGATTCTTTTGTCTTTGTTAATCTTTATAGAAATACTGTTTTCATAAAGTGAGGTTTTCAGCACACGACTCTGTAACAGACCTCATGCACTGTTCTATATCAAGCCAAGGACAGCACTTTGTCTTGAGAGTTCATTCTGTAAAAAATTATTCCATCTAAATAATCACCACCTAAGAATGGCATCTGCTTCATGCAGTAATATCAACCTACTGGTCAGTGGTACTGTCCTGGCTGGTGGTTTGTCATGTGGATCCAATCCCTTGTTCTTCCCAGCTGGGCATTGAATTTCAACCCTGGTAGATTAGATGCTTCTCTCTGAGCTGGCCAGTTTGCTGTGTTTGGAAACTATTTAGCCAGTCTACAATCTTCTATCTCTCCACCCTTTAAAGGTGAACAGGAGAAGGATTTTTCATCCACTTAATTGAAGGAGATCTGTCTTTCAAGAGGAACTACTTTTAAAAGGGGAAACTGTTTTTAAATCAAGCTTTGTCTTCTGTTTTGAACTTACTCAGACTCTGTTAAGATTTTGCAATATCACAGCTATCTTTTAAAAAGTTCTCTTTAGAGCAAAACCATCAAACAGGTTACTATAAAGTACCACAAGGTCAATGTTGTTTTATTTCTCTACAAGCTGATCTCTCAAGGAAGGGATTGGCATCAAGTATTGACTGGAAGAAGGCCATGCAACTCTGTAAACAAAGTTTAAACACTGCATTTGCCAAAGAAGAGCTTCCACTTGGAACAGAGTCAGGCTTTTTTTAGTCATGCATTCCTAGCCTTAGATAATTAGGTCAATATTTAGGGATCTAAATAAGTGCATCCTGGTATTTAAACGTGCCAGAAATTCTCACCCTGGACAGACATGGGAAAGCATTTTAGTTTCCTTGAATCTTTTATGCAGTTTTCTACAGATGGATTTAGTTACCTAATGCTAGATATCAAGATCAAATTTAAAAAATCAACGTATGTTAAATTAACATTAAAAAAGTCAGTGATGTTGTAAAATACTTAAACCTAACTGTGAGATTCACCAGTTTGGGTTTGTTTTGGGTTTTTTACTTAACATTTATATCTTTAATAACTCCTTCCTTTATAATTAGCACTAGAGTAGGACACTTGCTGGAAAGGGGAAGATTAATTAAGAAACACAAGAACTATTTGAAGTTAGTTCTAAGACATTTCTTAGAAATGCATCTTCTCTCTGTCCCTGGTGAGTATGATTTTACATAAGCAGTGTCTGTTCACTCAAGGGAACATATTTAAGGAAAGAAGCATCTTCAGACCTTCAGGGTACAATAATGCTGCAGACAGAGTCGGCACACACTTTGAATTCACAGTTTCATTGTCTAAATTAGCTGCTTCCTCTGGGTGTGTTGGGACATAGAGTAGCGGTCTAACAAGTGCCCATCAGACCTCCCTCTCTCTTATTTGATTATACAGAAGTTCTGTAAGGACCTACTGCAAGCTGGGTGCCAAAAGTCAACATTTCAACACCAGCATCCCTGGAGAAATGCTTTCTTAGTCTGCTTTGGGCTGCTTTGATATATCTCTTATATCAAGAGCTGCTCTGATATTGAAGAAGCAAGCCAGAGAGAAAAATTCAGGTGCTGAAGGTTGGAAAGCTGTTCTGCATAAGATCCTGTATAGTATTACCTTAACAAAGGAGCATGAAATATAGTTATTCTGAAGAGTGGCTATAAAAGTTAGAAAAAAGGGAAATCTTTAAACTTCAGTCTCTGACAAATAGAGGAAGCCTTTGTTCTATACTTCTGTACTTCACTTCCCAGAGAATCAACTAAGCTTCATGAAACTCATGACTTTTTAAAAATTAATAATCATGTTATGCAACTCTTGAAAATTATTCCATAATTCAGAAATTCAATTATTTAAAACTTTTAAAATGTTGAGAGTCAAGGTAAAATATGCAAACACTGTCAATATAATCATATTAATCTCAGGTCTTATTTCATTTTTTACTTTGCCCTCCTCAAAAAATACGTTTTTTTATTTTATGACTGTTTGAAGGGTCCTTTGCTTTATTTGCAATAAATAATTTGAGGAGGAGAAGATTTATTATGTTGAAAAATAATTAATTGAAGCTGCCATGTCACTTTTTCTGGATTCTAAAAATAACTGCTAACTACCAGATAAAATAACTCAAACAGAAAGAAAATCCTACTTTTTTCCTTTAAATCTAGACAATACTGTGAAAAAGTAAGAGTAAGGGTGATAGAGAAAAAATCATATATAAAAAAAAATGTGAAAGGGATTTGATTACGTTATACACGAAACTACATTTTAGACATAGTATTAGCAAGTTCAACATTTACACGAGATGGACTTGAAAATAAAAATTAGTATTTGAAGTAATGAAATAAATAAATTTTCAGCCTGTCACCTGTCATATTAGCTGTAGAGACACATAGACTTAAAATACAGATCTAATTTATCATGAAGATTTTCACCTAGTGTTGTTACAAGAAACAATTATGCATACTTATCAGATTCTATAAACACCCCTGCCAAATTAGAAGTAATAGAAAGAAAAACATCTTGGCCAATTTTTAATTTTAGACTCCTCATGAACACTCTTCACATTGTTGTACTAATGCTAGTCAAACTTTACTACCCTGGAAAACTTTAGGCTAAAGATAACTCAAGAAAAGAAACACCACGGGAAAAGATTCATATGGAACTTTGATGATTGTTTTGTAAATGGCTGCCTTCACTTGCTGAGATGATAGCAGTGAGTTACAGGGAAGGGAGTGAGTGGAGCTGTGCTGCTGCCAGGATTCCCCGAGTGGCTCTGCATCCCTCCTGGAGGTTAGTGGCATTTACACTCAACAGCTCATCAGGCAGGACCAAGGGCAACAACTCTGCCAGCAGAAAATGCTCATCGCTTCCCCTGTTGTCCCAAAAATACCTGAGAAAGAGCAGGATGGAAGGAAAGTGCGCTCCTGTCCTAAAAATCACAGTGGTGGTAGCGGAGACAAGCTGGACCTGAAAGACAAATCAATTCACTTGGGACAAGACACTTATGACTCCCCTGGGAAAGGGCGATGGCTTTGGCAGCAGCCTGTAAGGAAACACCAGGGGTGGAAGAAGGGCAGCAGCAAGAAGAGCATCGCCTCTTCCACATCCTTATTTGGCTTCCTGCATCCTTCCCCTTTGTCTGTCAATCCCTGTACCACCCTTTCCTTCTTCTCTGGGGCCACGGAGAGCGGCTGCCCTGCCGCTCCCGGGGAGGAGGAGGCCTCGCGGAAGGGCTCTGTGGTGCTGCTGGGAGGCTGCAAACCATCCCTGGGGCAGCCATTGCCTCTGCCCGCACTGCCAGCAGCACGCAGGGCAGCCCTGCCCTCCCGCCCTGCCTCCTCAGCAGCAGAAAATGAACTGGGTCGGTGGCAGTCGGTGAGTGGAACTCTTCAGAGCTGACTCTTCACAGCTCCATGCTGTGCCAGTGTCCCTCACAGACTGGGCACTGCCATGGTGTGTTTAACCACCCTGGTACTCCCTCACAAACCAGCCACGTTGTGCGAGCCATGGTGTCCCTTTACCAACTGGCACACACAGCCATGGTATCTGTTTCAGGCCTCATTTTCCCTCACAACCTGGCATAGCACGGTGTTTGTGACCGAACTAGTCTCTGCACAGAGCAGTAGTGCCACAGTGTGTGATTCAGGCCTGGCGTGCCCTCACAGACCAGCAGGCCATGGTGGGTGACAGCCCTGGAGTGCCCCCTGAGCCAGACTGTGGGAGAAGGTGCAGGTGCCCTCCCACCCCGGGCAGGCAGTCATGTTTGGGCTCAGTGTCTCTCCACAGACAGGGGCTGCGTGAGGCCTTCCTCACGCCCTCACAAAAAGCAGTGGTTACCATTTGGAGAAAAGGATGCACAGGCATTGAGATTCATTGAAACAGTAAAACATCACAAGCTGAGTTGTAATGATAAAGTAAAAAAATAAAAGATAATGTTCTGTTTCTTTGGGTACTGTGCTCTCTGCCAATCTACTAGAAATCTAAACCCCACAGATTTTGTCAGCCATTGGGAAGCAACATTGCTGAGCACAGCTTTGTAATCATCCAGACTCTATGGAGAATCAAACTAAAAGAACACCCAACCGAGCTGCAAGTCTTCCCAGCAAATTGGGTTTTCTGAATGTTGCCTCTGTGAAGCAAGAGGAAGGAGAGTTTCAGTTGGAAGAAACCCCAAAACACCAACCCAAGCTTTGTCCTAAGTGCCTGTCTCCCATACCCTCTGTAAGAAAACTCAGTGTGTAGGAGTATTGCACGAATTTAGCAAATACAAACCAACCTGCTGCTTGCTGATGCTGGTAGCATCTGCCAGGGGTCCTTGAGTGAATCTGGGGTTTACATTTTAGGTATCAGAAAAACCACACATCACTGAGGTTCCTCCTCACTGCAAGGGCAAATGTACACATAGGGCGTTATACACATATGTTTGGAAAGTTTGCTCAAACTTTAAGCAAAAGGTAATTCCAAGGGAATACTCCGTATTTCCAACCCTCACAAAAAGTCCTAATCTTACTGACCTAAGGACTGCAGCCATGCTCACTCTGCTCATGGAACAGTGGCCCTGACTTCCAATTTTATCCACCAAGTCCTGTAGGCACTTCACATAAGACTGTATTTGACAAGTCAGATGAGTAGTTGGAGATGTAACTGTGTCCTATACTGCACAAACAACAGCAACTTGTAGTGTCAATCTATTTTGCCTTCCTGTTTTACAAAAGGTCCCCAGTATTCTGGAAAGTTACAAAAGGGAAAAGCTCATACAATGCTTCTTTGGTTTGTTTGCTAATATAGTTTTGTAGCTCTGTTGCAGCATGACAATTAGGACAAAATAATATATGGACAAAGATTTCTTTAGTTTTAAGAAATTACAAATTGATGAAATGTTCATTGCATTCAAATGACTGAAAGCTTTTTCTGTGTTCTTTTTTCATGTTAAATGTGCTTGATAGCCCAATATAGAATGTGATCCTATCCTTACTGGAGTAAACTGGGATTTTAGTCAAAATTACTTCAACAGAGATATGTTGACTTTACTACCTAAAGGTTTGATCCATTATAACATGTAACATAACATAACATAACATAACATAACATAACATAACATAACAACATAATTCTCTTTGTGTCCTAAACCTCAGAACCATTGATGAGAAATTCAAGCCATGAGTCAAGATTATACTTTTGCTATTAAAATAATAAATATTTGCATTTTTCAGAAGCAGAATCATATTAAAGCAAGAAAGGAGAAAACAAAAGGTAAACAGTTTCAGCCATATTGGATTTTATATTGTCATATAAAAGCTTTAGGGGGTTCATTTAGGTGAAACTTTCAAAGCATTTGGAGTGCGATTCAAAACAGTAGCTCAGTTATAATGTGTTTCCCTGACTTTTAGGGGAAAAGTCTTGTTCTAGATTTACTAAACTGAATTACGACAAGAAGAGGAGGGAGACAGAGAAGGTGTGAATGAATGGATGGATGCCTGTGCCCAATTTTGGTTTTCCTGGATTACTTCTGTTATCATGTTGTGCTGGTGTGTGGGGACACGAGGGATTGCTTGAAGCCTCGTGTGATAACCACGTGGTCAGCTGGCCTAACACACTCAAACACAGCCATTCTGCTGGGCCAGGTAAAAGGATGTTAGGTTCACTAAAGTCCTTTTTCTGACACTTGCAAAAGGAGGATGGCTTATTTGTATTTTTAATCTGAAAGCAAAATAAGGGAATCAGACTTATCCCTGGCAAAGCAGAAGACATTTCAAACAGGGAAGTTAAAGGAAACAGCAAGAGAAAATTACTATAACCATAATAAGTGGAGTCAGTTTCCTCCTCAGCAGCAGGAAAGAAAGGAAGAAGCAGTATAGGGAAGCTCCACCACTGAAGCTGATAGCCTCAATACCCAGAGCAGGTGCACAGGCACAGATAGAGGAAAAACAGGCAATTATTGAAATTAAAACATTTACATATGGGACTGAGGGACCAATCAGCAGCTTGTCCTCAAGGAGAGGAGGCCCTTGAACTCTCTGTTTTCTCAGAAATTACTGGTCTGAGCCACATAATTTATATTACAGCTATGTAATTTGCTTCAGTGGAGAGGGAAAACAGAAGACAGGATTGGTTTTAGTCATGTAGCATTGAATTTAAAAACTGGTAATTTTGTAATTGCTGTTATACAAGTATTAGTAATTTAGTAATTTAGAGGGGATGGGGCAAAAAGTATCTGGGGCACTGAAGGGAAGTGGTTACATTTTGGGTGTGTGAACCCTGAAGTAACATGAATTTTGAAGTGTTGATTTGTACACAGGATGATTTCACCTTACTGAAGATACTCTTCTTAACAGATATTCTCCATAGATAATATAATCCTGGGAAGCAAAAGATAATAATAAATTATACTAAAAATATACGAACATGTTAAGTACATTAGTTACATGTCAGTAACTAATAGTAAGTAAAATGTCAGTAACTGCAGTCATGAGAAGAATTACATTTCAGAAGAAAAGTCAATGCTTTTTTTTTTTTTTGGTTTTGGCATAGCTTTCAGTTTTCAACATCCTTCTTTTGTTTAGAAAAAAAACTTACTGGGTTTACTTATTCATCTGCTATACTTAATGATTTAAGGATGGTTATTAATAGTCTCTGCAAAATGGAAGTGTTTGCTTCCTATATTATTGTCCTGATATATTCAAAGCATCAGTCGTCAGTCACATTTATTTATTCCTTGTAACAAAAAAGTCTTTCTGACTTCCTAATCTTAGAGACTTTTCTTTTTTACTTTTTCCTCCTTTTTTTTTGGTCAGAAGACTATTTTCTTTGTCAAGAGAGACAAATTTAGAGAACAATAAACTCTTTGTGTTGTTATAGATGGCACATCTAAATGTACGCAAACTTACTGATTTATTTGCTTATCTTATATGCCTCCTGAAAAGCTCTTTCAATTTTTTTTAGGACTTTGTCCTTGCCACATTTGGTGTCTTTCACTTTAAGAAATACTTTTAGTGGTTGTACACAAAGTTTGAGAAATGGGCATTTAAGGACTAAATTTTTGGCATCAAGAAAACAATTATTTACTTTGAATATGACCAAATTATATTTGCATTCTTTTTCAAGGCAATAAAAATAAACTAAGAGCAAATGGGACATGAGAATTCAGAGATATTTAACCATGTGCTTTTATATTAGGAACAGTTTGCTAAGTCTTGCTTGCTGATTTCAAAAGAATTACCTATACTGGTAATGTGTTGAAGCTTCTGTCAAAAACTTATTCTGTCCTTTAAAAAATTAAGGAATACTTTGAAAGAAAGAAACTTAAGTCAAAAATGAAGCTCCTGGAAGTACCATCTCCTAAAAGTTCAGCTGTCAGTTTGGATCTTCTTAATCTATATGTGGTTAACCAGATAGCAACCAAAAAAGACAACACTGGTAAGTTTTGGGCATTCTGACTTCTCAGAATTAGTTATTCTTAACTATTACTGCTGTTATTTTAGCTCTTGTTCTTCTATTTACAACTTAACCCTCAAGTAAGTGTTGCTTTATTTTTAAAATAAAAAACTGTACATAAATACAAAAAGTTATGACTGAATAAAAAGGCAGAGCATAAGAGGAATCAAAAAACCTTGGCTCCTGCCTACTTCACCTTTAAAGTCTTGTGCAGTGTCCTGGTTCCTGGCCTGGCCAGGGTTATTTTTTGCAGTAGCCAGGACAGGCATGGCCAGGACCCTGAGGTGATTCTACACTTCCTCACATCATGCACAGGACTTCCATCCCGTGGGGTAGCAGGAAGCAAGTGGCCAGAGAGCATTGTGCTCCCTGTGGCGAGCACCTGCCTGTGAATCATCACTCTTAATATAATTTCTTATTTCATTGCTGTCTCCAGTAAATTGTCCTTATCTCAACCCACGATCTTTTCATTTTGTGCCTCCAATTCTCCATCCTTCTGCAGAGGGGAGGGAGAAGGAAAGGGAGAGGGAGATGGAAAGGAGGAGAAGGGAGAAAGAGAGAGTGCCACATGGTTTGAAGTGTTTCAGTGGGAGCACTAAATTGGAGGATACCATTTTTAAACCACTACACACACTTATTATCTTCCCCATTCTATTCATTAATTTTACATCACATCCATTTCTTTTCCTCTTTGCTGTTGAATTAAGTCCATTTCCCATCCATTTCCTTTTTCATAATTTTGGTGGCATTTGGAATAGTCTTGTCAGTTCCACCCAGATTATCTTTCTTAAAATCCATTATTAAACTTCTTGGGTAACATCACAAAATCATGAGTCCTAGCTCTTTAAATGTAGATGTGGTATTTAAGGATATGGTTTAATGGTGGACTTGGCAGTGGATTTAATGATTGAATTCAATGATCTTAAAACTCTTCTTCAACCTAAATGATTCTTGTCTTCTGTGACATATTCATAAACCAGATTCTGGAACATTTTTTTTGTCCTAAGCTCAGAAGAGTAGAAGATGACTGAGGAAGGCAACAGAGCCTGTACACACACAGTGGCTGACTAAATAATTTCATCCTATTGTGCCATTTAGATTAAAGTTTTTATATTGTTTGTAGCAAAAAGAGAAACTAATATGATTTTAAATGGATTAAGAAATCTAAAACAATAGGTTTTGTACTCTAATGAAAATTAAGAGTAGGAACCCCAGGAACCTCAAAACTTTCTCCAAGCCCAGCACTGACATAACATACATTCATTGCAGAGAACATGAGGAAGCCAGTCCACATTGATATCAGTGAAGATGAAAAGAAACCTATCAGAAGACATAACTTAGAGCTTCCCATGTCACCCCTACGTACACAGCACAAGTCAAATTTAGATGAACTCCAGAGCAGGTACTTGATAAAATAGGCAATAGTTATGCCATAGTGAGATTCTGGGAGAAGTATTTCATGATAGTCTTAACATTTGGGATATTAAGAACACACAAACATACCATTGCAAACAGTGAAGTTTCACAACAAATTCTGTCAGTCCAGTGATACTCATACTGTGAGAGAGTAATTAATAAATTCTGAATAAAAAACTGCACATGAAGCTGAGAGATTTTTTGAAATCTTTAAAAAAGATAATGTGTGTACCTCATGTCAGGTACATACACTAAGTTCATCCCAATGGGCAGGTTATTCAAACAGCATATCCCACTTACACTGTTTTCCCATTCAGTTTTGGACACCCTAAAGTGACCGACTCACAGACAGGCTACTCATAATTGCCTAAGACTCAGTTGTTTTAAGATATGTGGAAAAATATTCCTAAATTATTTTGAAATTAATACTAAGAATATTTTAATCTTTTGGATCTTGTATTTCTTAGGCTGTTTTTATTCATTTTACAAGGTTACAAAAGCAAGTTTTGGACAGCAGGAGACAGCATCTCTCAGAAAAAGTAAAATACCAACATAATGTAAGTTTATTGTTCTTATGATGTAAGACTAAAAATATGCAGTAATTACTGTATTTTTAAGTGTTTTTTTCAGAGTGGCAAAATCTCATGGATACTGAAACACATGAAGTCTCCTTTCTCTTTAAGATTATACTGATAAATTATTTTCCTGCTACTGCCTACATATTTCTTGAAAAAAAGCTAAAAATGTATTTATATCCATCTCTCCTCAGGATAGCATTTGTGTGCATGCTTCAGATTAAGTAGGTACTTACATGTTTCCCTGAAATAAGCCCTTATTGCCTTAAATTTTTCTAGTTATACTAGAAATGTTATACTAGTTATACTAGTTATACTAGAATGTAGAAAATTTTCTCTTCTTTGTGGTTTATGTGCAGAAATGTAGAAGATATGAAATGGCTTGATTACTTTGAATATTATGTTTAAACCAAAACAGTTTTAGATAAATAAAATATCTCTTTGTTATGTTTTGTCTAGCTTTCACAAGTAATGGAATTAGGTTATGTTGATTCTAGTACGGAAAATGAAGACAACATGGCAAGAGTTTTTAGTGCTTGTCCGTTGTCCTCCTCTGGTTTTCAGTTCTCTAACCATACACAGCTATCAGAAGAAAATTTCAACACAAACCTAATGGGCAACATTTGGGAACAGACCCATGAAAAGAAACTGCAAAACCAGGTTTGGTTAATATTTTACTTCCATGGAATTATTTTAAACGAAATTCCATTTATTTGGTGTGTAAAACTAGTGTAATGGTAACGGTAATTATGATTGATCAACAGTTTTTGTAGGCTGGTGACAATGAATATTCTGTATATATAAATATATTTATTTTATTGTTCTGAAATAAGGATAACTGGAGCTTTTATTTACTGAGCTCTCAGTATTGCTGATATCTGCAGAGAGAGAACTAGTCATACTGGTGGCTTTCTTTTGTTTCTGGATTGTAAATTTGGTTAAAGAAAACTGAAATATATTATAGTTAGAAATACAGCTTTCTTAAACATACAGTTAGTGTAACTAGTGGGTGTTGCATGATCCCAGGTGATCCCATGACCTAGTTTTTTATCTTTTAATGTCTCAGTAAGTAACATAGTTCTTACAGTATTCTCAGTACTCTGCTGTTTAACTCTTTACTTTTAAGAAACAATTGAAAGTTATTTGTTTTGATGCATATTGCTATTTTTTCTTTTTCTTAACTTTGTGATTCTTAAAAGAATCATCCTTAGAAAAGTGATAGCAAATATAATATGCTTTATTTTTAGCAAATGTATTATTCATTGGAAATAATAAATTCTATGTGTTTCACCGATGATATTCTGAAGTTTTGAGGTAAGTGAGGTAAAAATGCTCCAAGAGTTTCATAAGGGGAGATGATGGGTTGTTCAGGGAATGAGTAGGCCAAAACCCACAGGAAGCTGACCTGAAGAACAAAAGAAGCCAAAGAAATATGCTTTCAAAGCACAAGGACAATCCACCTCTATTTGCAAGAGTGTGATTAGATTCTGGAGGCCAGTTTGGCTGAATTGAGGAACTCCTGACTGAGGTCGTGCAAAGAGGAAGTTGCAAGGAGGGATGGGCAACCCAGGAAGAAGACAGGAGCATCCCCTCAGCTTGGAGAGGTGGCATTAGGATGGTCAGAGCTGAAAATCACAGTGGGTGAGAAGAACAGCAAGGAGGACTTCTGTAGGTGTCATCAAAGGAAGGAAACCAAGAAAAATGCTGTCCACTGCTAAATAGAGTTGAGACTTACTGACAAAGGACATGGAAAAGCCTGAGGTACTTAAAAACTACTTTGTTTCAAGTGTTTCAGACAGGAACTGCCCTCTGGGTCATCTTAACATGCAGTCAGGAGGTGGGGGGAGTTATATGAAATGGTAGGTAATAAGTTAGAGAATCCATTGTAACCTGGACATACAGAAATATATGAGACTGGACAGAATCCAAGCAAGCATATTCAGGGTGCTGGACGACACCACTGCAAGGCAGATATTCATCATCCTTGTAAGGCTGTGGTGATCAGAGAAGCTTCCCAGTGAGAAGAAATACAGAAGTGCTATGTCCATCTGCAAAAATGTAAGCATGATCTGGGGAAGCATCATCTCACCTCTGTCCCTGAAAGGATTAAGCTAAGTGCCCAGAGGCAATTCCAAGGTACATGAGGAACAAGAAGGTGTCTGCAAACAGCCATCAGATTTTCTGAGGTCATGCTCTGTCTGGTGGACCCAATTGCCTTCTGTGATAGAATTAGTAGCTCTAGGAATTAGAGAGAACAGCAGGCATTATTTACCTTCACTTTAGGAAGGCTTTTGACAAAATTTCCCATGGGATTCTAGTAGCCAAAATGAGCAGCTATGAACCAGATGAATGGTCAATAGCGTGAGAAAAAAACTGTTACTGTCCCTGTTGGCTAAAGTTTGTTTGGCAACAGTTGGGCAGTAAGGAGGTTTGGGCTTCTGCTGTAAAGATATAGAGAAATAAAAATAGTGGGAAAATATGTCTATTGTTTGCAAACCCAAGTTGAAAGTTTTAAAGACTGTAACAATTATGTATATTCACAGTTTAACAGCTATTACTGTTTTCTCAGCCAGGAAAGAGCTTTGATCAAGACCCTTGGAATACAAAACCGCCAAGCCAGTGTATTTTCAGGAAGTCTGATACAATGCCTCAGGAACTGTTTAAGCCATTTGATAGGTAGGCAGTGATTTTACATTAATGAGGAAAGTAAACAGTCAAGTTTAATTAAGAAAAATACTAAAATAATCTGAACCTTTTTGCTACTTGTTTTTTCACTGACTGTTTTTCAAATAGAAATTGAAATCAAATGAAAATACTACACATAGAAAAGTATTTAAATTTGCTGAAAGGCCGCAAAATCCGAATTTTGGAACAATGATCTATTTTTTGCAACGTCACACACATGATAGTGTTGCAGAATTCACCTTGAATGATAGCACAGCTATACTAAGAGGCCACAAGGGGAAAGGTGGCCCAGGTGTTATTAGTGGGGAAGCTGCCCCAGGTGTTATTAGTTCTGGGCACTGTTGCAAGTGCTTTGCTGATGATCTTGATACAATAGCAACTGAGCATCTGCACCTACATTATTTATACTAGGGATTCCAGGAACAAAGCATTTTTCTTCCCTTCTCTTTCACATGTGATCCTACTATAGCTTTCTTTTTTCCCTATAATTGATTCAATAATACTTCTATGAGTACTACAAAATGGCCTCCTGACAGTGGAACAGAAAAATTCTATGCTGAATCAGGATTACTGATCTCAAGTACAAATTAAAGTCACTTGTCATGGGCTTTCAGTATGGAAGAGAAATATACTCTTAAGCAAACTCCTTTTATGAATGGAATAAACTATCTTTCTCTTTATTTATTTTCCCCCCTTTTCTTTTTCTCCCTGAAGCGGCTGCCTTTGGTCAGCTGGTGGAGCAGCAGTGACATACTGTGGCTGATTTTATAAATCACAGTTCCCTGTCCAGGAGGGTGTGCTCCATGGCTTTGTATATTTGGAGACATTAACAAATAGAACCCCTTTTAAATCAATCCTAGTATAAAGTAGATCTAAAATATAAATAAAATATACACTTTTTCAGTTGAAATACTGTATATTTAGGACAAAATCAAATGTAATGAGCAGTGAAGTTTTTGAGATTTTTATCATCAAATCATCATAAAGTGTTGTGTTAACTGTCAGTATTCTGCTTATTTGTGTACTCAGCAAAACGTGGTTTTTTTTTTCTTTTCTACCCCTGTTACACCTCATTGCCTACCCCCAGGCCAGACCACATGAATTCTGCCAGGAAAACTCCAGTGATAATAGCCAGTAATGAATCAGAAAACTGTGAAGGCATAAAAGAACCAATATTTGATGTTCTGAAAGAAACTGCAGAACTGAAAGGTCCCCAAGATGGAAGTGGCTGTTCCTTTCTGGCACTATTTGAAGATGAGAGTCAACCAATCCATAACAATCCTTCCACAAAGTGTTTTAATCCTTTTTCTAACCAAAGCAATACTGACATTTTTGTCAATGTTTCTGATGTTAGAAGTCAAATTACCAGCAGAAATTATTCTTATGACACTAGAAGGGTTTATCCTGCAATCAATACAAAAGGAAATTTTGTAGACAGACACCTTGAAGGCATTTTCACAGCTCCAGAACGGGTTTTCCTTAAAAGTACAAGTACAAGCTACAAGGAAACCAGTGGACTTCATAAAACCCACCTGCAGAACTGTCATGAGGGACAGCAATACTTCATACCCTGTGAAAAGAAAGAAAAAAGAGCAAACCTTGAAAAAATTGGTGCGTGTCATATTTTAAGGACATATCTTTTGGGTTTTATTCTCATTTTAAAGATGTATGTTCTTATAACCAGAGATACATCTGCCCTAACTGAAAACGTCATGAATCTTCAGAATGCAGTCATATAATTTTAAGTCCAACTATTTAAATTATTTTAAAAACTTGACAGAAACTTTTATATTCAAATTGTGTTTATTCTATTGCATTTCAAAACCAAATTTCAAAGGTTTACTTTTTTTAAATTTTTAGGGATATTTGCTTATCACCATGATCAGCAGAATAGCTTAAAGGAGAATGTGCAGAATTATTCAAGAAAAGAAAGGTAAGTGTCATGGAAATTACCAGTCTATTAACCAGTGATAACTGCAGTGATAACCTTGCTGAATTGGAGAAATCCTGCTTAAAAGCACAGGAAGACAACATTCTAAACAGCGTTACTGAAGATCCCAGTTTTCTCAGTGAAGACAGTACATACAATGTGAGTAAATTTGTACACAGGTAAGCCCGTTATACCTCTATGTATCTGCCCATAATAAGTACACAAAAATACTTCTCCATGGGACAGTTTGTCATTCCTGAAGTTAAGCTGTTGGTCTGGCTTGTCCTCTAAAATACTCTGTCTCATTCCACTGGCTACAAAGCAAGTAAATGTCTTCCCTGGGCTATGTGAGTGCTCGTGTTTTACTAAAGAATTGTTTTTTAAAGACTGACACGTGGCACCTTCCATTTTACAAAACAGTATTATCTTCTGTCATTGCTTGAATTCCATTTTGCATTTCAACAGACATGAAGTTTATTAAAAACATACTCTTGGCGTTAAATCTCAGGTTCAGAGAGAAGTCCAGTGATCTCACTAGTGGGAATCATGTAGTGGTTATTGAAGACAAAATAAAAATTGAAGAGTCAACAGTAAGGCCTTTAACTCAGAAAGAAAATAAAAATACAGGGGGGAAACCACTTATCAGAGAACTTTGTGTTTGCATTCCTCAGTGATGACAAGTCTGTGAAAGAAACAGCCTGGAATCAGAACCATCTCTTTGTATTTGAAGAGGTAACTTTTAAAAAGATGTAATTTTTTGTCAAACCTCCTGTTTGCATGATTCTTTTGAGCTGGAGAAGGATTGTCCACAACAGTTAGAAACTGAATATAGCTTCATTGAATTAACTACCATGGAAGCTTCTTTATATAAGGAATTCAGAAAGAACTGCTGCTAGTGACAGGGTTCAAATAGATGTCCCTTTGAGGTCCACATGGTTTCATTCACACCTTAGCTGATGCCTGGAAGACATAGAGTATTGTACCCATCAGCACTTAGGATCAGGTTCTGCAGGCAATGCCCAGACATTCTATGCAGGATGCTTCAGTATTATAAAGGAGCTTTGTGCCAGTATACACATAAAAAGTGTTTCAGATGTCTTACCTGTAGAAGCCACATATGGTACAACTCAGGGGTAAAAATACCTCTTAATTTGTGGCACAGTGCAGGGACTCCTTTATCTAATATGGAAACTGAATGTTCCTCACTTAACCTGAGATTCTGATGGAGCTGAACCCTTACTATTAATATCTTTTTATTTTTAACAGTTCACAACAGCACACGAGAAAGGGTATAAGTTTGGAGTGAGTTCATATCTTCATGAGATGGAGATGGGTTAGTACTATTTATACATCATCCTTTAATTTTTTTTTCTCTACATGTGAAACTGAAACAGTTACTTTTAAAGCCAGGGGGAATGGTCATTTTAGGATGTTAACTTTGTTGAGGGCTTGTATTTCTGATCCATGCAGTAATGTAAAAAGACAACTAGCATTACCAGGTAACTAAGAATTAGCTGTGTTTGCTTTTCCTTGAAGAGATAGTCTCTTCCACTAGACTATATGCTGTCACTCCACACGTGGACAGAGGGAGTAAGCTAGGCAGTCCTACATCCTTCCTACTTCCTCAGTAGCTGTAGGGTCAGCTGTGCTGCATTTCAGAGCAGATCTCTCAGGGGCCTCTAAGAGAGAAATATGTAACTTGTATGACAGCCAGTGTGCACATGGAGAATGCTGTGTTCTCTCACAGGCTGTGGTCTCCAGAGTCCCTCCTCCTTTTGGGTAGCACAGTTCTGCTGCTGATTAACAGCACAGCTGAGGCTTTGGGGGACCTATATCACAAATTCTGTTAATACATGTTGACTTGAGAAGCGAACTGGCTTTTGCCAAGAACTAGATTGACTGTTTTGTTCTTTAAACAGTATCTTAAAACTGCATCAGAAAGAGTAAAGTTAAATTCTACATGGTGTACTCGAGGTTTGGATCTTTGGGGAGTGTTTGGTGAGTAACCTTTCTTTCATTTTCATCTAATTTTTCAAGATGTGGAGTCACGACTCAGCAGCCATTCTCACAGTTACTCTCCAAGGCAGACTGAGAGCTATTTGAGCTCTAGTCCTGACGCAGTGAGTAAACTCTTGTGGGCTGACAGGGCTTTATTTGAATCATATCTCTATGCCTGAGTGAACCTAAGGGTGGATGTAGCTGAAATCTCATTTTGTTTTGTACAAGATAAATACATACTTTATATATGATGAGGACAAGAATTATTAGCTGTAAATTTTCCTAAGTAGTTTTACAGACCTGTGGTCTGTTCTCTTGATCATGACTAGCCTTGTGGAATTACAGTAGCATGACTGTGAGAAGATGCTAAGCAATATTCTATGCTCTTCCTGTATATATAGCTGCCTTACATTACATGCCTGTAAAGCAGAATGATTTGACACACAGTGTTTTCAGTCATTCTTGAACACAAAAATGCCATAGTGTGAGAGTATAAATTGCATGTGAGAGCGAAGGTCTGCCTTGGCCACCTTCTCTTCACCAAGAGCCTGAAGGAACAAAAAACCCTGCAAACAACCAAAAGCAGACAGTTCTGGCTTTTTTGTTCATTGTTTAATATTATTTAAATATTGTTTTATTGTTTATTTTCACTTAGTTATTACCAAGTCATTACTTTAGTCCTTAGTTACTGAACTATTTGAACAGTTGCACAATTCTGTTTAAACAGTCTGAAGAAGAAGACACAGACAAAACGAAGGAATATCTGAACAAACAGTCCTTCAAGGCACATGATGCCAACCTATTCTCAGGCTCAGCAAGCAGAGAGGCCCCCAAGAGCTCTCACACTCGAAGTGTGGGTATGCAGCCCAGCAGTTTTTCTGGTAGAGAAGAAGCAAACAATCTTCAGGAGAAAGACTCTAATTTTTGTGCCGCAGGGGAGGAAAATAAAACCCACAGAGCCGTGTCTCAGGGCCCAACACACTGCGCCCTTAAGAGGGAGCAGCATGTCACTCGCAGCACCAAGCGCGATGTTTGGTCACAGACCGAGGGCTCTGCGACAGAAGTAGAGAAGGTGGATGTGGGCACCCAGTGTGGCACCTTGAGGGTGTGCAGCTGTGGGGGATCCCTGCCCGCTGCCCGCAGCCCAGGGGAGCAGGGCAGTTCCCCATCTGCCCAGCCCGCAGCTGCTCCTCCCAGCGCTGCCCGCGCTGTGCGGGAGGCGCTGCCGCCCGTGGGCACCGGCAGCGCGCCCGGGACAGACGCCTTCTCTGAGGCCGAGTACCTGAGTTTGGCTGGCAGCAGGACTCTAGAGGTGCTGAGCTACATTGATAAAATGAAGGAGAGAGATAAGCAGTGATCAGCTATAATGGCATAGTTTTGTCCTGTTAGTGTATTTTGTTCAGTTGGCATATTCTGACTTTTCTAGCATGGTTAGGCAAAAGGTATTTTCACTGTTTGTTTGCTTTAGCTACCGATAATTATGGATTTCTGTCTACCTATTGCTATCTCAAAGTATGGGTTTATATAGATACCCAACTATTAACAAAGGATTTTACAATAGCCTCGTAAATACATACATTAGGAATTATATTGTTTTCCTCACCATATGCTCGTAGGATTCTGTAGTTTGAAATTTACTGACTATGTTTCTTTTAAGGTAATGGGAAGGTGTTGTTCTACTTCAAAACATATTTCGTGTGGCTCTGAGTTCGGAGCCATTGTCTGATTCTTACCCATTTCAACAGAAAAACTTGCCTTTGTCATGTGTTCATACTAAACACAAAAATGGGAAACAACAGAAAATGTACATCTGCACACATAAAATAAAATGTAATTTTAAAAGAGCTAATTTATTAATATTTTTAAATGTTCCATTTTCCTTCCACAGCAGATCCATTCAATAATTTTCTGGCTGTTAATCTAAAAAATCTTCCATGTGTTTCTGTATTCTGTCTGCAAGTTGAAAAACTGAACTACTTGCCTCTTCATTTCAGTATTTGTGTGAAGCTAAAAATAAAACAAATAAAAGGTTCTGATAATTTTGTTTCTAGGTTATATTCTAAAAAGTTCCTGATAAAGGTGTCAGGGAGACTCAGTGTTACTAACGTACTTACAGATCCATACACCTTCACTTCTCTAGAGATCTCTCTCTATCTTAACTATGTGTGTATGTGTATGTATATATATAAAAACTTAGGTGTGTGTGTATATACACATACCTATGTACATATATAAATGTGTGTGCTGGCATTAGCCAGCTGGCTGCATGTAGAGTTCCTCTTCTTCACAAACTGGGCTTGGGCAAAAGCTAAGCCAGAGACTTCCTTAAACAGAACAGGAGATTTGCCTCTAGAAGGTTAGTATGTTGTGCTTTCCCCTTGGAGTCTGCTGTTAAAAGATTAGCTGCCCTTATTCCCACCAAATCAGGGTTTTTTCTATGATTTGTAGAAGGGCAAGTGTCACCCAGCCTGGATGAGACTCATCCCTGTTCTTTGTCCCTGTTATCATCATCAAACTAGTGGCTCTTTTTGCTGCTGCATTTAATTTTTGACGCTAAGAGCCATTTTTAAAAGAAGGTCTACATTGCTCAGCAGTTTGTAGGTTTATGGCTGTGCTATTTTAAAAAATAGCTGCTCAGAAATTTCAGTGGGCTTTTCTGTACTTGGAAGGGAATAGCATTGTCTTTTATATATATAAATTGAATACATAGGAAGTGGTTTGCAGAATCAGACTTCTGAACCGTGTGACTATCACTTAGCCAATTCACTGCCCACTTCCTAAGGCTTGACATAAGCAGATTTTCTTTTTTAGGTTGTCACAATTTATTGTCAAAGCAAACTTCCTAGTAATTTTTTTTAAGCTGCAATATTCATCTTCTTCACAGGAGATATAATTTATTTGAATAACAGCTATAATTTTCTGTAAGCTCAGCTGTTACCAATGGTTTCTAAAGCATAGTTTTTCACTCAGTATGACAAAGTCAATTCAGATTGTGCCACACCAGCAGCAGCCCATGCTGGCTTGAATGTTGCTTTCCCAACAGTCCCTCACACCTGGTGTGTACCTGCCAGCCCTTGCCGTGGTGTGTGTCCAGCTCCCCAGCCTCCCCCACAGCTGATGTGTCCCCAAGGCACTTGGCCTGCCAGCCTGCAGTACACTGTGGCAGAGGCCAGAGAGTGGCACATTATAGCTAAAAGCTTCAGCACTCTATGCTTTAGACTGAAGGGGTTTTATTACCCAAGCAGATGTAAAATTGCCTCATGGCCAAAGAGTTCTTTGGTGACTGGGTTAGAGAGGTGACCAAATAGTGATGAACTGCCATTAACTTGCAGTGGAAGTTCTGCTCCTGTTTTCTCTGCTGGTGGCATTGTTGCTGGGACTTGTAAACCACGGTTAGTTTTACACAGAAGCAAGTTACCCACGTTCAGGTAGATGCTCTGCAGATCTGCAGAGCTGGCCTCTGAGCAGACATATTCCAGTCTGTGCCTACGAACCTATGGGACAAAGAAGGCATGTTGGAACACAGGTGGGAAAACAGGGACAGTTGGACCACATGGATATATTTGTGTGGGGTTTCAAATGCTCTTTATTAAGATATTGCTCATATTTATAATAGTTTAAAGCCTCTTAGTGGGTATTGCTAATTTTCACTTCAGCCACTGGTTTAGAAGCTCTCACAATCTGCCCAGTTCCAGCCAGGTTTCGGCCTGGACTGCAATGAAATTCCACTGCTCAGTGCCAGAAACTCACCCTCTGACTGGGGTGACGTAAGAGTTGCATACATGTCTCTAATGCAATCATTCACCACTGGGGATATCAATCTCTGTAGATAATCATGTTTAAAAGCCTTAGGATGAGAGTATATAAATTCAAATTACATTCCTATTTTCACCTGTAATTGCAAAGCAATCAGAAGAAAGAAAACTATCTTTGCCATGGTTTGTGTGCTGGCAATGATGACGAATAAGGCTGCATACTCTTTTTAGCCACTAGAGAAGTATTTTCAAGTATTTACATTACTATTATTGCATTAAAAGAGACTTGTGCTTTCACCCTAGCTCAGCACCAGACTGCCCCTCTGCTCAGGTGTTTTCTTTACCCTGATTTTTTTATGACTTCAGGGAAGAGCTGAATTTGGTTTAATAGGAAGTAGTAACCTCAAACTGTGCTCTCTTCAGCTGATAATTCAGCAGCTGATGCTATTAATCCATCAATATTTGTAGCCTACAGTAATGGTTGTCATCTCATAATGCATTCAGGCACCACCAGCTTTCTCTGAGGCACTCCTTTCTTCTCCATGTCATTCTTTGTGGCAGTATGCGGAGCCTCCAGGTAGGCCATAGAAATACACATTTTTAACTGTTTGGTAAGCATCAATTATAAGTAGAGTTTTTTGGGGGAAAAGGACAGAAGGGTACCTGTAATTAACAAAAAAACTAGGAGTGTTTGTTCATCAGTGGCAGTCAAATGCTTCTAAACACAGATTGAAAGACTCTCACTGAAAATACTACCATAAACTTCAGTCAGAATCAGTTTTAATATGAAGCTTGTAACTTTATTTCCCTCTAAAATCATCCCTAATTACAGTAACATGCAAGGTAAGGTTTTCTGGGCAAGCACCGAAAGAAGTTTGGTCATTAATGGGCAATTTATTGCTGGATGTTCTGCCAAGAACCTCCACAAAATTCGTAGAAATTCTTATTTCACTTTAATGAAGGATTATCATTATAGGAAATGAGAGCCTTAAGTCTTCATACAAGTAATTATTTATCTGGTAGAAACTGTGATTTGGCTTTTTCTAAGGGTTTTAGCAGGTAGCAGATTGAGGGAGGATGAGGTTTCCTGGAAAAAATATTTAACTCTCTGCATCTAGTGTCTAATCTGTCCTCAAGAAAGACAACGACCTTTCTGCAATGCTTCTTCAGTTTCTTCTCCCTGACAGCCTCTGATGAGTTAGGGGTGACAATCTCAGCCACCCAAATCAGAGCTTGCTTCTCCAGGGCTGGCGATGTGGAACTCCAGCCACGTCTCTGATTCTCTGAGCTGAATACTGAACGTTTGCCCCCTCTCCAGCCTTGGTGCAGTGACTCCCCACCCTGGTGGTGCTTGCCCTGGATGTGCAAGCCAACACAGTGAGCTCCCACACAGCACACGGTGCTGATACACCAGCTCTGTGTGAGGTGATGAGGGATCTTGGGCCCAAGCACAGAGGGGTGGAGAGTGAGTGAGTCAAGACAAGGCAGGAGGCTGAAAGAGTCCTGTTGAATTATTTAATAGAGCTGAGAGAAAACATGTCCAAATCAACCATTTGTGCCCGTTTGCAGAGAAAGTGCTGTGATTTACTGCCAGTGTGTCACACTCAGCACATGGGTGCTGGCCTGGCCCAAGGACCCAGAGCTGTGATTGATTATAGGACAAACCAATATGTCTTATTGCAGAAGATTTATTTAATTTCCTGGGCTGGAGTCATTATTGGGAAACAGGAGGTCTGTAAGGAGCTTTGCTCTCCAGAGAAGCTACACTCCATGCAAACAAATGAATTTTTGGAGAGCCCCAAGCCAGCTGAAGCTGGCAGAGATCTCCAAGCTTGCCCAGGGCAAGCCCCACTCATAGCAGGGCCAGCTGGAGCAGGATACTTAGGGCCACAGCCAGCTGTTATCACCAGACACCCAGCCTGGGGCTGGAGGAAGGGGAGCTGTAGGTGTAGGGGGAGGGAGGCTGGGTGCTGCTGCTGCCCTGCCCTGCTCCACCTCCTCAGAGCACAACTCCTGCCTCTCTTGCCTTTCCTCACCCACATTTCTGTGCAGTAATGAAGAGCAGCAGTATTTCCCCCCAACACCAGCTTATCCCTGAGTGCACAGCCATAGAGCCTCCTCCAGGAGCCCTGCAGCCTTGGGCTGCACTAACTACACGCACCCATCACTCTCCCACCAGGGACTGTGGGGGTCCCAATGCCCCCAGTGTATCCCTGTGAATTCCACCAGCCACAAGGAAACTCGACATACAGAGAGAATACAACAGCTGTCTTATCTGGTCCTAGGCTGGGGGTGGCAGTTAGCCTTCACCCAGCTTACAAAAACTTTGGTTGCTCTTGACTTTTTTCCCATCATTTTTAGTAGTGGGGACACTGCTAAGCCCCAGCTTACTTCCAAAGCTGCATGCAGAGCCTGTCCCTCAGCCCCCTCAGCCAACCTGAAGGTTATGGGTACTTCAAACACCGGAGAAAGCACAGGAGCACTGACTGCAGCCACATCTTGTGACAATCCTGGACAATGAAGGAGCTCACTGGGACCAGTCAGACAGTTTTGATGCCATCTCACCATGAATATATTAACACCAGTACCAATTTCATGGTAATGTTTATTCCAAGGCACCACTTCCCAGGGGGGACCTGGCCACCTGCTGCAGGCCACAAGTGCCACTTTAGGGATGGAGAAGTCATCTGGCACTTGCAGGACAGCTCCTTACATGACTGCCAACAGCCTCCCCTTTGCAACTACAGCTATGCTGAGTGACCCTGAGTGAAGGCTTCAGGCAGAAAATCTGTGTGTGGGATTTGGTGACAGCTGATGGGGACACAGGGGCTCACCAGCCTCAGCTGTGGAAATGGTTTTGAGAAGCAAAAGCTGCAGGGCTGGGAAGGCTGAAAATGCCACATGTTAAAGAGAAGGGCAAGATGTGCCAGCAGAGCAGGGCTTGGCTCACCCTGTTCGTGTGCCTCACCATGCACAAACTGCTGGATGCAGCTGGGAACAGAGAGCTGGCCATGGAAATTGAGACTAATTATCTCTATATGTTCAGTTTTGATAGATTAGGCAATTAACAAAGTGCACTGCAGCACTCAAGAAGTGTTAAAAAAATAATTAAAAACTGAAGACTAAGCCTATGAACCTGAGTCGTTTTTAGAGAGAGATTTAGATCTTGAATCAGCTTCTCAGCCCAGTGCTGCCTTCTGACTTTGTCCCCCCTACCCAGGACAGCTTGACACTGTCCCCTGACATCATGCAGTGGTGTGGCAGAGGCACTGTGTCTGCACTCACTTCACTAACCATCCTCCATACCTTATTCCCTACTTCCTTCCCCCAGCCTCTGCTCAGCATTTGCTTTGTGTTTTTTCTGCTCATGTTGCCCTGGCAACCTGATCCAGTCTCAGTTCCACATATCACCTTGACTATGTAGTTTAGCTACTCCAGCCCCCTCTGCCCTCAAGCTGCTCACATATCTCAAACCACCTCCCAGATGGGCCCCCAAACTCTCACTGTTCCTTCAGGCATGGACTTTCCCCACCTCTCCAGCCCCCTTTCTCCACCTTTAATGGTACCTAACTCTCTTCCCAATGGGGACACGGGATTCACTGCTTTTGTGAAAGTCGGGGGGGGCCCTTTGTTTTCCCTTCTCACACCTGAGACCCCTCAAGGGATGTGCTCCCTTGGCACCAGTGCACTGTAGCTTCTACGTTTCTTACACTGTGCATAACTCCTGCATCTTTGTAAGATCGGTATTCTGATTTTCTGAAATGATCCACAGAACAGGGCTGATTTGGAAGTCTTTCATTTCCCTGCCCCTTTCTACCTACAAAAAAACGTACCTAAATCCCCCCTGTGTGGTGCCAGTGTTAATGTGTTAAAAGGCTGTAGGTAGGTCATTTTGGATGTGCTCCTCTTTCCTCCTTCACACAATATATCTTACTGCTCCATGTATGACACCCTGCTTTTCTGTTTGGCATTAAGGATTCTATCTGATATAGATGTAATGGGATATCACAGCACCCAAAATCAAAGTGTGCTAGCTAAGGCAAAGGTTTCGCAAATCAGAAAAACATATGGATCCTTGTATCCTCCTGAAACCCAGATCCCAACATCTCCTATACATATCCTACCAAATTAAACTCACACAGCCCTCCAGATTTTTCTGTCAAAATCAAGATGCAGAAAATATTCCTGGCAGTTCTGCAGTTAACTCTCAAAAGCTTTCCAAACTTCCAAAAGCTTTCCAAAAGCTTTCCAAACTTCAGGTCTATGCAGAGCTTCTCAGTCACACACGCACACATACAGGTACTGGGTAGGTAACACACACTAAACAAGCGAGTGAAAACCTGCCCTGGAGACCAGCTGACAAACAGCCCCAGGATAAGCCTGTGGAACTGCTGATGGCAAGCGTGTGAAACTGGCTCCCAAAGAGTTCAGCTGGTTGCTTGGTGGGCTGAATGTGTTAGACTGTCCAGCAGGAGAAGAGTTGAGATGCCATTCATTTTGGGTCAAGTGCAGCAGCTGAAACACCCGAGTATGTTTGCGCAGGGAGCTCTGTGTGGGTGAGGGGTGACTGGAGGGACACCAGCTCAGGGGACAACTGCCAGCAGATCTCTTCAACCAGCCCAGAACAACTCAGCAGATAACACTGAGATCAGAGGACTTTATTTTTAAGATTACCTTAAGTTCCCCACTTTCCACAAACTGTAGGACTCTTGAAGAACGCACTTTGTGCCTTGCACAAAGCAAAGGCCACACAGCACTGTATGGATGACTTTAGTTCAGATGGAGCAGCACCCAGCCCTGATCCTGAAAATTCTCACAAAGATTTGGAGCAACTACTGTAACTGCCTGGAGTTCAGTTCTATAGAAGGGAGAATGCATTTGGCAAAAATCAATCCATCAGTAGATGCTTTGTAATAGTAGCTGGAGCAGAGAGAAATGGCAGAAGGCAAAAAAATTGAGTGTTTAACAGCAGAGCCACCAGATTTTCATTATCCCACAAAGAGGCCATGTAGTTTTGGTGACAAGTAATATGAACTGCAGTCACTCATCACCTTTATAAGCACTATCAGCCAGAAACCTAGAAACAGAAGCTGTCAGTGCACAACGATGAGCTGCCTCGCTCCCCTCTTGGAGATATGCACTGCCACAGATAGAGGACTGCCAAGCAGTCTCCCACTGCCAGCTTCTCCCCTTTGGCTGTGATCTCTCTGCATCCTGGACCAAAAGGCTACAGCTCTGTCAGAGCCAGCTCTGGATCTCACCAGGATTCAATTGTGGTACCTGTGGAGGGTGGATGTAACAGAACCATTTTCCATTTGTTCTTGTGGGTTCAATTCCTCTATTGCACTGAGGAGCACAGCCAGGGCAGCCCCAGCACACCGCAGTCATGGTCAGGCTGCTCTTTCTTAGCCTCTGAAGTGATTCCAGCAATTTTCTTAATGAAACACACAGAATTAGGACACTTCCCCATTAGAAAACAACAAGTCCTGCCCTTTTCCCAGTCCTTAATCAAGTCTGATGGTGTAAATTGCTGTAAGGAAATCTGTTTGGGTAGAGGACATTGCAAACCCATGGTGGGACATTGGGATAGCTGGCAGCTCTGCATTCAGCTCTTCAAACAAATCCTCCAGAAAGGAAGGGATACTTACCTGATGTCACAGAACCATTCTCTGGTTTGAAAAACATCATATAAAGATAATATTCAAAGCTATTCTTACCCTTCCCTTATTTCAGGTGAGCCCAAGGCCTATCTGAGCTCATTTTGCTGAGCAATGCAAAGCTGCCACTCTAAAAAGTGACCCAAATACTCAAACAAATGAAACCTTGAGAAAAATTCTGTAATTAAGTATCTCACCTTTTATTTTGTTCATTTACACTTCTGGCACTGACAATTCTTTGAAGATATTTATTTTTATGTAAAGACCAAACTTCATTAAAGCAATCATAAGTCAATTAAATAATTTTACATCACTTAAGTTTCAGAAAATGTACAACACTTTCATACATTATAGGCTTGACCGGTTGGAAATGGAAATGGCACATGTTTGACATGGTTAAGAAATGACTTGGACAACCCAGCAAATTGTTTTGCCAAAACCTGTTTTGTACTGAATACCATAACCTGTGCCCAGGGATTACAGTGTTCCTGATGGCACCATGTGCACATTATTCAGCATGTAATTATTACTATCAACTTGGTCCCCAATAATGTCTCAAATATTCTACATGGCATTTGTCACACAAGATCCGGTTAACCGTTTTTGTAAAGGAGTGAGATTCACAATGGAAAGCAGAGACATGACTTGTGCCACTTCCCAGTGACGTCCCGGACCAGCAGGACACTGAGCACATGGAGAATATCAAGCACATGAACAATCCTGTCATCATCAGGGGACTGTAGGAGCACTGGAAATCAAACAGATGGCAGGTGTGCACTAGGCAGGGCCCGCAGTGCAACGCAGCATCCCAGCACCGTGAAACCATCTCGTTTCACACCTGCTGAGGATCCAGGAAGTTTCAAGTCACGATGATGGTCATACATTCAGTCCTCTCCAAAGTCTGTGTAATGTTTAAGGCAGCAAGAGAAATTTGCCTTTATTTCAACACTTCAGAAACAGATGGTTCCTTTAGAAATAGGTGGACAATATTCATCATTCATCAGTACGCTCCTTATTTATATAAATGTGATGAAAGGCCAAAGCAAATTCTGACAAAATTTTTTCTCAACAAAATCAAGGAGTGTAACTGAACTGGAGTTGAAGCTTTAAAATTACATGTGCCAGATCATTCACATGAAACATACTGTCTAGGGACAATGTGAAAAAGCAGGGATTTAGATGAAGTCTGTATTCTTGAGGCCTGACTCTTGTCAAACTTCCCCTGGCATGAGTGAGCTTTACTGAGGCCAATGAGTGAGCACCTCTGATGAGAGGTGTGAGTAAGGTTAAAAACATGCTGCTGGTTCACACTAACAGGTCATTGTGGCTAAAGTATATTCTCATATACAGAACTCTGCAACACTATTAACACCCATTTACAAAACACTACAGTGATGGTTATTGGCACATAAAAAACTCCTTCTCTATATGAAAACATACACAAAATAGATAAGAACTGCCTTTTTTTTCCCAGACTTTTAAAATCTATATATAGTTGCCTTTGAGGAATTTTAACCCCCAGTATCACAAACAACAATATTTCTTTAACAATGTTCACCTAGAATTTTACTGTGCTGACATTTGTAACACTGCCACAATCTAGACCACTTGTGGATTATGCTTAACTGTACTGTACACAAGGTGATGAAGATTGATAGAAAACCACTAGGATTTTTGCACAAAAGTATGACTTGTTAAAATCCAGAGAACAATTGAGTCACTTTATAGGCAGCAGCTACATGTAAGCTGTAAATGTTACCCGCAATAAAAACACATTTTGCCATAAAGCACATATTGTGGCATTATCTGCTTCTGGCCTGGTACACAAAACTTGATTTTCTTCCCAATGCAGAGGAATAGGTTTGGTTAGCTTGATTCTCTCAGAAAAAAAGTGCACGCATATCTTAGTCTTTAAAGTGCTTTGCAGAACCATCTCTTCTGCCTTGACCTCTACCCCAAGATCATTCTCTGCTGTAAAGATTCTGCCTCTTCTGCAGTAGTGATGTTCAGCCACAAAAGCCCCTTACAAAAGTAACATTTCAAGATGACCACGTTAGAAGAGCATCAATGAGAAGTAGAAAGCTGGGTAAAAAGTGGAGAAGTACAGGGTCTGTCTTTTCCTTGCCCACTGAATGCCTGTGGGACTGCACCCAATGCTCCCACGGCCTAAGACAAGACCCTTGCTCAGGGTCTGTGGCAGCCCCTGAAGGTCAAAACTTCTCCCCAGTGCTCAGCCCAGTGACTGAGAAAGAGATTTCACCAAGGAAAAACATACTAGCTTTGCTAACTCCACTGCCACATCCTCACCTCCACAGAGGCACAGGAGAGCAACACTAGAGTGCTTCTTCCCCTACAGCCCCTCCATTCCTATCCACAGCACCAAGCACAGCTCCTGGCCCCCTCATCCTCACCCCACAAGGGAGAAAAGCCAGAGACTGCTCCTGCTGGCTGCAACACCCATCTCTACTGAAACCTCTGTGGTGCTTTTAATGCATCATTTCTTTATTCTCCCCTCCTATCCCTAATGCCTACACGAGTAAAATGCGGCATTATCAACCCATGCAAAAATAAGTTAGTGTTGGAATCATGGTCCTTTGTGTCCTTTGTGATTTACCCTTTCTTGCCCCACAATTTCTGCCAGCGTTGTCACTGCACCTCCCAAGGAAACATCTACAAGAGTGGCCAATCCAAGGTGCCCACACAGCAATGCAACCCCAGCCCTCCAAATGACTCCTGGGCCTTGCTTTGACTCTATCTATTTTCAAAACAGGTTTGGTAATCTTGTTAAAAGATTATTTTGATCAACAGAGTGACAAGGGGAAGAAAAAAGTGTCAAATTATCTCAAATTACTCAGCACGGTGACAAAACTACTACATGCAAATTAACATGAATTAAATTTAAAAATATTAAAAATGCACCAGGACTTGTTTCTTTCATAGTTAGTGTTAACTCACAACACCAGGAGTCGGTAGATAATTCAGAATTAAAATATAACAAATCGTTGTGTATAATCAATACGCTCAACTCTACCAACTCTGTTACTCTAGCACTTCTCATGCACAGAATACCTGAATTAAGTGTGCAGTCCTTGTGAAGAAACAATTTCACATCTTCTGCGAAAAACTTTCAATAAAAGAATATTGTGCTTAGACACATTATTTATGCTACTTCATAAATGAAAATCTTGCCATAAGAAATTGTTCAGTTACACTTTAGTTTTATTCCTCTATCTGGAATGTTACTAAGTCTACCTTTAGCAAAAATCTCTTAAAACTTAAAATATTCATAAATATAAAAAATATTTGCAAAATAGAAACATATTTCTAATTTTCTTCATAAACTCTAAATGTTCACAGATTCCAAAAATAAAACCCTAACAGCATAAGATTAATTTGAAGTATCTGATCTCATTTTTAATACACATGATGCTTGGTACTATGTTCAGTGTTTGTAAGGTATGGAATGCTGTCTTGGTGTGAAGAAACCCTAAAAGGAAGACTTAAACCCCACTCTTCATGGGCACAGAACAGGATGGGACAATAAAGAAGCCAATGTATTTTGTACCTTCATGGCCAGTAGCAGTGAGGAATAAAATGCATGTTTCGACTGCTGTGAGAAAGGACAGGAGATACAAACCTTGAGAAAACCATTTTCAGTAAGACTGAACCTGCGTGAGAAAATGAGCCCAGTGCTGTACGCGACTGAGCGCCCTTTTGGGAAGGTCCATGAAACAAGGCTGGCAGAGAGAGATGGTCTTCTGCTGCTAAAAAGCCCCAGCACTGCCTGCAAAACAGAAGAGGCTGCTGACCCCATGACAGTGACCTTTCCAGAGACTTCACTTCAGTTATGCCCCATGCCTGCAGCATTCCCCTCCCTGTGGACACAAGTGTGAGGTCAGTGCTGACACGGGGCCGGTGCTGGGACGCTGGGTCCTGCCACACCCCTGCTCCAGCAAAACACACCAAGCAAGGGAATGTTCCCAGGTGTGAAGGTGATGTGGGCTCCTGCTTTTGGGGCCATCAGAACCCTAAGTTCCCATCCCCAGGAGCCAGTAAATACTGACTTAAACCTATCAACTGCATAAGCACAAGTTGGCTGTTACACACCTATTCACACACTGCTCTAGGTAACAAAACTGCTCCCAATACGGGTCTTCAAACACAATTTTTTGGTTTCAGAAAAAAGTTAATTTCTCCTTGAAACGATTTTGTTCTTCTTTGTGCCAAGTATCTCTTTTTCTCATTTTAGGTACTGCACGTTCAGTGAAGGCCTCAGAGAGGTGACAGTGGAAGGGAGACATCCCACAGTGGGGGCATTTGTAGAGAGGTCTGAGGACCTCAGCATTTTCAACAGAAAGATCTGGAGATCTCAGCATTTTCTACAGCTGGTGCTTTCAAGCATAAAAATATTGTGCGCTTAAAAGGGAGGCAAGATGGAAGGCGTGAGAATCCCTCTCACCGCACAGAAGATGCTCAAGGTCGAGCTGCTCTTTGCAAAGATTCATTTGGAATTCCCTCTGTCTACTATGTTTTTCCCTTTTAGCCCCAGTCAAGTCACAGAAGGATTCCCTAAAATGTTTTCTTCCCAAAAATATTTCTCTGACTAACAAAAAAAAAAAGAAAAAAGAAAAAAGAAAAAAGAAAAAAGAAAAAAGAAAAAAGAAAAAAGAAAAAAGAAAAAAGAAAAAAGAAAAAAGAAAAAAGAAAAAAGAAAAAAGAAAAAAAACTTAAAATACACCCAATCCCTGAAGGTCAATAATTGGAGAATAAGAACTCCCCCCATAGAAGATTAGATAACATAATGTCAGACTTCTTTACAACAACAAACCCCCATGTTATCCAATAAAAATAATTTAGTAACAAATATCCAAGCTTGGTTTTGATAGCAATCCAACATTAAAAATATTTTTCAACCCAAGAAAAACCCACAAACCAAATCTATAAAAGCTAATGAACCTAATGACTTCTTTAATCTTTACAAAATGAAAAATAAATTCATTTTTTACCAAATAAAGGGGCATCAGCCCACAGGCAGAGGAATTTTTCCACGTTCTTTCATGGAGCAAATGTTTCAAAGATAAGAATTTGAATTGTTGATGCTTTCAAACTCATATCTTTGAAGACTTAAAGCAGTGAGGACAGAAAAAAGAAAAGAAACCATAATATTTTTATGTAGCTGCATCAAATTCAATTTTCCAAGGCAAGCAATCATGGCAGGTGAGTAAAATACCATTCATATTTACATTACTGTGCTAAAGGCAGCCAGGTTAGTTTTGTGCCTGACATTTTCTTGACAAGTTTGCAATGCTTCGGTAAGGCAATTAACATGAGATGCAGGCTTCTTCCCATGGCTAATATTTCTCTTTAGATCCAGTAAGACACCAATTGACTAAGGAAATTTGAAGAAAAATATGCTGGGAGTAATTTGCTCTGCACATATGGAGATAAACTGAAGGCAATAATTATTCACAAGCAAAAGGCGCAGAAGGGATGACCACTGTGCATTTAGCAGCACAAAACCTCTCCCCTCTTTCTTTTAGCTAATGGTAGTTTTGTGTTCAAAACTAGGCACAAACCAATATGTGCAAATGCTAAAAAGGAAAACAAATGGAATTTTTTTTTTTTAAACTGAAGCCTCTATGTTGTACCTAGCAATATATACCAGTACATTTGTACGTGCAGCCACGTACTGAGCTCTGCTTTCTTGCTGTCAGTAATTAATTTTGCCAGCTTTTCTCACAAACATAAACTCCAGCATGTGCTCAGGAGCAGCAGTGGGTGGATAACCTGGTGTAGCACAGGCACACACCACCCTAGTGAACCCCATCCAGGTGAGTATGACTCTCTACTTGCTATCTCAAATAAATAATGGAAATTCTCTTTGGGTAAATTTGGGAAATGTTCCTCTGATAGATACAGCAGTTATTTATTTGTATTTTCCCAATCAGTTAAACCTTTTCAATGGTTACTGTTACAGCAGCTTATGCATTCATCCTTTGTTTACTGCACAACAGAGCTTCTTCCTTGACTCCTGTGGGATGGGGATCCGACAGCTGTCAGCTGCTTTCTCATCAGCCACTCAATTATTTTAGGTTTTGTCAGTACTGGAGATCAGGACAGCTCCTGACCATCTAGGATAGCCTTCTGTATTCATCTGGTACAGTGCACCCTACTAAACATCTGGGGATGGAGCAGTGACAAACACACTTGGTAAAGTCACATAATTGTGGAATTCAATCTCTTTTGGAAGCCATTGCTTTCAGTTATCAAGAAAACGCTAGCATATTGAATTTCCTCCCAAATGGAGCATTTTTGAACGTGAAGGCATTTTAAAATACATAGTAGAAAGGAGAACCAGACCAGAAGCAGGGCAGTGAGGTCATCAGAGAGCTGCTTTTCCCCCAGAAGGCTTTTAAATGATTAAATACATCAGCAGCTGAAAATTATTCCACATCAGAAGCATCATTGTCAGAAAGATGGTAATTACTTCCCTTCACCCGAATATACTCGATGTACCTCCCTTCATCAGAATCTGACATACCACATGTACATAGCCTGTTTTCAAACAAAGATTCAATTTCCTCCAGTTTTTTCCCTTTAGTCTCAGGAAGGCAGCCGTAGATGAAAACCAGTCCCAAGGCAGCAAACCCTGCGTAGAGGAAGAAGGCTCCTGCAATGTAAAACCATGTCACAGTCAGTTACAGAGGTTCCCATCCCTCCTGTGTGCCAGAGCAGAGGGAGGGACAGAAGCAGCAGGTTGTGGCTTCAAAGGACAGTGTAAAAGCAAAGACTGGAGTGGCAGGGTTACAACAATGAGCTGTGGGGCTGTGGGTGTAGGAGAAGGACTCTTTATTGCCCCATTCCTCAGCAAAGTAAATTGACAAAGGCAGTTCCAATTCACGTGAAAGATAACACACATGCTTTCTGGGCAAGTCACTCTGCTCTTAAAATAAACAGCAATTAGACAATCACATGCCCAAATTTAAAAATGCAGACGTGAAAGGAAAGTGCTTTCTTGATTTGTCTTGACAGTGAAGGACACATTAAGACAAGTCCTCAAAATGAAAAGCTCCAGCAAAAGAAATGAGTCAGGATTAAAATAATGTTTGTGACTTTTATACTTAATTATTATTTAAAAGTGGTAACAATTAATACTGAAAAAGAGCTTGTTCCTGCCCACAATCCACCATACCTAGAGGGGCAGAGCAGGTACCAAAGGACCAACAAACATTTACCTAGTGTTGCTACACTGATGGCTCAAAGGAATAACAAGTAGAGCTGAAAGGCTCTGCATTAGTAAGGATGTGAAGGTCACATCAATTCCCTGGCAGATTAATGTGATTTAAATGACTTGTACTGGAGTGGCTGAGCAGTAACCTGATAAACACTCCACAGGCTCCCACAGACAGCACTTTATCAACAGCTGTATTTCTGCAAGCACCATCTGATGCTGGCCCTGGATGTCACCATAAACTGGAAAACTGCAGATACTGTCACCTGAAGTGGGAGTCAGCATTATTTCACTTTAAAAAAAGTGGCTTTTTTCCAGTTTCTCTGTTTTAATCAACTGTCTAGGTTCTCAGTTAAGGACAAAAATAAATGCTTCATATGAAATCCAGATCAAACTCTATGATCCAAGCAGGTGGTATCAGATCTCTAGTCTTAAAAAAACCACAATGGATTGAGAACATTGTTTTGACACTTCATAGCAAAACCAGTGGAGGGATCCAGAATTCAGAGAAAATCTCAGTGCCAATGGCAGTACTGCACATATGGACAGGTACTGTTACTTACCATAGTATGTCAGGTACTCAGCTGTATGCAGAAATGTCAGTGACACCAGCACATTGAAAACCCAGTTGACTCCAGAAGAGCATGCGTTTCCTGTACTTCTAGCCCAAAGTGGATAAATTTCAGAATTGACAGTCCAGGGCATAGGACCCATCCCTAAGAATTAGGAAGGAAAGGATCAATCTCACTTTAATGGCTGGACTCATAGTTAAATTTAACATGTAGCTTCACTGTTTGACATTTTAAACTTATATCCGAAAACAAATATTTCTTACCGGGTGCAAAGAAAACCAAATACAAAATAAGGCCCAGAAGTGCTGTCCAAGAGTAGGGAGTGGGGCAGAAATTGTATGCCCAAAATAAATCTTCCTTTTTGAATACAGTTTCATTTGAACACCTGAAAATCAACAAAACTCCTTTTTATTAACGAATTTTCAAGGCAATAGCTGACATTGCAATATACACATGCCAAGTAACGTCTTAATAAAAGCTGGCCAATGTATAAGTAAGATTAAAAAAAAAATCCCTGTAAAGTTATCAAGATCTTTGAGCAAAGTTCTTCATTCAGAAACATTTTTTTTTCTCAAACCTGGTCTTAGCAGAACATTCCTGAATTTAAATACTTGCCTTGTATTTACAGATCTTTTCCAAGCAACCAGTCTTTACTATACAAGTGGTGATACCAAAGCCAACAAGACCAATTCACAGGAATATCACACAAAACCAGCTGCAGCAGCAGGACATTGAGCTAAAGATGCTGTACACAAGGATTTAAGGTCAGGTGGAAGTTAGTCCTTACATCACTGCTGAACCAACTACATGCAGCACACTTCAGGTGCAATCAGCAATGTCTTTGGAGTGTGCCATGGTCAAGTGAAATCATGAAGAAATGAGGTGTTTATTTTTCTTTCTACACAGTGAAATGGTTTAGGAGAAGGTAGCGCTTGTAATTAGCTGCTGAAAGAAAATATGTCTCTATTCCAAGGACCATGTGAGAA
Source organism: Catharus ustulatus (assembly GCF_009819885.2). NCBI lineage: Eukaryota > Metazoa > Chordata > Aves > Passeriformes > Turdidae > Catharus > Catharus ustulatus. The sequence continues at coordinate 15,253,010 of NC_046224.1, read as the reverse complement.
TTCCGTATTTCAAGGAATAGGTATAAGATCAGGTGTTTCCCTCTGGCTGCCAACAATGTAACAATTTTTTAAGGCATGCTGGCAACTTTATTTTTTGTTGTAATTTTTTAAATTAACATTTGTTTAAAAGAACAAGTCATACATGTAACTAGTGAAGCTTTTCAGCTGCCACCACATCGATTGCTAGAGATGAAAAACTCTATACTTTCAGGAGGGAAGACTTAAGCAGACACTACTCTTTCATATGCAAACAGTGTTATTTACTTGCAAAGAAGAAAGCACAGAGAGCTGAACATCTGCCTGGGTTATGATTTCCAGATCAGCTGAGCACTTACATGAAGGATACAATCCTCTTGACAGTAGGAAAACCAGAATGAAGATGCCTGTAACAGGCAATAGGTGGGTAACAAGTTGTGGATTGTGGAATAACAGCCACCCTGCAGTGCTTCAGAGTTGAAAAGCAATGTGCTAAGCACTGATGACCAGAACACCAGCACTCCTGGGGCAGAAATCTTCCCTATGTCATCATTGATGACAGGACATTTAAAGTAGGCTATCATGGTGAAGTCCTATACCCAAATTCAGGACAACTGGAAATCCAAAGCTCCAAAATATTTATAAGAGAGAAGTTAACCCTACAAATACTGGGAAAATGCACATCTGAAAACTTGGTAAAACCCTAATGTTTCCTTGATGGCAGTAACCTGTAAGATTTGCAGTTCCACTTTGCACTTGAGCAGCACCTGATCAAGTGAAGAAATGCTGACCCTTAATTTGGGGTTGGCAATGCAGCCAGTGCCGGTGTGCACCTTTCCACCCTTCCACAGCTCTGCCCTGCTGAGTTCCCCTGGAAAGGCCATCTCATCCAGGGCATTGATTAGTTACCACTCTTGAGATGGAAAACACATAGAAAACACATCAGCTGAACATCCCTCTCAAAGACACGTCCTTTGTGCCTGGATACAGACTGGCCCAGTGCAAGAACACAGGAGTGCTCAGTTTTACACTGCTTTAACATCATCACTTTTGCTTCTTTTGCTGTTATGTGAATTTCATTTGCAGGTGTTTGTAATGAATACAAGCTGATGAGCACTTTTAAGCATCTTGATGCTGAGATGAATTCCTCCATTCTGCCCAGCCAGATTGGCAGAGAGGGCCTCATGCTTTCTCTCAAACAAAACTGCAAACAAAGACATGCTTGATCTATTCTCCTGCATCCATCTCCGTGAGCACAAAACAACATGCTGATTCACGCAGACACAACTGCAGGCAGGTCAGCGTGTTTCCTTCCCCTAACATCTCTCCCCAGTTGTGTCCCACTTTTGACAGAGTGGAACACAAATGATACAAGGAAAAACCAAATGTCTCCAAAGCCTCCTGTGACTGAGGCCACTCATCTATTCTCCGCTGTCTGCTCCTAACAGAGAGGAAATTTTGTCACAAAAAAGTGGATTCAGTGCAATGAAATGGGAAAACCAGCACTTAAGACTAGATTAAATAGAAACCTGGCAGTAATGAACTGTGCTTTGCTTATCCTTCAGTTGTAAACCAGCATGGTACGCATAGTAAAAGCAAAGACATCTGCATTTGCTGGCATCTTGCAGTGCCGGGAATGTTAAAAAATAAAACTCCTTCAAGGCTAGAGATTTGTTCAAGCTCTATTACTGTGCTAATTCTACTACTATACCACTGTTCTACTACTATACCACTGTTCCTATAAGACCTATTATTTTACTGAAGAACATATTTGTAATTAACATACAGTTTATTACCAGACAAAATTCTAAATTTTGTCCTGCATTAAGGGAGCATATATGATGGAAGCAGAGGAGCAGCTACCCATCCCTTCATAAGCTGAAACACAGGAGAAAATCAAAGAATCATAGAATGGTGTGATTTGAAAGGGACCTTAAGGATCAAGTTCCAGCTCCACCTTCCATGGGCAAGGACACCTTTCACTAGACCAGGTTACTCAGAGCCCTATCTAAACTGTCCCTGAACACTTGCAGGGATGGGGCATCCACAGTTTCTCTGGGCAGCCTGTTCCACAGCCTGTTAACATTCCCATTGATGATCTGGATGTGGGAATTGAGTGCACCCTCAGTAAATCTGCAGACATCACCATGTTGGGTGGGAGTATTGATCTGCTTGAGTGTAGGAAAGCTCTGCAGAGAGACCTGGACAGTCTTGAACAATGGCCTGAGAACAAAACTGCAGGAGGTTCACTAAGGCCAAATGCCTTATGGCCAAATGGGTCCTGCACTTGTGTCCCAATAACCCCATGCAGTGCTGCAGGCTGGGGCAGGAGTGGCTCAAGAGCTGTTTGGCAGAAAGGGATTTGGGTGTGCTGGTCAACAGTGGGCTCAATATGAGCAAGTGTGCGCCCAGGTAGCCAAGAAGGCCAATGGCATTTTGGCCTGTATCAAGAATATTGTGGCCAGCAGGAGCAGGGCAGTGATCATCCCACTGCACTCAGCACTGTACTGCACCTTGAATCCTGTGTTCAGTTCTGGGATTATCACTTCAAAGAGAACATTGAGGTGCTGGAGCATGTCCAGCCAAGGCCAACAAGGCTCATGAATCCTTAGGAAACAGATCTTATTAGTAATGGCTGAGAAAGCTGGGTGTGTTCAGCCTCAAGGAGAGGCAGGGGGCACCTCATCGCTGTCTGCAACTACCCAAAAAGAGATTGTAGTTAGACAAGGGCTGGTCTCTTCTACAGTGAAGTAAGAGGACCAGAGGAAATGGCCTTAAGCTGAGACAGAGGAGATTCAGGTTAGGTATTAGAAGTTTTTTCCCTGTTAGGATGGTCAGGCATTGGAATATGTTGCCCAGTGAGTGCTGGAGTCACCATCCCTGGAGGTGTTCAAGAGGCTGGAGCTGGGTGATGTGCTTTAGTGGTTACAGGGGTAGTGCTGGGCCAATGTCAGGTTTCCTCTTAAAGGACTCTTCCAACCTTGGTGATATTCTGTGGGTCTATGAGCTTCACACGGGCCCAGCTCTCAAGCCTGTCCCTCTGGATGGCATCCCTTCCCTCCAGTGTGTTGACAGCACCAAAGAGATCAGTGGTGTCTGCAAACTTGCTGAGGGCACACTTGATCCCACTGTTCCTGTCACCAACAAAGATCTTAAACAGCACCAGTTCCAGTACCGACCCCTGAGGCATTCCACTTGTCCCTGGTGTTCACTTGGTCATTAAGTTGCTGACTGCAACACTTTGAGTGACCATCCAGGCAATTCCCTGTAAATGGTCCAAGTGAAATGATGCAGTCAGGTACTGGTGCAAAGAGTTTGTAAGTACCAATATGCTGGTAATATTCACTTTGTTACAACCAGTGAAGACACACCACATTATAGCCTCTGAAATTACTGCCCAACCAAAAACATGAAAATGCTACACTGAAAACCTTTACTGTGAATTTCTTTGGCTATGTGTTTTCTACAGGCTACTTAAGACACACATCAGTTCTAATTAGTGAAAGTCTGACCTACCAACAATTGATGCAAAAAATTCAACTGACTGGAAATAAATGAGAAGATCAGTAAATTTTCAAATTACAAATATTATATGGTCAGTTTCAAAATCACAGAATCCATCCTCTATCAGATATGGTCTGAAGCTCAAAAGAACTAAAACTTTGCTCCCCATCTCCTTAAATTACCTTCATATGGCACACAAAATAAGGTTAGAAAAGAGCCAATGTGGGGAGTCTAAAGTATTATCGTGAATAACAGCAGGATGAAACAGGATAAAACCATTTCCATGACAATTAATGTAAATTTTCCTAATAGTTGAGCCATTTTGGCTGTACAATAATTCTGAAGCACAACACTGAAAACCCCAGTGTGAGAAATGGCTGGGCAAGACATAGCACAGGCACAAGACAGAGACCAATTTGATTTTCTTCTCAAATATCCATTAATTTTTTCTTTGCTGTACAGTGAGGACTGTCTAGCCCTAAAGATACAGCTTTTGCATGACTGTTTCATTGTGAACATATTCACATATATTTCACATCTTTTTAATATGAAAGCTGCTGATTTCTCATTGTCTTTTAAGCCTTTCAGCATCTTAAGTGGATTTAGATCAAAAATCTTAAAAGGTCAAATTCAAATAAATTCAGGCAAAGGAAATTACTTCTGAAGAAAAACACTATAGTGATCATCCATCTCTGTAAAATGTTTGTTCGAACAAGCATATTTAAAAATTACACATTCCACTCTGAGATAAACTTTGACAAATCAGGTGCTGAAGGCACAGAAAAATTTTATAGTTAATTCACAGTTTCACTAATCCCCATTTCTTTGTTCTAACACAAGTAAAACTACTTAAGGACTGCTGTTATGCCAGTCTTTTGTGTCTGGGTTATCAGGATGATGATAATCTACAATTTGCCAATTTAAGTTCTTGAGTGCAACATAAATACATTTGATTTACTAAAAATCTCCTTCAAGGAGATTTTTAAAGTCTCCTGTGTAGAGTGCTGACTTTTATATCATGGCAATCCAATGAACAATATAAATTTATGCCAACTTTATTCACTCATGTTTTCATTTGAAGTCTGTCATGGAAATGACCGAGGACAAAAGAGACATAAATTAGAGTAGCTGCTGTTTGGATGAGGAAGGTTTTTGTGGATGCTTGGGAAGAACTAAGATTATTTATCCACAAGCAATTACTCATCCTGTAGAAGAATCTGAATCTCAGTGTTTGGATTAGTTCTCATAAGTTCAAACCTCTCTTCTTCTGCTAAAAATATTCAGTTTTCTGAACAAACCTTCAACTACCTTAGAGGACACAATGTAGCAAGGTACCAGATGAACTGTATAATAACTTAGTGGTACTCAGACATGTAACTGAGGAAAACTTTGGAAACTGCCTCTACCCTGTCCATCAAGTAGCCTCTCAAATCCACCCATGCACATCCAAAATAGTTACATTAGCACAACCCATAGAAACCAGTTAAATCATGAGGTGTACTTTCACTACAAGTCAGCATATTCTGTTTTAAAGAAAAATCCTTGCTCCTTTGTTATACATGCAGTAAGATGCTGTCTGAAGCATCAAGAGAACTGCAACTCGACCTGAAGGCAAACAGATTTCTTTAAACCTGAATAATGTCTGAATCAATAATTTCTAAGCTTTTTCACAGTTCCCTAGTTACTGTCTTCCACGCCTCAGAAGCTCCACACCTCTCTGGAGAAGTTTGTATTTATCACTTTGACTTTATAGTTTACACAGAGAAATAATTCATCCATTAAACCAGATGTTACCTAAAAATATGCAGATGAAGCTTCTCACACCAGATAACAGCAACTGAAAAACCAGAAAACAAAACAAAAAAAACCCAAAACCCCAAACAACCAGAAAAGAGGAAACAGATGCAGCCTTGAAAAACTATTCCATAAACCTTCATTAGATTCAGCTAGACATTGCTTAACCTTCATTGCATAATATACAAACAGAGTTCTGGGACACTTATTGAAGCCTTTTGTTATAAGTGGCAAAGAGTATTTGAAATACTAGTATATGTTTCAAAATCCTGGAAAAATAGTCCACAGCAAAGGAAGCAAATTGCACTTCAGCAGATGACTGGTGCATCTTCACATGATGGAAAAAGTCTTCGTCACACTGACCCCTCACCCCCCACTAGAGCATCTATTCATTATAACTACAGACTTGATGATCTTAAGAGCCTTTTCCAATCTAAATGATTCCATGATTCTCAGTCATGTCAGAGCACATACCTGCAAGAGACTCGCTCTGATTTACCTCTGTCCTGGCTATCTGATCACAGATGAACATAATTTTTAAATATTATTATTTATTTACCTAAGAATCTTCAGGTTTGAGTACAAACATTTCACAAGCTAAGAAATTTCGAGAAAAGCTGTCCAAGCTGTCAGCTACAATTCTTTACTCTGCTGTCACACCCCATGGATTTCAAGCTTCATTCTTCATCATATCTACCAGGAGGGGAAAGAGACAAATCTCTGCTACTGCCTGAACTCTGTCCAACAAGCTTCTCCATCATCTTTGGTGACTCCTTACCTCCAGAAATGGATTCAAACCATGAAAATGCAGAATCATGTTTACCCAATTAAAGCCCAACCATTTCAGACCTCACAGCAGCTGACAGTGCACTCAAAAGCTGGGAGCAGAAATTAGTATATATCAGATTTTTGTTAAAGGAGACACAATCACCTTGATCCACTACAGTGATATTGACTTATTTTTCTTCCCAAGTTTTCTCCTACTCTTCCAAGTATCAGATGCTCACAAAAAGTGTCAGGAAACATCTGATATCTCTGTGCTCTACAGAGTACTATCCTAGTCTTAGTTCTGACTCTGACTGGACACTCTTATTTTGCTCCAGTACAAATTAGAATTAACTAGTAATAATTAAATTGTATGATTTCATATTAATAAATAATTCAAACATTATATTAATAGCACAGGAACTTGTGAGAGGTCATAGAACTATGAAACATAATCAACTGTTCACTTAACAAATACCTACTAGTCATAAGTACAGAATTTTAATGACAGAATTCAAATTAAAAGCTGATCAAAATGCAAAAACTTAATTAGTTTTGAGCATGAGCATCTTAGCTGAATGTCACTGTCCTTCATGCATTTCTGCCTTTCTGATAATTTTAACTACTTCAATCACTAGATAATAGGCCACAGTTTCAAAATATGGTATTTTGTGTTGTTTTTTCAATGTTGGACACTTTCAGGTAAAAAAATTAGCCGTTCAGCTGAGAGAAAACAAAAGAAGGAATGTGCCTTCTTTCTTTCATTTTTTGCTGAAATGTTTCGAAACTGCTTCAATTTTCAACAAAGACATGAAGCAGATAACAAAAAAGGAACAAAGATCATAAATATTCTGTCTTGATTTTGCAAAAAAATATTTTACAAAATATTTTATATATCATCTATATTATATATTTTGCAAAATATTTTATAAAATCTTTTCTGGAAAAGGATTTTAAAATACTTTTATATATATTTAAACAAAATTAGCATCTAATAAAATAATTTAAATAAAATCCTCAAATATCTAAATATATTAATGCACAGACTGAGTGCACAGAGGAGCCATCTACATCCATTTATATCTAAGTTTACACTCAACAAAGAAGTGATAAAAAACCAACTTGGTAAACACCAGCTAAGGCCTGACAGGTTGAAATTGTAGCTGCAAAAATTAGGTATTCTCCAGTTAAGAACACATTAAAAAAGTGGGTTTATTATGTATAGCCAGAAGGCTACTTCAAGGTTTATAACTGAAAAATTCAGTGATACCAACAGCAGTGAGTGATAATGACAAGATGGAGAATAAAATAACTGTGTATACAACAAATAAACAAGAGCACAATCCTGTAATTATTTCTGGAGAGATTCTTTACAAAGCTGAGTATCTAGTTTAAGGATACCTTTTTTTTGGGGGGGGGTGGTAAATATAGTGATTTCAAAAAACACATATATTCCGAGGAATTTTTTCTCAAATTAAAGTATGACTCAGTACTGATATTTAGTGGCAGAAAATATTTCTCAAAAACATTAGAGAAAGATTCACTGGAATTTGACATCATACAAGGTTAAAGTTACAGCAAGGTAATGCCAAAGGAGAAGCAAAGCCCACAGCTGTGAAGTGTTTTCATGAGAAGACACAAGAATATATTTTTGCAACTTGAGACATAATTCTGTGCATTTACAAGCTAAAGAAATCCATGAAAAACCAACAATAAAAGAGTGAATCATTTCAGGTAAGGCTCAGAAGGCAGCAGCAGGCAATGCAAGATTTCTGCCCTTTTTCCCCTGTCAAGGACACGCTCCAATGGTTTACAGAAAACTCATATCTGTGTACTTTAAAGATTGAGACCTTCAGTAACTTTTCCTGCTTTTTCACACGTAGAGTACACTGATTCAAAAACTAAAGAGAACCATAGAGTGTTTCACAAGCACTAAACTGTCTGACAATTCTTACTGAAATATTCTTACTATGCATATAAATCTTGGGTTTGTCTCTACAGCACATCCCGTTGCTGCAGTTTGTGGCTCTACAAGCAATTGTGCCCAGTGGTCTACTGAGAGTTCACCTCTCATCAAAAAAATGTTATTTGTTTGTGTCCCTAAACAACTTTACTAACCCTAAATCTTTTATTCTCTATTGACATGTTCTACTATTTCTTGTAGCTTCCAAACTAATGAGAATCCCAAGTGCTTTTAAAAGTGCTTTATAAAAGCTGGGCTCCAGCAGCATGCCCTCACTAAGTCATGAAGCCTCCCAGATTCCAGTGCTGTTTGTAAACAGTCTCAGCCAATCCTCAATAAGAAAAATCCAGTAAAGGATAAAGAAACAGCTTAGTTCAGTCCTAACTCTCATACTGAAAGACTTCAGGTAAATGCTGCGGTTCTTGTATTTCTTTCTTTCAGGTATTATCAACTCTTGAAGAACTTCCCAGAGGTGCAGATCAGCAAAGAATGTTTAGAAATTTGAGTAAATATGATGGAAGTGATACTACCCATCACTTTGAAGTCTTTTCCATGATCAGTGGTACTTTAGTATGACAGTAATATAAAAAAAATATAAGAAACCCACTGCATTCTACCAGATGAAGTGGAAAAAACTCCATGATGTGGTAGAGGGAAAGATCCACAATTTGGGTGCTACAACACTTTATACTCATGTATTCATGTACAGGTCAGGATGGAGATGTGATGTGTGTGGAGCGGCTATGGCTCAGTGATGTGACTTAAACACAGCATGGCCAGAGGGACATGAGAATTCCTGCTCCCACCCCCCTGGTTGGTGGCTGCCACAAAAGCTCCATTTAACGGTGTTCACTGCAATCAAGCACAAACTGAAAAGAAACATCTCATGCCACAGTAAGAGCACAAGCACATGGCAATGCCTTGCAAAAAATGACATCTGGGAATATTTAACTGCTTGTGAAGTAGATGCCATTTCACAAATTTAAAATATAAGCATAAAACTGTCTCTGCATGACAACCAGCAAAAAGGTATCACAGAGACATTCTGGAAACAGAATGAGCTATTATTTCCCTCCTGGCAGCCATCATGGTTGAGAAAGGCTTGTGGACTCCCTGTGACCCCAGAATGTGCTTTAAAGATTGTTTAGTGGCTTTTCTGTGGTTATACAGAAATAGTTCCTTTTTGGAACAACCAGTTTCAGTAGTGAGCATGCACATACAGTCTGGTTTCATCTGGACATTGCCAGCTTCCCCTACTTCTCCAAAAGGAGGGAGTGCTCATTAATGATTTTGCCATTTCTTCTGAAAGACAAACCTTCAGGGAATTTCAGAGATGAACACTAACTGGAAAGTGTCTATCAGTCACCTTGGGGGCTGCCAGAACTAACTGGTGCTGCCCGAGGCTTTCTAGCAGAAACCAGATAGATTTAGTCACTCTATATTCCTGCCTACAGGCAGGCAGCCTTCATTCGGTTAGAGCTCTTTGAGGACAAAAATACTTATAAAGGTAAGACATACAAGTATTTTTTGTTAAAGACATTGAACATGCATGATGGGCTTGCTCAGTAAGCTCTCACTTGTGTGCAGACCCCTCTCTGTACCTCAGTGCTCCAGGTCTTTCCCTGAACTGCAACGGCTGTGCTGCTCCTGGGGTTTTTGGTGGAAGTTTATTATTATGCCTGCTCTGACATGTTTGGGAACTTATGTATGGAGCACCAGACTGCAATCAAACTACTGAACTGGGGCAATAGGATAGGAGAACTTCTGGCTTTCCTTTCCAGATTCAAAAGTATTTAGTCTCTCTGATTGCAGCATTGATACTCAATAACAAAATTATTGAAACAAACTGGTCTGAAGATTATGATGTCAAATGCAGCAGTTTGGAATTTCATGCAGGTTTACCATAAAATAAATATCCACCTGATATTTAATCTCATTTGTTTTTTCACCTGAATTTACATTTCATTTTCTTAATAATTATAATTCCAAAGTTCTTTTGGGTATAAGAGAAATATCCACCAGCTGTCTAATCACTGCAGAAATATCAGTTCTCCTAGGAGATGCCTCTTTTGTATGCTATATAAAGACAGATTGCTCCAATGAATACTGGTGGGAAGGACTGAGTGTAGGGCTCAATAATAATAAGTATAAATATTTTAATATTAACTGAAGAAATATTAACAGAACAGCATGCAAGAACTGCTGGCATGGCATATGAAAATCTATTCACTAAAACACAGGCAAAGAACATCTGCAAGGAACAGAAAGGAACATTTTCTACTCTATTAGTCAAGGAACTACAAGACAGCTCAAGGTCACAATTTTAGACATCTGAAGTTGATTTAAGCAAATTCCATCCAGACTTCCTATTCTTACTTTATTGATGCTTGTGCTATTCACCATGTGCCAGTGGTAGTGTCAAAGGAATGTCCTCATTCAAAAGCATCCCTTGAGTTACAATTGTCAAAAACATTTCCAAGACTGTGCTAATTAAAGACCAAAGAAATCAAGGTGGTTGTTGTAACTTAGTATCAAGGTAACTCAGTGCAAATATTCACTGGAAGTTAACTCTCCAAATGAAATAGGTTCTATATAACAATCTTTTTTTTTTTCTGAATGCTTCCAAATAGTTTAGAAAACAATACAGACAAAAAATTGTATTGCTTTTAACTACCCCAAAGTTTTAGACATACAGAGGTACCCTAAAAATTGTACTTTAATGTTGAAACCTAGTATGTGAAGTTACTAAGGAATGGTGGGATTTTATAGCTCAATTTAGAAAAACAAAGCAAATCCCACCCAAACTCCAAACTCAAACCACAGGTGGGATGTGGTGACACAATTCCAACACAACCTGGGTCTGCTCTGTGGCTGCAGGCACACTGCTGAGGCTTTACAGATAGTTTATTGCTTATTCCAGGCAGCAGACCCTGAGCTCCCAGCCAAACCAGCACTGTGCAGAAACAATTTTCCATAGCACTGTTAATACTTTAAAACCTCAGTTAACCACATATTTCAATGGGAATTGAAGAGAGAATAAAGTATCAATCCTTTGAAATTTTTACTGAAACAAAAGTGGGGGGTGGAACTTTCTAAATTTGCTAATCTTGTAAAATCTGAGACAAAAAAAACCACATAAGGACAAGGAGTTTAAAATAGAGATCAATATTGCATGCATTAGCATGCTTTTTAGCACTTCCCTGCTCTATTCAATTTCTAGTTATTGACATACATATAAAGTTTATATTTCAGTGGTTCTAACAGTAACATTTTGACCACCATAACCTTTCATCTAAGTATAGAACTGTGACATTCACTTTCTATAACAGCAATTTAGACACAAATATTACATTTTAACTACTACCAGCAGCTGTTTGCCATCACAACTGAAATACTTCAGATCTTGCATTCGTTGTTTTAAATAGATGATGGAACAGTATTTTTTAAACAGAGCTTTTCCCTGATTCCAGTAGGTGGCAATAGCTCTGCCCTAAAAAGCTCAGAGAAACCTGTTTCGGAAGGGGAATGAAGCACTGCATCCCCACCCATCCCTGCTGTACCAGGGAGGCTCTGAATTAAATCAGAGCTCTCCAAAAAAGATTCCTCTGCTGTCAGCCCTAAAATTCACTGCAAATCATCAATGTTGTAACTGAAAATGAAGCCCTAAGGCTCTAAGAGCACTTAAAACATGATAATTACTTCATGCCTGATTTGTGAGAGCGAGCACTTAACATAGAGTGTTGCTCTGCTTTGATTTGTGCATGCAGGTGCAATACCCATGCCTAATCTAGCGAGTTTTATAAAGTACATAAATGGTTAGTGATTACATTATCTCTAGTTTATGAAATTTATGAACTTTGGGTTCCAAAGTCTTCATTGTTATACACAACTCAACAGTCTGGGATGTGACAGCAGAAGAACTCAGCAGAAATCAAAGTAACCATCTATCTTTCATGGCCTCTGACATCTGAGAGTTTAACATAATTAAGTGCTTTTGAAAAATAGTTATTTTTCCAAGAAAATATGCTAAAATAGGAACACCCCCCATCTGAATCAAAGCTCTGAAGAACTCAATAATCAAGTAGAACCTCAAACTTGTCCCTTACTATTATCTATGCAAAGCTAATGTGACAGCTGTGGAACCTACAGGACAAAAGGGAGTCTATTCATCCTGCAAGGAGGAAGAAAAGCCCAAAGTGCTGCTGTTGAGAAGTATTACTTGCCACCTCTCAGACTGCCCACTTCCTAGCCTGTACTAACCAACAAGCTGAGTTAAAGTCACTACTTTAAATCAAAGGAATCAATAATTCCAGTTCCCCTTGTGCCAGTGAGGGATTGATGTTACTGCCTCCATTCTCAAGGAAATGAACCCCACATGCAAACAGCATGTACAGTAATTTCTATGACTTAAACTTATCAAACATATTGAGTTATTCAACTGCCCTACTGCAGAAATATGTTGATTTGTTTTCCCTCAAAAGTAAAAAATACTCTAAAAACTCCATTCTTTTAAGAAGGGAAGATATGAAACTTTTACTGTATACTGTTGTGATTATTGAAGAATTACTTACTATGGAATAAAAGTACATAAGATGTGGATTAGGGATGCTGTTAAAGGTACAAGCTTCTGTACAGAGGTCTGTGTTCAGCCCTGTCGAATGATCTTTATCAGTAAAAATGCTCTACCACATGGGTCTTTCCAAAATATTTTCCACCCTCCAAACAGAGAATTTAATTTTAGCAAATCCATTTCACAGTGTAAAAGCCTAAAGGAATCTGCTGAGACAGTCATCACAAATTATTTTTACTTAAATTCAATTTTCACAGTCAATAACCAAATAAATGTGAAAAACAACTATTGGAAATTCTCCCCTCAGAAAAAAACCCACATGCTCCCGAATATGAGTCAGCTCCCTTTCCTGGGCTCCAAGGCAGGAGGGGAAATCCCATCTCTGTCCCAGCAGCAGCTCCCTGCAGCTCCCACTCTGCTGTGCCCCTCTCAGACCCCTGGGCAGGGCTGGGAGCTGTGAGCTGCCCCTGCTGAACACGGCCCCAGCAGCGAGGCACCGACAGCTCTCAATCTGTCCCTAAGAAGATCAGCAGCTGGAGCAGCTAATTAGCAGCAGGCTCCTATGGGCAATGAAGGCTCTCTAATGTACATTTCATAAGGGAGAGAGAAAAGCTGCAGGAATTATCCTCATCCTCTAAGCACACTGATGAGTGACTGACAATTCTCTCGCACACACTGGCATTTTCTTCTCCTTCGCTTTCCTATCTCCTTTGCCAGCTAGGAGCACACATGCTTTTTAAACAGGGAACAAGAGTATTTTCCTTTTAGTTCCCCTTCAGCTGACCAGAGAATGACTGTAAAAAGCTGAAAGCTTGCTTCTTCAGCAGATGTATATTTAAATTTTGAACACCATAACCTCTTCTTCTTCGGACCACTTTTAAAATGAAGAGCACTGACTCAAACATTTTTCAACTTAAATAACACAATTTTTCTAGACACCAGCATTTGATTGACAATGCTTTAGTTAAAGGGTTACTTTTGTTTTTATATTCCAATTACCTCAGTGCTACAAGCATCTGAAGTAGTTGTACCAAGTAACCCAAACAGCAGTTGGCATTCCTGACCAGAATGCCTTTTAACTAGCAACCTGGAGTAAGATCCAGAAGCGTGTTTAGCAGCAAAGTAAAATAAAAAGGAATGAGTAGAGAACAAATGTACAGACAATGTTTCAAACTAACTAGTCCTGCTTTAAAATCTTATTTTGTGCAGGGTGTCTCCAACAAATGAATTCTGTCTTCAGCATAAAAACTAAACATTTCCTAGTCAGAACACACTCACTTCAAAACAAGGCTTTTCAAACATCCAGGATTTGCCACTGGTTGAGTAGAAATACTGTGTTAGAGCTATTAATAGTAATTCCTAAGTAATTATCTGAAAGGAATGTAAATAGTTTCAGTTTAGATTATCATGTTGCTTTGCTCACTGTTTTAGACCTAAAATGCAGCTATAATATACAAAGTACCTTATTTGTACAGACAGTAAATTAAAATACAATTAAATTATAACAGAAACTAAAAAAAGTCTTCCCTCTTTAGCAATTTAAACATTTTTTAAAAAAAGGACGAGACTATCTTCTATTAAAGCTACAATAAAATTCCACTCTCAATTATTTAATTACATCCTTACAATATTTCAGCACATGTATAGATTTCACCATCTTTATACATGCCTAAAAGGAGCTTATTATGGTTCTCAGCTCCACCATGAAATAATTTCCTTTTAAAATAATTTTAAAGTGTGATGTCTTAAAGATTTGAGCAGGAAGAGTGGCTGAAAGGATCTGAACATTAAAATTCTGCTTATTTTAGTACCTGCTCCTGCATCACCAATAAGACAGGCTCATCAAGGATTAAGCACACAGTATTCCATATTACTTTATCCTTCTATTCTTCCTCTTTGCTCTTACTAGTTAGCAGAAATGGCTTTAAAATATCCTTACAAGATTTCTTAAGTTCCTCTTCTACATCCCTTTTACAAATCATCGTGATATATGCACCCATTAGACTGTGATTACATGTCTGATGACCTCCTCCCAGGAAAGACCTCATGCCTTAGAGCGTTGGCTGACAAAGACTATAATCAGTTTCAGATCTTATTTTAATTTCTGTTTTCACACACCTCACTAATATATATTAGATATTATTGTGCTGAAGTACATACTTCCAATCAAACAGGACAAATATGATTGTGTCCTGCCACCCAGCTGCTCCAGGTTTTCATACTTTCTAGCACTGGGGAAGATAATCAGGATTTAATTCTGCATATATCTTGATTTTCTTTTCTAAACAATATTGAGGGAGAGAGGGGGCGTTTTATGTTCTGGTTCCTACTGAAGTGATGAATATTTCAATTTAGCCAACATTTACCATATTGTTCATCAAGAGATTTCTCTAAGACTACTGGTTATAATCACATCTCTTCTGAGTGCTGCCAACATACATGCAGATGTGAATATTCTCTTAATCCTGCTACTTTCCCGAATCATTTACTCCCTCTACTATAATTTTTTATGTGGTAAATAAGAGAACCATAATCCTACCTATAATCTTCACCTATTTATCTGATGACTTGATAAGAGAAATACTAGTTTCTCTCCTAATTACTGCTGAGTTAAGAATGAATTTTCAATGCAGACTTCATAGAAATGTTTGAAATAATCATTTCAGCAATAAAATCTTTTACCAATACTTCCTGCATGACAAAATAAGCCACATCTACCTATGGACAACAGAGTACTTAATTCCTGAGAGATTGCTCTGGGGCTAATCTTTCCTTGGTAACAGCAAAGGTCCGTAAAGCTGTTTCCCATGACGTACTGAAAACAGATTCTCAGCCTTCAAATTTGTAAATACATACATACATTCTCTTTTTGCATGAGTCAAGCAGTCACAGGAACTTTTACAAATGTATCTGTCATGATGCCAAACAAGCCTAATGAACTTACACGTCTGTCTTTATCTACAAGGGGGGAAAGTAACATGGTATTTTTAGAAAAATCTAATGTTCTTACAAAGTAAAAGTATTCTAATAGTTTTAAGAGTCTCATCTGCTATGCATTAGACAACAGGCAGCACTGCATGAATGTAAAGCTCTCCAGAACACTCTCGAGGCTGTGACAGACATTGGTATGTCCCCTGTTGGAAATAAACAAATCTGTTGTCTGAGAATCCAGCTAATGAACTCCCATGAATTTTTTTTTTTCTAACCAGTGGAATCTAGTTAGCATCCAGGCTCTAATGCCAAGGTCATTAGGCACACTCCTGAAACTGGGAAAGAGGGTTTGACTGCCTGCTGACCCGCTTCCTCTCACTGCACAGGCAATTCAAACCCACTTTTCCCCCAAAGAGGTTTCCAAGACACATTTAAACCCCTCAGCAAACTAGCAGATATGAGCAAAAGGCACATAGTGAAACCTAACAGCATTACTGACAATCTGTAAACATGCCATTCATTTTACATGGAAGGAATGTGCTCAGGAGAGCACTGGCTAGAGGAAAACAGAGCTTCCCAAAGACAGAGCTCTTCTGCACAGACTGCCCTTTGAGAGGGGAGTGCTTCTTTATATTGAGAAAAGCAGAATTCTCCATGAAGCATTAAACTCCCCTGGCAGGGAGATGTTCCTCTAACAAAGTTAATAAAAATGGCTGAAAAAAGCAAATCACTCAGCTCCTCTCTCTTTACAGATTTTTGTTCCCAGTCATTCTCCTTCAGGGACTGTGGAGACCTGCCAGCTAATTGTGTGGACAGGATGGCTTCTAGGCTTGTCCCTGATCTGATGATGATGTTATTATTTCTTCATAATTGTTTACTGTATAAAATCAACATCATTTTCTCCAGAGGAAGACTGCTCAGAGTTGCTCATGAGAGCGTTTTAGCTCAGTTGCGGGTCTGCTGTCGTCTTGACAACATACTCATGCCAAGGTTAATGTCACATCAAGGCTCTGTAAGTACCTCCTTCCCTTGCAGTCATTCCTTCAACTGTAAGGGCAGTAACGCAATTCAAAGTTTCTTCATTCTTGGTTGACCTTTAGGAATATTGCAATTACACACAGAGAAATTTCAAGAGAGAAATTTCTCTGAGTACTGTGGGACTAATTGTAATTGTGGGGAAAAGCCAGAAAGCACAGCACTGAAAGCAATCACCTCTACGTTTTGTCCTGGCTGAGAGAGGGACTCTGCCCATGACCTCTGCTGTGCCACCTGAGCTTCATATTGGAACCTTCTCACTGCATCCCCACCATCTGTACAAGTAAAATAATGCTTTTTATTAAGTTTATGGGGATTTCATAGTTCAATGTTCATGGAGAACAGAACTAAAAGGCTTTCTGTGCTACTGCTAAGTGCAAAACTTCCCTAAATCTTGGAAAACAGAGTCCCAGTGCAGAACCATGAGACTACACTGAAAGAAAATATACAGCTCTTCTTCTTTTACTACAAAGTAAATAATTTAATAATATTCTTGCTCATTGTCTTGGAACCATCCTTTATGTGTCCCTGGGCAGAGCTGGAGGCAGCAAGACTTGCATGTCAACAGCTATTTTGTTAACTGGTTCAGAAATATCATGGGCAGCAAAGCACCTGCCTGTGCTGGTGCCCTGGGAAAGACACTCGTCTCTGTGCTTTTCTAATACCAGTTGTGCTTATGTAACTGATTAAATAATGAACAATACCTCTCCACTGCTTGTGGCCCATGCATGATCTTACAGGCACACCAGTGCACATTACCCATGCTGCTTAAGCTCTGACTTGGACTCGGTCTGATTTATTCTTGTGCAGTCCATCTCTCCCCCAAGGCCGCTGCCAGCCACTGAGTTTCCAACATTCAACAGAACCCAAACGCTATATTCTTCTTGAAAAATATGTGGATGCTTTAATTGTCTCCCTGGGTTTCCATGACAACCACAGCAACATAAACAGCCTTGCTGGCAGCCACAGGAGACTGAAATCTCTGCTCTCTTCCTCCCCTCCCCAGAACGTCTCAATGTAGAACATACCGTAACCAAATAAATACAATTAACAATGGAGGTGGTGTCTAGTACACCTGGCTGGCACTGGGGAAATTGCTTGGAAATAAAATGTGTTACAGTATTTTATGGTACTAGTCAAAGCACTGCCTGCTACATCAGTGTTATCAAAGTATCTTGGGACCAACAGTGAAAAACAGTGCAAAGCTCTAAATACATAAACAGAAGTTTTCTATGCCAGTCTGCACGGCTGCAGAGAGCTTTAAACAACAGATAACAGGGCCTTCTCTGTTAGTGCTTCTGAGCACCTCTCACCTTGGTGGTAGGTTTTACATCAGGAATAGGTAAGCTCCTGAGTAAATGTCAGGACAGTTGGGCTTCAGATGGCTGCAGCTCCCAGCTTTCCAGCAAGAAAATCATAAACAAGGTGTGACCACAGCAGCAGTAAAATGCTCTGCCTGGCACTGTCAGCCCGAGTCCAGGAGAAGCTCTAACTCCTGAACAGCATCCTGAGAGCTGCTGCTTCTGCTAATGCTCTGCCATCTGAGGTCCTACAAGTCCCAAACAAATAGCTCAGGTCTTTCTTCTCTCCTGAGCAAAATTAATGGCAAAATAGATTTTCCATGAGCCAAGTGTAACCCTGGAGGTTTTAAGCCATTTAAACTCATTTGTCTAATACCAGATGGCATGAAGCCATCAGGATACACAAGAGTCACAAAAGAGGCCACTGATAATTACCTTATCAGCTGTCCATACTCACAAAATCATCTTTCAAATTATTATATTGCTTTCTGATCACCATAATGATCTAGTTTGTGACAAAATAACTTTGTGAAAGAAAGGGCTGCAATTTCCTTCACAGTGCTGTCAGTTTGTCTCAGGCACTTGTTCTCCTTCTGCCAGGGAGATACAGATGCCTTGGGCTGGTCTGAGACACAACTGGGGATGTAACTGTGCTGTTTTCCCTGCAGCAAGCTTCCCTTGGCAGGGAAATCCTACGGCTTTTTGGGACTGATTTTGCTCTAAAGCAGACTCAGGATTTGAGCAAACATGTGAGTCCTTGAAAAGAAAAATCTATAGGGATTCCCCTGGGCCAGTAAGCAGAAATACATGTGAAGAGGAGGAGCAGAATGAAAAGGAGAAGGTGAAATGCTTCCCTCTTCCATCAGGGCTTGGAAGGCACAGAAGACACAGACACCTGACATTTCACAGCTTGAAGGATTGACTTTTTGAAAACTGCCTGATTACACATACCAGGTGGAGGCAACAGAGAAATTAATAAAATAAACACCAGAAATGGTGATGAATATTTAGAAAAAGAACTGAGGATATTTTTTGGCTTTCCACATAAAGGCAGAACTTTCACAATGGTGACTACCAATATAACATAGATAAAATTTTTTCATTTCTTCTTGAAGGATTTTAAGCAGGGTCCTCATGCTATGGAATTCTTGCACATAGACTGCATTTTGCAATATGAAAATGAAATATTTTTTCTCCCCTATCTCATTTGCTCCAATAGGCTGCACAGCAAAGAGTCTATGTGAGACTGAATCATGAATATGAAAAAATTGCTTATGCCCACATTTACTGAGTTATAGCTCAGCTATAACAATAGCACTGGCTATTGAAATAAAGTTTAATTTTATCTATCAACTATTAATAACAAGTTTTTGTTTGTATATACGTCTTTCTGCATTCTAGTGTGATTCTTCTAATTACAGACAAGTTACTTAAAACTACAGTATATAGGAAATGAATGTTGACTTGGAGTATAAAGAGGTATCTGTTACCTTACAAATATGAGAGTCCAACATGCTGCAGATCACATCAGGGTATCAGGTAACATGCAAGGTATGTTCCATAATGTGACATTGAAGGCAGTCACAGAACAAGCAGGTCAGATGAGATTTTTTAGTTTTCACAGCAATTTAACTGTAATAGCCCCAAAATCACCACAGTGCTTTCAAATTAGGATTAAAAAAGATAAGCTACTCTTTTCTGCACCTGGAATTAATTACTAGGCCTAATAGTACAGAAATCAAAATGAATTCAATTTTAGAGTAGTTTTATAATAATGATTCTATAATTAGTAGACATTTTCATACTTTTCAACCTCTGTCCAATATGACTCAGTGCCATTAAGACAGTTGGGTTTAAATTCTGAGAAGTATGTATGGAAGTTTAAAAAAAAAAAAAAAAAAAAGACAAAAACCTTTGCCTATTCCCTAGGTATGGTCATGGTGTGTGGGTGGCTGAGAAGAATTATGTTGAGGTGGTTTTATCAGAAGAAGTAATTACATAATTCCCTTGTGGCTCTGAACCATTCTAAACCCTAATCCAAGCCCTAATCATTACTAAAGTATTCATAAAGCCTCCACAAGACAATGTTCCAACTCACAAAGCTATTCCTTAGGAATAATCAGTACTTCAGAAAACTTGAAGGTTGCTGTGACTCCACAGGAAATTAAGAAAGAGATGTGATATATTTTGCAGTTGCACCTAGAAATGCACATGATTTTACACTCAAATGCAACATATGGCATGACACCCCTTTCAGGCACAGAACCACAGAAATCTGTGACCAAACCCCATGCTTTTGACAATTTGAACTTTTCAGATTTTGCTAATTTTAGTTTATTCAGCTGTGCTAATTGTTTCTTTGGTAGGCCAATATTAAACATGTCATTTAATTAATGCATTTAAAAAGAAAATTAATTCAGAGGGTTTTAAGTATATAACTAGGGAGTATGCCACTTCAAATGAATGAAAAACATCAAGGAAAGGTAATTTTCCTAATTTCCAGTGTACTTTTGCCATGCTTCCTAAGTGTCAGACTACTCCAAAAGGGCTGCACACATCAGGGTCAAGGCTTTAATTTATTGTTAGGAAGTAATCACCCATTTTTGACAATGTCAACACATCTTAAGAATTTAACACTTTTTGTAAAAGTAAAATTGTTCTCAAAAGCATAAAATACACTCTCTGTAGAGCATAAGCATAATAAATCTCGACAAGTGACATACCTGCCCCAAGCTGCTTTCATTGTAGAATCTTTATCAACAGGAATGCATGAGGATTCAACAACACTTGATTTATTCAATTTGTAGCAGAGACCACAGTCTGGATCTAACATACATCCATTGCAATAACTGAAAGAGAAAGAAAAAAAAAACTTAAGCAATACTTCATTCATTTGTGGATGTCAAAACCAACAGAATCTCCTAAAAAGCTTTGGAATTCACATAGTTAAGTTGTCAAGTGTTGGAGACAAGACAAATAAGTTCTCCAGAAAGTATCACATATTGCTTTCACCCTGTTCTGTAACACATTTTGGTAGTCCACCTGCATCTACCCTGTGACATCTGATCTGATTGAAGAAAAAGAATCATTGTAGAATCACAGCATGGTTTCAGATGGAAGGGACCTTAAAGATCATCTAGTTCCAACGTCCCCTGCCATGGGCTGGGACACCTTCCACTAGACCAGGTTGCTCAGAGCCTGATCCAACCTGGCCTTGAACAGCTCCGAGATGGGTCATCCAAAGGTTCTCTGGGCAACCACATCAGTGACTTACCACCCTCACAATAAAAAGGTTTCTTCTTGATATCTAGTTTAAACATTCTATTTCAGTTTGAAGTCATTCTCCCTTGTCCTATCATATATCATACCTAATAACCAGAGATCATAATACCATGTATCTCCATGAGCAAGTTTGGCATGTGAGTTTCCACTACATTTGACAGAAGGAGTCATTGTGTCAATAGAGGCAATTCACATATAGGCATCTAGAATCCAAAAATATCCCATCTGCCCCTTACCTGTCACTGCAGAGTGTGCAGTGCTCTTGCAGATTATTCCTGTACATCACACTTGCCAGCTCTGTACAGATGTGTCTGATTTCCTTGGGAGTCTCAGTAAGGACAAGATGGTAACATTCAGGCAAAGTTTCCCTAATGCCATTCTGTTAGGTGTTCAAGTGACTAGACACCAAAACTGTCCTCTAGATACCACTGGCTGCACTGACCACATCCCCACAGACTCTGCTGGCAGCCTGGACACCAAGGGCCCTACAGATACTTCTCTGAGGAGTCAGTCTAAAATCTGTCTCTAAAATCTGACTGATGGGGATGTATGGCATTACAAAGTTCCCCATGCAGTGCAAGTTACCTGAAAGCTGCTGGCACAAAGCCTTGCAAACACTCACTCATTTGCTCCTGTGATTAAACTACACAGGTATTTATCTTCCCTGGAAGCCATTTTAGATTTAGAGAAACATTTTCACCAGTAAAGACCCTGTTATATCTATGGGATAACTTTAGGTGGTAAAAATTAGAAAAATTAGCAACTGCAAAACATAGAGTAAGTCTGGAAATCTGAAAATAAAATTAAACTTTGAAATGCAACATCTGGAAACATATAATTAAGGTGACCAAAGTAGCTTTAACATACACTCCTGTAACAACAAAATGAAGAAAATACTCTTTTCCAAGTGTGTATCTTTATCACAATAAGGATTTTTTGAATTAAGGAATATCCTGTTCAAACTACTTAATCATGAGAAAAAGTAAAAGTAACAGTATAACAAAGTCTCAAGAATGTAAAGCAGACTATATGCACATAAAAAGTCTGAAAGTATAATGCTTAAAATCTAATTATTCAAACTCTTTGAATTATAATGTTTCTAAAAGAATAATAAGGTCAACTCACATAGCAGATGGCAAAAAAAGGACTTGCACTGTGTTAATAAAATGTATTCATTTAGATTTTCCTACTTCTCCCAAGTTTGAGAAAAGTGTGCTCTTTACTATTGTGTTCTTTCCAAATTATTAAATTACTGCAGAATTTCTATGTTGTCTACATTTAGAATATAAACCTATTTTAAACACACCTTCCTCTGTTTAACTGGTTGGTCAAATTCCAGTCTAAACAGTTTGTGGATTTTTAATTAGGAAAGTTGAATTAAATCTGCTCTTAATTAAGATATAGACTGTAGAAAATATTTTTACCTCAGAGATGAAACAAAACTCAGATGAAAGTCAATCATTTTATCTAATTGTAGTAAACATTTATTCTCTTAAAAGATAAATGAGAAAATCGTAATCCTGCAATTAGCAATTTTCAAAGGAAAGGACAATACCACTATTACAGCAGTAAGACTTAGTCACATTTTGTTACATTGATATTAGTACATTAATGGCCAGTAACCAAAAGAGTTTACAGGAACAGAAGACTGCAAGCAAATGAAAACATTTTTATAAAGCCCAAATGTATTCAAGTATGCAACAATAATACAATACAAATTAATACAATAAAACTGTATAAAATTATAATATTTCCTTATATTGAAAATAATTTCATGATATCAAACAGGATTGTGACATATGATTTTCAAACTATAGAACATTTTCCACTGAAATTATGATATCAAAGTGCCTGTAAGCAACATGAATTTCTAAAAAGACACAGTGATTAGTGTCATCTTTGTGGTGTTGCCAGCAGAGGACAGGACAGACACTGGACACCTCCTGGTTTTCCTCAGTGTCTGCACAAGAATCAATGCAGAGATGAACAGCAGAGCGGGATTTGCACTGTCTGTTCCATCCTGCTGGGAAACTCCACGTAACCTCATGTAGTGCTGGATATCAGTAACCAGTCAAGTGGAAGAACAAGATATCTTTATTCTTTCCTTTCCATCCAGAAAAAAATTGAGAGATTTGAGTATTGATTCCAGTGTCTGTCTACATGGCTGCCACTTCAGCTGATCCTCTGGCTTTATTGGATGCTGTAGAATAATTTAGGTTGGAAAAGATCTTTAGCACCATCAAATCCAACTGGTTTTCCTGATAGCACTCAACATAATAAAGGCTGCTGGATTTCATGTCTTGCCAAATGTCAGAGGTTATACAGAGTTACTCAAAACAATTAAAATAACTTAAAATTATTATTTTCCATGTCTTATCTGAAGTTTGTCTTTCAGACTGAACAGTTAAATAACAGTTCTTTATAAACCCTTTACATTTGGGCTAGGATTTCCTGTCATTACCTATATAGTGAGTTCATACAATCAGACTCTGGCTTCAGATTTTAGAGACAATACTAATTTATGCCAGAGGAAACACAGAAATCCAACACACAGACCTAAACCCATTTCAGATGTAACTCCCAGCAGACTAAGAGTAGGCAGCTGCTATTCAGAACATTTAGCATTCTTCTGTACCCTGTTTTATCACTGATATAAAATTTTATGTTGTCTTTGATGAGATACATGGTCATCGCTTTTTCCAAGATGAAGACCAGTATTTTTTTCTCCAAAACTCCAGCACATATACAATAAAATTGTTTCATAATATAATAAATAAACCTCTATTTTTATTTTTTTATTTTTTTTTGCAAAAAAGCAGGTAAAAACCACCAAAGACACCGTGTTCTGAGGTTGCTCACTCTAGAAGTATAATATATAGTAGTTTCAGGTTTATGGTCTTCTTCACTCTAGCCCCATTATTATTTGCTAAACTATTTAAACTATTTGAAATTGAGCACATATTCTGACATACATGTTCATAGTTATATAACTAATATAGGATATAGAATATACCAGGAAAAGAATGCACAATTTAATACTTACTGAAATTAAACTATCTCCTACAGAGCTCATTCCTCTCCTCAGAAGTACCTCAGGCATATCAATCTATATATATTGAAAAATATGTCAGAGGATGAATCTTTAAAAATATTGGTAATTCTTCAAATCCACACCACAGATCAGTTACAGCCTTGAAAGCTCTATATAAGAGTACTCTTGGATGTCCAGGTAGGAAAGGAAATTTGCATTCAATTATAAACAGGAGATATGCTTCCTCTAGTTACCATGAGATATTTACATTTGTGCTAAGTTTATGACCTAGTGTCTCAAAAACAAGTCAATCAGTGAAAAGCCGGTTCAAAACTCCCAGGTACGATGGTTGTCTGTAAGACTGACAATTCAAGACTGAAATACCTGAGAGAGATTACTTGATTTTAATGAAACCAGGCAGCATTACAGCAGAAAGGTTTTACAATGAGCCTGCTTGCCAGCTGGGCTCCTAGGCAACCCAACGAGAATCAAGTGTTGAGACTTCAGATGCTTCAGCCTATGAGGCAGAATAACAGCAACCAGGACTCCTGGGCTCCAGAAATCAAAAAATGCCCAGCTTCTTTGCAGATCAGTGGCATGAACTCAGTAGAACAAAGTAGCCTGGCCTCTCAGTTTATGGGGAACGGCCACAGAATGGGATTCCTGGGTTCCTGCTTAAACATCACAGCCTGTTTATTCTGTTTAGCAGAGTAGATATCCCCAACCCTGCGATTCCTCACCTATTCTGCCAACACACTCACACCTATCCCCTTCATCCAACCACACAGGAGTAACTGATATCTAGAAAGACTGACAGCATCAATGTTGAGATCCTTTGATAGCAATTTCTTGCCACTTCCAGAACACTCTGCTCTGGATCAGCCTGCCCGATTACCTGTTCCTGAGGTTAGAGGTTGATCACAAAGGCCACAATGCCATCCTGTCTCACAGACATCTTACACTATATGGATGAATTACTAATTTACTAGCTGTGTAACCAAAATTACTGTATTATTTCTTCCTAACAGTTTACTAGGCTTTAAGGTAGACTCTGAATCTAAAATACTGAATAAAATCTCCGACCTGCCAAAGTGACTCTCCAGGTTCTGATGATTCATAACTGTTTTTCTCCCCTGCTTACAATACTCCATATTTAAGTTTGTTTCATCATTACATTTTGCACTTTAAGTTTGTAAAATGACCTTGTAAGTAATGACTCTCCTGCAATTCTCTTGTAGTCTTATAATTTGAGCTAAAGTTTTGCCTTGCCCATATTTGCTCAGTGGTTTAGTACTAAAAGACCCTTGCTCAGTGCCTTTGCTCTCCAAGTACCATTTCTCTTTTCCTCACACTATTTTGACTATTTCAAGCTGAACCTCAATTAAAAACATTTCATCAATTTTAATTTTTGCCACATTTTAAAGAACTTTCAAGTTTGCTTTTCATATTCTGTTACCCAATTACCAAATGTATCGGTATTTTCCTATTGTCCAGCTACAGAAATGCAAACAGAACTTGAAAATGCATTCTGGACTGTGTAGCTGTACAGAATGTATCACCTGATTTCATAATATCCTACTGCATGAGTAGCAGAACAGCCACTCAAGAGTATCAAAACATTCCCAAATACAGACTTTTTTTGTGGACAGACTCTTTCCACTACTTTCAGCTCTGCCATTCACACTGAGTACATGCTGCAGAATCAGTCTGAGTATGTGAAGAAGGCTTTTTCTGGGAAAACCTGACAGACCTGCTAAATGCAAGCTGGATTTTATGGGTCCCTTCCAACCTGAGATATTATATGCAAGACATTTTGCTTCTGTCTTGTCCACAGAGTAAATTCCACTGTTGTGAGTTTTTTAACCCACTTCTCCTGCTCTGTATGATGCAAATATTCATATACCTGACGTTGGTTTTCCTCACAGAACTGCAGGAACAATAAAAACTGTCTCAGGCAGGAAAGGCTCAGTGCAGGGACAGGAGGTCTTGCAGTATCTACTGAGGATTAGTACATCCCACCCAGAGACAATATAAGCTGCAAACCATTGCAGGCTGAAAGGAATGTCACTTTGTGCTGTTTTCTCGTATTTCCAGCTTGCTGTTTGCCACACTGGAAACATGAGCCTAAGCCAGGCGGATCTTTCATCCTACTCTCAGGTTACTCTTTGTTCTCAAGGTTGACTAGGTACACAGTCTCTGCCTGCCTTAGCATGCAGTGTAGCTCCATTCCATCTCCTTACAGAACAACAACAAGCTGGGATCAAGTTTTCCTTGCTTCTGTTCTTGTACTCTATCTACAAGACAATGTCTCTTCCTCCAGTCTCGACCTAAAGAAAATGGCCAAGACAGCTAAGCTCAGTATCACTGGTCAGGCCAAGCCTACTGAGCTGGACTCACCAAGGGACACAGGCTGATTGAATCCAAACAGCCAAGGTGTTGAGTTCAACAACAGCCAAAAAATCAAACCAAGTACTCATGGACAAATACTACAGTAGACTTATTAGCCCTGTTGACATATTAGGATATTGATACTTTCAGCCAGATATACAACAAAGGATCTTAGGATCTTTTTGAAAAATGGCTTACTTCTTTTTATACACAAACTCATCTCAGCTAGTACTAGGACAATGTTTAAAACTGCCTGATGCCGGTGCCTGTGGGCTTGTGCTGTTTGCACAGGTTTCATAGCACCTCAGGCATGAAATCAAGGTTTTCTTTATACTTCTGATGATTCCTGTGTTGCTTCCGGAAGTGAAGGACTAAATTCAGGTTGCATATAAGTGGACAAGAATAGAGGGGATGCTTTAAGCAGTTAAAATGTGTGCTAACTCCAGATACCATTTCCAGCTGTTGTATCTGGGACACAGGAAATACAATAATTAACAAAAAATGAGAAAAATCCACTTGGACTTCAAGAGCACTTTTCTGCTAATTTAAGAGACTAAGTGTCAAAAAAGTTTATTTGCTAAGTTTTACCTGTTAGGTAACACATGCATCTATTTAGTGGCATCCACAAGGAAAAGCTATCATTTATAATCACAGTACTCGGGTGCTAATTGCAGTCCTGTAATTTACCACACAGATACCCCAACAGATCGAAATCACAGTTATGTTCTAGTATGATCAACCCTTTCTCATCTTCAAATCAGGCTCCTGCTCCATCTATCCCACTGAGATGATCCTTTAGGGTGTCCTCCCTAAAGTTCCAGACCAGCCCTGAACCTTTACCCTTCTTGATATGCCAGCCACATATAAATACATTAGCTTTCTTCAAACATTCCTCAAACCTTCTTCACAAAGGCTCCCATTCCTCAACTATGAAATAATTGACACAACCTCAGATGAATTGTTTTCAGCCTCTTGGTGTTTGCTACTTCTGCTTTAGATGTGGTGAGGATGTGAAGATTTATCTATTCTTCTCACCTATCATAGTCCTACAAGGATAATGACTCTACAAACCCTGCCTAGTCCTTAGATCCTCTGCTGCTACAAGCACCTTGGCAGCAGACTGTGCTGAAATGCTGGCATCACATGAGAAGTGTCCTGATCTACTTGCTTATAGGTATCAATTGCTTCTTGTCTTGATGATTTTTTTTTTTCTGAATTTATAGAGCCTCCAACACAGAGATTCTTGATTTATTCCTGGAACTGAGCAACACAGACAATAAAGAACAGAAACAACTGACTTATACGTGTCTTTATTTTGGACAGAATGGATGTCTCTGTAGGATAATTTGCTTTCAAAACTACTTTTCCAAAGAGACTCTACTCGTAGATACCATATTCCCAGCTTCCAGGCAGATCAGATAGAAGCCCTGTTCCAACTTGATTAAAATCATTCTTGTGTGACTAAAACCTGCAGACCATGTGAAGTACAGCACCATTACTTCGGGAGATTTAAAAAAATCATTCCCTAAGTATTGTTTCGGGTTTTGTTAAACAGCAAAGTCAAGAAGTACTAGCAGAGATGTGAAGTGTTAATAGGTTACTGTATGAATTATCACCTTGTTTCCTCACTAATGCAGCATTTGAGTCAAAGCCTGTGGAAAACTTAACAATGGTTACAGGAACTGCATTGCATTCAGACATTATAGTTCAGGTAAGCTACTTTTCAGATCTTTCTGTTTAAATTGATGAGGAGTTTTTTCTCATTTATTTTAAAGATGCTTACAACATGGACTGGCATATTCCTTCCTATCCTTTATAATTTAAAATTAAATTACAGATTTTGAGTGATAGGACCAACATGCCAGCACAGGGAAAATCATTACCAAGCAATATATCACTACATTATTTACTTTATAAATGTCAAGACTATGTTGAGGTAATTTCACAGTTCTGCAACATAAACTATTAGAATTTTAGCTACACTTCATAAGAGCTGGCAAAAGCATTCTCAGACATGTTTATCTCTTTATATATTCATAATTTTCTGACCTCAATGGCCAAAACACATTATTATTGCAATTCTCAATTGTCAGAGAGACCAGTAGCTCTAGGCGCTTTGACATTAGAAAGAGAAAATGAGAATCATATTTTTAAAAATAGTGGTTCCATGATACAGTGAAATTATGAAAAATAACAATGCCTAGTTTGCTGATAAATCAGATTGTCAATGAGTTCTCAATAAAATAAAGTACAATACTTAATACACCTACTATATGCATCCTAGGGTTATTAAATACAATAAAACCAGCTTCAGTTACTAGGTTAGCTGAGTTTTTCAGGACTGATCACAACTACGTACATTCTCCTGCTACATTCATAAAGAAAAGATATACTTATGTCTATTAGCTGTCTTACTAAATGGCTATGTGGGAGTACTAAACATTGTTGCCTTCATCTTGGTTCTGTGTATTTGTACAGTGAGCTAAGGATCATGAACCACGTGAGGCTGACTAATTCAAAAATGAACAACAGAGTCCTTGTGTGCCCAGCACAGCTGGCACCGCCTGTATTATTTGAATCAGTCTGAAGACAATATGTTCAGGAAGGATTCCGAGAAACTCTGTGTGCACAGGTATCATTTCCCTAAAATACGAGGGTTGACCTAAGCTTAACACAATATTTACCATTTTCATATAGTAACTGACGTGAAAAATATTACTTAAGCAGAACAGGTTTGCATTATGTCTTCTAGAGCAGACCAAGCTTCAAGAAGTGCAGAGAGAGACATGAATGGAGACAAAACAAGCAAGAATACAGGACAGCAGGACCAAAGCCATTTTACAGAAATGGCTCAATGTCCCAGTCACATCATTGATTCTTTAAAGATTGGGAAAAGGTGGAAGAGTAGGTAATACACATGCTCTAACCTAAACATCTTTCCAGAATCAGACAAGTTCCTTGGAAAAATGGGAACGTTTATAGGGTTTAGGTAGTCAGAATAATAACAAGAATGGATAGTTCATCTTTTCATTTCTAAGTTGACAAATTTTGGAATGGTGTTGCTTTGTCTTCTCAAATTTACCTTTGAGATTTCTGTGGCCTTGATGATAAGTACGATCACAGCTGCTGAGGAGATTAAGATCAAATAAAACAGACGGTCACACTGCAAATATCTACACAACCTTACACAGCTGAGTGT
The DNA here is from genome assembly GCF_009819885.2 of Catharus ustulatus. Taxonomy (NCBI): domain Eukaryota; kingdom Metazoa; phylum Chordata; class Aves; order Passeriformes; family Turdidae; genus Catharus; species Catharus ustulatus. Next base: position 15,223,271 of record NC_046224.1, on the reverse strand, counting down.
GAAAATGAAATATGATTAATGGATGGTACAGAGAGGAGCATTCACCCTGCCTCTCCTCAGTGAGATACACACCCACTTGCAGTTGTAAGGAGGCAAAAAATATTACTGTGTTTGGAGTGCCCTGCTGAATTTCTGGTATTTCCATGATTCAATTTTTTTTTTCACAGATTAATGAATTATTTTTTGGCTGTTCAACAATAATCTTGCATGTCTCTACATCAAATGAAAATACTTTATTTGATTTATTTTATGCACAGCATATCTTACTGGTTAGTTTTCTGCATTCATGTACAGGTACCTTGTAATTCCATTTGCGTGGCACAGCTCTTTGAGAACACAGTACTCAAGCCCTACATGCTTCTTTAATTAGGACAATGACTGTGCTCTTTATTTGGTAGTCTTTCTATCTTCATTGTTATTCTAGCAGCAGGAATTAGTCTGTGCAGAGGAAAATGGATCTGAAGGAACAACAAGAAAACAGATTCTTTGTAGCAGCTCTAAGGGTTCCTTAATGGACACCCATACTTACTTTATTTAACCCAATGGATTTACTAACATAAAAAGTACTTTTACTCTGCATAGTATCAGTGAATCTTCTGCCAGCAAAATTAATTCTACTGACGTTTTCATAACTTATAAATACACTTTGACATAGACAAACACAAATTATGTTTAGGAAACACCCTCACACTCTGAAATGCCCAAGCTGCAAACAGGCTTAGACTTTAAGTTTACCTCACCTCAGAGAAGCACTTATCTCCATAAGAGGAAGAGAACTACGAGCTGCACTTGTACAGGCACATATTTAAAAGGGAAATTACAGTGAGATGGCATTATGTGCTCATCTTCTGAAGTCCTGCTGCCTTTTGCTTTTCCCAAACCTTCTGAGACCTCTCAAAGACTTGCAAGATACAGTGTTAAGCAATCTGAGACACCAGCAGTTTTACTGGAACAAGCTAAAATATGGGTTAAAGAGCAAGGGACTACTGACATTAATTTACTTCCTTTTACTTGGATTGGATATTCTGTTTGTAAATGTCTCCACAGCAACACTTGCTGCCCTATGCAGTGGATATCTGTACAGTAAAGCCATTGTTCTTAGAGTAGCAAAGAAAATATGCAAGACTGATGTTATACAGAGTAGACTTTTACTTCCAAATCCTCAGGTTTGGGAATCTTTTTAATTCAATTTTATAATTGCCATGGGGAATACCTCCAAGGCCAAAAAGGAGAAAGGTGTGTCACAATGTAAAGCTCAGCCTTTAGCTTTTCTCTGGTTTGCAGTCCCCACCTCCTCTACCTTCCAAGACCATGCATGTCATGCTGAAGTTCTTCTAACCCAAGTGGAATGCCAAAAACACCATGTACTTCCTCGGGACAAAACCATTATTTTATATTTCATTCCGCTTATTGACAATGTGCATACTCAGATCTTAAACAGCCACTTTTCCAACCCAAATATAATATATGCTTGTAGGTCATACCCTTCAGAAATAATTAATACTAATATTCATGATGCTGAAGGAATTCTTCCTTTGGCTTCATCTGGATCACAGTTTGGTGAGGCATAAAAATTCATACAGTTTTAAGTATACAAGTGTGAAAGTCATTATTAGGCATATCAATCCCTACTTTTTTGTACAAACCTTTTAAATACTGGGTGCTGTAGCCTAATTCTGTGCTTTGTGGGCAAATGCATCCATTTATTATTTTCAGCTTTCCTGGCTTTTGTATCTCTTGACTAAAGTATAGTAAAAGATTAAAATAGAAGCACCTAAAGCTTTCTCATATGTGGCTCATTATTTCCCTCTCCATTCACTTCCACCTTTAAACAGAGAGAGCTCCTTCTATTTCAAAGTACTCTCAAATTAAAATATTTAAATTATTCTACTGCTCTTTTTCCAGAACCTTTGAATTTTTGTCTTACCTGCTTTTGCCCACTTCACGTCAGAAACAGAAATCACAACAAATTACAAGTATTCCAATAATTCATGAAACAACACACCTTTATGAGAACTATCTGCTTTAACTTTTCATGCTTTTGTCCAGAAGTGCACATCATGAAAGCCATGAAAATTTTTTTCCTGACTGGCTGTGGTTAATTCAGATATGAAAATTCTGTTGAATATTTTTCATTGTTTTTTAAGTTGGACAAGCCATATTTCTTGTATGTAAATTTTATATGGTTTCAGGTTACATTAACCATCTAGCTTTATTAAATAACAAATTATGAGTTCTGCAAAGGGTGCATCTCCTCTCTCCAGATATTCTCTCCAAACAGTCAACTGAAGTACTGGCAAATCCTGCTCTTTTCTTTTAATATAAGCTGTAATCCTTTTCTTTTAACATAATCCAATTCCAGAAGGAATCTTCCCCCTTTACCTCTTTCAACCAGACTACTTGCCATTTTGTAGACAGAACCATCTCAAAAATTGCAAATTATAGCTGACTCTGCAGTAGAAAACAAGTAAAAATATACATTTTCAATATAGGAATCATTATATCTGATAGTATCCTGGGTTGTGGTAATTTGAAAGTATTTACACTTAATGAAGACTTTCCATCCCCATCCCAGTTTCCTATAAATCTTCTGATCCTCAGAATCTTTCACCTAAGACATTGCTCTGGCAAAAGAAAAGCCATGAATCATATTTCTAGCCAATATTGCTATAAAACTAGAAGTGTATCTCTCATTTCTTGATATTTATTTCTACTACAAAAAGAGATTTTGAACTTAATTAGGAATTTCCTCAGCCATTGAACTAGCTTTCCCTGGATAGGGAATTTTCTAGTCTGTCAGTTAAATGAAAATAAAAGCACTCACATGTGAATAAACCCCACAAAATACAGAAAATTACACATTCTTAAACCCCCAGAAGTAATGTTATTTGAAACTATGACTGCATGTGGAAAATAAGTCAAAACCAGTACATTTATTATAATTTTTTATTGGTATGTAATTATCTGAAAACTACTTTTTCCTCCTCAAGAAAACAACAGGCAAGGAATACATCTTCTTGAAGAGTTTACAGCTGCTGAACATGACAAACAGATCAATAACAGCAAGCATTTTTATGAATTTCTTATCAAATATTCCTGTGTACACTGTAACTTGTAGCAGGTATGATATATTAGAAGAGGTATATGTGGAATTTGCCATTTAACCACGTTACTTAGTCCAAGAAATTCCAAAGGAATACTCAGAGAATTTAATTTAAAAGTCTAATTTTCTCTACAGGGTAAGTTAGTATTTTAAATTTAGTTGTCTACTTTAGTTCCTTGTACTAAGCTTTGTGAATAATTGTCTATTATTCACACTAGGTTGTAAAACTCAATTAATTGGAAATAATCTTCAAGAAGATTGGATGAATGACCATGAAATCTCACCTGTATTTTGTGCAGGTAGAGTTTTGATGTGAAGGATCTGGTGGATTAAGGGTGATTCTTGGCGAGACCTGAGCTGATAGCAAAAATCCCGAAGCTAGGATAATGAGTGCTACAGCAGTACCTAAAAATACAGATAAAGAACAATGTGACACTTTTCTCCAGAGCACATGAAACAGTTCTCTATTTAACTGAACTCTGCTTGAGAAAGGAAGGCACCCCATCACTATGCATACAGCATTCCCTAAGGAGTTGTGACGAGAACCTAAGAAAAATACCCTTTGCTACATCCACATCCTAAATTGGGTTAGATGTTAAAGTGCACCAGCTTTCATCTCCAGATACCAAATTAGTAGGTTGAGACTCTTTTAATCTGTGGAATTGACAACTGCTTGAATGAACAGGTATTATTATTTTTGGTGTTGAAAATAATGTTATAAAATTTATTAGTGGCCATCATCATATTTCTCTCCACTCCCACACCCAGACTTGCAGGCTTCTCTGTAAAACAGAAAGCAGCATCAGCTTTTTCATTGACTCCACTTCCCTTTGTGAAACTAGAGAAATTTGACTTTTCATAAGAACACCATCAAAAAGTGCAACATATCTTATTTCAAAGAGTACACAACATCTGCTGGGAAAAAGTTGCCTTTCATCTTTTTGCTTCTGTTTCCCCCAACAAATTTCTTGTGCACAAGCTGCACAAAATGACGAGAGGAAGATGACAAAAAGGGTTCACATTTTGTGCAACAGGCCACCACTGGAACATATCTCATAGTTTTCCTACCTTATTTGCCACACACACAATACACTGTATCATTTTAATGAAAATTGACAAACCTCACTACTCATGATATTACTGCAACTGCCTCAGATTTATAAAACTTTACCTCTTGCTACTTGATGACACATTGAGATCTGTGTTATATAAAAGTTTCCCAGCTACCAAACACACCAACTATGTGAAAACCTTTCTCAGAGATAAAAATAATATCTAAAGTACCAGGATTTATGTAATAATGTTGTCTGTGACTATGCCTGTGCAGCAGCCATGGCCAGTGGGCAGGAATAGCTGTACCACACACTGACCTGAACCAAGGCAACTAAAACCTTAAACCCAGTCACAACCTGTATGTGCAGGAAGGACCTTCCCACCATAAGATATTCCATACTTGGCTCTCTTCTAGCTATGGCTGGTAGGTACACTAATAATCACAGTTTTCAGGGCAGGCTGGACAGGGCACTAGATGTCCTGTACTTTCAAAATGCCATAAACCAGACAGCAAATAAATTTAGACAGGGTCCATAATCTTACTCATATTAATTCTAAATATGCTCTGTCTCTTAAGTTAACCAAACACACTCACTTTCAGTATCACTGTAAATATCTTGTTTCTTTGGAAAAGTACTGAGTATGTAAACTTGGCAAATGAAGTTTAATATATTTTTATTCTGTGGACGTTTTTGCTATGATGAACAAAACCAAACAATCATAGTACATCATTAGCTCAGGTGGGAAAAAGAAAAGCAAATATCCTGAAGATATTTTAGATCCTCTCTGTTACAAAAAGAGATACAAATTGTACAATGCCCAAGTACCTTTCAAAATGACAATTTCTGAAGGGAAAGAAGAAAATACAAATAAAATGAATAATATATTTGTCATCATTCCTGCATGTTTTCCGACTAATAGCTTTGAAGAAAGAAATTAACTGAAGAAAAAGAGTAGAAGAAAGATAAAGAAATTATAAGATAAAGAAAACTATAAAATGGACAGGAGACTAAGACAAATCAGTAATTGTAGTAAAGAGATCTAAAACAGTGGGATTTTTTTTCAGAAATTTACTATAATTTTTCATAATGCTATCTGGAAGGTTCAATTTTTCAGAAGTTTCTAATATTTTGAGAATGATAATGACATAATTAATGAAATCTAAAACATCTCTGCCAAATGTTTTCAGAAAGCAGAAGTTGCACAAGATTACAAAATTAAATTACAGTAACAAAATCAAAATAAAGCTTTTAATCAAAATATTAGTGTTACTCTCTACTGATTATTCTTGTAGGTTTTTATCTAATAAACATCTAATCAATTAGCCTTTATTTAAAAAACAAAGCACCACATCCTTGCAGCAGCAGGCAAAAGCAGCAGTTTTGTCTTCATTTTATGCAGTGGGACACTGGGGTATACCTGGCTTCCCCAAAGACCAGAGAAGCTGCCAGTAATAACTCAGTGTAAATTGTAATGTCCTTAGAAATGCAAACCAAAGCAGAGAAGTAAGATATGATTACCCTGTGAGAAAACTCAACATGGAAAACAAATTCATCAGTAGATTTAGTAATCATCATTCTATTACACAGCCCTCTTGCTAAGGAGAATACATTATATCCACCGCTACCTAAATCAAATGTTGCATGACAAAATTCTAACTAGTACAGAGGGATGATGTATGACTTCATGACTGTTATCCTTAAGGAGGGACTTCAGGATAAAACCACATCAAGCACTAGAGCTTGGCTGTGACACTGCAGACATACAGCCAGCAACCAGCCACAAAAAAAGACCATTTTTACTAAACAATTACTTTGTGTCCAAAGATCATTAACAAATAACCCTTCAATGCATTATGCTCCATTGCATGCTTTGTAAGAGATATTTATATCTACATTTCAGATGTACTACCTTTGAATATGTTCAGCAGAGACAAAAAGCAAAGAGCTCTGATAATATGAAAAGTCCATGTTGGTTATCACAGCTATAAAGCTGAGTCCAGACAAGCAATAAACTCTTCAAGGGGGTGGCCAGACTTACGAGATTATTGGGGCCAAATAATCAATCTATCAACCAATCAATCCTCTGTTTCAGTAGGCATTAAAGGAGAGGCAGCACCCAAGAATCAGAAGCATCAGTGCAGAGCCTGGAGAGACCCACACCCCAGAAAGACAAGACAGCAGACTGTCTGGAGGCACAGGAGGACATACAGGGGAGATGTATTGTAACTGATGTGGAACAGACTAAAAGTAACAATTTGAGATTTTTTTTTTTTTCACATCTTTTAAATGTGAGAAACACGCTTTGAGTAACTGCGCACCAAATAACTGGTGTCACTGTATTGTTGCTGCTCTGCCTGTATAAACACATTCAAATACTCAAGTGAAGATTAACTCAGCTGAAAGCTGGGAATTGTACATCCAGTGACATGGCAGCTGGTGTCCCCCTCCGCTGTGTTGCACTAACTAGGAATTTGGCTCCTTGACAGCAACAGCAGAACAAAATATGAAGACATTAAACCTTTACAGCTAAATACTTGTGAACACAATTTCAAGAGGAGCAAGAACAGTTTCTCTTTACAAAACCTGTTCCTGTAAACATCTGAACCTTCAGCCAGACATTCAGCCAGAGGCAAGTTTTGGTCACAGAACACTTCAGCAAAAATGAGCACATAAGGCAGGAACAAGCAGGGAATTACCATCCTAATAATAAGACATGCTGAGCATAGGAAGGCTGCTTGCCTTTCCCTGCTTTCAAGAAAAGACATGTGATGAGTTATGGTGTTTGAATATTTGGACAAAATGTACCAAACCAGAATAGTCTTCATCTATCTCATACAGGAGGTGAATTAAAACCACATGAATGTATGTAAGGTATTTACTGTACTCAATCTGAGGTAATTATGCAGAGAACTGCATTACTTTTTATGAAGTGCTGCAATGGCTATGCAATATGCTTTCTCTGGAACACCTTCAGTTCTCAATTCCAATTAATAAGCCCAAAATTATATATGTGATTTAAAAACGAAACACCTGTCAAGTTCCAGGCATTTGATTCCACAAACTGGAAAAAAAGGCTAAATGAAAACATTGTCAAACATGGCTTCAAGGAGAAAGTCACCTAAAAAATAACAGGTTGTCACTTTTAAATTAGCCTCTAGCTGTGGTATTTTACTAATAGTCTTGAAAACCAGTATGATTTCAAAGGAAAGATGTCATCAACACTGTAATTTTAAAGAGGACTACTTTGAAAACAATTGCACTTGAAATTTTATTTTCCTTTCATTAATAATTACGAGGAAAATAGAATACACTAATGAAACACTCACCTGTTAAGCTACCAAGTGTAAGTTTCCGGCGACCCATTCTTTCAACAAGCCAGACTCCCACAAGAGTAAAAATAAAGTTTATAAATGCTGTCAGTGCAGCCAGCCAGATTGCAAGCCTGTCATCTTCCACTCCTGACATCTGCAAAATGGTAGCACTGTAGTACCTGTGAAGGGAGAGAAAAATAAGAACACCACTTATTTCAATTTGGCTCGTGTTACAGTTTCTGATTTAATCTGAAAATTATCATAACAAATATCAGGTGTGACCTCTGGCATAATGCAATTGAAGACTGACACACAATCACCCTGGGATATCAGGGATAACCAAGGCATAACTTGCACCTGACTAAAGTTTTGACTGGAGGACATCAAGAGATGAACTGCCCTTCTCTTGGCTGGTTATATTTTCAAGAGTCAATCATATTCTGCTAGAAATGGGGTTTGCATTTTTAATTCAAATTAATCTGCCTTTCACATCCATCCATTGCTTTATGCTCTTTTTGGGATGTTAGCAGTCTGTATATTGTCTAGGGAAAGAGAGCTCAAAACCAAATAGATTTTCAGTCCTCTTAAAGGTCATACAGAAGTAATCTATGGCATCCAACATGCTGCAAGTGACACTTGCATCCTCTTGGTTTTAGGTTTTGCAGTCTTATTTCAATGCCACTGAAGTGCACAAAAACCCTCTCTATATAGGGTTATTTTTGTCTTAACCAGAAAATGATTGCTTTGAAATGCCTCAGCACCACACTGCGTGGATGTGAATCTGCACCCAACAGGAGCATTTGACAGAATGTTCTACTTCTTTCTAAATGGAATCAATCATTCCACACAAACAATAACTCATAAAAAATTGAACTGAGCAAAATGAAAAGGGAGGGGAAAGGAAGCCTTCTACCATTTTTCACAGGAATCAAATGAAAACAGACTTTGTGCCCATGTTCTCAGGGAGAGCTAAATAAATGCCCAAGGAAACACAAGTACTTTTGTTGATGCTGTAGAAGCACTTTTCAGCTTCTATTAATTTATGCTGACTGAAATACTGAATATTCAAGCCCTTGAACATCTTGCAGTTGACAGGCTATCACACAGGAATAACCATCAAGAATGCCAAAGCTTGTTTATTTTGTCCCTGGTCAATATGTAGCTTGCTTTAATGTCCCCTTGTCTTAATGCTTGGATGTGCTAGCCTCAGGAATGTCAGAGGTTCCCATTCCTCTATTCCAATCACATTCCCCTTTTTACTTCAAATCAATAACCTCTGATAAGCAATATGCTGCATGCCATTTAGGACACTACCATGACTATGCTGCATGTTACCCCTTACCCAAAAGGCATTTAGATACTCCCAGCCCCCCTCCTCAGCTCCTCTTCTCCAGTGCAGCCATCTGAGGCAATGCCTGCACAACCAACTGGAGGTGCAGCAGGACAGAGGCTCCAGAGTGAACCTGCTGGGACTGAGGACTCAGTGCCTACAGGTGGTTTTGAGCCAGGCTCTGTCTCTGCCCACCCCTCAGTGACTGCAGTGACTCACCCAGGCTCAGCTCCAGTCAAGAGCTACACACTCTGAGATCCCAGCAAGGCTGTGATTCTTGGGGAGGGAATATTCATGAAGGGTAGACATCAAAATGCCAACATTAATGTGTCCTTGCTTCTTAAGGCACTCTAAATTAAATTGCTAACTGTCTGTGAAAACTTACACACTGCAGTGTTTCAGCCACCAAAATGATTCAGTCTCTGATTTCCCAATACATCTTTCTTTTTCTGCACAAGGGTAGGAAAACAACAAATGTCAAGTGTTGGCCTGTTGACACCTACTATGAAACTCCTATTTACTTCCACCAGGCAAGGTTTCAGGAAGCCACATTTAACTCCACATGTCTAAATCTTAAAATCCAATTCTACTGGGAAGTCAGAAATTGCCAGTTGTCAGCAGCAATGTACTGCCTATACAGTCAAAAAAAGCAAAGAACAAGGAACCACATAAAAGCATGTAGATGTCTACTGCCTACTCCATACAAACAGGCACCTTTTGCCCCCATCATCCCTTCTGGTTGCTTATTGCACTCACAGGTTATATATTTTCCAACAGAAGCTTAACTGTTTATCCATAAATAAACAATATCTTTCATTTCTGTGGGAAACAAACCAGGGAACTTTAGACTCTGCAAATCTAAATGCCAAGCTACCAAAGCCCAGGTGTTGAGCATAACTATGTGATGCTCATAGCTATTATGGCATGGCAACCTAATTTCAAAAATTTAAAAGGGCACTTACAAAGATTATGACAACTACTAAATATATTTGCTTATGTTCATCTGCTTCAGTATGCCCATTTTTCATACTAGTCTGTGCAGCTGTGCCTGTATGCTAATGTAACAAAACATTAGTCTTTTCAAGTTCTCCCTGATAAGGGAAAAAACCTATGTGGTAGGAAAAGGTTAAATTGTAATATTATGCAAACAGACCTAATATTGCAAGTCCTGCAGGGAATACAGCCTCAGGGACAAAATTGTGCAATCCTAACTTATTTTCTAGAATGTAAAGAAAATTTAAAACACATATGTATCCTTGGAATTTTTAAGCAAATACTATAACTTAGAAAGCAAATAAAGACATGCAATTACAAAGCCACACAAAGTAACTGAGTTGGATATACAGAAAGATTTTTAATATTGATTTCTGAGGATTTCAAAATTATCAAGAAATGCAACTTTATCAATTGTTCTACCAAAAGTTGGTGCACATTGAAGAAAAATAAACCACGAAACACTTCAACATTCAAGCCTCCTCAGACTAATCCTTTGACTAGATACTGAAAATGCACTTTTGAAGGAAATCAGGCACCTGAAAACACTTTCCCTCCCTTTTTTCTTTTAGTGAGTTGGGGTTTCTTAAAAGCAAAAATGTCAATTGTTTAAAGAAAAGGATAATTTCCTCCCTTCAAGCAGGTCTTACAGACAATTCCAGATGCATCAGGGTTCCCAGTTTAGCATCTTGAGCAGCAGAGAAGCTGCCCACCAGGCCAGGCTTTGTGGCTCCCAGGGAAAACAAATGTTTGTCAATAAGCTGCTATCACTGCTCTGAGTGTCCCAAACTTTCACAAGATGCTGCTCCAGCCCATCTGTCACACCAAGTCCACTCCAACAAAGTTTCTGCTTATGGATTTCAGCCTTTTTGGTTATAATTTATAATTCTTGCAAAAGGAATGAATCTAAGGCTCTCTTTACAGAAACCTGAGGAGCTCTTCAAGGAAAAGGCTGCCATATACTCTCTATGTCTATAATGGATTTTTTAAAATCAGTCCCTGGGAGACAACCTGGGGAGCTGCCACTATACATTTAAATTAAACCTTCAAATTCCCTGTTTGGTAGTAATGGTGTATTGTGTTATACATGCTTTCAGCACACACTGAAATGGCACAGTGAATGCCACTTACTACAATCAATAAATTATGGTAATAAAAACACTCAGAATTTAGTACTGCTTGACAGATAACTATTTACATCCAATAGGTTATCTGATTCAGCATGTGTTATCCATGTACAAGCTATGTGAAAAGGATCTAAAAATTACCAGATAATCATGGTAATTAAGAAAGCACTGGATTGTTTTAGTGTTCAAACAGACTAAACTCTATAGCTATTAAGTGATATAAGTGTACCAGTGTTTGACAGGGATTAAAAATATCTTTAGAGGATAAAGATCACCAAGATACACAAAGAAATTGATTTCCTCAAGATACCTCAGTACTGTCACACACTTACTGGGCCACATGAAAACATTCTTGCAGTATCTGCTGTGAGACTGAAAAAAAAAATTTTTTTTCTATTTTTTAACTTATTTGTTCTGCACCAGATACCTCTTTGCCAACAGTCAGTGTGCTTTTCACATTCAGTAATTTCTGACTGACTTATGTGGGTCCTTCCCAGGTCTCACCTGAAACTATAGGGGACAGAAATTGTTTTGCTCTTTATAACAGAAAAACTGTAAAATACGAAGAAGAGTTGGATCTATTCATGAAAACAAAAGAACATTAGACAAGAAAATAATACCAAATTATATATCAGTTTGTAAAAAAGTTTTCTTTAAATATTTCAGACAGAACCCCAGTAGCAAAAACCCATTAAAGACATAGGTTGAATTTATTGAAGAGGAAAACTGAAAAGTAATAGGAACAAAGTCATTATCATCCTCCTCCTCTTCCCAAAACAGAGAACAGTTTCCAGCACAGAAAAAATAGGTTGGAGTCCATAAAACCTGTATGCTTGCACTGCAACAAAATGCAAAGTAACGTCAACTTTTTAACCTTGTCTTTAGTGCCTTTACTCAACAGATGAGTGCATAACTCTTCATCAGAACCTTTATGAAAGAAAATCACCACTGCCATCCCTGTTTTATAAATGGGGCTTTTGGGAAAGAGGAGGAAGAAGAAGGACTATTTGCAGTTATCCAGCAGTACTAACTGCAGCAGAATAATGACACCCCAGAGTCTCAATGCAGATAAGTGCTGTCTGCAAATTAGTGAGTATAAAACCAGGGAAAGAAAATCCCCCAGGTGTTTCACAAAACATACCTTGTTCAATTATTCATTTATTCTGACAATTTCAGTTAAATTTAAATTAGGTTTAATATTCCAGGGTATTCTAATCCCTGCTGTAAGTTCTCTGGGATCCCAAAACGTGAAATCCATCCTCATTAAAATCAATAGACCTGCAGAGTGTACATAGCACTAAAAAAAATTAAAAATCAAGCTAGCCCCTGTGTTTAAAGCCAAGGCCAGCAGCAAACAATGGGACTGTAAACACAGCAGTCTCACAAGAGCCAGGAGCCAGCATACTTAGAGTAATGGGAACTTGAAAGGCAGGTTTAGATTAGATGTTAGGATCAAATTCTTTCCTGTGAGGGTGGTGTGGCACTGGCACAGGTTGTCCAGAGAAGCTGTGGACGTCCCATCCCTGAAAGTGTTCAAGGCCAAGTTGGGTGGGGCTTTGAGCAACCTGGTCTAGTGGAAGGTGTCACTGCCCATGGCAGAGGGTTGGAACTGGATGGTCTTTATGGTCCCTTCCAACCCAAATCATTCTATGATTCTATGTTTTTCAATTTTAATTAGAAGATGTTGCACTAATTTTTTTTTTCTTGCACAGCTTAACAGGCTAGAGAATGGGCTGCACTTCTGGAAAGGCACAAGAATGCAAAACAGACAAAACTAAATTAATCACAAGCAAAGCTATTAAGATGGCAAACTGTCTTCCTGAGAAGAAAATAAAGGGAGAAAAATATAACCAATATCAGACTCTATTGCTGGGGACACAGAGTTGGACAAAAGGGCAGGAGAGTTGAGACAGCAAACAGTTAAAGACTCAGTGAGAAAAAACTCTTCTGCAAGGTGAGGCTGGGAAAGGCCCTGGCACACGGGGCAGGGCAGAAGTGCCCAAACAGCAAAGCAGCCACAGCAGCCTCAGGCACTGCTCTCATGTTAGGAAGGAGCACTTAAGCCCCTGACATGATCCTAACACATATACCCAATGGTGGAATAAAAGGTGGAAGCCTTCTCTAACAGTGTTGCATTCAATATACACTTTCTTTTCATTCTTAATTAGCAGTTACAGCACCAGAAACACACACACACACAAAAACCCCTTAAAAACCTATTGGCACCAATCCCACATTCATTCAGGAAAAACTCCACGATGAGCAATGAGGAATAGCAGCATGCATATGTGCACATGAGTACACTGTAGCTGCAGTCACTACTGGGCACAATGCCCTTACTAGTAACAATTTTAAGCATATGTCCTGTGTTTAATTTAAAAAAAAATGTTTCTGGGAAATAACCGGCACAAAAGTCTTCCCTGGACTTAAATGCACAGATGTACCCATATTACCAAAAGTCATTTCAGGACTGTTTACAAAATAAACCCAAAAGGGTAATTCTGGAGTGACTCCATCTGAGCTTGTATTTGTGGTGGCAGATGAGATCCTTTTCAGGAGTACAGGTTTTGGCAAAAAATATCCTAATTTGACAGCCTCAACTGACCATTCTAAACCTGCATTCAGGAATTAATATTTTTAGATTTTTCTGGAACTAAATTTTAAGAAACGGCAGGTGCTCAGTGCCAATCCATACCACTCATTTGTGGCACTTTAATTGAAATTTCTAAATCAAATCTCAGGGTTTAATATTCATATAATCAAATATTACCCTTGTGATATATTTCAGACATACACTGCACATAGTCTAGATCTTAACAGACTTCTATATTCTCCTTACTTTGGAAACAAAAGTAATTGCACACCAAACTAAAGCATGTGCAGCGTGAATATTAATCCAGCAGTGTCTGTTTGTATTACACATTTTTTTGTTGCCCTTTGTCCCATCTGTTCTACCAGAAAAAGGAAACAGTAATGGCAGACCCAAAAAAATTTTTATGGTGGAATTGCCAATGTAGATTTTTTCATTTCATGTTCAGGATGGGTAAAACCATAGGATTTATGTTAGCATATAAATGACAATCAAAGCCCAAAGGATTTAATTTCTGATGTCTGAGTGATTAATCTACCTGAATGCAGTGCTTGGATAATGCTTTTGAAATTTCCTCTTCATTTTCAACAGTAAAAGTTGTCAGAATAGCCTCATTCTTTCCCTCTCACTTACTGAAAATGAATCTGCCAACATCCCAATTACACATTTCTGCTTTTCTGCCAATAAACAAAGCATCAATCAGAATTTTTGATGCTCTAACCTGAGAATTCTATTAGACCTTTTCCTACCCATGCTGCTTCATCTGTGCCCTGGCTATGCTTTGTAGAGACACGCTGCTTGCCGCAGAGGTAAGAACTCGACTACAATTCCCAGTCCAAAAACTTTAATAGAAAAATGTATCAGCTGTAAAGACTCAGAACAAGCTTTTAGTACCACTAGAGAACCACTTGCAGAAGCTGAGCTTCTTTCAGAAATTTTTCCTGAGGAAACTGAATTTACTCATTCCTCCAAGGACTTCACTTTTAGCTTGCACTTTCTTATTTGTTATGTGAGTGCAAAAACATTTCACCAGTGCTGTGAAGTTGGTGACTTCTGCACCAGTTGCCGTTCATAAATGGTAAGAATAATTATCATTAAAGTAGCCACGAAACAAAACTCTAGCAGAGGGTCACAATACATTTCTAATGTACTGTGAGAAACATGTTTCAACACAGCCTGCACAATGGCAGCAAAGTGATGCGCTGTGAATGTGCTACCTGTTGAAAGGGACATACACATTGTTCTTCTCTTCAATACAAAACGTAGCGATTAAGTATCACACCAAAATTGTTACAGCTATTTAAAGCATATTTAAAGCATGGCAAAGACTAATGCAATACAGAGTTAAAGGCTAATGTAACAGAGTTAGATTCCCTACAATGCAGAATAGTAACCTTTTAATCTATGAACCATAGGTTGGACAGCAGATTTGTTTGATAACCCCCGGAGTGTATTACACTCTGTATACTTCTATTCAACAGGGAAATTTCACTCTAAATTTATACAGACCATCTTACAGTGCTGTATGAAAGTTATATATGACTTAACCACATAGCAGAGAGCTTGCTGCCTCCATTTACTGCTTGTCTTATGTATTTACTTTGCATTTAAAATTCAGTGAAGCTGCTAGAAAATAATATAAAACAAAATTTAAGATAAAGTTGAATGAAGATTTCAACACAAAGCCAAGAGACAGCTGAAAAGATACTATGCTAGATATTTCTAAGAGCCCCTTTTGAAAATATATTTTACCTTCTCGCTGAAATAAATCACTGTTACTTGGAAACACCTAATGAAGGATAGATACAGAAGTCTTTGTGTTCAACTGCTTTAAGCAAATACTTTCCACTTCCACAGTTTTGCTTTGTTACCTCCAGGTAAAGATCGCTTTCAAGTTTATCATTTCCTTGTTGCAACTAATTAAGCTGCCAAGTTCTAAATCCCTGGCAGCTTATCCAATTCAGACCAATTATTTTATGTGCAAGGACAGCTTGACTACATTAAATTTATTTCTCTGTCCTTCAGAATTTATCATGGGAGCTCAACGCCAAGATAAAAAAAAATATTAATCAGAGTTCTATGAATTTGTAACCTTGGAGATGTAATTTAATTTCTTCACATTTGTTTCTCCTCTGCAAAGTTTTAAATACCTTTCCACACTTCTCATGAGAAGATTCACATGTGGATAATACTTGAAAACAGCCAGAAAAGAAAAGGCAAACAAAGTAGGTGTTGATCAGTTCTCCTTATGCTCAGCACAAGTACACTGTGGAGGTCTGTGCTACAGTCGAGAAATACATCGCACGGGAGAAATGTCCAAATGGGGGAGATGAAGAGTCAGGTTATTCTTCAGGGCAATGGAAATGAAATCCAGATCTTTCTTTTTAAGTGATAAGAAGTTAAAATTGTCTTTTGCTATCTTTCAGACTCTGATTAAGAAAGTGCTGTCAAGGTCATATTCCTCTCCATATGAGGAATCTCTTCAGGAAAGAATGACTGGACAGAGTGGCTTGATTTTGAATATAACATGCAACAATTCTCAACACAACTTCAGCATTGATGTGTTCAAGTGACAAGTACTTGAAAAATGCTTCAAAAGGCTACAGTAATAGCATCAGCACTGAGCCTGCACTTGGCAAACACTAATCACAAGAGTAAAGCTAAGAAAATTGAAGGTATTCTTTCTTAATTAAAGAAATGGAGACAAGGAATAAGGAAGAATAATTAGATTTCTTTAGCTGTGTATTAATGCTACAACATTGTGAAAAATTAATCTAACCATAACCACACTATATAATGTGTTTTATACTCATCGTTGTATATATTTCCTTACTGGAAATCAATTTAATGTTCCAAACAGTAACATCCAGGGTGCTACAATTCTCAGCCAGGTACAGAACAAAGGGTCTCACTGGGAGTTAAGCAGAATATGCTGCTGAAATAAAGATTTATTACACAAATACAGTATGATGAGAAGGTCCTGTAATTTTCCATGTTTATGCTTCCATATATCAATGTATATATTCAATATATACATATACAAAATTTACAAGATTTACAAGATTTAACAGTGCTGAAAATAAAAACTTTAATATGCAGGTAGTCTGCTGTATGTTATGCAGGAAGTTTCCCTCTTTGAGCTATAACTTCATCTTAAAACATGAAAGATTTGATTTCTGATAGTATCAAACTCGATGAGAGTATGAACAGGATCACAGTGAAAGGAATAAAGTTAATGAATCTTTCCAGGATCTTTTTCTCATAACTATCCTTAACAACATTTTTGCTTATACTTTTACTCATACTACTCATTTTATTACTCATTGAACAATGCCACCTATCCTTGAACTAAAGCTGAATTAAAAAATCAAAACTTTCCAGATAAAATAAAATTTCAACGTTTTCTTGTTCTACCAAAATCACTTACTTGTTCAAAGAATAAATATCTGGTTGTTCTACAGCTTAATTTTGCTTTATAAAATCAATGCACTGTATCCTATTTATCCCATTTTATTTTATCTAATTATTCTTCACACTTGAATTTCTCTTTTTGCTTGTACTCCCGTATTCAATAATTTTTAACTGCAATCTCTTGAACCAAGAGCTGATCTGCTCTACATTTCTACATCACTTAATGCAGCCCTATCCTGCTTCTCAAATAAGCCTTTAAAATGCAATAATTACACAAATACATTTATTTAGCCTTGAGGTCAGCTACCACAAAATTGTTCATTTAATGAAACAGCTGTATGTTTTCCTGTATTCATATGCCAAATTGCTGTCAATGGATATAATGATGTCCCCTTCTGAAACTTCCTATTATTCAGCTATTCCTGGATTGAGTAAGGCAAAAAAATACGTTTTCAAAACTTTTTTTTTTCTTTCTTTTCCTTTCTTTTCTTTATTTTTAACAATAGTAAGTATATAAAATACAACATTATGAATATAGAAAGCCAGAGAAGTCAAGCATTCAAATTGATGGAATCAGAAAAGAGGAAGAAAGTCCCATCACCACACTGACTGTGCCATTACCTTACCTGTGAGATTAATTGTGTTTTACACAGTAATTGTTTTTATACACATTTTTCAACATCAACTCCTCTCAGCAGGTAAGAACAAATGGTAATCTACGCAAGGTTTGTTTAGAACAATCTTACGCATTTTATGTTAATAATGTAGTAAGCAGCAAACAGCATAATGTTGCCTGAGGCAAAGGTAAATCAGTCCTAGTGCATTCAAAAGAGCAATTACACTACCTGGTTTTGAGTATAATTTTTTAAAAACACAGCTAAAATATATCACCAAAAATATATAGAATAACTTTGATTTTTGCTTCTGGACTTGTTTCTTTCTTTAATGATAGTGATGACGTGTTCAGCACTTGCAGACTGCAATGTTTGATAATGACTTTCAGTTTATATTCACAGTTCATCCAGTAGGCTCTACTGAAATGCTTATCTGATAAATGCCTTTCACTTCTGATTAGACAGGTTACTTGGAAATCAGGATGAAATTTTTATTGAGATAAAAGTATAGAACTGCATAGAATCTCAAGGGAGAATATAGATGCCTTAGTTAAGATCTCTAGAGCAAGCCAATCTTCTTGACAGCTTTAACTCAAATCCCACAACTGGGATTTTGCTCTGAAATGTTACACTGAACAAAAATTTACTTTACAGTTGAGAATTTCCATGTCAGGTGTCTAGAGAACTTAGGGGCATACAAGAATTGTCACTGAAATATTTTAATGAAGTAGCAATTACAGGGCAACAGGCATCAGTTTTCAGACAGTCAAGTCTTCCCAGAGGTCCTTTTAGAAATAGCAACCTAAGCTAAAAACAGCATCTTGACCTGACAGCTCGGTGACAGAAGACAACTGTCATCTTGGCATGCAAGACAGATGATACACTGCTTCACAAAGAATTCTGCATCAGGCACTTGAGCACTGTGACTGTGTATCCTCACTGCACCAGCTTTGTTGGTCTCCCAAGGAGGGAGGACTCCAGAAATAACTTTGGAATAAAAGCCCTTTTCTTCTCAAAGTGGCCAAGATAAATTAACACAAGACGGGCAAGAACAGTAAAGCTAAGAGGAGAAAACCCATCACATAAATGAAGTTTCTATGAGTTTCATAGGCACAAAGGAAAGATCTTCTTGCCTGAGGAAATTACAATTAGCAATCCTGAGCAAGATTCCATTTACAAGAGAGAACCAAAAGGCAAATGGAAGATGGAGATCTACAAAAATACGAAGCAGCAGCAGTTCACTGAGCAGACACACTTGACTGATGAGGCAAGGGAAGAGTAAAAAATCTTCTCAAGCAAAGTTGTCCATGAATAGGCTTTTCCCCTTTTTGAGGGAAAAGTCCTGTCTAAAGGTAATCACCTAAATGTTGGGAGAATGTTTACACATTTTGCACTATTTTTTCTGGCCCTATTAACTTTCTCAGATATGGCCTAAAATGTTTGGAGCAAATGACTTATGAAACTATTTATTTTTTATATATGGATACATAGAAAGATATATTTAAAAGCATATATTTAATTTATTTAATTAATTAATTTACTCATTTAAGAGCTAACAGACCTATTTTATGGACTAGGACCTAACAATTTAGCTTCTCATCAAGTTTTTTCCTTTCTTTTTTTTTAAGGTCAGGCAGAGCTAAATTTGTCAGCAGGTGACTGTGAATGACACTGTAGGATGACACTGTCTTTGTTCTGCTCATTCCCACTCAGAGTAAAGCATCTCTGCACACAGAAAATCTGAGTCTTTTTGTTATCTCTGTATTTCCAGCCATTAAATCTGAATGTTGTTGTTCTGTCATAACCCACCTTTTGTGATTTGGAAGGATTCACAAGATTTTAAAATGTACAGTCAGATGGATGGCATTGGATTAGTCACATTCAAGGTCAGCCAAATAGTGACTGGCTCACAATAAAAAAGCAAGAGTTTAAAAATGTAGCATACAAAACAATCCCACAAAAATTCAATTTGTATATTATTATCTGATAGAAAGAAAAATGTAATAAAATACAATTTTATTTGTTAAATATTTTCTAGGCATAGATAAGAGGAGTTAATAGACAAACCAGCACACTAAAATCCCACTATTTATCCAACTTCTTGATTGTGTTTCTGTCTGGTTTTCCCTCCTCACTGCTGCCTTTTTCTCAACTCTTCTTGGTTTTTTACTTGGGCTTAATTCCTTCCCAGGATCTACTTACTGCATCAAGAACTCCTAGAATTAACCCAAGCAACCTGTGTCTAAGAGGAAAACAATGACTTTCTCAAATTGAAGCTTGTTTGGGGATCCTTGTCAAGAGAAGAATGATATGTGCATATGCAGATTCACTGTTCCTCCTAATTTGTTTCTAATAACATCACATACCTGGAACAATATATTTTCTTTCCATATTTTAATGTGTTGAGAATTTAACACAGTTCTTGAAACAAAATTTCTATAAAAGTAATCTCTTAAAGCTAAGTTGCTGATTTATTTTCTAGTTCTACAACACACATACTACATGTGCATTCTTTCCCTTAAGATTTTACCTTTTCCTCTCAGTCTGACCTCAAGTCTCAGCCTTGGACTCTCCACACCTCTCTAGAGCATGGCTCCTGACCAGGGGAAAGCCTGGCTCTCTTTGCAGAAGATAAATATTTCACTGTAAAGTACAGCATGCTGCAATATAAAATACAAATATTCTGGGGTTAGAAAGTAAAGGTCTAATAAATATTGTATCCTCAAACACCAGCACAGACATTGCAAATGACAGACTTTACTTGAACTGGCAAAAAAGGGGTAACATCTAGCCATTTCTCACAAAGAATTTAAAATCTCAGCTTCATTTATTAAAAATGCTGTCATATGTCATCAGCAAAATTCCTTTCTCTCATTGCAATAAATACAAAGGATTATCTATGTGGGCATTTTTTTTCTCCCCTTTAATTGGGAAGACTACCTTTGTAAGAGAAATAAGACTCCTATGGGCAGCAGAAGCTGCTGTCTTTGGCATTTGGCAGCACAAGACTATGACCTACCTGCTGGAAGTAAAGGCTGGATAAGGACAGAGCAAGTTTTTCATTGGTGGGCATTATGGGGAAAGAGGAGGGGAGAAATCAGATCATTATATTCTACACTGGGATAAAAAACATTACTTAGAAGAGAACTGTCTGCAAAATCACACTGTTGGAAATAAAACGTCACATAACTTCCCTCCTAAAGGTTGAGTGCATTACTGAAATATCTGTCTCTGGCACTGGGAAGGACTCAGTGTGCTAAGTGCTGTTCAGAAACAGAACAATTAAATCACCTCTCCCAAAAAGCTTGCAATATATAAACACAAGGCAAAAAACCAAATGGATGCTGACAGATGGGGAGAGATGAGATAATGAGGAAGTACCACTAATCCCTGACTTAAGACAATGTCAGCACATTGGCACCATGAACCTCTACTGCTCACAAAGGTTTTGCTTTGAGAAGGGTGCCTTTTTTAAAGAACCACGTTCAGGAAGAAAACTTGCATTGCTAGGAAAAAGGATATTAAAGATTGAGAGCTTACAGCAGATAACACAGGTGAGAGGCCTGGATTGGGGAAATACCAATTGCTACTGGGAAGATTGCTACTACAGAGAAAGGAAACATCAGCTTCCCTAAGCGGTCAATTATACAACTGCACTGCATATCTACCTGTCAGCTCTGTTCTTTACAGAGAACAAGCAAGTACAAAAACCCCCTAAAGCTGTTAAGCTCTTTACACCTAGCCCAGTGGCTACAGTAAGCTGTGCTATCCACAGGGACACCTCTGGCTGGCAGAAACCAGCCTGCTGAAAAAGCCCAAACTCAACATATTGATCTTAATCAAAATACACTGGAGCAGCCTAGTTCAGGGATCATCGTGGCATCTTCATGTTGGAAAGAAGCATGCACCATCTCTCAACTTCTCGCAGCAATTTTTATTAGGAATACTCAGAGAAGCCAAAAGGATATGGGCTTTGTCCTTGAATGCTGGAGATTTGGGCACCCCTTGAAGGTTAAGTCTGGTCTTACTTTAGATGCTGCTGCTGCCTTACCAGACACAGTAACATTTCCTTCAGACACAAACCTTATGCCAGCTGCCTTTTCATTCAAGTCCTTATCTCAGACTGGCACTCAGGAATCTGAGTGACGCAACAGTCTGCATTTGATGGAAATAACTGTTGAGCTGGGAGTTGTCAGCATTTATTACAGGCATAAAAAGTGCCACATAACAGGAGACTAGAGAAAAACACAGCTTTGAGAAGAGGCAAAAGTGTATCATACAAAGGTAGTTTCTAAAAAAGGAATACTGACAGAATATAACTCTTGCTAGTCATGCTCTCACATGGGGGGCATGGAAAAAAAACCAAAGACAACACACATGAAAAATACAGCGAAAAAAATCTTAAATAATACTTATCTGGCAGACCTGTCTATGTGAATTGCAAAATTCAAAAATTTCACATTTAAAATGTATCAAGTAATAGCGTGCTACATGCCTTGTAACCCCTCTTCACTGTTCTTCACAGATACCTGATGATATGTCATGGAAGAAATTTTCCTCAATAGTTGTGTCACAAGAACATTAAATCAATTAGTGCATAATTCACAAAAAAAATTATCTGACTTTGTTGGGTGATTAGCCTTTATAGCCACAATTATTTGACACATTGCCCTTTGGATCAGAGACCAGAAGAGCCTTTCTTAACACAGCTGGGGAAATCTGATCCCACAGGTAAGGTGGCGTCTCCTGAAGCAATGGTCACACTCTCCCAGCTGAGTCAGACTTCAAGCATGACGGACAGAAAACATGGGTTTGGAAAACTGCAGGGTCAAAACCTGCTAGATAAATATTTACTCTGTGCCTTCTCACCACTGGGTCACACACTGTTCAACTTCTCCAAAAGCAAGTAAATCTATGCCCTTGATACTGGTCATCACTGTGATCACCCTGATTTCAATGAAGACAGTGCCATACTACCATCAATGGGTTCCATTTGACCCAGATATACAGTGGTCTCTAAGTGCATAATCCTCATAATGTCCAGTCTGAACCTCTTCAGAGCCTTCCTACCTTCCAGCAGGTAATATCCCCACCCAGCTTGATGTCGTCTGTGAATTTACTGAAGGGACATTCAATCCCCTCATCCACAAGAGTTATTAGATTAATAATACATATAAACAATAATTATTTACGCACACAATATCAGTAGGTACTTTTATCCTGTAAATAATAACAAAGTATCTTTTTTAAAAAAAACTGGAAAAACAGTACAGGTACCTAAGCAGAGGTTGGCAATCTGTTCTGAGGGAAAAGCACAGGGTCACAATGAAGCAGCAGCAGATTCTGTGCTGTGTTGTTCTGCTTTACTGAGGAAAGCAACTGAATTTTAACATTACATTTCACTCCCATTCAGCTGCTTTTGCTCCTCTCTCCTCATAATACCTTTAATTTCACATAGGTAAAGACGTCTCTTATAGAGAGATTTCTGCCTGTCCATTTTCTTCTACAAATACAGGTTTTGCTGGTTTTAGAGACCTCTGTGCAGCTCAAGCAAGATTATACCAGACAGCAATGCACTTTTTCTGACTTCAGTGCCAACATAAGAAAGTTGTTTATTTAAAATCTTGCACAAAACCAAACATTCAGAAAATAGCTGGTACATTGAATTTCTGAGAAAGCTAACTGACATGACAAAACAGCCAAGCCATGTCATATTGCTGTACTTAATCATTAATTAGTCTAATGAACACTGAAACCCTACCAGATAGAATGAAGTTGTGACTCAAAGCAGCAGATGTGATTCTGGTCTGAAACCTCTGGGGAGTATCTGTGACAGTGACTGCAGCAGTCAGCCTGAAGAGCAGTGCCACAGAGGAAGAAATTTCTGCCATGGAGGAAGAGATTAGTCCTTGAATGGCAGTTAATTTGTTCCAGACAGAGAATTTTGCTGTTAGGAAAGGAAAATGTCTTTTATGAAACCAGAATAAATCCCCAAACGGGTTCTCTACAGAGAACATCTAGTTTAGAGAGGTGTCATAAACACTGGTTGCTTATAAGTTCTTCATAACTTTATTTAGAAAGAACAAGAAGCACTAAGCCAATGCACAGAACCTAAGACATACTTTAAAAAATGCAAATTTTAGAAGGTGCATGGCAAATATACTTTAATGCTCTTGTACATGATGGTTTACAGCACAGCAAGCATGGAATCACTGCAAGATAATGTTGTTAGCAAAACCCAAAATTTGATTTATTGAGAAGATCAGCTTTGATATTGGAAGAGAAGATGAAAGAGTCTGTGGAGCTGCCAGGCCAATAACAGTCCTACAGTTCTAGCCACTCTGCATGACCCTGCACATACCACTCAGAACACTGAGACTCAGGGACATCAAGAGCTGTACAGGAGCTGAGATACAATTTTTTTTCCAAGGTAATAGTCCAGATGAGTCCCTTGTCTGAGTTAGAAAAACTCAAAAATATGAAATTGCATCTCTGTGTGAATACTATTTTAATATACACACTACAGGAAGCTAAAATGAGTCACTTAAGGGCAGTAAATTGCAAGCCTGAATTAGAACACGTGCTTAAAGTTTCTTGCAAGCATGTAGTGCAGGGTTTTAGAGTCATTGTAAGAAGGACTGGAAGCAAGATAACATGTTCTTTGCAGGAATCTACTGGTTTCATTTGTCCCTCGGCTGACCAAGTTTCAGGAATAACATCCCCTCAGAAAAACAACAAAAAAAAGAAATTCTTTTTCAAAATAGAAAATAGAACAAGCACAGTGTCTAGTGCAACCTGTAAAAGAAAAAAAAGTTATACAGTATTATCTTTTTCTTTACATAATCATTTGCTTCAGCATATCCTAACAAGACATTGCAGAAATGAGGGCTCAAGTGGTGTCACAGATGACCAAGAGCTACTTGTTCAGTTTTCAAAAGGCAAAAGCCTAGACACGGCTCTCAGATTCTGTTGAGAGGATAGGCAATTAAGCCAACCTTCTAACCATGGAATTAATTTCTTTTTCCAACAGTGGCTTTACAGACATTTTAAAGCAGTGTCCATCCCAGCTGATGTGTTTTTCTTCTTCTTTCCCTCCCTAACATTACCTAGTCTTCCTCCGACACCAGTCTACAGTAGCATATTACACTAT
The DNA here is from genome assembly GCF_009819885.2 of Catharus ustulatus. Lineage (NCBI taxonomy): Eukaryota > Metazoa > Chordata > Aves > Passeriformes > Turdidae > Catharus > Catharus ustulatus. The sequence goes on along the minus strand of NC_046224.1, from coordinate 15,198,587 downwards.
TAAGGGAATTAAGATTTCCAAAAGTGGACAGAAGTCCACAATTTCAAACTGCTTACCCATATTTATTGCCTGGTTAAAGTGCCTTTCTGCACTGAAGAGTTTGCAGAAATGGTGGCATCTCTCACATTGATGCAAGGAAAAGTCACTGGAACTGCTCAAGCATAACTGAAGACATGGCAGGGCAGCAGAATCCGCTGCAGAGATGCTTACAGAGGAGGTGACCAGACCAAAGTTTGCGGGGCGGAAGGAATTTGGCAATATGGGCATGTGTTGAAATGATTTTCTACCTGTTTTAAGTTAACAAATATGATAAATCAATAAATAGTGAGATAAAAATACCTGGAGACCTAACCAGTATCTTGCAGAGCCTGTGTTCCAGGTCTCAGTGTAGTCAATTGTGATATCCATATATATATGGGCGGAGTTGGTTCATTTTTTGGCTTGTTTGGGTTTTTTTTCTTTTACTATGACACATCCCAATTCTGTCTCTGTTAAGAATTTTGGCAGTGCATGTGTTAGTTTACCAAAGTGTGACAAGAATCATAAAAAATTGGGGTTTGCAGTAAGATAAAAGCATTTAAAATAGGATTATATGCCCTGAAAAATACAATGAGCTAAGCCTCACTAATTTTACTTACTCAAAACTTCAATACAGCACATAAGATAGAGAGGACCACTGTAATATATTTGATAATATTCAAACTATAAAAGTGTTAACACACATAACTTCTCTACTATTATATGAAATAGAAAAGAAAGAAAGATTACTTGGAATGAGCACATTTTTCCCTTGAGAGCTGTTCTATTTCACTAATAAGTCATTCTCCATTCCTACATGAACCAGAAAAAATATGAGATGGATCCTGTCTTTTATTTCCACTATAAATTAGTGACATTACAGGCATGTGTCACAATCTGAAACAAAATTTAAACTTGGTTCTCAAATATTAAGATGGTTGAAAAATCTAAAATTCTTTGAATGTGCCATCATTAACAAGCATAATTTACACTTATAATTCTGATAAGCTTCCCTTTCTTCCCTCATCCCTGTGTAAATGGTAGTGCTAGGATTTCTTTTAGTTTGTAACTCATCTGTATCAAATTCATCTGTCATCTGTATTAAATTGTGGTCACACAGTGTCAGTTCTCACATTTTTTTAAGGGCTCAAATGTAGGACAGAGGAAATTTTAAAAGGTAACATTCAAAACTAAGTTTAAAAATAGCCAAATTGGTCCCAAGTCTTTGACCACTTTGAGTACCACTTCAGGTACTCAAAGTACCTGATGCCTTACATGCCAACATGTTCCTTACAGCACCGAGTCCTTCACTACTTTTCTCAGTAGTTTCACCCTCTTCCCCCTCTCACCAACATACGGGGCAATAAATATTCCTTTAGTAATAGAAGGCTTTAGCTTTTGTCAACTCTTGTTCTCAAGAACCAATTTCAGTACTTTCAGTTAAATCTATTATTTAAACACCTGAAGTTGAAAACATTTCCAAAGTTTAACTGTTCCTTTTCTCTTCTCCTTCTCCAGTCCATAAATACACAATAGAAATGATATAACCAAGGAAGTAAGAGGGAGTAGAGTACAAAAGCTCAAATTGTCTTAAATGTTTGTTTTTGTTGTGCTTTTGTTTTCTCCCCTGGCTTCTAACAGGGCTCTCCCTGTTTCTTCTAAAAAAAAAGCCTCCTCCATTCATAACTGACCAAAAGATTCAAGTTAGTGTGAGAAAGGAGCCTCCAGCAAGCAGATGTTTTAACCAGCAGTCCAGTATATCCCTGTTCCTACTTTCCCTTGTGAAACATATGAAATTTTGCTGATAATAATCTAGTCTCATACTCTTTTTCTATTTTAAAGATGTCTGTAAAACATGCTTTGGGCAAGTGCATATACAAGTGACTATTAAAAAGAAATAAAATATCACAAAAGGATTTTATTCTTTCATGAAAATGTTTCAAAATCATTCTCTGAATCATTCTGCCACAAACTTGTTAGAACACTGGGGAAAAAATCCCCAAACATTTTAAGTAGTCATAGGTGAGACCCCTCTCACTTGCAGAGGCTTAGACCCTTCAGTTGTGACACCACCTGGTTTCTGGAAACCCTCCAGGAAAGAACCAGCCCCTCTAAAAGATGAGAACCCAAGTAAGTATTGTTTGGTTCCCCTTTCCTGATATCCCCCTCCTTCTGGACTCTCCTCCTCGCTGGCCTTGCAGATGTTATTCTTTCTCACCACACTGAGGAATTAATAGTCTCATCAGTGATTTCTTACTTTCTTTTGATTTGGTGACTGTGCTCCATATCACACCTTCTGTATGGTCCATTTTCACCACAGCCGTCTCTTTGTTTTGTAGACTGCTCCCAATAACAAAGTCTGGATTAGCTTTTAGATGCCACCATGTTTTATTTACGGTTCATATCTGGACTTCTTTCATTTATAGCAAATCTTTGCAATGCACATAACCTTTCAACCTTTTTTTTTTGTGAGTGTCTCCAATCTGTGGCACAAGGCACATTGACTAGCCTGTGGCAGCTTAACTCTTATTGACAGACTCCAAAGAATCCAATTTACAGAACTGGTTCTTACGCCCTTAAAGTAAAGGTGAATAAACAGATCTAAAGGGCACCACATCTCTTACTCTATGTTTGAATGGCATCAGAAAAGTATTTCACTGAGGTCTTTCATGTTGCTGTATCAGGTAGCACCTAACCAGGTGACCTTTTACACTTTAATTTTGTGTCTTTTCAAATTGATTACATTGTGAGCTTTGAATTGTTTCACATTTCTATATTCCCTTTCACCTAAGAAGCCGACACTTCCTTATTGCTATGAGTACAGTCCAATATCTGAATAATAGGTGCCCTCTAGATTTTGCCAAGGGAGAAAACCTACAACACAAACAAACCCCTGCCCTTACTATTCTATTGTGCTTTATAGAAAAAAAAAATGGTGATCAGTATCTGATTTCCTGATAGGTCTCAAAATAAATTCTAGAGGCAACAAAAATGTACAGTTCAACAGAATGATGCATATTAAACATTAACAATTGCCTTAAAAAAGGAATTTTTACCATATGATTAGAAATGTTTAACAGAAGAGAAATTGTTGAGACCAAACTGTGCTCCAGGAGATGTTTAGGCAAATAATACATTAAAACAAACAAAGCAGTAGTGCTATTTGGGGAACTTCCTCCAGCAATCATTCATGAATGATTTAAAAACAGCATCACTGCTCCAACTTCATTTCATTATTTGGCTTTACATACGAACAAACTGAATGAGATGCATTTATCTCACTTAACAGCTACACTGTGTATGTACTGCACGTAAAGCAAAGACATTTTCACACAATTTTGCCTGCATGGCCCTGCAATGAAATTAATATTGGACTGGTGAACTGAAAGCCATTACTAAGGCAACAGATAGAAATCAAACAGTGTTATGACTTCACTACAGGCAAAAGGGGGAGTAGAAATCAAAAGCAGAAAAATGTGGACAAATTTCTATTAATACACAAATCCTTCAATAACATCAAAAGAAATGTTAGAAAATAAGGGTTTGAATATATTTATTCTTTCAATAAATACTTTGTTTTTAAGTTACCTCCAAAGTGACAGTCTTTCTTTAAAAATGCTTTCCCAGCCCAAATAACTACAGGAACAGATATGATCGCTTAGCATTAAGAAAACCACAGTAAGGTAAAACAAAATAAAACAGAGAGTACAATCAGCAGGACTGTGAGTTGATTTTCAATGTTTAAATAAAAATGTCCAACCTTCTGACTGGTTTTCCATAGATTTCATTCATGAAAAACTGGGGGTAAAATTATGCACTTGTGCACATACTCCCTGCTGATCACACTACGTTAAAAAGAAAACATATGCCAAATAAGAAGACAGATAGCAGGATTTCTTCTAAAGTAATTAGGTACGTTAGTTCCTATACACTTCTTTGAATATGTGCTTTTGAACATGTTATGAAAATAAACATTGATTTCCAAATGAAGATATTACAAGCCCTTGTATTAGCAACAATCAACACAAAATTTACAAGAAACTTACTTCTGTGAAAGCATGAAAAATGTCAATTTATTAAAGACATTTAACTTAGGGTTTTGTTGATGATTTAATTTTTTTTAATTGAAGTGTCAGTTAATACTCAGATCCTTTTTTATATACCTGCAACATTTTAATGACAATTAACCAAACCATCAGTAGATGGATCCAGACTGTGACAAATCCTTTGCAGCTGTCACACCATGAGGTTTACTTTTATTCATGTTTTTCCATTTTTAGTACATATTCTTCTAATCAGTAACCCAGGATAGAACTCAACAAAGACAGTAAATAAGAAAAATATTTCATGTGGTCATTTGTCAACTCATTGATTTAAAGGTTCAGATTTGGAGGTAAAAAGCCCAAACAACACAAAACTCACACAACAAAGCAGATGTTCAGCAACAGACAAATAAGGAAAAAACACTGATACTTACAAGATTCATTAAATGAAAAAAAAAAAAAAAAATCCAGTGCTTCAAAACAGATGTAGAGCCTATAGTTACGAGCCCCTTACAATACCTCACATCAGCACCCTGAACCTGCCTCCTGTGCCATTTCAAAGGTTTTTCATTGTTTATTTTTTAACCCGATGAAAATTATAAAGCAAATAAATCCACCTCAATATCATTTAATGTTTTCAGCAGCCTAGGATTTTTTAAGTTTGCCTAGGTTTTAGGTGGGGGCTGTGTTTGGTTTTCTACTTTTTTAACAATAAATAGATAGATTATGAGAATTATCAGAATATGTGAGATAGAAAAGTTTAATTTAAAAGAAATTAGCCTTTACTTATAAACTTACATTTATCTGCTATTGTATGCCTATACTAATCTCAACACCAAACACCCTCAAGTATTTCTAATGCTTTATCTATTATTGTAACAGTTTAAGCAATTAGAAACTATGATTGTTTCCTACTCCTCTCGAGACACTCAATAGAGCACTTCTAAGCACTGAACCATGTTCCAATAATCATTCTAGATTTCACTTTGTTTCATCCCATTAGTCCCATTATAGAGCATTTTGAAATACTTCCTTGATCTTCCAGTACTCAAGCCTTCAAATCTTTGATATCTGAATTAGCTGTTCTTTGATCTCCAACAGTTAGAATGAGCACACCTGTAAAAACCACCTTCCAAAACTCTGGTTAGTTTAATCAACAAGGCAAGCAGCTTAAACAGGATGTGTATTTTATAGCTTTAATCCAGTTAACTACTGCATCGTGATTCACTGCTTTGCATCTTTCTTAAGTGGCATAAAGCTGTGATTTCCATTTTCTATTTCCAAAGGATAAGAACACAAATTGCACAGAGAAATGGCATTAGCAGTGAGAAGCTTCAGCCTGAGAGGGAATCTTCAAGACTGACCTATGGCATTGGCCAAATAACCCAAATTTCAAGTTTTAACTTCTTTGTTTTATGGCAAATTACAAATCTATGCATCTAAAATGACTCAGATAAGTTAACTTTTAAACTACCAGGGCAGCATAACAGGAGAAAACAGCTTTGGTTTCATTTTTTATTTTTAGTGGAAATTTGGCATAGTGTGGATGTATTGCCAGCAACACTGACACACAGGAGACTTTTTTTTAATACAGATACAGTTTCTTACTTGTATCCTAACTACCCTCTCACAACTATTTCTACTGGTAAAATACAGCCTTTGGAGTTAGACCATTAAACCCCTAAGTTATTCAGGGTTTTGCAGGCCACCCAATAAACACACAAAAGAATATTTAAGAAAAACACTTCAACCTTTAAAAAAAAATTCTAAAACTTGGGAGATATCTTTAAAAAACAGTACATGATACATAAACTTTAGCATTATAACTGCCTTAAGGAATTTCAAGTTTATTGATCTGCCTTTTGGGGCCCACATCCATCTAGGTCACTCAGCCTTGCAGTTTACTGGCAAGTACAAAACCAAAATGAAGGCTTGAGCCTAATTAACTACTGCTCACAGTTCTTGCACAGGTGTAGAGCCATATCAGATGGCCAGGCAATATGAACCAGCTGTTTTCTCTTCCCATCCCTCTCTGTGACTCTGAATACCAAGTCACTGCTACCTGCCTGTGGAACAAAGAGCTACTTCTTTTTTCTGCTGCAATGTTCCTCAACCAGCTGATCTTGTGTTGGCCTGTTTGGTTTTAATTAAAGGATAAAGCTACTGGCATCCTGTCATCAACAGATTTATGTTTCAGCCACTTCCTAGAAGATTTACCAAGGCACATTCCCCTCACTAGCTGGTATTCCCTTCCCACATCAGTTTCACTAATTACTGAGAAGAACATCAGAGCAAGGTCCAGAGAAAATGTGTTTGGGCTCCTCCCTGACCTGCACTGATGGGGAGGTGAAGGTAAACAAAGAAGGAATGGAAAGGATTGGCTCTGCCAAGTCACAGCTGATGTAAATACTGCTCAGGGATATTGCTGAGCGCATGTGATAAAAGGGAATTTCACATTTCTTGTTACCCACACAATCAGCATTTCAGCTGCTGACAAGACCTGCTGCTGCCCAGCCAAAGGCTCAGTACTCCAAGCCATTTTCACCTTCAAATCTGAGTTAGTCCTTGGCCACAGTTCCAAAGTTGCTGCTTCTTTCTATAGGCTATGTGATAACTTTTTAAATTTAATGGACAGATTTTCACAAACAAACTAATTGTTCAGTTCACATCTACCATTTTACTGAGGGAAAAATAATTAAAACTTAATAATAATGACAATAATAATCATCATCGTCATCATCTATGTTACAGTGCTTGGAAAAAATATTGTAGAAGCCTATTTGTACACAATAAACCTGTCTCTAACACCTACAACATGGTGACCATCAGATGTTTGAAGATGGGGGTTTTTAAAATATTTTTTATTTTCAATGCACTCTTTACTTTCAAAGAAACAAGCTCAGCTGTGGTAACAATACACTGCCTATGGAAAAGCAATAAATCAACACTATGCCAAATTTCCACTAAAAATAAAAAATGAAACCAAAGCTGTTTTCTCCTGTTATGCTGCCCTGGTAGTTTAAAAGTTAACTTATCTGAGTCATTTTAGATGTATAGATTTGTAATTTGCCATAAAACAAAGAAGTTAAAACTTGAAATTTGGGTTATTTGGCCAATGCCATAGGTCAGTCTTGAAGATTCCCTCTCAGGCTGAAGCTTCTCACTGCTGAATGTGTAAAAGTTTCAAAAAGCCTGAGTCAGAGTTTCATTTTCCTTTTCAAGTACTATGAAACTGATACAGGCAGTTTCCATAAACTCTCATTTAGAATGCTTTACAGTGAGTAATATCAAATTATTTTGCTTATTAACTACAGTTTGTTCCTTTCAAGAGCTGTTCTAAGTTAATCACTTTATTTCTGTATAGCACATACACCAGAGATAGCTGGTGTAATGGGAGACTCACCTCACCTAGCATGTTTGACTAGACTAGACTTCTGTTTAGGTGTTCTTCAAAAAATAACTGCAGTCTATATAAAAAGCATCTATGTGCCACTGAAGTATTTTACATGATGAATTTGAACATGGTACTATCTAAAACATCTTGCAATATGAAGGAAGGCTAAAATGATAAAATGAAGGGTCACTTCTCAAAAAAATGTTATTGGAAGAATTTATGAAAACCTTTAAAAAAATCTCAAATGGATTATTAGCTGAATAGCAACTTGATGTGCAATAGAGTTTCTTTTTGTTTTATTAAACAAATCCTAAGAGAAAAATGCAAAATTTAAAAGAAAGATATAAACTAGACAGTTAACCTGCAATAAACACTGAAGGATGAAAACCTAACCAGGCTGCAGCCTTAACATCATAGAGTCATCAGAGAAAATTAGACTTGCAATTAACAAATCTTCTCAATTATCCTGACAATACTACAAAGTTTGTATCTAGAAAGAACATTAATGCAATAGTCCCTCCTTTAGTCAGACTTAAAGCTCAGTTGGGTCTAAGAGTACTCAAGAAAAACTGAGGGGACAAGTTACAGGCCATCCAAATATAAATGCCACACAGCAGTCTGCTTGGGAGTTACTGTGCCAAATTTGAATTTAAGTCTAGGGTACAGTAAAGGTACTCTCCTTCAGTAACTGCTGTGCAATTTGGATGACATTTAGCATTGTGAAAGCTTGGGGTTTTGTTTTGTTCCTTGTTGCTTTTTTTAAAAAATACAGTATGCTACTTTCTGGATTTTGTTTTAAAACTCACAGCTAGAGAACACAATAGAAATCTATATAATATTAGAAGTCAATACCTGAATACAAATCACAAGAAAAATGTGAATTACCATTAATTCTTGCCAGTAGAAATTCCGTTTACAAATCTCAGCAACCATTTTCCAGTATTCAAAACACAAACCAGTGCTCTAGGAAAACCTCATTTCAATGACCAGCTTATTCATTATAAATCTGTCATAACCTGTAAATACATTCAGTCATTAATTATAAATCTCTGTATGGCTGCTGATGCTGAAAGAATGGAGAGGGTTGCTACTACTTGTGTGGTAATTCAAAAAATAAGGTATTTATTCAATGATCCTAAAAAAAATTAAAAGCTTATCTGCAGTCAGATATGTCAGATACTGGCCTATCTTCCCTATTCAGTATTTCATTTCAAAGAAGTTAAAAAACCGGAATTTAAAGACAAGTTTCTGAGTCTTGACTTCCACCAGCCCTCTGGGGATTCAGCTGCACACATTAAGTAGAAGCTCCAAGTTGGTTCTGAGGCTACAGCAAGGTGCTCAGATCTGAAACTGCTGCACAACAGACCTGGTGATCAAACCTGCCAGGAAATGTGCTTCCCATTAAACTCCTCTCTGGTCTCAATTAAAATCCAGAAATATCCTGACTTCTTTCCCAGTCCCGCCTCTATTATCTTTCATTCTCTCATTCACATTCAATACAATATTTTTACATTTTGCATATTAATTGTTCTAATATTCTTGTCTTCAAACCCTAAAATGCCACTTGTTACATAACCTCTTCTTGTCCTCTTTTGCCTTTTTCCTTTTTTATCCAGCTTCTTTTTCCTCTCTCATTATTCTGAGCTTTATTCTCCTCCCTATTTCTTGCCAGCTGAAAAAGATGCTTCTTTTTATCATCCTTTTTTGCAGTTCTTCTGTTTGCTTGCATAAATTATAAAAGCAACATGGTTAGAGCTCAAAAGCATCTGAGGACCAAATCCAAACACCAATACGTTTTATATGTGGATTCACTTAACTTTTAGGAGATGGAAAGATATCTCAGAAATAAAAAAACCCAAAACATTTTATTAAATAGGAATAGCAGATCATGTACACCTGCAAATAGCTTAGCAAAAATGCTGGAGGCCATATGCTCTCCCTGTTGACACATTATACCACTTTCCTGTTGCAGAAAGCTTTTCTAACATAATGTGGAAAGATAATGGCAAATTACAAAATTAGCACCACATCAAACTTACTGTTTCAACTGCAGAACGAAGTATTTTGTCTGGCTTTCAAGTCCACTGAAAGTATTGTGAGAGTAAGAATAATCAAGATGATACAGCTGTCTCTTCAATCCTATCTCAGATTTATAGTCTTGAGGGCACAGGCAGTCTTTGGGACCAGACAACAAACTCTCAAAGAGCAGCAAAATCTCCAGCATAGGTCATAGCACCTGCAAGCAATTCTGACAAGACAATACTGAACTCCCTCCAATTATGGCTAAATTACTGCCTAGTATTCAAGATAACTTGGGATTTTTTCCAAAATCTTTCTTCCCTGTGGTTTGGAGTTTTTTTACTGCCACAAGGCTGCACATTACCAGAAATGTTTTCAGAAGTCCTAGTTCTGCAGGAACATGAGCACAGAGATAAAACATCCATTGATGGCTTTCACTACACAATCTGAATCAGATCAAATCCTTCAAGTCTCCTCTTCCTCCCACCCCCCAAAAATGGAACTTCTTCCTTTTTTAAATTTTTTTTTTTAATAAGAAACTGATAGGAAAAATTAACTTCAAGTTTACCTCTTCCCCCAAGTTTTAAGTATGGGCAACTTTGGGCTTGAAAGTATCTTAACATCACTGATTTAACCAAATTCTGGTTATATTATCATTAAAAAGCTAATTTGTAGTAACTACTACCCTGAAATATAACTTCCTTCACAAGGCCTTTCTCAGTCTCCTGCCAACCAGATTTGCGCTCCAGGCTTGAAACAATGAGCTTCTGTTTTTGAGATGAGAAAACACTAGAATGATAAGAAACAGAGAAGTTAAACCATTTGAGGCCTGCTCACACCGGTGTGAAAGATGCTTGCCTAAAATTGTATGGCTTTAACGGGTCAGTTAAGCTGGAAAAAGCCAGGACAAAAAGGAAACATTTGTTCTGCGTCAGGCACTCCATTAGATAGCAGTGATACCCTTGTTCTTAGGGGAAAAAAAGGAATCAAAGCAGTAGGTCACTGAGCTTTAGTCTTTTGCTGACTAAATTTATCATGCTAGAATTTGTTCCTGTGACAGTCACAATCTCCTTAGCCTATTTTTACATTTTACTCCTCTTTTAGATCCACCTCCTCAATGCAGAGGTTGCTCCACATACTGTTCTCACCAATTCAGTAACATCCTGTTCTTGACGAGTTTCTGGCTCCTCATGCCTGGGTGTTATACACATACATGTGTATAACAAATGTGATTCAAGTACGATATTAAATTATTCCTTTGCAAAAAACAGATCAGTTTATTGCACCATGAAAAGGGCTGAGCACAGCCTTCAACAATTCTTACAGCACTTCTTCAAGTTTCCCTCTCCCCATCCTCAAGAGAACTCTGACTACTCATGGATTTCATTGCTCTCACTGCCTTCACCACTGATATCCAGTTTTTAACCAGAAAATTATTACCAGATTACTGAATTAAGGATGGAAGTTCTAGAATTTTATTGTTATCTTTATGTGTTTCTTGTAGGTAATTTTTGCTTTTTAACATCTCTTCTTCTACTGGGTACACTCAGCAACTATTTTTAGACCTCTGCAAAATTCCTCTAACATTCATAATTTTTGATTCAAGCTTTTCTTTTCTAAAATTGATGAGTTACTCAGTAAAGCATATACAAATTGGGCAAGTATTAAATCACTCCACAATTGTGTTATTTTTTATATTTCCATGTCTGTTTGTGATTTGATTATGGGGGTTTAAATGAGCTTTTCAGACACACACAAATTCACTCTGATGGCCTCACTCTTCTTACAGTAAAATACAAGATTAAACAAATTATTTCATTGCAAAAACAGCAGAAAATCTCAAGCCAGAAGATTAGAATAAATCAGGGCCCATTATGGATGCTGCCATATTAACTGGTTAGAGGGCAACCAGAGGCTAAATTCTCTGCCACAGACAGCCAGGCAACTGCAACTTGGGATCATCAGCCTCTTCTTCTATGGCCTAAAAAGGGCCAATAAATAAGGATTTACAATAGCACCAAAGACACAGCGAACATCCACTATCAAAATACTTTTCATGGCTGTTTTTGAGAAACCACTGAAGCGAAGCCCACACAATACCAGACCCTCCAAACACAACCAATGCCTGCTTTCATGCTGCAAGAGAACAGCAAACCCAGAATGACACAACCAAACATTATGAAGAGAAAACTAGTGCTTAGAGAATTAATACAATTTGATAGTTCCTTCAGGTACCATCTAATTACTTTAAAAGGCAATCACCAATTTCTATGTAAGCAAACCATCAACATACAACTGCTTACTGTATGTATTTGAAAAATGTCCTTTCACATGAGAATGTTTGTCTTGCACACCTAATAACTAAAAATTTTGTTATACTGGAATATTAAAAGAGACTGGATATTGCAAATGGTTGACAAACCAGTCCTTTCACAACAGTGCCTTCACGTGTTTATTACAGGTATTTTATTATTTTAAAGCTAAGACTCAACCACATTTTATAGTTGTAATTCTGTCCTCCTACACATCCACAAGTAAATTAGGTCAATTTCAAACTATTTGTAAAACCTCCTACACAGAAAGGAGTTTCAGATTTTAAAACATAGTAAGTTCAAAGCAAACAAAGTCAACCTACCAGAGTCATTAGCCTCGTGAACTGTCAATTTTTTGTTCTAGCCTAATAAGGCAACCCAAAGTAGTAAGAGCCAAATTGTGAGAATGACTGTCCTTGGCCAGAGATTGCACGCACATCACATTTTATAACATTTTAATAATGTTTATTATGTAAGTTTCCCCAATTAACTTCTAAACTTATTTCTACATTTGGCATCTATAACATCCTGTGGCAATGAGTTCCAATGTGTAATTATGTGTTACATGAAAAATTGCTTATTTTAAACCTACTGCTGGGTAAGAGCTAGGAGTCATCAAAAACGTGTTAGAAGAAATGATGAATAATCATGCTCTCTCCATCCTCTCCATAATATTTGTAGCTTTATATACCTCTTGTATTTCTTCTGACCTCATTTCTTTTCTAAGCTGCATAGTTATGATCGTCCTGTTCAAGCACAGGTATCTCTTTACCCACACATAACCTGGTTTTCTTTATTAAAAGAAAGGACATCTGCAGCTGTTTGTACTATTCCAGATTGGCCATGGATGTCGTCATGATGTTTGTGTAGAATGATAATGCAATTGCAAGCCCTCTTTTTTTGAGCAGTAACAATTAGACTGCCATGCATGTTAGTTACCTAGTTCCCTCCTGCAGGCATTATTGAATAACATTGTATAGTTAATGCAATTGCCATTCCATTAATTTGTTATCTGGCATTATCTTCCCACAAATGTTCATGTTCACAGATTTGGGGGATCTTTATATTGTGAATGCTGTATGAATACAAGCTGTTATTTTGTTGTTTAGCCCCTTTCACACATTTATTAAAGCAGCAAAGATCTTCATATAGATCACTGTAGGAGTCTATTCCTGATTTGTGATAACTAATCTTCTCATCCTTTTTTTTTCCCTATCTTACACAGTTATTTGCCTGACAGGACTTCTCACTTACTTTTGTGACTATGTGACTTCTTCAAGAAACTTTGCCTGCATCTGCCATGGCTGCTTAGGATGGTTAAATCATGTTGGATTTACAATTCCAACACACCCATGGACTCACATCCATGCAAGCTATAATCTGTCTACAGCAATCATGTTGGCTCTTCTTTGTTCTTTTATATTGTACACGTACATGTTCATGTTTCATATTTATAAACACATATCTCATTTGATTCTCTGAGGTTTTAATTAATTTTTATAAAGACAGAAATAAAACTTTCTGGGCTGTAGCTTCATGTAAATTATGCTACATTTCCAAATTCAGTGACTATGGATGCAAATTACTCCAGACCTGTTGAGTGTACCCTGATTAATTTGTTATTTTTTAATCAGCTTGCTCTAGAAGTTTTCCCCTAATACTTGACTGTCAAGCAGACTACCTGAGACATCTTAAATAGGTTCTAGTGAAAAAAGCTTCACATACCCTCTATAATTAACACAAATGCAAAAAACATCTTTGTGAGACTTGGTGGTGAACACTTATCTTCTGCTAGTGTACTCCCAATGTCTTGATACTTACTGGGCCTGGAGACTGTTAGTTTTCTTGTTTCTGATGTGTCTGAAAAAATTATCAAAGCTCTTTCTGTGCCTGTCTTCTGGCTTTCACACATAACTTACCAGTTTTATGTCCAAGTGTTTCCCACATTGGCTTACAATTCCTAGTTTATGAAGTCTTTGTTTACCTGTCACAGATTTCTCTCCTTTGCAGTTTAATAATACTGAGTCTGGGCATTTTTTCTTCCAGTGTGACAGATGGCAGTGTTTACTCTAACATTTAATATGGTAGCTCTTGATACCACTAAAAGCCCTATCCTTTTAGCTGTTCCTTTTAACAATTTCCTAAGATGCATGCTCCCTTAGGCATAGTTTTCTCTATAAAATGTTATGGCAACATATTTTATACTTGCTCTTAAAACAATATGGCAACCATATTCATTATGATTAGTCCTGTAGGGCAGCTCAACAATAATTTCATCTTAAACAAGGTCTTGTACATCGCACATTTGTCAAGAGCTACTCCTGTTATGAGCTGACAGCTTGTCAGAAAACCCAATACATCATTCTTCACTTCCACGTTTACTGAGTCACAAAACAAAACCATGTAAAAGCAGGAAATGTTTCTTCCCTCAGCATCCTTTAGCATTTCACAGTAATGTTCCACCTCATTAACAAGGTTAGCCTAACCCTCAACTTATTGTGATCTATTTGCACACAAATTCAAACCATAAATGTGTTTTCTTGTCCACAGCCTTGATCGTAAACCCTAACACAATAATGTATTTCTCAGAATACAGTTTGTATTCTCAGGTCTACAAAAATGTTTACCCCATACTAACATCCTCTTGTATCAATTTACTGTGATGCCAAATATGTCAACATCTGGATTTCAAACCAGCATTCCAGCTTCCATACTCAATTTTTCACCTTTCAGACTTTGTCCAGAAGACCATCTATAACTGCAAACGGTCTAATTGAATTTTTCTAATACTTTATAAAAAGAAGCAATTGGGAAATACATACATGACGGTGTTAATCCCTGACAGTTGTTGAAACATCTGCAGACCACAACCCACAATTAAGGCTCTTCGAGTTGGAGGGTATGTTAGCATTCTGCAGATCACAGGTCCAGCTTAAAAAAAAAAACAAGACAACAACAAAAGAATACATAATAGTTCTTAAGTGATCACTATCAAAACAATGTTGCCAGGCATAGAAGACTTTGCACCTTAGTTTCAAGCAAACTTGTATTATTTCAATTATTTTTGAACAATTTGGTCATTTCAGTTCTGCTTTTCTGCACTGTACTACAAAGAGGATTATCAGGAAGCCCAAGCAAAAAAAATGAAACCACTTTTGTACAGCACCTACTACTGGTGTGAAATGTACAGCTTTCCTTTTATCACACTAACAGATTGCACATCAACTGCAACTGAATGTACTCCAAAGTTATCCCCAAATATCACTGTTGTTTCCTTTCTAAAAGCTTCCACTGTTATTGAGAGGTTATTTCAGAAATGCAATTAGTCACTGCTCGAGTCTGGATATTGGAGATAAAGTGTTCTCCTTAGTCCCCAAAAGACTCAATTTCCACAAAGCAGCTCCAGGTGTGGCTACTTAAAAGATACTGGATAGATCTAGATCTATTCTGCACAGCTCCAAGGCCAGCAGAGTGAGCAGAAATTAATTACATTTATGCTATACCTTTGGTAGCAATGGCACGAGGCTGAATTTAAGATTCTGTAAATGAAGGAAAAAAACCACAAAAAATCTGGCTGACAAAAAAGCTCTAAGACTTTAAAAGTATCCTATTTTAAGAAGTAATAATAACAATAATAATACAGAAAGCTATGGGGTAATAGGTAAAAAATTTACAGTCCCTGACTACAGTATCTAATTGAACTTCTCCCTGCCCAGAGTAGTGCTTTCAGTGCTTTTTCACTAATACATTCTGGTAAAAAATTCATCACTCAGAACATCTACTCACAATAGGAATAAGTCAAAATAGTTGCCATCAAAGAAAAATAAAAAAGACAGAGGTGAAGAGGATCTACATTTTTATATTTTTATTATTTTGTGAACATACAGAAGATATTAGAACTATTGATTCAGTAAAAAACCCTATGAGAAGAGCAATTTACATGCAGAATTTCAGCTTCAGAAAGCTGGCAAACTATGAAGAGTTTCAAGGGCTGGACTCAAGAAGAGGGTTTAGATAACATTTTTTCATTTAAATCACCTACCTAAGAAAACCTTATTTTCATTTCAAATTATGGTATTTCTAATTCATATCTCAATTGTGTAATCATTTAAGTTTGCTCCTTTAATAGCAGAATACAGCCTGAAAAATTTTCTAGCTGATTTCCAAGTAATTAGCATTCAGCTAGTATACAGTCCCACATGTCCTGCCATTTAGTCACATCATTACCTCAAAAAGTCTCCAAGTAAAATCAAGTGACAGATGTAATCAATCCATAGATCTCATAAGATACTCTCAGGCAAGACACATGACATCACTGGGCTGACAAGGGCCCCATACTCAAAGTGGCACTTCCTCAGTGGAAAAGAAACAAAGCCAGCACTTGCTGCTAGCTAGCAGTAGTCCAGAGCCCAAATTCTACATAGAAAAAAATATTTACTAATACATGTACCCACGAAGTTTAACTCAAACAACTCTGAGTCACACCTGGACTTAAAAATCTTATCTGGCAACTGATTCTGCAGCAACTGCTGTAAATCCAGGCTGCTGAATGCCTATGAGAGATCTTTCATTCTTCATATACTTTGCATAAGGTCCTTAACTGAGTTCAAAATCTATCTTTATTTTCAAGGGACATTTTAGACAACCTACATCTCCAAGTTCATCATCAGTGATCCTGCTCATTCAATAAGCTGAAACTCCAGAGCAGGAACTGTTAGGAAAGGAGGCAGAAATGTCCTAAGAAACCGATGCAAGATTTTTAATAATTTCTGAACCACTCAGCTATTTGATAGAAGTTCATAAAACTTTATTCACAATACAGCATTGTACAAAACAACTGGGAAGAAGGCACTAAAATGAAGAGTGAGAAATTGAAGCAGCTGCTCTCAGACAATGGTTTGCAACTCAGAATGAATAGCGAATTCTCAAAAAAGCTCCATCACACAAATCAGTTTGTGCATCTAAAGTGCAGCCCTGCAGAAATGATAAGACAATGTAGTGAAGTTTAGACCTTTAGTCAGAACTTTAGACCTTTAGAACATCCAGCCAAGCTAAATTCAGTAAGCACTTGGAATTTTTCAGACTTCTGATCAATTGTATCAGAAAAATTATGCTAAAAATTATCATACTCAGCTCAGTATTTAAAATGTTTCACTCCAAATATGTACCATGGCAACCGCCACATATCAGTAGGCATACACAAAATTAAAGGATTTCCTTTCATAAAATTCACAGCCTTCAGGTTTACAAACCAATAAATGGAACGAAAGAAATAAAGAAACTGCTAATCTTTGTATTAAAGGAGCTTTACAAACTCAACTAAAAAGCCCAAAGAACTTGGACTGTGAGGTAACTGGTCTTAAAACAGCAAATGAGTGTGAAACTTTTTATTAAACATATCTAGCTCTGAAACTAGCTATACTCTGTTTGCATTTTCTTATCAGCAATCCTTCCATCCATATTGTTGATTTCATATGTTACCATGTTTTTGCAAATAAACAATTCTAGGCATAATATGGATTTTAAGAACAGAAAATAGGTTTAAACTAAAACATGAAAATCAAAACAAGCTTTCAGAATTAAATACATTTTTCTTCTGAAAATGTAAATGGTACTTCAGTAGTTTCTGATAACCCTTAAATATGCTGTTAATTATGACAACAGATAAAAATAGCAACAAACAAAAAACCATTACATGTTTAAAAAATGGAACAACTTAACTGCCCATAGAACGAAAGGAAAACAGATGATTTAAACATATGGCACAGAAAAAAAAAGGCAACTTTTACAAAGAACAAAATAGGTATTTATCTCCAAAAAGTCAATTTTTTTGTTAATGATACTTCTGCCTTAATTGTTGCAGATATCTTTTCATTTAAGAGATTTAGACATATTCCTGCATCACAATCACTTCATTTGAACTTGAGAAAACACCAAGATGTTTGTTTTCCTTCTTCTGATCTATGAATAAAAATGAAGTCGGAACAATGAGACCTCCTAATGCCTTGATGAATTTAATGATAATAGATTTCGTTGGACATTTTGTGCTGTTGGTTCTGATAATTACTTTAACTGAAGAAAACTTCTTTAACACATAACATTTACAAGGGTTCAAAACATGCTACAGTAAAGGGCAGCTGGAGCTTCCTCTATGCAAAACAACAACACAAGATAAAGAGCAATGGAAAAACAAGGATACTGCTGAAGGTGACATTACTTGAAGTGGTGATACATGAAGTGGATTGCTCTGATCCAAGTACATATTTTGTAGCATAATATAAACTATCTACCAAAATAGTCATTCATTCTTATAAGCAAAAAGCAAAAATAGAATTTGGAAGTTTAGCTCCACATCCAAAAAAATACTTATTAGCTTCCACTGAGCTAAACAGGGAAGGAGAAGCTGTTCTTGTCAAAACATTGCTGCTGAAAGTGAGCGATGCTCTCCAAACATTATATTTTATGACTAGTTATCTCAAACTTTTAATGGAAGCTTCCTATAATTTAGCAGTTATCCCTGTTACTAGGCACAACCCACAAGTTAGGTTTGGAAATTACGAATCACCTGGTTAGGCAGTTTGAATTTCATCAGTATGAGCAAAATGGATCATATGGCAATCATAGGAGCTTGGGTATGATCCACAGCCAACTGAAAGATGAGATGATTTTCAAAGGCAACACAACAAAAACCCTAGTTTTAAAAGGAGCTTATATAATGAAAGCTAAAAAGTAGAAAAATTACTATTAATGAAGTCTTAACATCTCCTTCTGAAAATGAACTGCATTCACTTCCAGAAAAAAAAAGAAATTATAGCATAGACATAAAGCCAACCTAAAAATCCCACAGCAAAGGCAGGCAGACATCTGGTGCTTGGAAACCTTGTGATTCCCCATCCCTCAAATTATTAGTAGAATAACTGGACAGATTTCACAGCCAGGAATCAATGGTTAGAGACTGGACCCTGCCAAAGTCATTTGCAGGTTCAAATATTCTTCTGCCAGCTCATCTAGGTAACAGCTTGTAGCAACAGCTTAAAACCTTACAGGGCTCCTGCCAGCATTTTGTACTCTGCATTTCCAAAAAGGCAGGTTTAGCCAAGCAACAACAGTCACTCATCAGTTTAGCATCAATTAAGCTAAAGATTCAGATTAGTTTTCTGGATCTTTCTTGTTCAAATGTCCTCTCTCCCACTCAGACAAATCTTCAAGGAATTGGTTTACAGCAGGGACCAAAAAGAAACTTTAGGCTGATTATCTCAATAACAGAGGACAAAAATGGGAATTTCTGGTTTTCCCTTCCTTACAAAATGACAGCTTCCAGTCCAGTCTTCTCTGCATCATCTGCAGAACCTTCCTGAAGAATCTCCCTTTACCTATGACTCCTACTTTAAACACTTACAGCTAATTATTATCTCCTGTGTATGAATAAAACACTAAAACAGCACCCTTTTCCTCGCATTGCCTATTACACTATTATTTCCTAAAAGCACAAACTTTGTTATTTTTTTCCTTTCTGTAAAATTTAACAAATTAAAAGAAAACAGAATTAACTTTCAGATCAAAACTGCATTAATTATCCTGTGAAGATACAAAAACAATTTTATTTAAGTACCGTGCTCTTCCTTACTGTGTTATAATATTGGAACAGCAACATGGGAAGAAACACTCCTAGCACCAGAAGAAATTTCCTATCTCATATAGTTTGTTAACCCTTTGGGAAAGCTTGAATTTTTTTTCCTTTTTATTCTTAAAGCACAGATCCCCATCAGCCAAGAAGGAAAAAAGACTGTCAGCTTGCCTAACAGCTGAGTCTCAGCATTTTTCAGCTTTCCACAGCAAAACCATCCAACAGTATGCATACAGAATGGAAGAAGCACTCCCTGGGAACAGCCCTGCCAAGAAGGACTTAGGGATTCTCCTGGATGAAAAGCTGGACTAGACCTGGCAATATGTGCACACAGCCCAGAAAGCCAAAGGTGTCCTGGGCTGCATCCAGAGCAGCACGGGCAGCAGGCTGAGGGAGGGAATTCTGCCCTTCTACTCCACCCTCAGTAGACCCCACCTGAAATGCTGTGTCCAGCTCTGGGGTCCCCAGCACAAGACAAACATGGAAGCACAGCAGGTCCAAAGGAGCAGGAGGTAGAGGGCACAAAGACTACCAGAGACCTGGAGCACCTCTGCTACAAAGACATGTTAAGAGAGATGGGGCTGCTCAGCCTAGAGAAGAGACAGTTCTGGGGAGATGTCATTGCGTCTTTTAGTACCTGAAAGCTTATAAAAAAGGGAGAGAGGGATTTTTTGCATGTGCAGATAGTGACAGGACTAAGAGGAATGGTTTTAAACTAAAAGGGGAGAGATTTAGATGAGATGTTAGGAAGAAATATTTTACTGTGAGATTGGTGAGAAGACACTGGAATAAGGTTGCTCAGAGAAGCTGTGAATGCCCCATTCCTGGAAATGTGCAAGGCCAGGCTGGATGGGGCTTTGAGCAACCTGGCATGGGCAAAGAAGATTAACTGCCCATGCCAGAGGGGTTGGGACCAAATGATCTTTCAAGTCCCTTCAAATTAAACCATTCTGTGATTCTATTCTAAAAGACAGCCTGGTCAAAAAGCAAAGAAAGGCTAATTAGACATAAACACTTAGATTATAGAGAGTTAAGTCATGCAAGGAGGTTTTCCTTGCCTAGATGAACTGGAAGGGGTTTTTTTGTTTGCTCAGGAAACCTGGATTTCAAATAAATGTCTCTCCAAATGATCTTTTTAATCCACACATTGTGAAAAGAAACCCTAATATAGATTTTTTTTTTGTTTTGACAGCAAGTTGAGTTGGTCTTTGGGAGTTCTGAAAATAAAGACATTTCCTTTTATCTGTAAAAGGAAAAAATCTTTTCTTTGATACCACATTCTTTGATATAAAGCTTTGGTGATGGAAAATCTATAAGACTGAGCACTTGCACAAAAGCAGCAGCAATTAATAACACCTCTGAATAGAACAAGAAGCTGTGGCAAGTAGGGAAGCAAAAAAAAAAGGACTGCATTTTGGCTCTGTATGACTTGTTTTCTATAGAAAACAGAATCTGCTATATTGAAGTCCTTTAAAACTAGAGAAACCACCACAAAACAGACAACAAAGAGTGGCCATTTTCATGATGCCAGAGAGAGAGCTGAGAGAAGTGGCCACCATGACCAACAAGAATCTGCACTGGGGGAAAGGAACCCCACTGTGATACTGTCAGACCTGTGGAGTGGGGGAATGAGCAAGGGGGAAGTTTTCCTGTTTCACTGATATGAAAACTGGGCTGGGAACAGAGAAAAGCAAGGATCACACTGTGATCTCTCTCTAGCTGTGGAAAACACCTTAGAAACAAGGCAATAGATACTAAAGCAGACTTGTGCATACCTGCAGCCTGCAAATCAGCATTTCTTTTCAGGATCTGCTCCAGAACTTGCATAGGAAACAGTTGTGTGACCCTCACTTAAAGCTGGAGAAAAGCAGAGGCGGAAAGACAAGATGATGTAGGAGCATTATGCAGGCACCAACCAAAATAAGCCAAAGCTGAAGAGCTTCCCACCCCACTCTCTCATCAAGTAGTGAAGTGCAGGGCAGAGCATTTAGCAATCTGGAATTAGAAGGCTTTTTTTTCTTTCATTTTAAGTTGAGGTAAGAGACTTAACAGAAAACTGCAATAAGGCAGTTTCAGGACTGCTATTTTTAGGGGTGTGTGTTGCTGTTGCTATTCTTTTTCAATTAAAAGAGCACTAAAAAAGCTGATGACTCAAGAGTTCCCTCCTAGGCAGTAGTCTACTCTCAAGCTGATCTTCCCAGCTGTTACTGTATTAACACCTATATAAATATTGTATTTTATTTTCTGGACAACACACTTCAAGCCTTACATTTTTTGCAATTTGTTTCTGCCAAAAATCTTGGTTTAGTGATATTATTTTGCCCCCTCTATCCCTTGTTTCTAAATGAAATATCTATTTCTGCCTGAAGCCAGCAGTTTAACAGTAAAAACATATTTCTCCTTCTTGCCATTTAAAAGAATGAGACACAGGAACCCATTCCCAGAGGGAATAGGGAAAAAGGAAAGTTTAATAGAACTTATTAAGGGTCCTGGAGGTCAATGAAAGTCTCCTGGGGAATTTATTAAAATCATCAGTTGTCCACTCTTACTTTCTGCTTTACTAATAGCATATTTAGCTTAGACTATCTCCTCAAAAATGTTTAAAAACCCAATTTATCTAGGGACCTAAAAAATTCCTCTCACTTTTTAAAAATCAGATGCTGTTAGCATAAGGGCTTCATTAAAAATAAAAGGAAAAAAATAGTGATGAGATCAACATTTCAACAGATTATAAAAACCTGCTTTGAAATCAATATCATTTTAGCACAGCTTAGCTAAATTCCAAAACCTAGAGAGAAAAAAAAATCAAAAAGTCACTGCAGGTTAAAGTACTTTAACGTTGACTTCCTAAGAACAGGACAGCACCATCAATGGGTATAGAGCTAGCAGACAGAACAGCAAAACAGTGTGGAGCTGAAAATAATGTCTTAAGAAACTGCTTTCAACTTTTTCATTTTAAGGAGAGTATTTGAACTTGAGCACAAAGTTGAGTTTCACTGAAGACAGAATGACAGATACACACCTACATATTTCACCAAACTGCAGCCTAAGATCACACCTTATCTCAAGGTACTAGCTAATTTATTACATTTTAATATTAACCATCTTCTATCATAAACACCAAGGGCTCTAAGGAAACCACTACAACTCAACAACACTATGTTTTTCATCACAGAGGGCACCTCACATCCTGGGAGGAGGAACAGGAGCATTGTCAACAGGTCAAGGAAACATTTCTTCCTCTCTACCCTGCAGCTGCAAACCCTGCAGCAGGAGCAGCACCTCACAGTGCTGCCTGAGCCTGGAGCAGAACAACCAAGGTGGATGGGCTGGAGGACATGACATACAAGCAGATGCTGAATCAGTTAGGATGGCTCCACTTTGAAAGAGAAGATACAGGGAAAAGGTTCTGCTGTCTACAGATACCTGGCAGAGGGGGCAAGAAGAAAACAGAGCCAGGCTCCTCAGAGGTGTGCAAGGTAACAAAAGGCAACAGGTAAGCTGAGATGCAGAAAATTTGAACCAGATGTGAAGTCTATTTATTATGTAACATGGAAATTAAAAAACACAGAAAGAGAGATGCAGACAGGTCATGGTCAATAACTTCACTGACAAACTTCCTCCACAGCCTGCTCTAATTTATTCTGTTTTGATTAGGGATTGGATTAGAGAACCTTCAGAGGCCATCCTCAAGATTCTTACATGAAATGTACAGTATTCCTAAGATCTGTGATGGTACTAGTTATTACAACCAGTACTAAAGAAAAAGTAAGTTTGGCACTTTCCATGGTTATCTTAAACAACACTGATTGAAAAGCATCCTTACATACAAATCCTGTAAAATTCAGTCATCTCCATACTGCCAACAGCTGATGTTTTGCAATTTCAGTACAAGGCTTCATTAATCAAGAACCTGTCAGTCACACTTGACTGACAGCTTTTACCCTGAATTTATAACCTCTGCAGAAGATACAGATCAATATTGAAAACAGCAAGTGCAGAATACTAAACTGACAACTTCCATAACTGGTATATGACAAAGAAATAAAGGAGAGCTTATTTCATCTTTTCAATATATAAAAGGGGCTTATGAGTTATATAATAATAAGTTATATAATGGGGAGAGACACTGTGCCAGGGTCTGCAGTGAAAGGACAAGAGGTGATGGTTTTAAACTAAAAGGGTAAATTCTATTGGATGTAAGCAATAAAGTGTTTACTAGTAGAGTGGTGAGGCAGTGGAACAGGTTGTCCAGAAAAGCTGAGGACAACCCATCCCTGGAAGTGTTCAAGGACAGGCTGGATGTGGGGATGAAAAATCTAGTCTAGTGGAAGGTGTCCTAGCCTATAGCAGGGGTTTGGAACTCAACCATCTTTAAAGGTCACTTCCAGCCCAAACCATTCCTTGATTGCTAAGTGCTGTACCAAGGGAGTTCTGGTCTCCTTTGCTTTCTCACTCTCATCTCAAAATGAGGACTATGGTAGAAATAGAGAAAGAGCATTAATAAATACTCATAATGAACAGTTCAATGTCTCACACACTATGGAATAAATCTGCAAGCAATCTTCACATAAGGCAAATAGTCTTACATTAAGCAGAAAACTTTTTTACCATTTCCAGCATAAAGAAGACAGAATGGCATTGCATAAATGCCATCTTTATTAACATTTTCCTTACAAGTTTAAAATATTTTAAAAGGTAATTCTTTAAAAACCTGCTGGAAGTCCAGCAGAGTGTAAGATAATAATCCATTTCCCCTGTTCAGTAAGCACTACAAGGCAGACACATGCAGGGCACAGACCCTTTCATGGCTTCGCTGCAGCCTCACTGATCTAGCAGATAGAAAGGAAGATCAAAAAGGTTGTATTAAATTATTTAGAGACCTGAAACCCATTTTTCAAGAAGATACAAAAATTCTGAGATATTTCCTCATAATTTCAGTGAAGCAGATTTTTCTGCTGCTTTAAAACCCTTTCAAAGTTAACCATTATCTAAAAGAAATGACACTACTTGAAATCAAACATGATGCAGACTAACTTCAAACAGCACTCTTCAACACACAAGTGAAAGTATGTGGTCAGCAACTAGTGGTTACCAAACAGCATTTCAGTGTCCCAAGAAGCACGTGGTTTTTCTAAAGTTGAAAGAAAAAATATCACTAGCCTAGCTGAAATTTAAGATAACCTTTTTGGTTTTAGGGAAAATTGTAGATTTCCCACCCATGATCAGTCACGAAGAATACCTGTGGTGCAGAGAAGGGACAGAATTTTACCCAGATATGCATACCCTCTACAATACACAGGAGCTACTTTTCCAGGATGTTTAACTACTTCCCAGAGGCAAAACAACTTGCTAGGAAAAACTGATATTTGAAGGATAAGCAATAAAATAAACAGGACAAAAAATAAAGTCCTAAGTCCTGTCTAACTAAAGAAAAGGGAGGGGACAATTACCACACTGAGATTTTGTCTGGCTGCAGAGACTGATGAACATAAAGGCAAAACTGCTTCATATCACCAGTGAGTTACAATAATCTGGTTGGCACTGGATTGGGTCAGGAAACAATGAAAGTTAATTTTCACTGTCAAATAGAACAAGCATCTGCATCTTTCTATGGATACAGAAAATATTTTCATGTTTCTCAGCAAAAGCATCATTGCTTAACTGTGCCTTCTGCCAGCTGCCAGCAACCTTTTGAGCAGCTGAAAGGAAAAATTCTTGTAACTTGTAAACAAAAACATAAGGAGAGCAAAGCTGGAAAAAAGCTGTGAAATTCAGGCCATCTATGTTTTGGAGTTGATTTCCTAGTATCTCCATTCACTGACCTTGTATTTGCTGGCTTTCTCTGAGCTGTCACTTTGTAACTGAGAGAAATCACCACAGGTTATCATGCAGGTTCTGCTGCAAATCTGAGAAGCTAATTAATTTCCATTCTCCACCTATATACACCTTTAAGAACTTTGCACCTACACAACCAGGTTGAAGACACCAGCAGACAATCATTGAAGAAGGAAAAAGCCTAATAGGTCTACAGTCATAAATGGATTTCTCCAAGTGTTTTGGCAGAGGTAACTACCAGCCAACAAATGCATCACTATTCAAGAACATTAACAGTTATCTAAAGGGAATGGTGGATATTTAAAATCAAATATAGTAAAACTTGCAGAGTAACACTAAGACACAATTTGATCTCTGCATCAGACACACTAAGCTACAAGAAAATGTATGGTAACTTGGAGATGAATTCCACCACAAAGGAAAGTAAATCTTTCAGGGACAGAAAATACTATTGAATCCTCCCATCCTTGGAGAAGTGCTAAGTTCGACTGGGATAAGAGGAGGATGCACATAACCCCTGCACTCAATTATCTTCCAGGTAACAACGTGCCTGTACACTAAATACCACAATGCATTTTAACACAGATCATCACTCATTTGTAAAATAATTGATTCCTCTGGGCATTACACAGTTTAGGAAGCAGTATGACCATGTGCATGTCAGCAAGTAAGGCAGTGCAGTAGCAGGGATCACCAGATCAAAGCTGTTTGAAGCTGAAGTCCAGAGACATCCATGACATGTCATTTTTAGGTTTTATGTCTAACTAGATTCAGGCCAGTCCCCTAAATAGAACATAGCCAGGCATGGATTGTTAGAAGCTGCCCTGAGACTCTATCATTGATTTAAACCTTCACATCTCCAAAAGAGTCCAAGCACATTGAATGACTCCCTGGAGCAGACCTGAGGTTTAATGTCCCGCCAGGAGAAGTTAGTCCATGGGAAGTGACACCACTTTTTGATCTGATCAAAAAGGATGTGGGGATGACAATGGGAGAGGCAAAGAGACTCACTGCAGAGCTATTCTGCTGCTCAGAGCCAAAATGCTAATGCAGATGCAGTCAATGCATCTTCTACTGATAGCAGCTGGAATGATTCTGTACAAACCACACTAGGAAAAAAGCAATTATAAACTGCTCATATGAACTATTACATTTTAATTAAAATTAATTTAGAAGAAATATAGGACAAAATTAATTCAGTATTTTGTAACATTAGCACGATGTATTCAATCGTGCAGCAGCTCCCTGGAGGTTTGAGTTTTGGAAGCTTTTTTCCTGTCTTTTTTCAGTTGCCTCCTCATTACTAGTTTTGCAGGTTCAGGGTAAAACCTGAGAGCCATGTCATGTCCTTACCATTACTGTTGATGGTTTCTGACAAGAAACAGAAGATACATTTTTCTGCAGAACAAATTTTTTTTTTTTTCAAAAGAATTATAAGGTCCTATTCCCTTTACTACAGTTGTACATATTTTTAAACAAGCCTAGTAAATAGTGATAGAAAACACAGGAGTTGGGGGAGCAACAGCAGAAAAATAAAAACAAGTTCTGAGAGCTGGTTATGTTCTATTCCCTCTTCTTTCATCCTTGATTTTCAGGGACAACCAACATTCAACTAGGGAAAAAATGAGAATTTTAGTATTAGTAGATAGTAGAATAGGAATATAATAGGATAGTAGAAGAGAACAGAATAGTAGACCCCTCAGAAGAGGTCTGGCAAGGCTGAATAAATTGACTTTTACTTTTTAAAATCGATTTAAAGAAGTGCTTACCATATTACTACTGAAAGCTTTTGGAAACCAAAAGTATGCTTTCAATTAAAATAAAAAAATCTTTTCCAATGGAAACACATTTAGGTACATACTGTTACAAAGCCAACAGCAATGTGAACACTGAAGAGATTAGAATATCAATGTTACTGCAATGTGTCTTGATAGTGGTCTTCCCTCGAGCTCCAGGGAAGACCACTATTTTAGTACATTTTAAATGTAATAGCTTCAGATACAGGCCTTCAAATACAAATTATTCTTTCTCCTCAGTGACAACACCAGATTTTCTTCTGTCAGACCTGCATGCACCTTCTGACTATTTTAATGCAAGTCTCAAGGCATGCATCCCCCCCTTGCTGTCCCCTGCAGCATCTCAGCTTCACTTCAGCTCACCCCCACCTTCCAGCTGCCCCCTGCAGACCCCTGGCCATTTCCCAGCAGGTCATGAGGCCCCAACTCCTGTGTGTCAAATGCTTCCCTCACCAGCCAGTGGTTAGAAACACCACAGGAAAGGGGACTCACTATTTATTGGCTTTAGATGATGACTTCAATTAACAACTGACTGAAGATGACACTCTTACGTTTTTCCATATTGCAAACCATCCTTTGCAGAATTAAGAAAATCCCACAAAACTTTTAAAGAAGCTGAGCAAGAGCCAGCACTGAACTGGGACAAAACAAAGCATGAACTTGTGCTTTCAATTGGTAGCTTTGAAGAAAAATATTTACTGCTGTCACATTGGAGGGATTATGAGAAAGTTTTACTTGCGCCACAAAAATACAACTGATTCTCCCACAGTGACTCAAAGTATATCAGAGCATTTACAGCTGCTGCTTCCAGGTGCATTGCAGACCTCTGAGGATGACATGCTGGCTCTTTCACTTCTAGACCAGATGTGGCAGCATCCAGCAGCAGCTTGGGTCCCTCTATGTATTGGGGCAGCAGCTGGCAGACAAGGTGATGCAGGTGACAGTGAAACCTGCGTGACTGAACAGAGCATTTTGCAGAAACACAACACACTACATTCTACATGTTTAAAATAATAAATGAAAATGGAAGTGGTCCAATCACTTATGATCAAAAAACAGCACGTAAGTTTCCTGTGAAAAGTACCGAGGCTAGGCTATAAGTCACCACCCACAATAGACATTGGAAAGATGTGGGATCCAGCAACATTTCTTTCAGCAAAAAACACCTAAAATTCATATAAACAACAAATCCTCTTGATAAAAAAATAGATCCTCTACAAAAGGATCTAGGGAGGTAGCAAATGTGGGAGAGGAATGATCCAGAGGCATAATCCCACACACATACCAACAAAGGCTATCAACACATGTTGCCCTTACTGGAAAAGGACACAGAAGGGTAGATCTGACTCAGGCAACAGCTCTTTCCTCTGTGTTTTCTACAGATGGCCTGCAGTGACAATGCCATCCTATGCCACTGCCAAGCCAAATGTTTACCTCAAAGCCACCCAACAACCCTCTGCCACACGCTTCGCTCACATGTGCCCAAATCTTCCACCAGTATACACCACACAGAACACAGTATTTTACAGATGAAGTGAAAGCCTCCAAAGATGTGATACATTATGTTATTCATTATAAGAAGAGAGTCTGAGTATTTTTTTACACTGATTCTTCCAGATAATTCACTCTGCAAACTAACCTGTGAGTACAGCTAGAAGAAATTCAAGTAATGTCATCCCCCTGTGCTACAGTAAAAGAATTCAGATTTTAAACCTGTGGCCTTCCTCAGTGAAGGACAGCAACTCAATTCTGTGATTGAAAGAGCAGTATTTCACTTCACCATTCATGTCTGATAGATGGTATTGCAATGACACTGATTTAAAATGGGAGGCTTTCTATTCTCAGTGGACAAAGACAATCATCACAAATGTCACCTACGTGACACGCTTCTTCCCAGGCCTCAGGTACAGAGAAGCTCTTTAAAGTAGCCAATATGACACAACAATAGCAAAAACATATAGTTCTGTCTAGAAACGAGACATCAATACTTGAGTAACCATTTCAGCCTGCCACACGCTCTTGCATTTGTACAAGGAGACACTGAACCATCCTGACTCTTCAGCCAAGCAAGCCCTCCCAACACACAGTGCTGCAGCAGAACAACCCTAACTCAGCATTTGTTACCCAATTTCAACATGCAAACCAGGCCTCTTAACACCCTTCCTAACACTACACTCCACTCACACTAAACTTCTCTCAAAGTTCATCAATGACATTAAGTCCCTGTAACATGAACTACAAGGACCAACTGTAAAGATTGTATAAATTACAAACTTTCTCTACAAATGCACTGTACAACTTTAAACAAGAAAAGTCTTTACACTAAAAATGAAATCAGTTATTCCAGTCTCAAGCACTGTGATACAGATCTAACATCTGCATCTCCAACATCTTCCCTTATACAAGGATAGAAAGAAATATTTAAGAAGGTATTAAACACATTAGTCTGTCACTGAAACAAGTGAATTTTGATTGTTCACATTTGGTATATGCTGGAAGGCAAGTCTCAAAGACATGCAGATACTAAAGAGTTGAAAACCAAAACACATTACATCATGATAATAACTTTTCAGTTAATAAGAGGAACACAAATGTTTTTTTGGTTTTTTTGCTTGCTCCTGCTTTCTGAAAGAGCACCACTGTGATACCAGTGGTTTGGCATCAAAGAAAAAAGTAAACTGAATAAATGCAAGACATTTCAGAATGAACTATACAAATAATTCAGTTACTTCTTGAAGTGCACTTCATATTTTATATACAAAAGAAGAAAAAATCCGTATAGTGTATTTTTAAAGGATTTTGCTTGCATTCAGTGCACATATTAAATTTCAAGAATTGAAGAAAAGTAAATTTTACCTGCAAATGCATACAAACATACTCAGAATGAATATTTCAGACATCCCTCTTAGGCATACCAAAGAAGAGCATCTGATGGTCTTGCTTGCCTCAGAAGTAATAAATCTTTCTGGACATGGATAGTCCAAAAAAGGTTTGAACAGAAAGATTCATTAAATAACCTTGTGATAGAAATAGAAGAACAGTGCCATTAAAACTACCCTTTAACATGTGAGAAAGCACTTCCCTTCTCTCTGCTCTTTTCCAGAGTCTGATTGTTGTTGGGACTTAGTCTTCTACTGAGACTTTCAGAGTTATTGGGGAAACTTCAGCTATGGCTTCTACTAGCCCAAGTCTTTTCTTCCATTATGACAACACTGTCCCAGCATGTGCAAAGTGCCCAGACTGATCCTTTGGGAAGGATGTTAACTCAGGGTATTGTTGAGAGGCTCCACCATATCACTCATGCACAAATGGTGTGCTCTACTAAATGGAAACTGTTTTACCAAAGTGTTACCCGATGGCACAATGCTATCACAAAAATCAAACAAGCAGCCTAAAAGCAGAGGTGATCACTGCCTCCTGCAGAACATGGGGGCAAAGTTTAGGACATTATTCTCAAAGACTAATGCACAAGACTCCGTACCCTTCTGGATTTGACATCTCTCATAAACAAGCTATAAAAGAAAAGAAATTTCATTTACGTAGGCTGACATGACAGATACAGACCAGAAGTAAGCGTGGGCAAAATTTGGAGTTCTGATTTCCCCAAGGTACAGCCAAACTTGCAAACCTGCAGTTGCGAGTAGCAAGTCTCAGTTCAATTTTTCTTAATCATGCCTTGCAGAAAACAATTCATTAGTCATTGTTACAGAAGCAGCAGAAGAAACAAGCAATACCTACCCTGACAAAGTATCACAAGAATTAAAGAAATCAAAAGCCAATGGCAAATCCCAAGAAGTAATAAAAACAGGTTAAAGAAATGAAGAAAATATGAACTAACTAAAAGTGACAGGGCAATAAGCATTCCCTAGAGCTCATCATTCAGGAGGTCTATACTTCAAACATGCATCAGGGATTAATTTGTGACTCCTGTTTTGACTAGAAAGCCTTTTATACAAATTACACTTCACCTCAAAACCAGTCAAGATGTAATGCAAGTGATTGTCTGCATCTGTCTTTGGGGATCCATTGACCTAGTTAGCTATCTAATGCAATTTTTGGCAACTGCATCTTAAGTTTTTTTCTTTGTGTTGTTCAGTATCAATTTTTAAAGAGACTGTAAGAGTGTTATTAAGTCTGCATGACAGCTCAGCTGACAGAGCACAGGAACAGGCTCCACTGATGGTGTTGGGTTTCTAAAACACTTGGAACAGCATTACAACACCCTAAACTTGCAAAAGAACACGTCAAAGCACCGGCTTCAAATGCAACAGTAAAGCCAGTTGAGGCAGATGTCTGAGACAGCCCCTGTCCCACACCATCTGGCTGTTTCAGACTTGTGTGAGAGCACAGAGAAATCCCCCCACAGCATCTAGGATCCAACCACAACACAGAGACAATTTGTCATAGTTTCATCCACACAGAGATTACCCAAACTTGCCTCCAAACACAGATGTACAAGAGAATGTCGCCCTGAATGAAGTGGGACTCTATTCAAGAACCATGGAAAAACAGCCCGAACACTGCTTAGTTTAGCAGCACTCACTTGGGTACATTTGACAGAAGTGTCAGCATGAAGCCAGGTTTGTCAACATCCAGGCTTGGAGCTTCTGAAGAGCTTCCACTCACAGCTGGCACACACCCACTGCCCTCCCCTCAAAGTGCACACAGCATGTTCATGTACTTCAGCTGCAAAGTTTGAGGATGGTCTAGTATTGTCAGGGGTATTTGTGGGAATGCTATCACAAGTTTCAGGCAACCTTTAGAAATATCCTTTGGTGCCAGGCCCTTGTCTATTCACTCTGTGTAAAGCGGGATTAACAGAACTTCACTGCATGAAGGATTTTGAAAATACAGTCATTCAGAAATCAAGAGATGTATAATTTTTATATGGAGGCATTTCCTAATCATATTGCAAAACAACAAATACTTTTTCTGAAACAGACTGAAGAACTTTGTTAACAGGAGACAAATCCTACACAAAAATCTGTTTAAAAAACCCCAAATTAGTTGCTGTAAACTTTTAGAAAACTTAGTTATTACCCTAAAAAACCCCAACCAGACGAAATGCATAAGAACACCTGAAAAGATGAAAAAAAATCAGATTAAAAAAATAGTTATAGAATTAAACACTTAGGTTCCTTACTGGAGTTAATCCACAGCTAGCATTTAAATATGCATAATGTACTAAAAGTTTACATGTGACCAGAGAGTTTCATGGATAATAAATCCCAAATCACCAGAAAGTAGGAGATACATACATATATCTGTGATATTTACTTAGGTAAAACACCATGCATACTCAAGTTCTGCTCTTTCCTAGACGCTGTTGACTCCTGCTGAATCAAGACACAGCTAACGGGACTACACAAGCAAACACATGAGCAGAATTACAGACAATTCAATGCCCTTCTTGCCATATAAATGGAAACACTTCATTGCTGCATGTCCTTCTAACATTACTGCTAAATGCTCTTTTGATGCTACCCATACATGCATTTTGTTAATTGAAAAAACCCAAGTGTGCAGCTATCTGCCTGCAGTGACTTGAGTCTATCATCTCTAGGAGATGAGATAAGAACAGTCATCTAGCAGCACATTTATTGCCACTGGAAGATGCCATGTCACAGTAATAGTAAATGGTGCAGGTACATTCCATAGGTGACACCTACAGTATGTGAACTATACTGTCTCAGAAATATGCTGAAGATTTGATACCTTGATTCTATTCTCAATTCTACCAGAAATTAAATCACACTGCCTCAACTATTTGTTCTGTAAAATAGAAAGCTGATCTTGATCTCTCATGAATGAAGCTGAGTAAGAACCACTACCTATAGGCTATCCAGTACCTAGGGGAAGAGTTATAAGAGGAACTGAAGCCTTTATTTCCAGCCCATCTTATATATCCCCTGTCCAAAACACTCCAAATGGAAGAACTTAGGAGAAAGGGGTTTGCTTGAGATATTAAGGAGTTGGGTCCCATGCTGTGCTTCCCAACAGTTCACCATCACAGTGCAATTTTTAGAGTTCAACAAAACATGCTTTTTTAAGAAGAGAAGAAAGGGCAAAATCTCCTTGTTTTAAGACTCACCAGTAGCTCACAATTACAGGCTACTTTACCAAACACAAAAACTTTGCTGACGTATTATCACAGTAGTGATGCAGTTACTGTAGTAATAGATGCTCCTACACACTATTACTAATATAACATAGGAAAATATACAGACCCCTTACAGGCTCCACCAAACATCCTCTGCTCTCACTACACAGAAAAATGAATCACAGAAAAAAACCCACACAGACATTCCCTGAAGAAAAACAAGACTGTATTTCATGTAATTAAATCTTTTAAGTAAGCCACTAATTTTTTTTCTCCCAATTGAACCTATAAATTTAAAACCTTCATGAATTAATTTAAATGTCAAATCCAAGTTTATTGCACAGGTAAAGTTAGCTATAATGTATTAGTATAATTCAGGCCTAAAGGCGACTTTTATTATATGAGGAGTTTCTATGTCATTCAAGGTTTATGTTCTCAATGGAACTCAAGTTGCAGATAACACTTTTCACTTTGCAGCTACTTCAACTATTACAAGCTTCTACAAAAAAAAACTTGAAAAAAACCTACTGTACTTATCACCATGGCAACAAATTTTACACTTTTTCATATATCATACAGGATTTACACAAAATTGCTGAGTAGTTATCTATTGTTATGTCTTACAATTAAAACTCACAAATTTTTTCTAATATAACCTTAATATTGTGTCTCAATATCATTATTACGAAATATAAGTAAAAATTATTTCTAAAACTTATTTCAGCATAAAACTATATTCAAATTTGCAAAACCATTTAAAACTTAGAGGGAAAGTTTTATCACCAAATAAAATTAATACATTTGGGAAGAACCAAAGAGGATGGAAAGAAGACTTTGAAATTATCCAAGTCATGATACAAGAAAACTGCTTTGAAACTGCTGAGCTAAAATTGAGTACTTCTCTTCAGATTCATTAGGTTCCAAAATACACATAGGAAAAAGGTATATACAGGTTTTGCAGGTTAACTTCTCTGTACAGAAATTAGGGAAGAAAAGAATATAAGTTTGTCATCAGGGCAGAAGAGTGCAAGCTTATTAAATCTAGATGTTTAAAAAATCCTCTGAGTTGAATTTGAAAACCAGTTTCAGCTGATAAGAAAAAAAGTTTTAAAATCTAAGCATATAAGAAGATCTTATTTTAAAACATATTTGTGATGCCACATCTCTTCACATACCCATTATAAATTTCATCTACATCCATGAAAGACCCGTGAAGGTTTTTCAGTACTCTTTTTTTTAATGTATCTGCTTGTATCTGAACAGAGAATATCTTGGCCTCCATCAGCCACATTTGAGAGGAGTTGTCAAAGACAGAGTTATAAAGACCAGATGATATTTTGTGTTTTGAGCCAGGCTCTCACAGCCCAACAGACCTGGTTGCAGACAGTAGGGAATGTTTCCTGGATCAGAACAGAACCCTAAACTGCGCGATAACATCCCAAATTTGTAAAATACAGACAATTCGCCTTAAAATAAATGAATATTTAAAAAAAAAAAAAATCTAACTCCTCTGTAATGCTGCTGGGTTACATTACAGTTGCATTCAAATATAGAACAAATGAAGTTACATTTAAAAACGTGTCTTTCTGTTTATTTCCAGGATTTCATCTAATACTGCATGTCAACATATTATCATGATGCAGCCTTGGAGTACATGCATTATCTCTAAGCTTACAAAATCATTCATCCACCATAATTTGGTGCATTTATTCACAGATTTATATAATATAAAACTGGTTGTTTTTCCGTGATAAAGCATTCAACACCAACAGCTTCTTTGGCTCCCAGCAGCTCAGACATCCAAAGCTCTTTCCTTAGGTCTTGATTGTTCCTGCTGGATAGGAACTGGAGCACAAATCCATCATCCAGTACCACAGGCAGCAATCAAGTAGCACAAACCCTAAGTCTTTTCAAGATATTTCATCTATTGTATTTAAGTAGTCAACATCAATTATTTGAATTATCAAGGACAGTTACATAAGTACCCACTGTGATGAGGAATATCAGTGTGTATCTCATGGATAATACCAGAATCTCTGTAAATTTAGGTTGATATTTTCACACAAAATATTCTCAGGCTATAACCTTAAGAAAATCTTGACTGTTGTTGCAAAAGAAGACTGTATGAAATCTGACATTGTATCAACTGAAAGATGGGGTTTCAACCTTGGACTAGCACATGTTCCCAACCCTACCAAATGAATTTGAGTTCCTGTAAAAGTCTGTCGAAGTATGGCACAAAAAATCAAAATGTATGCGTAACCAAAAAGATATCACTCATTTTTTATGGTTGCACACTATGCTTTAACAACAAGAAATATATGATCTTTAATATACAAATTAGGCTGCCCATACTCCCTTCTTAAAAAGACAAAATTCCACAGATATTGAAACTTGAGTCCTCTGTAGTCTAGCCTATGGAGTTGGTGAAGATTTGGAACACAAAAAAAAGCAAACAGTTTAAATGATATATGTATGACAGGTAGGGCACATGATTAATTTGAGGCGACTCACTCATTAATAGATGATATTTGGGTGTTCTATAATGGATTGTTCTAATAAAGTGCTTCAGTTGATGTGAAGCTCTGAACAATCTAATCTAGAATGAAATGGGGTTTCCATTGTTATCCTGAACTCTAATTAGAGTAGGATAAACACTTCTCATTATGTTCTACCCTATTTATTTGCAACCTGCTATCCCCTACCAACCCCACCAATCTTGTATTGTTTGGTAAATACTGCCTTGATTTGTCTTCTGATAAAAGACTCTCATGCCTCTTGTCTCTTGAGTACTACTTAAAATAATCATCACTTCATAAGCATTAGAAGTTTAAAGTCTCAATAAACTATGAAAGATGCAAAGGTAATAAGTTAACCATTTAACTCTACTCAATAAAATATTTGCATATATAAAAGATTTGCATATATGCAGATTTTATATATATCTTTGCTATAGACAATGGAAAAAATGAAAAATTTAAGGAGGCAAAAAATATATATAAAATATATATCAGAAACTGCTTACAATTCCAAAATTTTTAAAAAATTATGTATGGGGCAATATAGATGTATTTTTCTTTAATAAAAATCTTGGGGTTTTTTGGCTATGAAATGTACTACTCTGCAACTGCCACCCTTATTTTAGACCAGCAACAGTCAGAACCACCTACATTTTAAATTTGCTTTTATTGCCATAGAAACATATATTTGCTTTAACTAAAAAGGAAGTCTTCAGGCTCAATCATCTACTTTCTGTATCATACACTACAGAATACATAATTTATTCATTTACACATCCATACTTGCATACTTTTAACATAAGCTACATCCACCTCAGCTACTATGAAAAATTACATGTGGTTTGTATTAGGTAAGATAGTTATAGAACATCTATATTAAAATTAGTTATTTCAATCTACTCTACATAAACTCAAAAGGACAGAATTACTTTAAAATTATTTATCTTCTTAAATTAATCCAATTTCAAGTATACTTTTGCTGACTTTTACTTCAAAAATAATGCAATGCTCAGAGCAATCATGCACCATTTTATGACATAGACCCTTCTGTGTTCAATAAGATGGAAAACAGGCCAAAACACATAGAACAAAATGATATTTTTGTCCTCTTTAAAGCCACTGACACCAAGGAGAATGCACACCAAAAAATTAAAGACATTCAGTGCTAATGAAACCCAATTATATGCACGCAGTTTCAGTACCAAAGAAAGATCTAAAGTATTTCTGTAAAGTACTAAAGTGCTGTTCTACAAGGCAAAGAAGTTCCTGAAGTCCTCATGCCCCAGCTCACCTAGGTTTGGGCACACACACACCCCACAACCAGCACTGGGCTCTCACCAGCCTCTGCCCACACCTGCAAAGCCACCAAGAGAACAAGGCTAATGTGTGTTACAGCAAAGGTGCTTGTTTTGTAACCCACTGCAATAAAAGGTAGAATGGGAAAACCAGTCATTTCACCAGGAAAGGCAGAGTAAACATGCAGCATGTTAACTGAACATCTTTAAACAACTTGAGTTCTCAGTAATTCTTAGCAATTCTACAATCTCCTTGCAACGAATGTGGGGAAAAATAATGGCATGTAAGGTATACCAATGCTAAATTTTAGCCTGAAGTCAACTCTTAAAGGGAGGAATTGAATACTCACTAGGTGTGGCTGGTAAAAGGAAAAAAAATTCAAATTCCCCCAACATTAAGCTACAGAACAATTCTAAATATAATTCACAATATTGAAGAGGAAAAAAAAATTTTCATAAATCACCAAGGATGCATGGAGGATAACTTACTTTGACTAGATAACAACATTATCTATATGACTTTTGGTAAATATTTGAAAATCCATAGATATTAAATTATACTGGCTTAGAAAACATTATTTCTTCTTAAAAAGAAATACTCAACAACAAAAATGTTCAAAACCACCATCACCCATAAATGCAATATTTGCCTCTGACTATTCTAAATATTCAAAGGAAAAAAAACATACACAAACTGACCACTAGAAGAACAGTGGAGTGATCCTCTCCTCATAGGAAGGACATTTAACAGAATAGTGGTTTCCTGAGGAAGGGGAAAAAAGTGCTAAAAAACAACTAGTGATTTTTGGTGAAGGAATTGGTGATGGTAGGGGTGGGATTTTTTTGTGTGGAGAAGTTGGTTTGGTTTTCTTTTCAGGAAAAAGAAAACTTGAAAACAGGGGTGGAGAGCGACCAGTCATACTGATTCTTTTTAAATTTTCTTTAATTGCTTTCTCAATTGTTAACTGAGCTAATCAGAGCTTTGTGCAGGTAATTCTAGAACATGATTGGAATACTGCTACATATTTGTGAAAGCCATGATATCCAAGGAATTCATAGTAAAAATGGTAAGAAGAAAGTCTAAATTAATTAGAAAAAATATTTATTGTGTATTATTCATGCAGCATTAGTTATCTTGTGCACACATACATATACTTCAACCATATAAACCCTCTCAAACCCAGATGGTCATTTTCCAGACACTGACTTTAGTATTTTAGAAAACAGTGTAATAGTGTAATAGTATTTTAGAATAGAAAATAGAAAAAATTCTAGACAATATTTCACTTATAGAAACATCCCCAAAAAAGAGTAAGCCCCCAGACATATTCATTCAGATGATAAAAGGAAGAGGCTGTGCTCACCCTTCCTGTTCTGGAGTGGAATAACACAAAGTGAAAGCTCTTTCCTAGGAATTTGGCTCAATAGCAAGGCTAGCATACTACAGCTGTTGAGCATTGCAATGGCTTAGGGGATACTACTAAAAAAAAATCCAAACAAACAACACACAACCAAAAAGGGAAGTAGAATTCTAACTTTTTCTTGTCAAAAAAATTGTGAATAAAAAACAATTCTGAACTGGTTCACCATTTGCAAAAACTACAGTCAAACAGAACTAATGTAAAGAAAGAATCTGTTCCTTATCTCCTAGATGAAAGCACTAAGCCTAAATACATATTCTAGTCAAACAGCCAACAGGGAAGTACCATATAATTTTTCATTTTTTTTTCCAAAGGAAGAATCCCAACAACTTGCTTTCTTAACATACGGAAAGTTCAAAAATATTTGTGTAAAGGAGCACAAGTAGTTTGGAAATCACAGCAGCAACACATACAGCAACAAACGTTAAAGCTTTTGTTTGTTTTTTCCTCAAATCCGTCTTCAGTCAAACAAAACACAATCCACATATGGCTGCATGCCAATTATGGTAGATGTCACACTGGTTGACAAGATTTACTGAAATGTTCAGCACATGAATAGATTAACTATCAGGCAGTGTGCAAGGACAGCTGCTTATTCTGAACCAACCTCTTCAGATTCACTAGAAAAACAAAGTGTCTGGAAAGTAGGAGAGAAAGAAAAGAAAAAAAAAAAAAAACACCTAATGCTGTTACTTTAAAAGAAAAGGGAAAATATGAGGATGGACAAAAATAAGGCAGACAGTACCTTGGTGAAGGTCTCTAGAAAGAAGAAAGCTTTATTATATTGGAGGAGCAGAACATGGTCTTATAGAAAAGTAGTGCAAACATTTTTTATAACTCTTTTTTCCTAATGGTTTCTTTCTATTAACAAAATACTTCAATTTAAGCAGGCTGTATAAACACTGTGTTCACCTGGCTACTGAACGAAAGAGAAACTACTGCTGTCACAGAATCGTTAACATCTGCTAGATGGACCAAGCCTCATCCTTGTGCAAAGGCTATCACATAAAAAACTGCAGAGGAAGAGTCGGCCCTGCACTCATGTGGGTCATACAATGCCACAAAATAACATTATCTTAAAAATATATATTTTTTAATTTTAATGATTATACTGAAAAGGCTAAAGTGGGACCAATAGATAAAGATTGCCCAGCTATTTGTCTGCAGCATTTACGTATAAATATTGTTATTAAAATCCTTAAATCTATTTTAGAGTTTCTTCAAGGGTCTGAGAGCAAAGAAGCAGCAAGATTATCTCCAACTTTAGTCACAGAACCTGCTCTAAGAGTTAGCTCAAAGAACCATAGTGCTAAGCTTAGCAAAGTGTTAAAAATATTCCTCGGCAGTCTATAAAAAATTGGCTCCTATACCCATTAACATTTTCACACAACACTGTATATTTTGTCTGAATCCCTGTTGCATGTTAACAGGAGGCTCAAGCAGGAGCATTTGACTTAGAATTGTGTATTCAGTGCAGATGCTGGATTCAGCAGAGAAATGATGAAGAACCAGGTTTTTTTTTTTCTTTTTCTAATTAACTGAGCTCTTGAATACCATTAGCAGCTCTAGAGGCATGGCAATTTTATTACTCCTTAAAGATATACATAAATAGAAAAAGTAGACCTACAGTTTCAGATGAGAAACAAGTACATCAGTATAACCATGCCAGAAAAAACACCAAACCACAAATGTACTGTGAAGGCAGTGTGTGCCCACCTCTCCCACAAGAGCATGCAGGAAATTCAAAATCACTGTTTTCTATTTCTAACACAACCAAGCTACCACACTGCTGGCATCCCAGTTCACACCCCAGTTGCTCTCCAGCATACTGGCAGACTCTTTTTAAATTTTATGTTTCTTTTACTATTACTCATGTTATACACATCCACTTCTCTTTTCATTGACCAAGAATATTGCCTCCAAGTCCTTCAAGTTCAATTTTGCAGGAATCTTCTGTCCAACTTTCCCAAAGTCTCATCACGCGCCACACTATTTTTGGGGCTTTCCCCTATTTGAGAAAGCAGTACTGTAAAAGTAACAAATATTGCTTATAGTTTATGCTACTATATAGAAGACTTTTGATAACAGACGAAGTTGTACAACTAAGCACTACTTCTAGAAAATCTAAGAAATGTGTCTAGCTTTTCACTTTCCAGCGCCGAACTGAGCTCTGAGAAGACATAGAAACTGGGGCCAGAAGCCATTAGTTTCTAGCAGCTGATCTATGTCAAGTCAGTTGGAATAACTTAAGTCCAAAATTAAGAAAGTTTTGTATTAAGAGAAATAGACACTTTTGTATAAATTAAAATTTCTGTAGTTGTCCCTAACAGGCAATAAACATGAAACAGAGATAATTATAACACTTGAGAGTCAGCCAAAAATGTCTAATTTTGGCTGTTCATATTAGGAAAGAAAAATTTTAAAATTGTCCAAGGGGCAGGGGGAGGAAGCACAGGGATTTGTTCATTTTGTAGCACAAGTCACAAATCTCTTTTCCCTTGGACTTGACTGAAACACACTATCCTTATTCACAGCATCTTCTTTAGACAGCTTTTGATTTAGAAGAACAACCTTCTCTGATAAAAGGATGTTAATTAGTAGTCTTATTCTTCCAGCATTTTTTCACTCTGAAACCTAGTTTTTCTCAAAACAGATACCTGCTCTCAAACAAAGCGTGGGGGGCAGCTGAATGTTCAGTGATGCATTACAATGCTGTTTACAGACATGGAGACCCACAATCAAGTTTAGAAAAGCAGCACTTCTGAACTATGCAAACACCAGCAAATACGGGTTCAATCTGTGAATAATGTCATTTGGCTTAAAGTAAATTCATTATGTTCAAATCTATTGTTGAACTGATAAGAGATGAAGTATTTTTAAGTTTATTTTCCAGACTTGTACCTTGAATTTTCTGCAGGTTTCAGAAGCTGTGACCTAATAAAATGCTAATTAACGCTGTCAATAAAAAGCTTCCAGAAATTTCACAGTGGATCTAAAGTGGGGCAAAGAAACAAAACTAAACCTTAAAGTGCCCTGCCTTTCAGTGCTTCCCTATACCTAGAGGAAGTTTTACCAAGTTTTACTTTTCCTGCCCTTTAGGACTACC
The DNA here is from genome assembly GCF_009819885.2 of Catharus ustulatus. Classification (NCBI taxonomy): domain Eukaryota; kingdom Metazoa; phylum Chordata; class Aves; order Passeriformes; family Turdidae; genus Catharus; species Catharus ustulatus. The sequence continues at coordinate 15,157,099 of NC_046224.1, read as the reverse complement.
ATACATGAAATCTGTGGAATTCAGGTAAAGCAGAGCTTGTTCCAAAACACACAACTGCTCTGCGATTTTGAGTCTAGCCATTAACCACCACTTCCAGATAAATGTTCCATTTATACCAGTACACTGAAAACCGAGGTGAAAGATTAAGGGATTGGTTTTGGTTATAAGCCACTGGAGCAAGGCCAGCTTGAAACACCCTGCAGGTAAACACACTAATAGCAAGATTCTTAAAGTATAAGCAGAGCTCTAAGATACCAGAAACAGCCTATTATTTTAAAAATATGGCAGTCACATTTTTGTACAAAGCAAAAATCAACGTTTTTTATAAATTACATGTCTCAAAGGTCATATTTGCAAGAATAAGTCAGCTGTTTAAAAGACTTTAAGGATTAAAGGGAATCAAAAATCATATCTATTAATTGTTTCATACAGTAATTTATACTTTCAATATTCTTTGCCAAGTTGTGTAGAAGGTTTTTTTCTTGTTATCTCATTGTACACTAAATACAGTTATATACTTCCTCAAGATCAAATGACTTCATGTTTCATTTGCCTGCATTGTACGAATTTTAATTATCCAGGAGTGGTTTTTATAATGGGTTCAACTCTAAAACGGATGGAAACATATACAGAAAGAATTTTTGTTCTTAAGGGAACAAAGTAATACTTCTATATATAAAATGGTCAAAGTACAAGAATGAAAGCAAGACATTCAGTTCAGGTACCTCTCATCAGCCAAGTGTCTCACAAAACCTAAAGGCAAAACCCACTTGGAACTGATCCTGGCATTTGGTTTGCCAGAAGCAAGAATTTCAGGCTGATGTGACAACCACCTATATTGTATCTATGGACTTCTTCAGCAAATCCTTAACCCAAATCCTTTGTTTCCTCTTTCCCCAAAGTCTTCCATCTATTTTCATGGTTACAGGTAACAAAAGCCACTGATTATCAAAAAAGAAGAATTCACTTCAAATAAGGATTTTAGTGCCTGGAAGTGGAATTATTCAGAGATCTGCACAGTCCTACTAGAGCATCACAGTATTACCACATTTCATTAAATAAGATTCCAGCTGATGTCCAATAATAATAAGCATGACTATCTCTTTTGGAATATCAAGCATGTCGAGCAATGGCCTTGGGATAAAAAGGACTCCCAGAATCAAGAGGAGAATAATGAGAAAGAATGAAAACACTGCAAGCTTCTAAGCATGTCTGTAGAAAGATGCATATCAAATGGCTCCAGCCAAAGCCACAGACAGGAATACTAACAAGTTAAAATATTCCTTAAGAAGAAAAGGTGCAAGAAATAGAAATACTGGACACAGAAAAGACTGAGGGTCCAGATCTCCTGCCTCATAATGTCATATTTTAACACTCAGTTAAATTGATAAAATTATAAGCTGAAATCTAATGGCAATTAAATAGTTTTACCTTTCTGTCATAACACAATTATCTCCAACAGGGAAATACAAAATGTTAAAAAGGAGACTGACTCACTGAAATAGGAAATACAGCAAAGAAAGTTAAGTGAGTCAATCCTAAAAGACTGAAAAAATGGCATATTTCTTGGTGTCACAAAAAAAAGCTTAGCTATTACAGAAGTGCATTAAAATAATGAAAACACAGGAAAATGTCTAATCTAGAAGCAGTGTCCATTACGTAACATTCTGGTACAGACACAGAATGAAAGGTTAAACAATATTAAATTGTAATGATCAATTTTATAAATGTCTCACTGAATTTCACAGAAGCAGCATGGTTCCATGCACTGCTGAGCCCCAGTAGTTTTACATGGCAGAATCAGTAAGTGTAACATGCAAAGAAGACATCTTCACGATCAGAAGCTGACACACATGGACAACAACAGAGAACAAATGGCAAAGGTCCACATGCAGAGTGGATAAGGTCAGGAATCTCAACCCTAATTCACAGGTTAGAGAAATGTGGGATAAATAAGGCTAGGGGAGATTACACTGCTCTCCTAATTACCATTCACAGTTACATGCCCTTCATCTATGCAAAAATAAATGTCTAGTCCTAATGCAAATGACATTCATTTCATCAAGATGCTAAATTAGTACCAAACACATCACTTCACTTTGTGTGAAATACCATCCATGGATGCTAGCACATCACAGCTGAGTAAAGCTACATGCAGGAGTGTGAGGAAAAGCCATGCACTTTGCAGATATTTTTCACCCAGAAAGACAGTACAAACTGATACTTTTCTCCAATTTGCATTGAACGTTGTAGTACTGTCCAGCATACTGAAAATTAACAATCTATTTAAAACATCTCAACTGGATACAATAATGATTTCTTTCCAGTCAGAAGTGACTACTATACTGGCAGCCAGTAAAACTTTTACAAAAGGTCTGCTAGACAGCTTTATTTTTATGCACAAACTACTACGTTAAGTTCACTCTCAAGTGCTTGCTCTAGAACTATCATTACAAATCTCACACTTTAATTTTCTTAGGAGCACAAGCTACTTCATCTATACCCATGCCCTGACAAATTCAACGGCCTTCTACAACGAGGTTACAGTAGTGGAAGATAAGGGAAGGGCAAGAAATATCACCCACCTGGACTTGTGTAAAGCATGTGACATTGTCCTGCATGACACCCTTGTCAAAACCTGGAGAGACATGGACCACTGAGTGGATAAAAACTTGGCTGGATGGCCCCACTCAAAGACTTGCAGTCAACAGCTCAATGTCCAAGTGGAGAGAAGTGACAAGAGACAATCCTCAGTGGTCACTAGGGTGACAGCTTTGACAGCAACACAGACAGTGGGATCAAGTGCACCCTCAGCAAGTTTGGGACAACACCAAGTTGTGCAGGGCAGTTGACACACTGAAGGAAAGGGATATGATCCAGAGGGATCCTGACAGGCTTGACAGGTGGGTGTGTGAGAACCTCAGTAAGTTCAACAAAGCCAGTGCAAGGTGCTGCAGCAGGATCTCAGCAGTCTCAAGCACAAAGACAGGGTGGAGAATGGATTGAAAGCAGCCCTGAGGAGAAGCACTTGAGGGTGGTGGTGGACAGAAAGCTGGACATGAACCAACAGTGTGTGCCAGCAGCCCAGAAAGCAAACCACATGTTGGCTGCATCAAAGAGATGTGACCACAAGGACAAGGGAGGTGATTCTTCCCCTCTGCTCTGCTCTCATGACCCCCACCTGGAGTGCTGCTGCCAGCTATGGGGTTCCCAGCACAAGACAGATGTGGATCTGGAATGAATCCAGAGAAGAGGCTGACCACACAGCTGGTGCACCTCTCCTACAAACACAGATTGAGAGAATTGGGGCTATTCATCTGGAGAAGAGAAGGCTCCGGAGAGCTCTTAGAGCAGCCCTCCAGTATGTACAGGGTGCTTACAAGAAGGCTGGAGAGGGACTTTTTAAAAGGGCACGTAGAGACAGGATGGGGGAAATGGCTTTAGGATGAAGGAGTGTACACTGAAATCAGATATTAAGAGGAAATTCAGGGGATATTCAGGCACTGAATCAGGCTGCCCAGAGAGGTTTTGGATTTCCCATCGTTGAAGGTGTTCAAGACCAAACTGGATGAGGCTCTGAATAGAAAGTTTCCAGCCCTTGGCAGGGGAGTTGGAATTAGATGGTCTTTAAGGTCCTTTCCAGTCCTAACCACTTAATGATTCTTTGATTCTGCAATTAAGTCCCTGTGCCAGTGCTTACCTGCATTGCTGTGATTTGATTGCCTATTTTTAACTAAGGTGCACTACAGAGCCTCTGCCTTAACTGTACTAAAAACTACAATTCAGCAGCAGTGTGAGTCAGACTTGTTTTGCTAGGAAGAGTTGTGTCAGAATGCTCTCCCAGCAATGTCTTTGATCTTTCTCTCAACTGCAAACCCCTCCTGACCATTCTCTCCCTTTTCTCTCCATGAGGCTTCAGAACCTAAGCCAGGCACTGGCGAATCTGTGAGATCCACAGAATATTTGAGGGGGAAGGCCTGTCTGCATCTATAAACTACCCTTTGCTCAACTCTTGGGGAACATTCTTTTTCTAAAATCTTCCTCTTCCCAATTTTCCTATCAGCAGCCTGGTTTTACACTACAGTATCTGTGAGCTGATGTCAAGAGATGATGATTAGATGATGACCAAGATTTGACTAGTCATGCAATGTTAGTGCAGAATGCAATGCCCTCCCCTCCACTTCTCAAAATGCAAGGCTACAGCACCAGAAATCACACTGCAAGTACATAACAGAGTACACAAAAGCAGTATCCATGACTGCCAGAAAAAAAATGTCATTTGCATAACCAGTCATGAGGAAAGTATTTGTCAAAAAGATACATTATTTTCTTGATGTCAATCTCAAAATGCTAAAATATAAGCTGCTTAGCAGTATTAGCCGCCCTGATTTGATTGAATGTATTTGAAAGGATACAGAAATGTGAATCAATCACTGAACAGGTATCCCATAAGCGTATGAAGACTTCTGAAGCAGAAGTTGGTTGCTGAAGGCAATTTCGTCATTTTGAAGGCAGAAAATGCTTGATGACCATGTGAAAAATGCAATTAAGTTCCCTAGTTTTATGGCACACATTTAAACCAAACATTAAAGTAGCTTAAACAATACAGATGAAGTTTCCTTATGATTCACTCCTCTGTGAAAACAACAGTTGATGAAACAGCTACAAAAGGCACTCCAGTTCTTAAGTGTGGGACTGGAGAATGTGTTACTGCTACATGGTGCCACTCCCTTGCATAGAAGGAGTCAAACACAGCCTTAGTTTCACTTAGAAAGTGATGTACTAAGGAACTAGCAAAGATGCTTGTGTATCAGTCAATGAAAAAGAACATCTGTCCTTTGTCAAGTAAGAAAAAGGAAAGGAAAAGGCACTTTTACCTAAAGGTAAGCCAGATAATTTTCAATCTGCAAAGTCATCTTTCCTTGAATGTCACGTACACATACTGTCAGTTCAGGTTTATTAAAGCTTTTTGTGAAACTGGAATGAGGTTCAAAACGTCTGATAGGAATTACAGTCATCTGTCATTGCTATTAACTAGCATTTTAAAATGCTCTCTGCCACAAATAGAAGAAATTAATAAAAAAACCTTTTGCATTAATATAGATTAAAAAAACCCAAACAAAAAACCCCACACACAACTAGCAAAATAAAATACAAAGTCTTTGCAAATGCACACTTTAAGCTGTCAATACCTGAAAACCTGCCAATGAAACCATGAACAGAAAGTTGCTTTTGCACTACACAAGCAAAATTCAATACCAGGGATTCAGACAACTCCTCAAGAAATGAAATCAATTACAGCTTAATACCACCTGTAAATACCACCTGTAAGTCACAGAAAGGTAACAAAAGCCATGTATGTCTTAATGCTGACATTCAATGTATCTCTTTATAACAATGAAGATTGTGAGTTAAATGAGATGAAGTACAATTACAATCAAAATCAAGAGTGACCACAGCTGTCCAATGCCTGTCTGCTAAGCATGTATAACAAATGGGACAGCATATACTTGTAACTACCCTCATTTTTATAATGCCCTTGGGTAACAAGGCTGTAGATTACCTGAGAGCAAAACACTGATTGTAACTAAGCTCTCTCCTAGGAATGTGATTGATTTAACTAAACTCCAGGACACATTAAGGTTTTGGTGAAGTGTGGGGGATGAAACAAGAAACCTGCATATCCCTGTGAACAATCTCATTGATTATCGACACAGTGTTCCAGTCCAAGTTACAAACACATAAAGGACTGATTGAAAAATGGAGTCAGTCCTACTGCACCCACAACACCACATTTGAGTCACAATTTTCAAAAAGCATCATGACAAAAGATTTAAGAGCAACAAGCAAGGTCATACCCTATAGCCCAGTGATGGAGAACAAAGGACTGAGTAGACCAAATGCCTGTTCCTTTCATTTCTACAGGTGTTAAACTTTAGTATTAGACATTAAGTGGTTTTCCACAGAAGTGAATAGCCCAATCCCTAATTAGAATGAAGAACCTAAGCACACAACCCTTAAGCCCAAGCTGTTCTATGAATACCCACTTCATCTTTTTACAAATTTGCTTTAATGAACTTCATTTCCCAATCCCAAAGAACTGGGAAAAAAGCTATCCAAAGCCTCAAAAACATAATGTGAGGAAAAAATAGTGATGAATATTTTGAAAATCCTTCAACTATATGTTGCATAACTTTTTCCAGACACATAATTATTTACTGTAAGGTTCGAAGACAAACTCAATAAGGCAGTGAGAATAGGTACTATCAGATGATGAATCTCAATTTACACAGATGTAAAGTAACATCCATTTTTCTTTACACCAGTTCTGAGAAGTTACAGTGTTTTCCTATCAAGGACAGCTCTTACTTAAGAGCTTTACTTTACATTCCCAAGTCAAGGCTTCCAGCAGAAAGCAAAGAAAAAATATGCAGAGTACAGAAAGTCAATCAAACAGTAATCTTGTTTTATAAGTACACACATGAACACAAAGTTTTGAGCAAATATGACATAAATATTCAAAAGAGTGAAAAAAGGATTTGATTTAGGTGCCTTATTCTCTTGAGGACAGATCAAAAGGACTTTCAGAAGTTGCTTTTACAGAAAAAGAATCTCTGTATTACGGGCCTTACTTTGTACATCTTTCCAAAGGTTTTTTGTCTAGAAAGCAGTTTGCTGGGAAGGGGTCTCTGGATAATTGAGGTATGTACAATTCCTTCTGACCTCTCTCGTCTCTGTTTGGCCTTTTCCACTGATGAAAGAAACCAAACTTTATTTTATTTATTTCCACTCTCTGAGATGTGCATTCTTAAACTGATCAATTTTCTTAAATCAATTCTCACATAAGCATAGGTGGTATAAACTTAGAATCCTACACAACTTTACTCTTCCCTCACTTAAGATATCAGAACCTAATTTGAAAGAACAGATTCAGAGAAATATCTTCATTTTTGAAGCTACCAGCTACAGTAATTCAAAGAGCAAAACATCAAATTACCACAGGCTACAACTTCAACATTTCTTCTGATTTTTATCTCCTCATTGATAGACAGAGTGACCAACAACTATTCAGCATACCTGCTCCAACTTCTTTTTCTTCTTCTTCAATGTTGTTTTTGATACTGTCATACTCCTCATCAATTGCCTGGTTGCCACGCATTTGAGACAGAATTCTCCGTGCTCTCTGAGTCTGGCCTTTCTGAATGAGCCAGCGGGGACTTTCGGGAAGAAACAGGAATCCAAGAAACTGTATAACTGCTGGTACAGCTGACAGGCCCAGCATGTACCTGGAAACAAATTAGAAAATAGATAAATATCCACTGTTTGCCTACAAAAACATGCTATGAGATGATTGAGATACAGTTACTCAAACTGTATTTACAAATGAAATCTCTCACTTCTTATATTCTTTCTCATTTTAAGTTAAAGGGACAAGAATTATATTCTGTAGGTATTTTAGAAAACATGATCTTTCCTTCATTTCCAGGAAATCTCAGGGACATGTTGACTATTGTGCTACCACTGACTCTAGTGCCACTGGTCCTGAGGACACTAAGTTAGACTAAAAAAAACCCTGACATATTCCACTAGTTTGGAAACTGATAAATCCTTTAGTGACAATAATCAACAGAAAGAGAAAGCAAATGCATGGAGAAAAACAGGTACTGTTGATGAGAAAAATGAGACTGAAATCCTGCTAATTGTTTCACCAACATATTAAAAACAAACAAACAATAAAAAAAGCTTGAGAAAAATGCATAATTTGGTCAGTAGTACATACACACAGAAACATTTGCCAGTTTTAATTTTGAAAATTTCTGACTATAAGCAGAAACACTGAAAAAATGTTCATTTCACTAGCACAGCAATTTTCACCAGATCTTTCACAGAGTTTGCTTTTAAATCTTCAGTCAGATGCAGGTTTAGGTTTTAAATCAAAACCGCATTTTAGATGCCCAAAGGTTACTATTTACAGCATTAAGGCTAGTTCTCTGCTGAACAGAGAATTACCACTGTTAAAAGCACAGTTATGCTTCTAAGGATCAACACCTGTGGCAACACCCAGACAGGGTTTTATGCTCCATCCAAAGTGGGGGGAAAAGGCTGTGGAAGACAAGCACACCACCAATCTTCATGGGTGGCTCTAGTCTATGAACATCACATTTTTATATTTCTTCAATAAAAAGAATTGCAGAACAATGTATAATTTTGTTCTGCTTTTTAAATCTGACCTTTAACCATCTACACTTCACCCAAATTCTTTTCACTTTCATTAAACACTTTAAACAGTGCTGATGTCACCTGTACATTATTGCAGTTATCACAGGTTTCACATCAGTGGATATAATCATTAAAACACTTCCAGAAACCAGTCCTTCTTAATATTGAGGTAGCCTGTACTCATAAACAAATTCACAGCTTGACATCAGTCAGGAGATTAAGGAGACTTGCTAATCTCTCCTCTAGCTCCTCTGCCCATACCCCAGGATGCACGCTTTTACTGGTAATTCTGCAGCCTCTCACCTGGATTTTTTTATAAAGCATGCATGAGATTTCTAATTGAGTAGGTAGGAGAGAATAACCATTATTGAAAACCTTATCTTAGGGTAATAAACCAAATGTATTTGTCAAGTTCAAATGCATTTTGAGGAAAAAAAGGAAAAATACTTTCTTAGAGGCATTTGTAGATTTAACAAAGAAAAACGTGGGCAGTCCAACAGAAATCTGGAGATTGGTTAAAAACACAATACCCAAAAGGCAATGCAAAGAGGATGGCCATCCCAGTCTTCCCATCCCCAGCTGAGCCCTCAAGTTTCTTCTTAAAACCAGCCAAAATTTCCAACGGTCATACAAGCAAAACTTGCTCTAGGAAGAGCTCAGTGACCAGCTGTCCTTCTTTTGGTAACACTTTAAAATTATATGGCTCACCATTAGTGAAAAAAGAAAACAACTTCAAACCACAAAATCTGTGGAAGGCTTATCAGCTGAGTAGTCTTCAGTCAATGTATCTAACAGTGTCACTAACTCACTAATGTTCTCATTCCTCATTGACTAATGCTCTCATTCATTAATGGCCTCATTTATTCCTACGCTTTTCCTTCTCCACAAACATTTTGGTAGCTGTATACAAAACACATAGACCATTGAAGCTCAACAAATTGTAGATTCGATATCTTTATTGGAGTGGTATTTAGAAAGCCTTTTCCATTTCAAATGAAGAGTAAAACAAACTCATAGAGATTAAAAACAACTGCTGTATCCTGTCAAAGTACATGTAAAGGCATGTTTTAATGCATCTAAGTACTCAGATATAGTCCCGTTCAGACTCCTATTACTTAAATTCTGCTCCTCCAAAGCCCTTTAGTCACTTAAATGCAGCAGAGCCTTCAGAACTAAGCAGCTGGGTGCCTGCAATCATCTTAGGAGGTAAAATCAATCAAGGCTCCTGAAAGCTTGATTCATACCAGTTGGACTCTATTGGATTGTTTATCACAGGCAAGACAAGAAAGAAACGTACAGACAGCATACTTTTCAGTCTGCAAAATTCTGATCAAAGTTGAGTAAAAGGAGCAGGCCAGAAAGAAAATGTTTAGTTGAGAGAGAATATCCATTGCAAGTTCTAGAGTTGGCATAATTTTCAGAGCAAGCCATTTTGATATAATCAATTTAGAGTAAGAGCAGGCCATTTTAGACATTTCATGCAGTGAGCCAGCTTTCACAAACCTAATCTAGTTCTTTCCTATACAGATTACAAGACTTTGCGTTTGAAGCCAGATGTCTAGCAGACCTGAAAAAATCCAGCATGAAATTTAATAAGTCTGCTATAACATTTCTCCTTCTCTGACATATTGCTGCAATACTATTAAGATGGCATTAGCAGGGTTTATAAAGCTAACCTGACATAAGGGTCATGCTAAATATTTGTTTTCTTTGGTTTATTTTAATTTAATATCCAGCATTTCCAACATCATGCAGAGCCAAGAAAAATTGAAGTTCCTTATTGTTTGTTACAGCACTCCAGTGCTTAGCCATTTAGTCAGTAGGAGATAAAATAACCACTGCAATGTTCCTTCTGACTCAGGAGTAAACACTTGTGATTTTTCTCCATGTGTTTGCTGGCCACTCCTTTCAGGTGACAGACCATCTGTACTCTTCCCTGCTCAGCCTTAGGTTTCAATAAACCAGCTGAGGGCAGTACACCTTCCTCAATCAACAGCTCCAGCATTGCAGCTGAAATACTTGGATACCTCATCACTGAGGTGGTAGCCTGTTTCTTCACAGAAAGTTTGACTTCACTCAACCCAGCAGAGCAGTACTTGGCACATAAAACACAGCATTACTGCAAAAGTCACCCAGCATGTGCCAGCAGGCTGCAGAAACAACTGCTCTTCACTCACAACTGCTCAACACTACTCAACCGTGCTGCACTTGGAAGACTAAGACTACAAATATAACAGAAAGCCACAAACCAGGAATAATAACGGACCACTGAGACAGGTTGAACAACTGGGGCATGTAACAGAGAAGAGGCTGAGAAAACTGGGTTTTTGCTGCCCAGAAAATAGATTTTTATTATTTTATAACATAAGCTTTTACTGTAAATTTATGCTACAATATCCTTCAATTCTGATAGGTTATCACTGCTCAGATTAAGAATATTCAAACTTCACCTCTACCTTGTACATACAGCATATTACTTACCAGAAATTTGCCTTTAGAAAAATCAGGCTGTAATTATTCTAAATGCAAAAGGCAAGATACCTTCATAAACATGATGACAATCATTCACATTTCATTCACAGTTGTGATGCATATTTATTACTCTCCCACTTTAAAGTTTAGTAAAGTCAAAAAACCTGCATATACTGTGAATATTAAGCTTAAATGAAAGTAGTATGGATATATTTTGGCAAGATTTAACTACTGAAGTTCCATTTTAGCATACAGTTTTACCACTTTCTTTGTAAATTCTGTTTTACCAACAAGAATTATAATAGCTGACAACCAAATCACTACGACAGCAGCTTGCTTTTAGCAAGGAAGGCTCACAAACCTCCATCCATCCTTCGCGAGGTAGCTGAAGATTCCATCGACCACACTTGCGAAAAACTGCCCTCCGGTGATGAAGAGAGTGTTAATGGTGACTAATCTGCCTCGTAAGTGCGGTGGAGCCACTTCTGCGATGTACACTGGCACAGTCATGGATGCTACACCTACAAGAACAAATTCAGTTGCAGTTACAAAAATCACAAGAGATACTACATTGCTTTTTCATCATAAAATACTATTTTGAGTTTGGCTGAGACAGAGTTCATTTTCTTCATAGTAGCTAGTACAGGGCTACGTTTTATATTTGTACTGGAAACAGTGTTAACTACTCAGGGATGTTTTCTTTCTTCCTTACACAGACTCAAGGCCTGTTCTGCCTCTTACCCCACCCCACCAGCAAGGCTGGGAGCACACAGGTAGTTATTATGGGACACAGACAGGACAGCTGAGCCCAATGGTTCCTACAGATATTCCAGACTATATGGCATCGTGCTCAACATATAGAGCTGGGGAAAAGGAGGAAAGGGGTTCAGAGTTGTGGAGTCTGTCCTTCCCAACGGCCGTAACACACGATGGAGCTCTGCTCTCCTGCAAATGGCTCAACCCTGCTTGCCTGTGAGAAGTGGACAATGAATTCCTTGTTTTACTTTGCTCGTGTGCGTGGCTTTTGCTATACCTACTAAACTGTCTTTATTCCAAGCCACGAGTTTTCTCACTTTTACTCTTCCAGCTCGCTCTCTCACCCCAGCAGCAGGGAGTGAGCGAGTAGCTACACAGGGCTGAGTTGCTGACATGAGAAGCAGTGACCCGAACTGAGCTGGCTTTGGTGCCCAGAAAACAGAAAACACCACCTCTCCTGCCCTGAGTGACCACCCTAAGACACAGACCCCAAAGACATGGACTAAAGGAACTCAGTGGACATCTACAGACACTTTACAGGGGTGGTCCATAGACTATGGGAATGATATCTGTGTATTACACCAAAAAATGGGAAGGGGGTTAATGGGTAATAAGAATGCATTGCATATAGACGGAATAAGGGGTGGAGAATGCGCTGGTTTCAGCTGGGGCAGAGTTACTATTCTTCACAGAAGCCACTACTGGCTATATTTTGGATTCAAACTTAGTACTTTGTGTTTACAAAATTAACTCTATTCAAGGCAAAATTTGCACACACTTAAATGGAATAAGCTGGAAAAATTTATTTCTGACTTTCAAAGAATGAAAACAATGAAAATGCAACTAGTGAACTCTAGAAGCTTACCCAAAGCAAACGGTTGTATTGGAATTTCAAGGTTTGATGTAATGATACAAAGAATAACTTTCCTCAACTCACATTGCATGTACACTGAAATTAAATAAACTGATAGATATAACTATAGTTTTGAAAGAAAGAGATGCTATGATCCAAGTAAGCACACATAAGTCAAAGTGACTAACTGAAGGCATCAAGTGTTCACAAAACTCTGTTTAAAAAGAACTTTTGCATGGTTTCCACAGTCAAAAACAAGGCTAAGCATTATTATTATTGTGTAATTTCATTACTGTTACAGAACAACTGTTTCTTGACTTGGTTTTAAAATATTTCATGTCCTATTTCAAGTACAGGTTGGCTGGGCACTGAGCAACCACATCTAGAGAGAGGCCTCCCTGCCCATGCAGGGGGATTGGAATAGATGATCTTTAAGGTTCCTTCCAATCCAAGCCATTCTATGATCCAATGCAAAAAAACTCTATCACCATAAGGAAACAGGACTAATGCTAAACCACAGCTGCTTTTTATTCTGTCTTAACACTGGTAGTATTTCCTACTGTGTGATGAGTCATTTGTGCAAAAGACAGAATGTCCACAAGGAACACACACAAACTGTAAAAACAGTTCAACAGCGTATGAAGAGCACACCTGGGTGCAGCACATGCTTTGGTGGTCCAAATCCCTACTTCCTTACAAGAACCAACACTGAGAAGCAACAAGGATTTCTTTTGTAGTTAAAACTGGAAGTACATTGGCAACAGCCACCCAAAAACATATTTTACTGAAGTCAGCTGAGATACAACTTGAGCACAGTGAGCACTGCCAAACACCATCAGACACATCTTCCAGTCTGGGGCAGCTCCACCAGCTCAAACAGACAGTCCCACACCAGAACAGCCCAGTGCCACAGCCCCAGCAGAAATGGGGTCACCTAAAAGCACACACATGGCTCCTGAAGCAAAGCTATGATTCCTGGCTTGTGTCACAGTAGAAGGGCTTCATCATGGGATGGCAGAGGATTCAGCTAGCACCTCACTGCCTGGCTGACTCACCAAACTAAGAGCAAAAAATCATCTTTAGCAACAAGGTTAGCCTGACAGGACTGCTGGGAACCTCCAAAAGCTCAAGCCAGGAATACAGATTTTAATAAAATAATGGCATGAGAAGATCCTTTATTGCGATAGGTAAACACTCACAACAGTCTCTCAGTATGATAACCCAGATCCTGGCAGAGCCTCCCAGGACATGCCAATGTCCTTATCAACTGAGCAACCACCACAGAATAAAAAAACCCTATAAAAATGTCAGGGGGAAAAAAAAGAGCATTAAAAATTTATTCAACCAATTTTCAAAGCCAACCAGAATGCATCATGGAAATAAGCATTCAAATAGTCCTTCGTGTATTTGAGAGAGAAGTGGATTTTCAAACCCAGCCCACCATTAGGAGTGTTTAGCTCCCATGTTTCACATTTGTATTTGAAATAAAGATGATTAAAGTGATGCAGACTGCACACATATAACAGACAAACCTTTTTGGGAAAGCACAGAAGTGTGTCCACTTGCTGCAAACAAAAGCCACCAAGGACCCACACGAGGCAGCAGCTGCCACTGGGGCAGAGGGGCAGGGCTCTACAGCTGTGGCAGCCCTGGCCTTGTAAGGCTGGGCCTTCCTGCTCCCCCAGCCACCCCTCTGCCTTGGGCATGTCCCCTCTAATGTCCATTCTTGTTCCCCCACTGTGGTGTGGCCATCTTTCCGTAGGCTCCTTGGGACTGTATGTTAAGATCAATCTTTGACATACATAATCATGTATTGAAGCTAATTTGAGAAATAAAGATGGCAACATCTGTACGTGGTTTTAACTAGAAAGCAGTTAGAAAGATGTGCACAACCAAAACCAATACATGCCTTGTAAAAAAGATACCTTTTACCTACCACTTTTCAACCCTTAATGAAGACTGATTCTACACAGGACCTGCAGAGGAATCTTGCTCAAAGCATGCCAGCCAAAAATGCTTCTCAGGCATCCAAAAAGCAGAGCCACACCATTGTCCAAACCAGCAGTTCTCTGATGTCCAGAGCACCCAACCAGCCCTGAGACACTGCTAAATCCACTGGTAGCTGCAGCTACGGTACTTGCCTCTTCCAGGCGAAACTAAAACCTGTTGCATAACACAGGGGTGGTAGGAAAGTTAACGTGTTTGTAAAAAGTCTTGAAGAAGAGGCATCATGACAACAGATTTATTGCTTCTGCTGCATTCTTCTCACATGTTGATGACTACAGGAATAAATAGAGAAAAGGAAGCTTGCACACCCCAACAGTCCTGTCACAAGCTAGCCAGTGATACAGTTATTCAGCTGGCATTAATAAAATTATCGAAATTATTTATTATCCAACCTGCAATAAATAACACAAGATTTCTCAAAGAAACCTAATGATTTAATGTATTAGTTCAAAATCACACAGAATTGCTTAGATTGCCAGAAACATTTGAAGACCATAGTCTAACTGCTGTTCAAGCAGGGGCAGCTAGAGCAGGCTGCCCAGAACATGCTCAGTTAGGCCTTGGCCATCTCAACATGTGGCTCTCCAATCAAAATGATTCTGTAATTCTGCAAATTCCATGCCAGCTTTCCTGCCCTGAGAAATGTGTTCACAATGTTGCTGTCTAAAACAGCCTTTCTAGATTTCTATTCAGACCTTACTTCCTCTACCCAAAACCTACAGGTTCAAAGCATTCAAGCAAAAATCTCAATTCAGAAGACACATTTGTTACATATTTTCAATTATCATTTCAATATCAAAACATATGCTTTCCTACTCTGAGTCTGAAAGAGTACAGCAGGAGGTTCCAGGGAACAGGAGGAGGCAATTAGGAAAGCCTTCCCAGTTTATCTCACCACTATGCAGCAAGCATTCATACACAGAAGCAAAGTTCTTCTTGGTAAAAAAATGCAAGGAGTGAAAAAATGGCTATTCTGAAACTGATCAAAATAAGAGAATAAAATCATATTAATTTAAAGAAATAATGTTTTAGATTCTCAAGTGTTGTTTACATTACTCATTTGCTTTTAGTTGCCTTAGAATGCATCGATGTTCACCAGACTTTCTTCCTCTGATTTCCATTTAAGACGCACTAGAACACAGCAGAGTAAGTTTTTCTGAAAAGGCATAGTCAGAAGTAATGCATTAAGTATTAGCCAAGCATAAAAATCTCTAAAATACATAACATTTGTTATGTAATTATTTTAATAGCGAGATTTTAAAGAAATTTGAAAACAAAGAACAGCTTTCCTAGCAAAACAAATATAGCTGCAAAGGAATCTTTCCTTAATCCTTCATATGAGAATGCTTTCATTTACACTTCAATGACATTTTCTAATATGCTCTCACAGTTAAACTGCTCGCACCAAATAAAAGATTCTTGCTGCAGGCAAGTATATTACTACCTAACTAGTAGAGCTGATAAGTGACAAGACATGAGAAAAAGAAAATGAAAACAATTAACTGGAAATCTGTCAGAGAAGGTTGAAGCTCTACATTGTGCTATGAAATATGAAAAAAGAGAGCAGGGAAGTCCAGTCTTTATCCACTTGAATAACCAAGGCATGAACTTTCTGTCCTCATTAAAGGATAAAGCTTAGAAAAAAACATAACAGAAGGTTCCTTAAACTCCGACCAGAAGATGCATCTAATTATTACAGGGGAAGCATCAGATGACACAATGGGCTGAAATCATCATACTAAATGTTTTTTCATTCCTAAAATCACTTAGGAGACTAATTATTAGAGCTGCTACTATAATCTGCAGACTTTCCAGTAGAAAGCAGAGACAAGTCTGTACTCAGCTCAATTTTAAGACAATCAATAGACCAGAGATGTGAAAAGACATCTTAGAATCACTTTATCATCCAGAAAGGTATTTTCAGTATGAACATGTAAGCATCATAAAGAATTCATTAAAAAGTTCAGAAATTAAGTAAACAAACCTACTGACAATATAAATAAAAAGATCAATGAAGGAGAACTCCTATGATAATTAGAATTCTAAGTATATTTTAAGAAATGAGATTACAGTAAAAAACACAAGGACTAAAAAAGGAATCCAAGTTACTGTTTGTAAAATGCATTTGAGCATTAATACAGGAGATGGAATCATTTTAAAGACTTCTTTTTTGCAAGATCAGGCAGATATAAATGTACCCTGCCCAGATCAGGATTTCCACCACAGCTCCTGTCATGTCTCCTGGCGACAGGAGGGAAGGTATGTCATAAAAACAACAGATGAGCAACAAAAGCTGGAGACAGGATATTGAATGAGATGCACTTTTACTCCTAGCACAATAAAAGAGCTCTAAGGCAGCAGGAATGTGTCAGTCTTTTCACTGGATCAGCCAATAACCAGTGTCAGGAGCAGCAAAAACACAGGAAAGGGTTCCTGACAAACTTCTATTGTTACTGCAATATGCTTAATAATAAAGAGGACTGATGGTTAACTAGAAGGGCTAAGGAGGCACATCCAGGAACTGATGTCTCCTTGTATCATAGTTCTGTCCCTCCTGTCCAGCTTGCCCTTTGCATGAAAACCAAGCAAATCAGGGAACACAACCAGCTAGGAGGATAGCCACCTGCCTCTTAAGGGAGTTGTACCACTTATCCCCTTTAAACAGTTCACAACGACATCAGAAGACTGTACTGGTCCCCTGGCAGGACTAGTTATGACAATGGAGTAACCTGAACCACTATGGGACTCCAGATTGTCCAGGTGGAAACTAAAATTAAAATATGAAATAATAATTTTAAAAGAGCAAAGAAATCTCTGATCTTATTTCAGAGTACAGCAACTTAGCAATTAATCTCTATTAACAACAAAGAACATACACAGCTTATTACAAAAATTTGTGTTGTTAGGAGCTCCCAAATGAACAGGCAGAAACTAAAAAGTTTCCTTTCAAAACATTTTTCACTAATATATAAAGCAGCACTGAGGTACTTAGCCAAGGTAAAATATTTCACATATCTTGCAAGAGCAAATTTTCATTAAAATGTTGAACTTTAATGTTTCCAACTTTAAAATTCACTTAATTAAGAAGCATCCCATAATGGTTTGTGTTAATGGTAAGGATTCCAAGCAGCCAGTGATTTCACAGAGGATTTATGGAGGCAACCTGATTAAGAAGCAAGTTCATGGCAAAGAGAATCATATGCTATGAAAAAATTTGAATACAAAGTCAAGGTGAGCTTTTTGTGGGGTTGCAAGGGGAGTATAAGTAAACAGTAAATTCCTAAGGTGACAAGGGGAAACTTGCCACCCTACAACTGAGCTAATGTTTTCTCACAGCAACTTTGCAGGAAATCTGGTAAGCTTCCTACATCTTGGATACAGTACATGCAATCTAAAATTATGGCCTTGGAAATAAGACTGACCCCAGTAGTATGTCATATTATATACACAAAAGACTTTCATCACGTATTTTCTTTCAGTTGCATTCCCACAAAATTATACTTTAACGTTTTTGCTTTACTCTTTCTTTCCAACAGATTATTTTAGAATATTGCTCACATCTGAATAGCAAAACTCAGGACAGGGGCAACATGCTGGTTAGCTTCTGAAAGAATTGGAGAGTTCTACAATAACTATATAATCTTTACCAGCAAAGAAGAATCCATTCAAACAGTCAGTAGAGAAAACAAATCCATCACTGACAAAAGGGATACATTTTAACTGCAAAGGATACTTATTTTAAAAGACCATTAACTTTCACAAACACACATATAGGAGCTGTCAACAATCAGCCACCTCCTATTCCACAACCAGCTCCACAAAGTACTACAAATATATTGCTGAGCCTAATCAGAAATTAAGCCTTTTTATAGTCTCATAGAGTCCTTTTGTGCTGTTACAGTTAACACTTCAGCTTTCAGTAATGACAGTCAACCTAAGGGGATAACAGAGTACCTCATTAAACATGCTAATAGGATGTACTTGAGAAAGCAATGCATTTGAATGCTGTTCTAGTACACTAACCATTTCCCTAGCAGATAAAGCTAAAATATTCATTACACAGCTTGGATTTGAGTGTGAATATCTGTGAAAGCTCAAGTCCCTCTAATATCTAGGCTTCCCACCCACTGCACATATCTAGTAAAGGCATTATCAGCAGTTGATAACTGGCTACTGAAAATTATTTCAAGGATGATTGGCAGCACACTTCCCCATTTAGTATCTCCCCTATATCAGATTAGTAGAAGTCCATTTCTTAGCTGTGGCATAACTCTACTGGCTACGGAAGAGCACTGAAATGCATGAGGGCAGTGGGACAAACCCACAGCACAAAAACCATGTGAGAACATAGATCACAGTAATGGACAGGATTAGGTGCATCTCTTCTAGAATGGGGGTCAAACATCAGTAGCCTTCATTTAAGTCTAACACTAATTTACTGAATTGTAGAGAGCTGGTTCATCATAACTAAAGAATCTGTACTGTTGAACATCTAATAGATGAAGAAATTCCAGACCTTTATGTCCCTAATGCCACCAGCCCAAATCTGTGTGACCAACATTGTAATGTAATTATAACCAAAACCCTATATTACTATGTGGCATCGTGCCATCCAACTGTGAAGGAGTCACGGACCAGAGCAATTTGTAAAAAATGCAAATGAAGCCCCTCACTAGTCGACATTGTCTCAGATTTATAGAACAATCATATCTTAATGAGCTTGAATAAATAATTCTTTCTGATAGCCACAAGAAGGCTTTTTCACTGTTGTGTGTTATGAGCACAGACCAAAACCACAAAATCCTTCTTCACTTAAGAAAACCTCAGGTTGCATCCAGTAGAAAAAACCACCACTGTTCATACAGTAAATGCAATGCCCCAAGAAGACAGCATCAGCCTTTCACAAGAGTAATTTCAAATTTCAAGCTCTCTCTTATTCAAAAGACACAGAAGTAAATCCAGCTCATAACAAAATTAACATGCCAACACAGAACACAATTCTTCCATAATTAAAGTGTTAAGGCCTTTCTCCAGCATCTCCAGGACAGTATCTCAGAAGAACAGTCTAGGGCAGTCACATATAGTAAAGAGACATAAATATTCAACAAAACATAATCAAGGAGGGACTATTTATCACAGTACTGATTTTCCTACACTGAAATTCTTGAAGTCAAGGAAACTGGGGATTAGGAAATGGAAAAAAGTGAGCCATGACATTTGAGGGAAGACAGACAAGAACCACCTACTGCTAGAGTCTGAAAGTTCATTCAAATGAAGCTTAGTTTACTTAGTTTATTAAAAGAAAACAGTTTAGGAGTTACAAAAACAAGTAGTAATTTAAAAAATACTGAGAATATTCTATGATTCTAAGTGTTAGAAACACTTCATCTGTGGGGTCCTATTCAATTCAATATTAGTACTAGCTGTGGAACAGCTCATTTTGGGAAGAAACCATTCTTAAACAAATATCTTTTCTATTCAAAATTATTTTGAGGTTATTCAAGGTTGCAATAAAAATAATTTTTCAAAAGTTACGAGGAAATCTATCTTGAGTGACAAAATCAGAAAGAGAGAGTGGGATTTAATTAACCAGAGGCAAAATAATCAAGATAATTATCCAGAAAATGTGAAGCAAAGTTCTTTGCAACTGTCCAAGCCTATGATCACACCTAGCATGACAGATGTCAGTTTACACTTCCCAGCAACCCAGAGTTAGTTACCCATGTTCAGTCATTCTTTATGGCTACCATGTGTTCATACTAATCTAGGCTGTGAGACTCCCATCCAGACCCCACCCTACTGCCTGAGTTCCTGAGTATTCCACTGAGAATGCCATACTGGGAATCTGTGCCTGCAGCTCATAGCAACAAGATCTCATTTCAGAAAGATACAAGAAATCATGAAGGAATGCATTTTTGAATTATTATATAGCAATACTAGAATAACAATCTACCCTAGAAGTTAGTAAAAGCTAGCAAAAACAACTAAGAAAAAGTTTTAATTTGTTCTGTTTCTGAATTAATTTTGATCAAGAACTATTTGCAAAAATCTGTAACTGCATTGTAAGATGCAGACCTTTCATTGTGAAAGATTAAAGTAGCCTTGATGTTTATACCACTCAACACTTTTATTTTTACCACATTGCAAAAACTTCTCACCTAGAAAATAGAAGCATTTTTTTATTTGCACTTGAAAATTATGAATACAACATAGTAGTTTTCTTTATGACAGCTTGTATAAACACGTAAGTCAAGCACTACTTGATCAGCCTCAAGAGTGGTTTCAGTTTAAATAAATACTAATTGAGATAAGCAGTGCTTTTCTGTAGACATTCTTCAGCACCAGCAGACTGCACTGGATGTGCTGCTCACGCCTAGGAAGAACTGGCAGTTGAAGGTGGGCAGGTCCTGAGGCAGCCCAGGTACAGATAAGGAGTTGCTCCCCCATCCAGTGGCTGCTCCCATCCAGCAAGGCAGGGAATCTGGCTGAATGTCCACATCTGAGCTACCCCACTGGCCATTTGAGATTTTTGATCTGGTGACTGGCGTGGAGTTGTGCTGAGGCACAGATGACCACAAACTGAGAGGCTGGGGGTGCCAATCTGGCTCTTTCTGCTGACTTAGCCACACAAACTGCAATTTCCAGCAGGGAAGTATGGTTTTATAATGACCCAGAATGATTCGTCAGGGCTCATCTGCATAGCCATTCATACAGGCCCAACAATCAGCATTATAAACACAATCTTTACATGGCTGAAAAAAAAAACAATCCCACATCAAAAAAGCCAGAGCAATGGTTGAATGCTTCAAGGATTAGCACATATTTTTTGTGCAGAGAAATTTTATTTTCAAACGACAAGGGTAATAGTTTGAAAGCTATACAGGAATTGAATGTTCCTTTCTAACTTTACACATTTGTTTACATACCATGTTTTCCTTAATTCTACTGCAGTGATACATTACCCAACTGACAAGAATTCTAAGGGAAGTGGTATCTATACAAACATGAACAAGCTTTAGAAGCTGAACTATAACTCAGTCAAAAGCATGCCTTCAGGTTATACCTGAAAGCTATAGTTACTCTTCAACTAAGACCTGAATTGTTTTTAACAGTGCCCCTTTTTTACAAGTGCAGCTATCAAAAGAGTGAAAATGGTTAACATCTCTTTAAACTGCTTTAGATTTCACTGGGTTAAAAGTCTAGCAACTGTCTCAAAACATGAAGCTTCAGATGAAGATGAGCAGAACAATAAATTTTCTTACCTACCACTTGCAATTAATTAAAATAAAAATTAGAAAGACTAATGTAATTTCAAACTTTGTGTTTTAAGAGAAACAAACTAACATTTTTGAGAAAAAGAACATTGAATTATTTCATTCCCTATTCAGGAAAGTCATTCAAAAAATACTGTCTGTCTAATGTATATTCCCAATAATTTTGTCCTTGCCATGGGAAATAGATTGCAAGCATCAACACTCAGAATTATATTTTTATAGGAATTGCTACATTTATTCACTTGTGCAGAAAACAGCATAACTGGTAGAAAGACAGGTACCAGTTTTATATGGTTTTGTAACTATTACTCTAAAAAATAAACAAAAACCTTTTACAGCCTAAGGCTGTAAAATTTCAATTATGCCCTTATAATGCAAGTAGCACTCATAACAGTAATGTAAGTATGACTACAGTTATGAAAATACAGGAATCACAGCAATTGCTCAGTTTCTTTGTACCCTAGCAGATTCTTATACAACCAAGCTTGTGTCTACAAATACAAGTGATCCATACAGAGATAGTAAAACATCTTTTTGACCATATGGGAAAGTATTTGCAGCATTGGAGGATGGGGGTGGTAGAAATCAGTACTTCTCCCTCCTGTAGCACACACATTTTGCAAGCTAGGGAGAGTAAGGCCTTTCCCAGTGTACATGGGTTAATTCAGTCATTGCTGCACACTTCTTTAAGAGAAGCAGCTCAGCTTAAATATCCAGCTGCCACATGTCCTTCTCCTCATGATCTGGAGTCTCCCTGCTACCAATTCAGTAACAGCTGCTCAAGTGCCAGTGTAATGCAACTGCAATAGAGAAGCATCCATAGAAGAACATATGGAGGAAACCCAAGTAAAGATCTCTCAAGAAAAGTGGCTTTTTCAGAGAGGGTTTTAACTATTAGGACAAGGATCTCGCATTACAGTGCCCTTAGCAGAGGGATAAGCCAATTCTGAATTTCTTCATGTCACACAGGTTTACACATAGAAATGACTTGTGACTGCTCTCCTAGACTATCACAACTGCAGCAATCTTGGTGCGATATTCAAGCTGTCAAGGGATACAAGGTTACTTTAAACACTTTTGATGTGCATTTACTTCCACCAGGGCCTTATACTGACAAAAAAAAAAAGCTACAAGTGAAGAATGAGCCTGCTGCACTTGAGGGGAGAAAAAGCAAGACAGTAGTATCAAGAGCTAAAAGGAAAAAAGGAACAGATCAACTACTCCATCTACTACCAACAAAAAGCTGAGGAAGCCTCAGCCAACCAGGAGTGGATGGATGCTGCAGGGGAAAAGAAATTACTGCTAAATTTTGTCAGGGAAATGGACTGCCAAAGAGTTTTCCGGGAAATGTTGCTCTCATGACTTTCAACTTTTAACAACTTGCAGTTCTTTAGATGCATTGTGATGGACAGTCATCTTCCAAATAACAAATATAATTCTAGTAGCAGTTGCTTTACTTCAACATTTACTTTGCATTTTGTTAGGTCCTTACTCAGCACCGACCACAACTCCTGAGATCCCCTGCAGAGCAGTTCTTTCCTGCCCTATTTCATTCTCCAGGCACACTAACAGGGGAGCATTCAGGCAGAGCTCCAGGTCAGCCTACAGAGAAAGCTGGGCAAACACTCCATTGTTATTGGTAAACCTCATTAAGTGATACAACACCTTGATAACTCTAGATGACCTAAAGATTAAAAGGAAATGGAGATGAGTATCTGAAGTGCCATTCTGCAATTCAGGGCACTGCACTGATTCTCACATCTGTCAGTCTGCTGTGTTGCCCCCATACAGTGAGAGAATAGTGAAAATGAGAAATTTTAAGAAATATTAAGAGTTGCAATTTTAAAAATTATATCTGACAGTCCCATTCCAATTAACACAGATACAGCAAGTATCTCTAAGATAAAATCTGCTTTTCCTGTGACTTGCACTACACCAGTTGCAATGAATCAGTGTAAGCTGTCAGATAACAAGCTGGGCAATGAAATACTCCACTGCTTCAGTGTGCTGTCTGCCAGCCTCTAAGTGACCCAGCTTCTTTATACTTGAGGGCACAGCTACTACAGAGTAGTAAATCTTAACTCCTTCATACCTGTTCCCACTTACAAGTGGTTTCCTTCCATCCTTAAAACTGAAAAGTTTATAGCTAAAAATGAAGCTACATTCTCCTTCAAAGCAACAAGACATTCTCACTTAAAGTTCAAGGTTTCAGTAAAACAACTCGTGCACAAGCTACTACTGAGAAAAATAACTGAATCCAGGATCTCTCCGAAAAATAAACTTCGCAAGCCCTGTGATTACAGTATTACTCCACTTCCACAGAGAAAAAATTATGAAGAAATTTCCACACTTGAGGATAATTGAAAAGTCTTAGACTAGAGCAGGGATGGATATCTGAATCCTCACAGGACTCTTTCCAAAGAAACTCTATCAAATAATTACTATCTCCCATCTTGATTTTCCCTGTATCACATTTCACCTGATCTTTTAATTAAGTTTTCATAAAGCAAGATTTAATTGAAACATCAATTATGGTAAAACCTAGCTACATATAATTTAATTTTCACTCAAAAGTAAGAACTATTTTATTTACATTTAAAAACATTTTTGGCCTGCTTCCGTTTTCTTATTTCCCAAAACAAAAGTCAGGGACTGTTGACCATACTGCAGGAGAGCAACATTAGAAAGTAGAATTAATTATCTACTGGGAAAGAATGATAAAACTGAGCACGAATAAAGTAACTGTGAGTAGGAATGGAATCAGTTGTGATACCTTCTAATAAAGTATTAGGAACCTACAATGAAGCACAAAACAGCTCATAGGTGACTGCATCTCCAAATTAATCACCACCCACTCCTACCTGCCCAGTTAGAACTATTTATACTGGCATACAGTAAGAAAATAATAAAATGACAGTATTTTCCCCAGAAAACTTTACTAACCATTGCAAAGCACACATGTTGATGACAGGCTTTTGTCAATGAGGTTGGGAAGAAGACACCACTCTAGTAGAATGACACTCTTCCTGTCACCAAAGATAACCTCCTTAATAACAGAATCCTCCTCCCTAATACTTGTAACCTACTGTAATAATACAAGAGCCCCTCATGGACTATGCTTCCAATGCAGTGTGTGCTTTCAGCACTTTAAATGTCTACTGCTCATCATCTTGATATCTACCTTTGAAATACTGTCCAGTTCATGTTCACCTGCTCATTCTGAGTTTACACTGTTGTCCTTTCTTAGTTTGAAGGACTTTCTAATTGCTAATATGTTCAGACCTTTTGAGCAGTGTTTCAGTATACCATATTGGAAAACTCAAAATTAGGCATGATTTACCAGAAGCATTTAGTGGCAGTCCTTTAATGACTCTTGTGCCATTTGCTCGTAAGGCACAGAACAGGCTTGTGAGAGAAACTGAAGAATAAGCACGGTCAGTGATACAGCATGTCAGAGCACATTCTGGAAGTTAAATCTACCTCACTCCACTGAGATACATTTTAGAATGTTTTTTAGAAGTGGCCTGATTTTTGGCAATCTTTTTCTTCTCAATGACAAGTGTGTGCCAATTTGTATATCTGTATCTATGAATGCAAAGTTTGCACTTCCAGTTAAGTAGAATTATTTACTGTTACAAAATCAAGTAATAATTAAATAATAACATTTAAATTTATTAAATAGAAATTAAATCTGTTACAAATAATTTACCTGCATTTCAGTAAGACTGAATGCCTGGTTGCCTTGAGACCAGACTTCTCTGAGAAGTACCACCAACAGTACTGCCTGTCTACAGGCCAAACACACACACCAAGGAGGGACAGAGATCTGACTACAGAGGAAATTACCTAAGAAATTGAAAATCACACTCTAATGTCCATTAAAAGAAATTGCAGATTTTAAGAGGTTATGATTGATTGAAAAAATATTACTATTTGTTTTCAAATAAGTCCAAGACTACTTTTGAAAACACAAACATCAGTTCCACCTTACAGAAAGAAAAATGGAGGCATAAGGCATGACAATCACTTGATGATCCAAATGCCAGAAAGAGACAAATCCAAGAATTACAGATTGGTCTTATGTTCAGTCAGCAAAAGACTGCATCAGACTCTTGGGGACTCATTGTGCAAGTCACATTTTTCAACAGCACAACAGATATTTTCTTATTCATAGGTTCACAGAATGGTTTGGGTTGGAAAAGACCTTAAAGATTATCTGGTTCCAACTGCCCTGCCACAGGGTGGGCAGAGACACCTTCCACTAGACCAAGCTACCAAAAGCCCTTTCCAGGGTACATCCACAATTTTTGGGGAGTCTGTTCCAAAGCCTCAGCACCCTCACTGCAGTATTTCAGGATGAGTTTGAGACTTTGTGTCTCTAGCTCTTTGTATCAGTATGATTTTTTTTTTCTTGCAACAGTGTTGTAGCTACAATTGCTTCTACACCACTCAAGGAAATGGAATGGGCTCCAGCTTGTAGAACAGGCAACCCCATCTGGCCCATGCACTGGCAAAGTTTACTGTGACTTAGAAAACCAGTGCCTACAGGCCCTGTAACAGGACAAATTTCCAGAGTACAGAACACACGGAGCAAGGATGAAAGTGAAATGCAGCAGACCAGACACTTCTTGGCATATTACTGCTTCAGGGTTGTATATATTTTAGTGGCTGATAAGGCTGACAAATAGAAATACAAACCACTCAGAACTGTAAAAGGGAAACAGAGTAAAGTAAACACTTCTCAACCTATTATTGCTTTAGGGATACATGTATTTTAGTGTTGGTAATGCAGGACAAATAGAAATCCAAAGAAAGAATCATACATTGCTTCTGGATGATTCAACTACATTGGGAACACATTTGTGTGAGACTGAGAAGCATGCACACAGGCATTTTTATGTTTGACTACAACTAGCTGAATCATTTGCTTCAAGCAAGAAACAGAACATTGCTGTAAGCAGAATACCATAGAGGATGAATAGCATTTACAAATAAATACTATGTGTTATCTTCAAATACCAGTTTAAAAGTCTAACAAAAGCAGCCAGAAGCATGTTGAGATTCTAGACAAGGAACACCAGAAAACATGCACACAGTCCCTTAGAAGTTTCACCACTACAGGGTGAATTACTGAGAATTAGCTTCTGAATAGATTCAACACAACTGTTCTAAACAGGTGGCTCAGATCTTGCTAAAGATCCAACTTGCACTACAGAGGAGACAGGACTGCTGGTCTTGAGCTATGAGGAGAAGCCTTCTGTGCACTCCTGCATAACAAGCTCGGAGTACTGTTTGCTCCTGTGCAAGGAAACCTTCCACATCGAAGAGGATAATGATTAATAGCCCAGATAGTACATGGGTGTCAGGAAAAGCAATTAACTTTGAATCAGGGAGAGACCTGCAGACTGACACAACAGACAGCTTTTGAATAAAGGGAAGGAGTAGGTGGGGACAGAGTAGGCAGAATCAAAGCCAAAACACAAGCAGTATCTCTTCTTATTCTAAAGTCTCCATCAGAGACACAGCAGAAGGTAAAACAACAAAGCATGACCTAAAAAACACACCATGAAACTCCAGCATTTTCAGAAGCACGCAGGCTATTGAACATGATAATATTTTGTGTACCCCAGCTAGAAAACCTGCAGACTGGGGTCAGGAGCAGAGTGAAGCCCTAAAAATCTGCAGGATGACAAGATGCACAGAGGAAATCACATAGATCACACAGGTGCACACAAACATTGTGCCATACACAACGTGAGATTTTATGATAAATAGTATCTTCTCATTCAAATTGTCCTTGAACTTAGTACATTCCCACTCATTAAAAGGGAAGTTAACGTTATTTGTGTAATGCTCTACTCAATGGGTGCCCACGTTTCTGCTAAATGCACCAATGATTTTTTCCAAGAACATCTATCAATTATTACAAGAGGAAGGATCTGTGCTTTATTTCTCCTTCTACCCAAGAACAACACACAGCACAAAACCAGACACAAGTTGTAGCTCAAAACATTCTCACAGTGATTGAATTTTTGGGCTGAAACATCATGAATGCCTATGTGCAACATTTAGCCTTTTCCACCTCTATTTTCAGGATCCTAAAATTGCCCAGGTGGCTTTGGATTTCACTCATACCAAGCTGTTCCAATGTGAATTGGACTGGTGAGGTCAGCAGCACCTATGATTAATGCAGGAGCAGGGAGTCTACCAGGCAAAAGACTTAGCTGAACTCCATAGTGAATAAAGCCAGACTTACCTTTTCCCCTCAGGCAGATTCCCCATTCCTGTGCTGATATAGCTACTACTGACCTCAACAGTGCAATAATCAAGGACCTGTGAACAAACAAAAAAGGTCACTTGTATGCAAACATCTGCTGAAGTGTTTGCCTAAAGTACACACAGCTTTGGGCTTAACCACTATTTCCTGCATGCTCAGCATGCTCCAGTTCATCCATTACCACACTGCCTTCCACACTTCCCATCAGAACTCCAACCAACAATCCTAAAAAAATTAACTAACCAAATCAGAGAGCAAGTGCTTAGTGGTGGGTCCCTATGATTTTTATCTCCCTAACCTCATAAACAAAACATCCTATGTAGGCAGCTACAAGCAGAAAAGTTCAAAACAGGCAGAGTAGGTCTTTCTATAACTAGGAATGGCAAATAAAGTACACTGACCTGAATCTTAAACATAAAAAAATGCCATAAGAATGAGTATTTCTTTCCTACTATCACCTGGTGCACCATCCTCCACCAGCTGTGCAAGAATTTAGGCTCCCAGCTCTCCCTGTTCCCACCTGCACTCCAGTTAGATGGTCAAACAGGCAGTAAAAATATTCCCTGTCTCCAATACCTCATGTAGGCTCTATGCTTCTGTATCTTTCCAGATTGCTGAAGTTGCTCCAGCCTTCTTGTCATGGCTTTCATCTTAGTTTATTTCATTATCTACCACTTTTCCTATAAAAATCTCATAAGTACTTTATTAAGTGTACTTGTTAGCTTCAATTAAGAGGTTTTTCTTCCAGATTTCTTTAGGCACCTTTAAGATGGTATCTTTTTTTTTCCTTTCATAACTCCTGATAATTTTTACAATTGGAATGCTGACAATTTCAATAGTTGGAACATGAAACTATACTACAACAGCATGAGAAAAAATTGCAACCTGCTCAGAAGTTAGTTGGCTTCAGCATCAGGATCATCTAACTCTTGGTTAAAGAAATTGAGTCCTGACTGCCTATTCATTTCTGTGCGCTAATGACCAAGTCAATCAACAACTCTATTTTTTTTCTACATTAAATACTGCAAGTTCCTCCAACAGGTCATACTGTTTGAATGCTCATAATATTAGTTTAAAACCCCACAGAATCACAGATAACCACCAAGTATTGTAGTACTATTACAGGCTTGGAATAAGAATCAATGGTAATTTAAGGGAAGAAATCAGAGGGATGCAAACAGGAGCTGCCCATTTCCACCAGCTGGTCTGGTCTTGTTTTGGAGGCTAGACTGCACCACAAGGCATGAGAACAGGATGGCACCATGCCTGCTCCTCTGGGCACAGCGGTTCTGCTCTGGAACTGCACTAGGGAAAAGGAGGAATACTTCCAGATCTGCTCACCTCTTGCCCTTGGAAATGAGAGAGATGCAAAAGCAAGATCTGATGAACTGCAGAAGACAGCTCAGACAAGGGTATGAATCAACACAATTGCTGTCATTTTCAAATACTAGCAATATTTAACTTTTCTATTAGAATAAATGCAATTGATGGCTTATGAACAATGGCACTCCTGTGACAGCAATGTATCAGTCCTAACAACATGAAGTTATTTAATGACACTAAGGTCACCCTCATGTTTTTATGACTCAACTTGCAGGAAAGAACAAACAACCCAACGCAAAACTTCGACATCCACCCATTTATTAGGAGTGTGGTCAGTTAAAGATGGATTTAAAGTTCAAATTATTGATGCCTTCAAGTAGTCCTAAGTTCAAAGTTCTTATCTGGTGAACCAAGAGTAGGAGTGCTAAAACTATGAAAACATACCTAGAGAACTATCCAGTGTTACTCAGAAAGGGAGATTGATCAAGTCTTTGTAGGGTTCTCACATAGAACAAGTATTTAGGAGAAAGAACAGGAGATAATTTCTTACGAGCAAACAGAAATTAAAAAGCTTCTTCCACTGGCACATGCCAGCAATCAATTTAGATGTTTCTCAGAGCAGCACTCACCAGAACACATTCCGTATTTACAAGGCCATACACCCACAGCAATGGGCAATACAACCTGTGTAACCCCAGGCAGGTTGTTCTGCTCTTTCCAAATTAGAATGCATTCCCCTGTATTTCCAGAGAAAGGCAACAAAGTAAAAGAGCTGTGGCTAAACACAAGCACATACCTAATACCTCCAGGTGCTGGAAAGCAATCTTTTTCCAAAGTGATTATATGCATAGACACACTAAAACCATAGTTACTGGTTTTGCTTCCCTTGCAAGGGAAGCAACAGTGGAGAAAACCACATACATGAAGCTCCTAAACAAATGAAAAGTTAAAACAAAAGGACTGTTACTTCTTGTTTCTGCAGGTTAGCCTGCAGAAACTCCCACTTCTGGGAAAAGGCTTGAAAACTCTTGCCATAGGGGTCCCACAAATGGTACAAGTTTCTAGAACAATTTAATTTTGTCAAGACTGTGAAAATACTGGTGATGTCAGGTGACTCTAATTTGAGCTACACTTTTTTGTTTACTTAGCAGGTTCTCCACCATTTCTGGCATCTCATGGTTTTAGGTGTATCATCTGGAGATCGACAACCTCGTCACTCCTGCCTCAGAGAGTGCAGGACTGAGCATGTAGCTGTATGTGGTTGGCTGGCTGTTCATTGGGTTAGAGAGCTCCTCAAAGCCACCACTTGAGACAAGACTTGTGGAACTCAGACCTTCCCAAATACACTGTGTTGAAAAGGAATCAGAAAGTTCTAGAACTGAGGCCTGGAGCAATTGCCTCAGCCCATCAGTGAGAAGAATAGGAATCCTTACTTCTCTGAAGACTGGTCAGCCTATGCGCTAAAGCATCAGCTATTACTAGGGTTCTCCACACTGCCTGGAAATTTTTTTTTGCCTGGAAGCTGTCTTGTCACTCAGAAGTAGAATATGCTTGTTGCTGTAGAACACTCACAAAGGATGAGCCCCAAGGTCAGTGCCATGTGGTCCTGGAAAATATCAGCTCTAATGAGAACCAAGAAGTCTTTCAGATTAGTCACAGAGGACAAACCTCCTCCAGAGAGGTGCTCTCTTGCTGAATTACACTGGAAAAATCAAGGAGTGGAGTGAAAGAAAATTTCAGGCAGTGAAGCTGGATTGACAACTCTTGAATACACACAACTAAAAAACCCATCTACGGATGAGGGGTGGAAAACCCCTGAGTGACAACAAAAGGACAAGCCCAAGGTAAAGGCAAAAAGTTGCATTTATCAATAAACAGAAGCCTTTTTTTTTTTTTTTTAACTAAATTTACCCAACTGCTTCAGTGTCTGAGCTCACTACCACACAGCTATATGAAATGATGGCATAACTCCAAAGAAAGCCAACCCAGGTGAAATCCCTAGGGCACACATGGGGACTTCAAATAAGAACCAGCGGTTTGAAAGGGAGGGGAAAAAAAAGAAGTCTGTCCCCAACTGCAGAAGAGGCAGAGCCCCTTACTGCTCAGCTGAATAAGAGACCAAACCTAGGGGGAAGTGGGAAGACAGTGGCCAACCCCATGGCTGAATTTGAGTTGTGGCCCATTCACAGACAGCTAGATGGGGGGGTAGGGGGGACCTCTGGGGTCACAGTGTGGCATTTCATCCATGCCAGCAGCATGTCTGGAAGGGACTTGTGAAGGAAGGAGGGACAGACTGTCTGAGCTAAGAAACCTAAAAGTTCAGTGACTAGGTATATAAACAGACAAAAGAAGAAACCACCTATGAAAAATCCCCTCAGAACATGCATTTGCTTTGAATGAATTCTTTATGAAACCAGTCTAAATCTGACAACAAATCAGAGGAAGATTAGAAATGGAAAGAACAGGAATTTCTACAACTATCATGTGCAAAATATATTTTAGAAGAATTTGCACCCAAGTGGTATCAAAAGACTTACAGAGAGTTTAGTTAATCAGATGGTTCCAGACTCATCCAGAGCTGTGTTAGACAAGATCTCTACAACAGAATTAACAACTGCTTCTCTTGATACTGGTTCACAGGTTTAATCTTTGCAAAGAAAAGCCCAAAGGCGGAATCTGCTCTCCTGATTTTCATTAGTCACTGGTTTCAGGCTTCCAGCAGCTCAGTGCAGACCCAGTCTCTTCACAAGCTTCACACCAGAAACACTGATGGTGCAGGTCAGATGTGAAAGCCCACCAATGAAAACCCATAAAACAATTTTGCAAACAAAGCTGTCAGTCAGGCCCATTATACCTCTGGTGCCAGCATGCTGCACAGCCACAGTTGCTCACTTTGAGCACAACCACCTTAAGCAGAAATCACCAATTTTTGGGACTTCTGTAGGACTTGAAACCAAAAAGCTTACCATACTTGAATGTAGTAATCCCTAAGAATCCCAAAATACTACTTTTAAAAGAAAGTATTTTAAAATAGGATATATTCTATAAAACCCCAAGAGCATATATCTGCTATAATTAATCTTGATGTCTACTGATAACGAGATAAGGAAAAATCAAATTTAAAAGACCTCTTCAGCACCTCCTTTCAGTGATTCAGTTTTTTCATTGCTTCTCAGGATACAATTGGCAAAGTACAGACTACAATGCTCAGAACAAAAATTAAGTGCAAGTTCTGACAGTGCACAGCACGAGACTGCAGCCAGCACCTTGAATCTGCTGCTTGCAGTGTCCTCAGATATCCTGCCTTGTGCCTCTGCTGACAGGACTGGTGCAAACTTCAGCCAAATAAGTCACGCAGACCCAAGAGCTCCAGTTGAATGATTTGCTGTCTCTAACATCACTGTAAGTGGATGCCACTGGTCTCCTGTTCCTCTAGCAAACAAAGCATTTTGAAAATAAGCCCACATGAATTTTTCAAGGTAAGGAAAGACTTGTGTTTAACACTGCAAACTTCCTTCAAGTTCCCTTTTTATCAGGAGTAAGACCATCATTTCTATTTTATGTCACCTATGAAATGGATGTTTTCTATTTTTTTTCCAAAATAAACAAAGATACTCGTAATCCAACAGGTATTATGTTTTAATAGAATAGTTTGACCAAGTATAGGAAAAATTATTTTAGAAAGATTCCCACGTTTTAAAGACAGAAAACAAATTTCAAGGTTTATGAACTATGGGAATTAATTTTTCTTAAGCTAAATAAAATCAATAGCAAAAAGGTCAGAACACCTCCCTTATGACTATAAAGAATGTTCAGAAGAATCAAAAATCCAGAAATTCTCTTAGATATAACTGTTAGATATAACCTTATTCTGAAATGGTCACTAAATACAAGGTAGCAACATTCATGTGCAAACTGCTGATTTTTGTATCATACTATCAAACAAAACAATAAGGGAGTCAGTGCTTGTTGACGTGACAGTGAACCAAGCACACCGCTGTGTATCCTTGTCCAAGGCATACAAAATTAGAGGAGTTCAAAAGATAGAGTTTTTCATCTGAAATTAATCCTGCTATCCTGCTTCCAGTCAGAAGCTAATGTATCTGTCCAGATGCTTTTGCACAAGAATAGATTAAACCCTTAAGATGCAGAGATTCAATCCTGAGCACACAAAGTAATGTCAGTAGCCTTAGATCCTGGAAGCTTGGGTAACCATCTGTGGGCAGTGACAGCACAAGAGTCAATTGCAACAACCCAGAAATTTGTCTCTCCATCCCCCTCCATCCCTACTGCCAGTTTATACTAACAAACCACTGTCTCCAGAGGTAAAAATAGCCTATGAACCTCTGGACTCAAAATTACAAGCATCTGTCAGAAGGAGCACAGTATATTTGGGGGTTGAGGGTGATTCCAAAATGTACCAAGGTGTAAGTGCCTTTAAAAAAAGCTGGTGGACACTCAGTTATAAAAACAGACAGAAGCTTCAGAGCTTCCCATATTGGGTTGCTGAGGGAGGATGAGAAGATTAATCTGGTTTTCCAAGATAAAAATACACTGAAAAATACCTGAAAAAGCTCAGTTGTATTAAAAAGCAAACAAACAAAAAAAACAAACAAAAAACATCCCAGCACATATATCCTCATCTTTCATAGGCAACATGTCATACCAGTTATTTTCTAGTATTTCCACAGCATATCTAGGAGTCCAGATTATATGGCAGACGTTTATTTAACCACTTCAAATATAATACAGAGTTTGTACTACATGATGCAAGTCCTTTGGATAAATTTGGTTATTTTTGTCATTTGGTATTGAGCATTACTTACAATAGAAGCCAACACCACCAGGGGAGCCACAACCATATGCCAGAGTTTTTCACTCCTGCCTAATTCTGTGTACAACCTTGTTTCCTCTGCTCAGAAAATGACCTACATATGTAGTCAAAAGATGCTACCAGAAGCACCACATATGCCAGATTCAAATATAGCCTTAAAAAAAAATACTACAGACATTTTGAGCACAAAGCAAGCACTGAGCAGTAGGCTTACGTTGTGAAAGACAGGACTCAAGGACAAGATAAGGCACCTAACCAGACAGGTCCCCCACTGCACTGCAGACTCAGTAACGTGCACATACTGTACTCCTAAGTAACTGTACCCAAGCTCTCATGAAAGCAAAGTGTATATTAAGTAATGACTAAGCCACACATTCAGCAAGAAAACAAAACCCTGAAAAGCTGAACATTAATTGAGCAGCATTTATTCTGCATACCAAACAAGACAGGAGTATCTAATTATCCAGCTAATGATTGTACATCAAGACAGAGATCAGCTATGGAGAAGCAAGCTTAATGCTGGCACTTTCTAAACCTGCTCAAACTGCTTTCCTTCCACAGGTGGCATGAAAGCGTTCTTGAAAAAGTAACCTGAACAACTCAGTACCTGAAACACCATGCCAACACCCACCTACACCAGCTGTAAGCTTAAAACCTCCAGCATCCCCAGATGACAGAAGGATAAACTCCTCCCGTTGCACACAGGTGAGCTGTTGGCAAGCCATTAGCCAATGGGTTCAAGCAAATTAGGACATTGGACTGATTACAGCCTAAGGAAGAAGTTATTTTGCAAACATGGCTGTTTATCATTATCCTTTCTAGTCTCTGCTGTGTTTAGTCCCAGTGATCACTCTTCTCACTCTCTGCCTTCCTTCTCAAGACATGTTTTCAGTAGAAATAACTCTCATCTCCAGTCATGCCTGGTTCTTGCTTTTAGTGTTTCAGCTCTGGCCTGGCCTCAGGCTTTGGGACAGACCAAACACCAGCCAAGTGAAGGACCCACCTTTCCTGCCAAGCACACAAACTACAGCAGCCAGCACAAGACAACAGGAGGAGGCCTTCACCATTATCAGATGCCAAAGGTCCAAACATGCTTTGTGCCAATGACTTTTTTTACCTAGCTCATACTAAGTGTTACCAAGCACATGCAATCCAATTTCCTAAATGTTTGGATTTTGCCCCCATTTGCTGTAATGAATATCTGGCCAAATGTTGCATACCTGATATCTGGCTTGGACAAATTCCTAAAGAGTCCAGGACACCAGAACTGTTTGGAAATGGGCAGGTGGGAGGGAATAATGGCCATAACCTTGTTCTTAAGCCATTTACTAGAACTATCACAAACTACGTATTTGGAAATTCAGATCTGAAAAAATCTAAGGATATTCTAAGCTCATGCTGAACATATTTTCCCATTTTTATGCATCCTCTATATTTCATATTAATACTGAGGGGAAGAGGGACAGAAAAGGAACATAACTGTTTCTACTATAAAAATCTATTCAACATTTACAATAAAATAAGATTTAGGCTTGTCCTTGAGAGGAGGTCTTTATTTCCAGAAATATCTCATTCTGTAATAGCTGTAGAAAAAAGGAGAGTTTTTCCATTTCAAAACAGCTCTAAGGAAAATGGTAAAAAATGGACAAGACTGACAAATTAAGAGCTGTTCCTCATTTCAGCATATATCCTGTGGTTTTCATCCTTGAAAGTTTAACTGTATTCCTTTATAAATCACAGTCATAAGAAAAATAGCCATTTTCTCACACAGACAAAATTAATGCTGATCCACCCTGCACCAGCAAGGGCAGAAGGAACATCACATCTGCTTTTACAGCACCACAGTACAGACCATAACACAGTAATTCATTTAGTAAATGCAAAAACCCCCACATGTATCTGGAGTAGATCTCTTGATGGGCAATTTGAGGAGAGCTACAGGAAAGAAACCTAAAAAATGTATAAAATTATACACAGTTAATAAGTTTTTAGGGGGGTTGACGGAAGAAAGCATTTGTAACACTACACCACTGCACCCTCACATTTCAGCAGTTTGTACTATCACTAAGTGTTACATTACTGAACAGACTTCTTACACCAACGCTAGGAAGTTCAGGTTGACTTTGGGCAGACATAAAATGATAGTCAGAAGTCTCCAAGAAATGAAAGAGAAGAAAAAACTTCCATCAATTTCTAATGCCTTCATGAAATTATCCAGGCTCCCTCTGGTGGGGGATTTAATGTAGAGACTGTCCCAGTTTGCTATACAAGAACAGCTTTCAACCACTACAGGTTTTTTCTTTTGTAGAACAAACTGTGTTAGGATTGGACTCTGCAATTCCTGTAGTCTCTTGTCAGGCTTCAGTCACAGCAATCTGAGTTAAAGCTTTGATTCTCGCCCTAAGCTACATCCCATAAAGAAGAGCAGTCTGATTACAAAAAAGAGAAAAATCACATTTTAAAAACATAAATTAGTGTCTTTGAGCTACAAAAGCCTCAGAACATTTCTCATTTCTTACTTCAGCTCTCCAGAGTCTCAGCAGAACCACCACCTCTGCCTCGGTGTGGAGAGAGGCCAAAGAGAGATCACTCTCCCCAGGGCATACAAGAGATCTAGGGCTCCTAGTTTTCATTTCTGTGGTTTATATATTGATTATAGTAAGTCCCAAGTCTCATATCTCTCCAATAATTCGAATGTGCACCACTGTAAGACAATTTCAACATGCCCATTATCTCTCTACAAGACACACACAAGAGTCAAGCTATCATGTATCCATTTAATTTCTCTACACCCCTGAAGTTGTCATTGTAACCAGTTACGGTAAAGGAAAATGACAAGCTTTACAAACACAAAGACATCACAGTTGGTAATTTCAGTATCTTCCACTAAATATATGTACTACATATTGCCATCAAAATTCCTGTTATCCCTGCGATCTCATAGTCAAATTCAGTTTTGCCTCCTGAACTTCATGACCAATATTATCAATATTCTGCAGTCTGAAGTCTTGATTAAACAAAAAACATGCAGAGAGGTAGAATTTTAATTTTTTTTTTTTAAAGAACCATCCAACTTGGGGTAGGAAAACTGCAACCCGAAGTTGTTGCAGTATAGGAAAACCAGCATGAGCTTTCATGGATGGAGTCGATTTTATTTCTGACAGTCCTTATTATGACTCACTAACTTTTCTTCCTTAATAAGGCCACGATTTGCATCAGAGAAAGTGTTTGTATGACAAGCCCGAGGACTCAGAAAATTATCCAGTGGCTAAGAAACAACTTTGCCACACACAGGAAAATAATTTTAGTTTTCAATTTTTACTTGTGCTTTCAGATAGAAAAGGATGCAAGATTATACCTACTATAGTCCAAGGATTTTGATTAACCTCATACAGCCCATCTTAGATGAGCAGTATAATTTAATTACTGTCAGATAGGATGGCAGCTGAAGAGTAACCCAAATTTGAGGGATATTTAGGATACAGTCCGCACAGAAAACAGCCTAATAGGTCAGAGGAAAGAGTCCTCATCACTGCAAGTTCTCCGGGACAACTAAAGTTTTACGAGAAACCACTGCTTGCAACCCATATAGGAAGGCAAATAAAGAGCAGCAATTCACGTTCAGAAAATCCAAAGCCTTCCAAAGCAAGCGTTAATTTATTCAGACCAGGGAGATTACTACGTCATCCTGTCCCAGAGGCATTCCTTTGGTGCCCAGGTAAAGCTATGCGGGGACTCAGTAGAGAGGTAGTCACAGTTCAGAAAGACAGGCGTGATCTCCTCGCTCCTGCCTTCCCAGACCCCCTCAAACGCAAAGCCTGCGGTGTGAGCTGTTGACACTGAGAGACCACCCTAAAGATGAAACTGCAGAAAGGATGTGAGACCATTCCCCTCGTACAAAAACTCTCCCAGCAACGGGGCAGGACTACACCACCCGTAATTAAATCAAAAAGGGCAAGCACACACACCGTCCCCTTGCCCACCGCGCTGCGATGGCCACGGGACCCCGCCCCGGACCTCGCTCAGCCAAGCGCTGCCCTCGCCAGCTCCCCAACCTCGGGCACTCCGCGGCCACTTCGCCTTCTGCTTCACCGCAAGGGGTTTGCGGGCGTGCAGGGACAGGGGACTCCCGGCTCGGCTAAAGCTGCCCCGGGGGAGCGCTGCCCCCGGCGGCAAGAGCCGGGTCCCGCGGGGAGGCAGCTCGGCGGGGCGGTGCGGCACTCACCGATGCCCAGCCCCACCACCACGCGTCCCGCCAGCAGCGTCTCCTTGTCGCGGGCGGCGGCCAGCACGCCAGACCCCGCCGTGAAGAGGCCGCTGGCCAGCAGGATGCAGGGCCGCCGGCCGCACAGCCCGTTCAGGACGCCGCCGGCCAGGGCGGAGAGGGCGGCGGCGCCCACCGTGCCGGAGACGAGCAGCTCCTGCCAGAGCGCGTCCAGGTTGAGCTCCCTCTTGAGGAGGAGCAGCGCCCCCGACACCACGCCGGTGTCGTAGCCGAAGAGGAAGCCCCCCAGGGCGGAGAAGACCGACACCACGTAGACGAAGCCGGGGGTCTCGTCCTGCTGGAACTGGCGCCGCGCCGCCCGCTCCAGCTCTCCGCCCGACGCCGCGCTGTTGAGGCTGGAGCAGGACTCGGCGGCGATGAGGCTCCGCTCGCCCGCCGCCGCGCCCGAGCCGGCGGACCCGTCCGCCTGCCGCCGCCTCTTCTCGCCCATCAGGTTGCTCAGGCTCCGCAGCGTGTACTCCACATTATCGCTGGCCTTGCGGGACATGGGACGGCCGCGGCGGCTCCCGCCCCGACCGGGGGAGGGCTGGGGGCTGAGGCGGGCGGCTGCCGGGCTACTCAGACCAGGGCGGCGGGGCTGCCGCTGCTGCCGACGCTGCCCGTCCTCGGCGCGCCCGCCCCTCTCGGGCCGCGCTCAGCTGGTTCGCATCGTCCCCCCGCCGCCGGGCGGACTTGAGGGGAAGTTGCCGCCGCTCCCAGCGCCCGGGCGGAGCTGGAGGCGGAGGCAGGCGGGGACAGCGGCGAGCGCGGCCCGGCGGGCGCAGGGGGCGGGCCCGGCCACCCCCCCCCCGCCGTGCGCGGTACGGGGCAGGCGCGGCCCGGAGCGCCTGCGCACGGAGCGCCCCCGCCGCGCTCACTCGCGGGCGGGCGGCGGGGCTGTGGGGTGCGCTGGGGCCTGGAAGGAAGTCGGGAAGGAAGCCCCGGGCGGGTGGGCGCCACGCAAACCCGGGGGCCGGTCCCCTAGCCCGCGGAGCTGCTCCTGCTGGCAGCCCCTGTCCGCATGAGGTGGAAGGGGCCGCCGGCCGGGGCTGCCCGCCCCGCGTGGTTTCTGCACTGCCCGGGGAGCGCTGCCCGGGTGCCAGGCGCGCCTAAGGATCGCAGTTGACTTAATAACGGGATCGTTTGAACGGAGACAGCGTTCAGCGCCCGCGTCTGCCAGGTTCGGAAGCGGCTGGGTGACACTGGCTGTGCTGCTGAGCAGCTTTTCACTCTTCGCCCAGGCTCAGCTGCGGGGACCATTTCAGCTCCTTAGTGTCGATTGATTGTCCCGACCTCCCCTGCTCTCCCCCTCTTTTCCGAGTGTTGAGCAGGAAGGGCTGGGCGCTGCCCAGCTCCAAGAAGCCCCTTGGCACGGCTGCCAGTGCCGGGGCTCTGAGCGAGCCTGCCCCGTCCCCGTCCCTGCCAGCTGAAGCAGGCGCTGCGCTGCTACCACGGAGCGTGGCAGGAGCACTGAACAGGCTGCTCTGGGAGTGTCGCTCCCTGGAGACTCTGCAAACCCACCTGGACGTGTCCCTGTGTAACCTGCTCTAGGTAACCCTGTCTTAGCAGGGGCGTTGAATGATCTCCAGAGGTCCCTTCCAACCCTAACAATTCTGTGATTCTGTTACCAAAAAAGGGAGGTTTCCAACAGTTGTTCAGAGAGGGACAGGTTTCTTACCATGCAGGAACATAATTTGGAGCTTGTTCTCGTGTTTGTGCTTGAAGTAGAGCATTGCGTTTTGCTAATTCCACCTTTAAACACTCGTTTTGGGGATTTTTCACTGGGATGCAGTGCCTGGTGGATCCTGTTGGCAGGGAGAGGTGCCCGGCCTTCCAGATGCAATGCAGACCTTGGGGGAAAAGACTGTATCATAAAATCACAATATTATAATTTGTACTTCTTGTATATATATATTGGCACATATGGATAAAACAAAATTTTCCTTCTAGCTTAACTGTTGTCTGTAGAGATTCTCATAATGAGGCCTGCTAGCAGCCAGAGAATTTTGGTAATTAACTGGATCAGTTACCAGCCCACACCTTGTGAGCAGTACTAGTCATAGCCATGTGAATTTAAAAATTAGAAGAGGGAGCAAAGTCCAACATGGGCAGCTGCACACAGCCTCTTGGGTGGTTTGCCTCTGCCTCAAAGCAAGCTGTGACATACTAATACTGGTACAGATAATACCAACTAAATAAAATAGTGAGCTGTACTTACAAAAATTAATTATAATAACAGCATAATAATGTGTATACAGTTAATCCAGTTAGAGACAGATGTGGCAGTGGTATTTAAATACAATAGGTCACCTTGCATGTTCGAGCATGGAAGAAGCCTGAACTAGATAGTAATTAAATCCATGTTAACATTGTTATTTTTAGTCAAGATGTGGGTAACATGGTATGACTGGCACAAGGCATTCTTTATTTTGGTAGAGACCAATAGGGGCTGAGCCAGTACTAGAGCAAGGAACAGTTCCAGGTTCTAGCATCAGGAATGAAGTTATCACAGAATATGCTGAGTTGGAAGGGACCCACGAGCATCATGAAGCCCAACTCCCAGCCCTACATAGCACCATTCCCAAGAATCACACCATTTGCCCAAGAGCATTGTCCAAACACTTCTTGAATTCTGTCAGACTGCTGCTGTGACCACTGCCCTGGGGAACCTACTCCACCCTTTGGGGGAAAAGAACCTTTTTTCTAGTAGGTTGGAACTTATACTTCCCACAACACTCCTTTAGGCCACTCCCTCAGGTCCTATCACCACAGAGCAGAGATCAGCGCCTGCCCCTCTTCCCCCCCATGAGGAAGCTGCAACTGCAGCGAGGTCTCCCCTCAGTCTCCTCCAGGCTGAACAGACCAAGTGACCTCAGCCACTCCTCACATGGCTTCTCCTCAAGGTCCTTCACCATCTTTGTTTCCCTCCTTTAGATGCTCTTGAATAGTTCTCTTTTATATTGTGGTGCCCAAAACTGCCCCCAGCACTCGAGGTGAGGCTGTCCCAGCTCAGAGCAGAGGGGACAATCCCCTCCCTTGCCTGGCTGTGATGCTGTGCCTGATGCCCCCCAGAACATGGGTGGCCCTCCTGGTGCCAGGGCACTGCTGACTTCCTTTAAACTTCCCATCATCCAGGATCCCCAGGTTGCTTGCTATGGTGCTGCTTTCCAGCCTCTCATTCTCCAGTCTGGCCATGTAATTGCATCAAGACAGACGGGATTCGCATCACTACCAGTCCTTTATTAGAAACTTTTCATGCCTTTTCTCCTCTCACTTCTAGCAACTCTGACTCCTTCCCTCACAGGCAGATTTACACAGTACTGACTCCTTTAAGAGTAAGAGCAGGCAGCTCCACACAGCTCTGATTCCTTCTCTCTGTATAACTGGCTAAACCCCAACCTGTCCCTTTCCCAGTTGCCTTACCCTGACTGTCTCTCACACAGCATCTTCTTACTTTGTCTGTCCCTTGCACAACTACACATCCCTTCCTCCTCACAGTACAGCCAGCAGACTCCATCCCAAACTGCAGCAGACTCTGAGTCTCAAGCTCCAACTCAAACTACAACTACTGGCTAGCTAACCCACTCTTTTATAACACCCAAACACATTGGGCAGGCACAGATGTTTCCACTCCTCAGTAATCAGTACAGCTGTAATTCATCGGGAGAGATTGCCTTCTGTACTAGCCTTTCAACCTATCTTCCCACATATTCATACATCCAGGGTTGCCCATTTGAGGCACAGAATCTGGCACTTTCTATAGTTGAACTGCTGAATGCTGGACATTTTTTCCAGAAGGATAGTACAAGAGACAGTATCAAAAGCTTTACTGAAATCCAAAAAGATTACATAAACTGTCTTCCCTTGATCAAATAGGTGGGTTACCAGGAACTGTCCCCTCAGGTCCAGGAGCTCTCCATGATCAGACTGGCTTATAATTCTACAGCAGGAGAGAAGCTGTAATCTTCCAGAAGTCTCCAGACTTGCCTGACAAGCACAATACTCACTAGGGTTTTTTTTTTTTATGCAAGCCCCAAATAAAAATGTGGGACACAATGCATGAAACAGAAAGCATTCACGCCAAATCCCTAGCCAGCTAGAAGGAATGCTTTTACAGAGTATTGTCACAACAGCTGGCTGTCACAAAAACAACCTGTCTTTTTAACAGCCACCTCAGATGCTGGAGGCATTCTGTATGTTGTTGTTAATAGAGACTCAAGAGAGCTAACAAAAAGATTTTATTTTTTCCACTAATAGCCCAACACAAGCACAAACAGACATAATTTCTTACCAGATCATGTTGTCAAGCTTCTCTCTTAAAAGGATTCCCTGAAGAAACACAACAAAAAGTTCAGCTGTGAGATGCACTACACTGAAGACTGACTTCATGAGAAAGACACAGGATTTGTTTGGCTTGTAGATTTTCATTATTGTGATCATCTCTCCATAGTACTGCATTTCATGAAAAAAGCTGACTTATAAATGATTTCACTTTAATTCAAAATGCAGTAGGTATGATTAGTAGTCTAAGACAGGATGTCAGATTCAAAGAAGGATTTGGGTGGATTTTAGGTATAATATTATGCTTTCAAGAGATTGAATATTTAATTGAAACACTGTTTAGATCCATAGCACTTTCTCATTCTCTCCTTTAAGGTGTGTTTGCACAATTGTTTTCTGGGATGTTGTGAACTAAATCAAAGAACTGGTCCAGCTTTCAAAAACTCAAATTTTTGTGTTTCACAGAGAGCAGGAATAATCGCTGGATTTTACTGCTTTTATGTTGTTGATACATGGCATACATCAGAAAATGTCTTCCAGAAAATTACTGAGGACTTTGTACGTGTGCCCAGAACTCTGCCAGAACAGAACAGGGGAGTAAGCTCCTGTCTTTGCAGACACTCAGAAGTGGGTGGATGAGTGCTGAAATCTGGGGACTTCAGACCAGCCAAGATTCACAGAGATGCTGTAAGTCTGTTGTGTGATAG
Source organism: Catharus ustulatus (assembly GCF_009819885.2). Classification (NCBI taxonomy): domain Eukaryota; kingdom Metazoa; phylum Chordata; class Aves; order Passeriformes; family Turdidae; genus Catharus; species Catharus ustulatus. Next base: position 15,113,831 of record NC_046224.1, on the reverse strand, counting down.
TCTGATGGTCAGTAGCCCCACCCAGCAAATGGAATGCCAGATTCATGGATTTGCTTCAACCCAGGACTCAGGACCCAAGAAATCTCTTTCTCACCTCTCAAGAAGATTATAGGTTCAATAGGGAAAAGATGGATTCTTAAAGGAAATTGGGTTGATGTACAGACAAAAATGTAATAGCCATGGGGCTAGACAGACAGTGAGGCAGAAAAGGATGTGATTCCGTGGAAAAAGAAGATCAGCTTTATCAATTATGGTTATATTATTTACATAAAACTAGTTGCATGGGAAAAAAAAAGGAGTAATACAAGGAGCAAATCCTCAAACCAAAGGATTCTTGCCATCTCAGTTGGTACTGTGGGGGTAGGCATGAGGTCTTTAGCCTCATGTGAGTTTCAGCAATACAGTGTCCAACCCCATTTGTTTTTAGGTTTGTAAACTAATTTCTTGTTTGTTACTGTTATGATGCCTTAAACTCTGATACTGCTTGGATAGTCAATTATTTTGCCATGAGAAATACTACTGCGCTGGGCTGAGGGAAATCACCTAGATGAATATATAAAATATATCAGCAAATACAGTTTATAACAGCAGCTCATATAATGTCTGAAAGCTTGGAAAAGCAACGATAGTAATGATAGAACATTTTCTTACAAGTTAAGTTTTCTGGCAGTCTCAAGGTTTGGAAACCTTTTCTGTACACAGAATTTTACATTATCAGTGTGCCATGGTGGGGTACAACTTTTTACAAAAAGTATTTCTTCCTGCTTAGAAGACACAAACCCTGGCCCATGATCACACCAGCTTGTTGAGTTTGCAGATATGTATGAGTAATATAAAGTTGAGACTGTAAGGAATTCTCGAAAACAGAAAAACAGGATCTGAAAATAAGAGTTTAGAAACTATTTGAAATAAGCAGCATATTGCTTATTGACCTTTTGTTCCAAAGGTCATCCTACCACAACGTTGTTAGTTCTCTTTGGAAAGAAGAGACTTTCAGATACATTCTATAGTTTTTTGGTTCCCATATAACACTCCTTCTCCAGCCATTTTCTCTTTCTTGACAGAGACATTCATTTATCTGAATGTGCCTATTTCTGAGCTCTCAATACAGCTTTAGTTGTTTGTAATCCTTCCAGTATTTGATTTGGGTTCTCATTCATATGTACAGTTACTGATTAGATCCTTCTCCAATATCAAAACAAAAGTTACTTCTCATATATACAACCTCTTCTTGATTGGGTGCTGCTATATAGTACTCTTACACTAGTCTGCAGTGAGACTTTTGGCCTGTTATTTACCTTCTATTGCAGTTATCTGAAGCTGTAAACTGGGACATCACTATTGATCTCCTCTGTAAAATCCTTTCAAAATTAAAGTAGCATCAGAATTTATTAATAAGAAGTGTACTGGTGCCATGCATTTAATCCTACTGGTCAAGTGTTAAGAGATAAATTGCTTAAAAAGGAGGAAGAGTTACAGCCTTAGCACTGGAGAAAGGATGATGGTGATAGCAGAAAGAAGCTGACAATCTGTGAGATGAAGCATTCCTTGCCTGACAGACTGGCAGCAGTACAGCTAAGGTTGCTAAGACATCACATCACAGGCTGTTTCAATCCCAGATAACTTTACCAAAGTAACCATCTGAGCTCACTTTTTGCATAATTTCACTTCTTTCTTTCTATAAATATGAATTCCAGCAAACCCACTTCAGTCCTATTGAAAATGCAATTGTAAGAAACACATTTTTTTACGTTATATTTTTCTCTTTATTTTTAAAATCTGCAACTTTTTTATGCTTTAGAGCAGGGTCTCAGTTTTTGGCAGGAGAACAGTTCCTTTCTGGCTTTCCTTTGGTGTCAAAAGGAAGATCTATTGAGATTTGACTGAAACAGAGTCTCTGGTAGAATCGGCAGCAAACGTGAAAATGTGCTGCTAAATCCAGTGTGCCCCAATGGCTGCATCTGCAGCCATGAAATAGAGAGTTGTGCACTGACCTCTGTGTGGGGGTCCAGGGGTGAGGGTCAGGCTGCACCTTTAAATGCAGTGCTCTAAAATTCAAGGCCCAGCACATGCTAAAAGCCAGTGGTAGTGCAAAATGGGGAGCAGGGATGGAGGGGGATGCAGACTTTTATTATCGCACAATTCGGATCTTTTACATTTGTGTACTTGCAAAGATTCTTTGCCAGGTTACAATCCTTATGAAGTCATTATTACCCTGTGAAAGTTATAGTTACTTAATTACAACACCTGGCAGCAGGAAAATCAAGGACTTGGCACAACACTACCCATGAGATTCCAGGGATACCAGGAATGCTCTTCATATACTGCGTCTTCAAACAGATGTATGCCAACACAGAGCTGTTTGTCTGCCAAGCAGAAACCTCCTCAAGTGCTGCTGGTAAGTCCAGAATAACAACAGGCCGTCTCTGAGTTCAGATTTCTGGAATCAGAGTAATGCTCTAGTCCAGCACACACCTAGCATCTGGTGTACATGGAAGATATATACAGAAAGAAGAGAAATGCAAACCCATTAATTTTTGTCCAAAACTCCTTCATTCTATTGTTCACTAAACAAATTTTAGTTATGAGAGTCCATTTCCATAAAAGGTGAACAGTACTTCTAAACCAAATCCTTCTACGGATTACATAAGACCAGACCATCAGTTGTCCATCATTTAATGAAAAATAAATCAGAAAGGCTTTCATGCTTATTTATGACTAAACACTGTTCTCCATCCCTGCAAAAGTAGTGTCTGACCTGGCATGAATTCACTACTTTATTAAACTCTCACCTCATCAACACAAAATATTTCCATCAAATTAAGGTTCAAAGAAGTGGAAGCTGTATCCTGTAAGCTGCAGGTTAAAAGCTGGCTTTGCTGACGGCCCTGATACCGCATTGCCTCAGAGCAGAACACTGTACAGAAGTGATTTTTCTGAGTTTGCAAATGAAACTGGAATCAAACCAGGAAGAATCCAGTTACCCACTCATTAAGTTGGTTGATCCTTTGGATCTGACAGACTATGAATCCATCAAAATTGTTCAGTGGAATTTTTTCTGAGAGGACTGTAACATGAGGGATAGGCAACTTTGAGAAGGAAATTGTACCATGTGAATTTCCTATACAAAGACAAAATACACTCAGACAGTGCGTAAAGTTGTCTGACACATGCCAACATGCCAGGCATCATACAGGGATGTGGAAGTTGAAAGTCGGCACTTTCCATTGCTGGGAAAGAGGATGTGGCTGCAGCACACTGTCATTTGTATTTGCTTCCTTGCTTCTTTCTTTCTCTGTACTTTAAAAGCCCTATTTCCACCAATGTAGATGGATTGGAGTTTATTAATCTATTTTGTTCTGCTGTAAGTATTAAAATCTGCTGCATTTTAGAACAGATCCTCTGTGAAATGTTTTCTGGAACTTCCTTAGAAATTTTAACAATTCCCTGACAAGCAGCATAGTGGCCAAGGTGGTAATATTAAATATAACATTAAAGACTCCTGAAAATTGCATTAATAGTGATTTTTTACCCTTTCAAAGCATTTGATATGTGGATATCCTAATCCCCTGGGAAGGTTAAGGCTTCCGGTAGGAAGTGTTGAACAGTCACTAATACCCATCACAAAGCAATGCCACTGACTTTTAAAGAGCATCTGTGAGCTCAATGAGGACTCTGCTTTCAATGTGACACTAACAACATATGGCCCTGGATATATGTAGGAGGCATTTCTGATGGTGCTCTGGGTGAAAAAATGCAAGTTAAACACACAGGACCTCTTTCTTCGTGTCCCTGAAGGCAGCCTCTGCAACTGTGCCTGGCAGTCAGGAGGAGCAGCTGCAGTGCCAGGCACAGTTGCAGAGGCTGCCTTCAGGGACACAGAGACTATGTGGTGTGCTGCACACAGCTGGAATGTGGCCATGGATGGACACACAGTATTTAGGAAGGTGAGGCTGTCATGTTTTACTTACGGAGCTTCTTGACAAATGCAGTGCCCCAGTATCAAACTGAAGGCAGACCTGCTGAGAGCTTCTGGGTCAAGATCACAGCAAGGAGCAACCTGGGGGAGGTCGTAGTAGATGAGTACTGCAGACAGCAGACTATGAGGAGGCAGGGGCTGAAGCCTCCAACTTGGAGCCTTTGTCCTCACTGGGGATTTCAGCCACCTGGTTGTCTGCTGGAAGGGAAGGACAGCACTGGGCAGGCAATCCAGGGCGTTCTAGGAGTGCAATTGTAACATTTCCTATGGCAAGAGTGGGACAGTCATGACTGACTTGTTCATGCTGGCTTGGCTTTCTGCTGAGGAGCAGGAAAGAAGTGGTGGTGAGAGGGGCCACAGAGCTCTGCTCAGGCTGTGGGTGGTTTGTCAGAGGCTGCAGCAGTCATGAGGTGACAGATGCAGCAGAGCCAGGAAGGAGAGCCACAAGGCTCTGGGTGAGCAGATTGACTTACTCAGGAAATAGCCTGTGGGAAGCAGCTGTGAAGGGGAAAAGTCTCCAGAAGAGCTAATTGGTTTTTAGAGAGAGCTTACTGAGAGCTCATGCATGAACTATAGCATTGTGCAGGAGCACAGGAAGCTTCAGCTGACAGCCCGCGGCTAGGCAAGGACCATCCAGGTGAGCTACAATACAGACAGGGAATATGCAGGAAGCAGAAACGAAAAGCACTGCTTAGGTACTGAAGACTAAAATTAGGGAGGCTAAAGCCCAGTTGGAACTAAATTAATGAGGTTCATAAAGGATAGTAAGGTAAAAAGAGACAGTATGGGTATATGTGGGTCCTCAGGTAGATGGGAGAGACAACACAGTGAAGGTTGAAGTAATCAGCAGCTTTTTTGCACTTGTTGGCACATGTGAATGTCTGACCTTTGCACCTATCAGCATGGGGTGGGGACAGAAGGGCAGTGGGGAAGCAGCAGTTAGGGAGCACTGAGACTTCTAGTGGGCACTCAAACCCATGGAGTCAGGGGGTGCTCACTCAAGAGCATCAATATTGCTGGCCAGTAAGGTCACCGTCTATCATCTACAGAAAATCATGGCAAGCAGGAGAGGATCCAGCTGACTGTAAGGTGGTTAATGTTACATTTATTTTTAAAGGCAAGACAAGACACAGGGAACTGTAGATCAGCCTGAGTGATTCCTGGACAGTTATTCTTTGTTACTCCTGGGACATTTACCTGAGGAAGCGCAGGAGTGCACTGGAAAAGAAGACAGCTTTGCCCTCCATACAAAAGGTGTTTATTCATCATCAAGAGCACATATGGCACGAGTAGTGCTGGGACTACACAGGAGGACTGTGCAAGACAGAAAGCCACAACTGGTGCAGCTGTGTTCATACTGCCTGCTGGAAATGGTCCCAGGAGCACCATACACCCAGCCACTCCCAGGATTTGTCTCAGGTCCTGTTGGTTGCTCCAAAACAGGAGGAACCTGAAGTGATCTACAATTTTGCACTTAGACCTTTTATGGATCAGCACTCCACTTCTCTCAGTAGTGCTACTATGTTCAGCAGAGCAGAAGAGCCTCTCTGCTGACCATGTACTGTAGCTGCTGCCTCAACACTTCTGCTTACATGCTTAAAGAAGATGGTGTGAATATCCACCTTGAATAGGCAACTGGGCATGGTGCCTGTAATAAAGCATTTACTACAGAAAACAATGTCTGTGAGAGGTGCAGTCCCACACATGTAATACAGACATAAATGTGAGGTCTTGAATTACAGAAAGCAACATATGGTATTGTCAATAGAGACTATAACGATGTGTACTTTATGTATAATGTATTAATATGAAATATATGCGATAAAAAAGGATAGTGTAGCGTTCAGTCTCCTCTAAGATATTAACAATGCAGTTTAGGATATGTGGAGCTTCTACCTCTGACAGTAATATATGCAGGTGACATTAAGTGAGCAGCTAACACAGAAATGACAGATACCTACTGTTAATCAAAAGTAGAGGTACTCTCAATATGTCCTAGGGGACCACAGCCAAACAGCCCACAGGGAGGCATGTAAGTGTACAGGTGTGGGGAGATAAAGAATATATTAAGGAGACTGCATCTTGAGTTGTGCAATGACTGGTATTTTTCACAAGACCATGAGAATTTAAACACATTAAGAAAGTGTGATAGGTTTGGCTACACTGAAATGTGTGCTTGCTCTCAATGCTGAAGTCTATCAAACATTTTGTTGATGCAAATCTACATCTGTGTGCTAATCTTTGTGATAATTTGATTTCAGAGGGAAATACCTAAAAAGTGTGAAATTAAGTAGTCTATATTTTTCTAATGGTAAACAGATGGACCTTCTCTAAATGAATGAGAACTATTCAAGGAGCACAATTTCGTGAATATATTTACCACTGTTATCAAAAATACAGTTCTGTGAATAATGGTGTGGTTATTTCTTAGGACCAATGGCAAGTGAGAAAGAATCATCATTGTATCATCATTTGTCTTACACTCTTCTCTCCAAAACTGGAAATTAGACAACTTTGCATTGATAGAACTATTGTAGATAACATAATGTAAGTGTGAGATGGAAAAAAAAGAAACAGAAGAGGCTAAAAATGGCAGAAGAAGAAAAAAAAATCTTGTAGTACAGTAGGAAGAAGTCAGAATTAAAAAAAAAAACAAAAATAAAAAAAAAACAAATAGGCCTGTGAGCTTCTGGAAACTTTAAAGTAGTGAAGATGGAAAAAAAAAAAGAGGAAAAAAAAAGACATGGTGAGTAAACAAGTGGAAATCTAAGTTTTAGACACTGCTTCCAGCTGAGTTGGGTTAGGTAAAGAGAATCAATCAACAAGCAGCAGCTCTTGAGGCAAAAAACTCTGTACATCAATGGCATTTGAAGAAAAAGAAGAGTAAATATGTGACAATCCCTCCCTCTACTCCCTCTTGCAGTTGGGATTGACATTGCTTTAACAGCCCAACACCATGTGTTTGTAATCTGATGGTGAAGCTGTGGATCAAAGAGTTTCCATGCTGGTATTGGTTAAGAAAATCTTCTGCTGAAGCACAGGACAGACCTTTTCTCAGTTTTTTGCAGGGACACACAGCCCAGATGGGTGTTTTTTAGATCTGCCTCCAAATGTCAACTCCACATCCAGGCCTACAAGGGATTTTCCAGTAGGATCTCTCCCAAGCCTTTATGTGAGTTGGGCCCTTTGCAAGGCACAATACAGCTGCTTTTTGCTCTCTAGAGTTGTGTCCCAGCTCCATCTTTCTGTGAGACAGGGACAAAGGAATGGAACCTTCTACTTGGAACCTTCTTTCTCTAATCATCAGCCTTCACCAACTCAGATAATAACTTGCCTCAGGAACAGCATTTATTAGAGCTGTCTGAGCTTGAGAGTCCAATCCATGCCTGAAGACTCAAATTGCTGGAGGATACAGTCTGGAGGATAGAGGCTGGCCCAGCACCCACATGCCTTCTTTTCAGAGTCAGCACATGGGAGCAGATCAACTATCCCAGTGGCAATTTGTAGGTAAAGACTTACGTATTCTTGCACCCCCTTTTAATGTGGGTGCAAGGTTCAGAGCCAAGGGACAGCCCACTGGCCTGTGCACATGATGCAAATCCCTCCACGCTGGGCCTCCTACCTGCCCTTTCCAGCCCTCCCTTGCTGCTGGAAGAGGGTAGGGGACCACCAAACCAGGCTTGGGTTTCTGCAGCCATTGTCTTTGGACACAGAGATGAAGCCAGGACAGGCTCATGAAGACAGCTGTGAGCTGGGCTCTGACTCCTCTACAGGGATCTGCCTCCTCATGAGAAATGGCTTTCCTCAGCTGCAGCTTCCTTCCAGCCAGATGCACTTTGGTCCCTGCAGACCAGGCTGTCTGCTGCTCTCCACACAGAAATGACCTCTCCAACAATGCCATTCCTCCTGTTCCTCCAAGCAGCACATTTTGCACAAACCAGTATGCTGACAAATTCTGTTTGAACAGGAAATGTTACTTTAGCATCACAATGATCTTTTCCATTTTCCTTAATAAGCTTGCTGTGTGTATTACATTGTGTTTTGGGGCCAGCAGAGCTCCAAAACACTGTTAGTTTTTTTGAGCAAATAGCAATATTAAAAAACAGATCCTGATCTGAAAGTTTATCATTTAAACAAAAACAGAGATAGGGAAAATGGAGTTTGCAGTTATGTTAGCTAAACTGCCCTCTTTGTTCCCTACCAGGGAAATAGAAGGGAAAGTAGCTAGGCTGTGAGATGGATTATTTTTTACAGGCATGCTGATTCCTCAAATTCATTCATGAAAAATGATCAGGGAAGAGAGAGGCACAGCATTGAAGCACTGCAAATTACACTGGAACTTTCTGTAGTACTAATGCATCAGTGCCTGTCATTTGAAATTTCTGCATGAGTTTTTTGGTAGTTACATGAATGGACAAAAAAGTCATGTTTATTCATGAAATTCTTATAACTGATTTGGGTAATAGCGTTCATCAAAAGACATGAAAGAAAGTATCTGAGACCTAGGATAAGAGAGCTGATGAGAGGATCCCTATAGGTGTGGGAAATCTTCAAGGAAAACAATTACTAATGAAAGAAAATAAACCTTTTAAAGTAGATCACTGATTTGTTGTATGAGGCAGGACTTCAAATGAGCAATGTTCTTTCCTCACAGGTATTACACTGTCTGTGGTCATCAAAGCTGCCACTGTCAGCCTCTTCCTGACAGTGGTCCTTGGAGTACAACTCATTAGACTCAGAGGAAAGATGTTCAGGACTGGTACCCTGGGATAACTCTATCCCCATTACATTGGGTGGACAGATGGAGCTCTTCTGGGGGATGATTCTAGGTGCTGAGACGGCTGTGTGGGTACACTGCTCTCCAGGAACCCCTGTACCCCCTCCCTTTCTCATGCAACATTAAGAACCAATACCCTGTTCTAGCTTTATTTTGTTTTGGTCACCTTGGTGTGTTAGACCATTGATTTAAGGTCTCTTCATTGATAAAAGGGAGGAAATCTCCATTCTAGGGAGACTTTGACCCACCCCTTGAGAAAACAAATGAATTTATGAAAAGTACCAAAGCAGACCTGTTGCCAAGGAGCAGCACAAATACCTGCTTTAGGCCACACTTTCTGGATTAGGGCATACTCACACCAGGATCATTTTCTGAGCAGCTGAGAATTTCTCACCAGGCTCTGTTAGAAGTGTTTGGACAACACTCTCAGGCACACGGTGTGACTCTTGGGGTGTCCTGTGCAGGGCCAGGAGTTGGACTCGATGATCCTCGAGGGTCTCTTCCAACTCAGTTGATTCTATGATTTTCTATCCAGTAATGATCATCTCTCCTGAGTTGAAAGCAAAGAGCTAGCTGATCTTGTCCATCCTAAGATTTTAGGGATTGGGTTTGTGCTTACTGACATGGTCAAATCAACATATTTTTCTATCATCTTCTCTTTGGAAAAAATTACTGACATTTTCAGGAAAACCCTGAGATTGAGACAAATGACAAACTGATAGCTAATGGTTATAGCCATGTTTTACTTCCAATGGGCAGCACTGAACAGCTTTAACTGTGGCTGGCATCTGAAGATGTGAGAGTACATCTGCAGCACATGCTGCAGCTTTGAGCACATATATCTAAACTAGAGCAGGGCACACTCTGCCATCTGAGCACAGAGCCCTACTCAGGCTAATTTATCCTTCAGACAGAGGCTTTGCCAATGTAGGGCTGAACACCACATTAATGAAAGCAGGTTGAATAGGAAGACCAGGCACCACTGAATCTCTAGATATTTAGTAGCATGTCTGCACTGTTTTTTTTCTTGTGTCCTTCCATTTATGGCACTTCATATAAACCACTCAACACACCCCAACTTCAGATGAGCAACATGAGATATCTTCTATTAATGAGCCTTGCCTGAAACTAGTAATAGTTGGTCCTCAAATTTCCTTGTGCCAGGAGAGTAATTTATTAATTTATTTTTATTCAGTTATGAGGAATGTTGTGGCCCCAAACTGTCTATATTTGATGAACCAGAGTAAAACAATTGCACAGGGCATTAAATCTGTTGTAAGCAGTGGCATTACAACAGTAAACTGTCACACCAGGAACCTCTGTACCCCCTCCCTTTCTCATGCAACATTAAGAACCAATACCCTGTTCTAGATTTATTTTGATTTGTTCTGCAACAGGAATTCATCCTGGGGACTGATCCTTTAAAAAATTCAGCCAAGAAGTCACAATTACTTCAAGGGATTCTACTTATACGTATGAATATTTTAAAGTTCAGATTTGTTCAAGCCTGCTATCCAGCAGAAAAAAAGCCCTGTGCTTTTCATCAAAGCTTGTAAATCTTCAGAAACACACTTGGATATGGGCCAAAGAAGATACTTTATTAAAGGAAAGTATTACATTTTTTTGTAAGATAGGCATTCACCGAAGAAAACCAGAAATGAAGGCATTACATTTACACTGTGAGAAAAGTTCTAGCAGCAGATTCTTGGGGAAGGGGAAACCCAACTAGAGGGAGACAGCAAGGCAAGCACAGTCAGAAACATCATAGCCAAGGGTGCTGTCCCCCAGTACTGGAGCAAGAGGAGTAAAGCAGCTTGAGTGACAGTAACCACAGTCAGCCAAAGGTCCCAAGTGTCAATCCACCAGTTGAAGTAGGACAATCAAGTCAGCAATCCAGGGTGAGGATCAGTTCCAGTGAGCCAGTAACAAAACAGTCAAGAGTTAGTGATATTAGAAGTTTATGATAATGATGCTGATCCAAGGTCATGCTAAGAAGTCAAGTACAGAGTGACAGAGGACATGGATGTGGCTGTGACATAGCTCAGGCACAAACAAGGGCAGGGGCCTGAGCTGAAATGCAGGTCCAGGCTGCAGGAGCTGCTGCTCACAGCTTTCTCACACAACTCACCTAAACACAATTAACCTGAACCAAGGTTACACAGAGCCAATGAACTTGAGCACAGGCAGACAATCCATCAGTGGTGAGGGTGCTCAAGACCTGCCTACAAGAAGAACAAGATGGGAAAAAAAAGTAACTGGTGTGTTTTATGCCCCACTTGTCATATATTCTCAAATATAACTGGAAAAGAACTACTCAAACACCCTTCAGATGGGACTCAAAGCGCCATGACTGAGAGAGAAGGAAGCAACAAGTGGATACAGTTTTTTGTCATTCAAGTGCATATTTTTTTAGATGTAGCATGTGGTAGGCTTTCCCTAACAGAAGTCAGCTGATAAAGGTATCAAATAGATTCTCTAGGGTGACCTGAAAGTATTCTTACTGTTATGGTCTGGTGTCTGAACCTACATGCTACACTGAAATCTATTGCTGAAGTTCATGTGACAAGTGGTATTAAAATTACCAGTAGTTTTGATAAAAAAGATTGTAAAGCCTTCTTTACAGGCCAAATATAAACTTAACTATCCTCTATCATCCTAGGCTAATAAAACAAACACAAAAGTGTTCTAGCAGTTTTATTAGCTAATTTCTAGAAACTGTTTTGTAAGAGGTTTTGGATGTGTAAATTGCTATAGACCCTACTACTGCCCATTACTTTCAAGGGTTGAAAAACAGCAACACCAATTTGAAGAAAAGTGGTTAGGAAGTTTTGACTATAAGAGGTAACATTCTTTCTGACTAATAATGTTGACACTTAAGTGTTACTAATCCTTAACAGCATTTTCCTTCTTGATTCAATATAAGAATATGGCATTTTAGCTGCTGTTTTGATACCAACATCTGCCATATGGAGATTCTGACTTTAAAAAGAAAACCAACCTCGTGTATACCAGATACAAGGATGAATGAGAAAGCATTAAAAGCTGATTTAAAATTGCAATATATGAAGAAAAAGTGTCAGGTGATGTAATTAGCTAAAAAAATGCCATGGAATTCTAAGATTTTATTTACATATAATGAATTTGTAATGCAAAGCCCCATGACTTTCAAGTCAAGGTCAATTTATGGAAGCCATGTGCATGTGTGGTGGGTTAACTAAGCATTTTTAGTTACAGAACACATAGACAAATGTCAGAAGGGGCAATTCTGCTCTTTTAGACTTCCTTGCACTGAGCAGTCAAAGGAATTTTAAAATGGATAGAATACAATAATTTTTTTAGAAAGCTGCCTAATCTCATTTTAAGCTCCTAGGCAGTGCACACATGTCAGAAAATTTACCTCACATGTGGAAATCTTCATCCACTAGATTACAGCTTCCAGCTGGAAACTTTACCTGCAAGCTCTTGTGCTTTTTTCTAAAACACTGAGAAGTTTGTAATTTCTCATTCCCACATGTAAGCATTTATATGACATTATCAATCACCTTCAAAGCTGAAGAAATCGCTTTTCTTGCATTTCATACTGAAAGATTTATTTTAAATTTCTTATTTTTCCTAGCTGTAATTATTTCTAGCAATGATACAATTTTCAGTCTATACACATGGATGTATTTCTTACATATAAATATTTTTCCTCTACTTACATTTCTGTCTGAAGCTGACACTGAAAACATGTTGGGAGGCAGCATAGCCAAGAAATTGTGAATAGGTGTGAAACTTTAGCACCATTTTAAGATAATATTTAGCTCTGAAGTAAAGTAGTGAAAACATGAGGAGCAAGCAGCCCTAAGTAGGTATTCTTGAGGATCTATGCAGCAGTTTGAATGTCCTAGTGCAAAAAACCAGAGCATGCTCATGACACTGAATATCTCACTGTCATGCCCAGTAAGAGGCACCTCATACCTTTCTCTTGTGCGCTTCATGTCACCATTTAAAAGAGTTGTTTTGAATGAAAGGCTAAAAAAGAAAGAACTGAGTTCAGGGCAACATTTTTGTTACCAGGAATCAGAGCCAAGATTTGAAGCCTTGGACCTCTACCTTCACAACTAACAGCCTTCCAAAACAGCTGTGCTGGCTGGTTGTTAACACAGGGACTCTGTATGGAGCCCTGGCTACTCCCAGGGGCTGCAGTGAGAATCAAGATAGTGCCCAAGGGCAGTCAGACAACAGCCTTAGGCCCCACTTCTAAATTTGGCTTGGCTTTGGGATTAAGAAGGAGGTGCTACACCAATAATCTATATCCTTTTCCTTAAAGAAGGCCCCTACCACTCCATATGATTTTCCTTCGCCTTATTCAGTACAGCTGTTGTGGCTGGCAGGCTCAGAACCAGGGATGCCAAGCTCTTGTGTGAAATGCAGCATTCCTATGCAGTTGCTAAAATTATCGTAAGGTCTAAAAGGAAGATAATGGAAATAGCAATTAACAGCTTACAGTTCCCCAAATGCTGATCACAATTCTGTGCAATGCAGAAGAGACACTCCTGGAGCCCAGCACATTTCCCCTGCTGGACACCAAAACCCTGTTACAAACTGAAGAACTATAAGAGTTTCTGAAAGAAAAGGCAGCAACAGCCCTTAGAACTTAAATCAATTACTGGTACTGATCTTCCCATCTTCATTCCTCTTCCACCACCTTCCCTAATAAATGCTTTAAAGCATTCAGTGTTTGAACATACAAAGCATTACATTTACACTGAAGTTGCTAGGATTATCTTCTTTAGAGCCAGAACTGCAGCAAAGGCTCCCTGGAAGCAAGCTTTCAGACGCCAGAGAACATTACCCACAGGATACAAACAAAAGCACCTTCATGGTACATAAACCTTCCTCCAAACCTCCTAAAGGAGACTTCACAGTGTGTTCATGAGGCAGAGATCTGGCTCTTGCAGACAAGCTGATCTATTTCAAATCATAAGACAACCTGCTGTTTCAATCTCTTTTATACCCGGTAATTTCAAACTCGCTACTTTGAAGAGTGGTTTATCAAACAACTCAAGGAAGGTGATTTCACAGAGGAACACCCTCTGTCTGGTTTGCATTCTCTCCAGCTATTCAGAGCTAGCACTTTGCTGAACTTACAGTTTGGCGTTGTTACCTTGCTCAGCTTCTTTCAGCAGCTATTAGTGACAATTAGTCCTTGTCAGCCTCAGGCATAAACCCAACACCTGCCATGCATCCAGATGCTTCTTTGTGCCCTTACAGGCATTTCTACCTTCTGCATGGCTCTGACAGACACAAATACTTTCATATTACATAGCTACAATAATATCTCAGGAAATAAAATAGACTCTCAAGTAACATGTTTGCAGTTTGTGAATTGTAAATGACGCAAAGAGAAAAACCAAGTGTAAAAGAAAAACCATGTTTCTTCTCCCATTTTCAAGTTAATATTTTTCTTTGAGGGAGAAAATTATTGGTAGGAAAAGTTCATGAATATTTCTTTCCTGCCAAGATTGAGATTGTCTTTTTCACCCCAAAATCACACATTGCCTTCAAAGTGCCTCATCTTCTGAACACTGGAAACACAGAGAAATAGAAGCAATAAAGTGTCTTGTGTCCCAACCTCCTGGAAACCCAGGAAGACGACTGGTGAGAAGAGGGGATGCCCTGAAGCAGCTGATCCCCTATGGGCAAATGTCCTGTGGAGGCCTTGCTGGTGCCACATGGAGTACATCAGCCAGGTATCTTCATCTCAGGCCTTCAGGGTCTGGGTCTCCCACTGGATTCTCCTATATATATCTCCTTTGCAATACACCTTCCAAGAGCCAATATTGCCTGGTCTTTTGCCATTTTCTGTATTAACAGGACCATTTCTGTAGAAGGGACCTATGCAAGCAAAGGCTGGTTTGATGTGGGGTTGGAAATGTCTGTGCAAATAAGTGTATATTCTAGCTTTCCAGTAATGTAGCTCTAGGAATAAGATGGTTTTTAGAATAAAATATTCATAATTATTTGTGAATAAATGCTAATGAAAATCTTGCAGCAGTGACTGAGTATTTTTAGGTTTCAGTTTCTGGTCATGTAAAATATTTCAGCCTTACCATTTGCTTCTCAAAATCTGTAAGTTTCAAAAGCAATCGATATTAAAGTGAATTTCTAATTTAGAAAACAGCCTATGATGTAAAGGAATTAAACATTTCATGGAAGAAAAATATGGAAATCGAAATAAACAGTGGGATTTGATGTACAGTCATATACTCATTGCCAGAAATAAGAAATTCCCTCCCTATCCAGTAGTATGAACAACCAAGGATTCTGGAGAGTCTTTCCTTGCTCCTGTGACTGTGCCAACATAATCCATGGGGAATCATTATGGTCACCAACCCCCTCTTGGGAAAGAGTGGTTAGTCTTTGGTTGGCAGGAGTAAATCCTATTTGCAACTTTCCAAAAGGAGCATTAATTCATATGCTGGAGTCAGGGAATTCCAGGGGGTCTTTGCTCATTTCACTTCTGGGAGTGCCATAAAGACATGGCCTCAAGACCAGGAAGAATCCAAAGGAAAATGGCTGGGACAGGGTTTGCACATTGCAGCACTGAACAGCTGATGATGCAGTTTGTCTTCTGAACCCAGAAGGGCAGTGGAGCAAGACAGAGGGCACCGTTCTGCCTCCATGCAAAACCTTGCTGAGCTCTCATCTCAAGCACAATTTGCAGCCCCATTCTCCACACATCCAGAAGGAAATAGCAGAGAGAGGGAAGAAGTACAGAAGGACAACTTGAATGATTACAGAGAGAGATCAGATGCTTTGCAACGAGAATTCAAAATGCTGAGAAGAGCACACAAGTAAAGCTTCCAAAATTATAAAACAGAAGAAAAGTTTACATGCACAAGTTTTTCACTAAATCCTTCAAGTACGATAACTATAGATCACTCGCTGAAAATAGACAGGGATCAATTGAAAATGTATAAATTGCTTTTTTCGCCCATGGCTTGTAGTGAACTTTGGAATCTGTTGCCATAGAAAGCTGTAGAGGCAAAAAGTAGGTGTTGCACCAGATGCTGAAGGAACAGACCAGGACTATCCCCTCCAGCATTCGTCACAAAGTGAATGTGGACTGTAGAGGAGTACAAGTGGAATGGATGGCAAAAAAGCAGCTAGGTTTGTGTTTTCTCCCTAAACAGCATTTTCAGTTTTCACCATCAGAGATTGGTCTGACACCACAGAGCATTTCTTGAACTCTGGGAAGCCCAATGAAATTTGCAACAGGCTTCGCTTGATTCCTACATAGCACCCAAAACCAGCACTTGTTCTACAAAACATTACTTTTTGGGTTTTTAGTACCTCAGAAAATACTGTATTAGGGCAGAGAGCAAGTCCTCAAATAGCTGTTTGTGGCTTTTTTAACTTTACAGTTTTTGAAGTTATTACACCAAGGAAGTTCATCTGTAAAATAAGAAAAACAGACTCAGATGACATTCAGGGTTGCCTACAGTGCTCAAGACAAATCAGTGGTGAAAAGCATGTTAATCCCATTGTGAAATACATAGTGGCAATATTGCCCCAAGTATAATATCTGGCACTGCCCTCTCCTCATCTCAGTTTACTGCATCAGCTTCTCTTTCACCTCTTTTGTTTAAGAGAGCAGCTGACATGATCTTTCAACAAAGTCTACTCCTTCAGAGCTCTGAGTAAAGACTTGGACACAACGTTTACCTTATGTTCTCAGTCCTATGCCATGCAATCATTCTTCTGCGAGTTCTTTCATCATCAGCTAGGGTTTTGTTTGTTTTTTGGGTTTTTTGGGGTTTTTTTGTTTGTTTGTTTGTTTGTTTTATTATTTCTCTTACTTTGCGTTTTAGTAGTTGTTTTTCCCTTCCAGCCTTGGTAGACACAGGTCCCAGGCTTGTCAATCTGAACTAACTAGACTGTACCACTACAGAAACTCCTTCACTTTTTCCTTTCCATTTGATTCTGCCATGATGCTTTTTCAGAGCCCTCTCCCAGCCACATGTCTCCCTGGATGAAGCACAAGCTGTGGCCAGAAGCCTCTATTAGTATTCCAGGTTTGGTGCTCATTTGCCTCAGCAGTGATTAACTTAGCCTAATGCAACCATATTTGCAAGTTTATAAGGACAGCTCACAGGCTGATGCCTCTCCTTTTGTGCCCAGAGACTTGCCTGGCTTTTTGACAGAATGTAGAGTCAGTGAAATAGGTTAATAAACAATGTAGCATATTATTAATGTATTTTATATTAAACTGAATTTCTATTTTACTCACTTCCTGTGATGTTTATCTAACATCTTTAACTACCTTTTATAAATATCATAAAACACACATAACATAAAAGGCAGTAGAAAGAGAGAGAAAGGAAGATTAATCTTTCAAATAAAATTTAAAGACACAGAATGCTGATCCTTAATTCAATCTTATTATTTACTTCAAACTGCCCAAGAAGTCCACACAACTTTCGCTGAAAAAGTTTTCTATTGGTACTATGGTGGCTCCATCTGCAAACCCAGCTTTGGAGTGACCATTAATAATCATTATGAAAGCAAGTGATCTTAGTCATTCTCAGAGCTACTTGGAACTGGAGATTAAATATGGTATTTACTAAAGAAATTTGTCTTTCTTTCCTTTAAGCTGAGTGTCAAAAGGAAAGTTTAATTCTACACTTGACTTGCCTCATTAGAACATTATTAAAATTTTATAGTAAATGAACCAAGAGATGGACCCAAGTCCTGGCAGAGCAATGCTTGGTGTTACAAGCAGTCTGGTTCTCAATATTTGGAACCCCATGTGCTTTCCATACAATGAAACCAACCCAGTAATGGACACAACTTTGCAAGCCCTTTTTGGTAATAACATTCTCTTAATCCAATCATTTCATATTTACACAGTGCAATACTATTTATCAGATATTAGGAATTGGCTATGAGTCAATTATTAAATAAAGCCTTTATTTTAGGCTTTATTTTAATCACATGACATTTAAGAATAACAGACATTAAAAAGTAACTTTAAGAAGGAGAAATTACCATGCAGGAGAGCACACTCCTTTAAAAAAGCTAGTTGCCTGGTGAGAGTGTGATCAGCTTTTCAGAAGTTAAAATGACAAACTTAAGAAACCCAAAAACCAGAATCTCTCATTACCTACTTCAATGTACAGTCATAGCCTGAGCTAGTTTAAGTGCTCAGGAATTATACTTCCATCTCATTCCAGATCAATAAATGGGGAAAAAAATAATTTTCTAATCAAGACTGTAAGATGATTCAAAATCAGGTTTCTGGTATACCAACTGATGTGGGTAACATTTAGCCCAAGATAGCTCTTAGATTTTCACTTGCTGTTGTTTAATAGTTTTCTTCTGCCACTGACAGATATTTTAGATTACTTTAATTTTAAGCCTTTGAAGTATGCTATTAAAAAATAAGTCTGACAGCAGCAGTAGCAAAGAAAAGATACGACAAAGTCATGCTACATGTTAATGGAAGTAGGTCTAAGGTCACACTATCTTTGTGCTCTTGTGCTTCTTAATGCAATGGTTTAGGAACACTGAAAGTAGCAAAACTGAAAGGAAAGGAAAGAACAGGGAATATAAAATGCACATCATATCAGGATAATTCATATGGGGTTTTTTCTCACCTTCATAACTGCTCTAGCCATTTTTCTGCCAGTTGTCCCTCTGTTACAGAACAGATGCAATTCACCAAGAGAAAAAGGGCTGTATGCTGCCTGTTAGGATGGAAGACTTCAGGAGCCATGTTTGCATGGCTACAAATCACAGGGCTTTGACAGGAACTGTACAAGTCCTACCAAAACGTATGCTAGAAACCATTTCCATAGGAAATGAAACAGGAGGAAGAAAGGAAGGAATAAACTAAAACCTAAATTTCAGTGGTCTCAACAGCATTTTTGTTTAAATATTTTCTCTTGAATGTTCAATGAAATGTATTTTGTAATACAAGAAAAAATTCAAAAAATGGGTAGTTTTCTGTCTACAATAAGTGGGTGAATATGAATATTGAAGGTAACCTGTACGTCAGCAAAAGTAATTTTGTGTGATTAATCTGAGGAATAACAACAGCTGCACTCCATGATCTAGCAATACAATTCATGTAGCAGATTTAAAATCTGTTGATAACACCTGAACCCAACAGCAACAACAAAAATCAATGTGACTATTAATAATTTGAATTTGACCTAGCAAGGATAGTATTCACACAGCATGCAGGAGACTATTAGTTAAATCATGCAATCAAAATATTACCTGACAGAAACAGCATATATCAGAATATATTGTGCTAACAATGCATGGTAAACATCCTGCTGTTCTGTGTCCAACAAGTCCTGTGCAAGAGTACATTCTTCAATATCTGAGGTCTTTTATCACATGCAACTAAAACTCCATTAGTATTTTGTACTTTGAATAGACCTTAAATTGAGCAAAACACCTCAAATGAAAAAGTGTAGGTTTCCTTTTAGTACTTAATCCATCATTCTCTGCATGACAAACATAACATGTTCACAAGTACACAGGCAAATCTTTCACTTTATTTCCATTCACTTAGTTAAAAGTCACACACGAGAACAGATGTATCAGAAGCACTTCAAGTGGCAATAGGAGCCAGAAAAGTCCTGAACAAATGCAAATAAGGGTGAGCGTAGTGAAGCAGATACCCAAATTTAGGAATTTTGTCATTATATCTACTTGGAAGTGGTTGCTTTTATAATGTCAGCAGTTAACTGCAATTCAAACAGAAAGACTAAAAAGATATTTAGAGTGTTGACAGCTTCAGATTCAATAGATTCAGGAATTCAATGTCTGCTTGAGATATATGGTTCCATTTTCAGCTGTGACAGTTGATGTAGATAAGACTTTTGCAAGCCAAATGACATCTTTAAAATATTATGCCCAAGCAGGTTCAGAAATATCTCAGTTCACTCACCAAAACTGAATGACATCCTCTATGCAAATAATGCAATTAATAATGATGATGCTTTCATCAGCTCATTGCTAAGGCAGTACACTTCTGTGCTCTACACCACATTACAATCTGCCTTATAGCCTAACATTTAGAAGAATAATTTCTTAAGTTTTCTTCACTGTCCTGCTGAAGTAATAATAACAAACAAAACCACTTGCCTTTTAGACAGTTGACTCTTCTATCCATGATAAATATGTTGTTTTATTACAGATTATTTTGGCAAGTGAAGGAATCCTCCTTTGACATACATGGCCCTAAACACTAACATCAGACAGAAACGTCTCAGAAACAAAGGCTCTTAATGTGCTATCCCTGAAAAGTAGATGCTTCCTTTTCTCACACAGTTTCCAGGATTGGGTAATTTTGCTCCATTTTGGGCTCCTTTCAAAGACTAGGAGGGACTCAGTGCCTCACAATGGTAGAAAAAGAGGTATCATTCAAAGGCTAAGGCTTACATTCCCATTCTTTATCTCCCTACGTAAGTAATGTTTTATCATAGCAACCTAGTCCTGCTGCCTTCTAGGCAGGCACAATGCTTCCTTGGCAGCAAGGAAGATCACAGGCTCTGAAAACAGGTTGCCTGCTTCAGTGCCACAAGCAGAGACCTTACACTGCACAATCTGTCCAAGTGGTCTGTGAGACCAGCTTAACAGTGAGCTGAAATATGATCAAAGCCAATCTTCATCCCTTGCATACTTGCAGCACCACGCTGCATGACTTCAGAACTGGTACTCCACTCATTAGTGTGATCTGCTATTGTTCTAAGGAGTCCACTGGCTTGTCAAGAGCCCTGGATCCTCTGTTATCTCAAGCATAAAATAATTGTGTGCTTTTTAAAAATGCTCTCTCAAGACTACACGAAAGTAGAAAAGCATGGTTCAAGACGATTAATTCACTGTGAAAATGTTTGAGTAGTACATTTAATTACCTAGACATTCCCAATTTATACCTACAAGGAGATAAAACTATAGTCAACGCTTCCAGGAAGCAAAAAAATTTTCTAGGTCTTTGGGGTTTTTAATCTCCTTTTAGTGGATTTCAATTGCCAAAATATACAAGTTTCCCAAAGCTGGATAGTTCTGTCACACTGTCCTCCTAAGTTCCCAGTGCAACGCCAGATTTTTTGATCAAGCTCGAGAACAGTTCAGCTGATGCATATCAATATTTTCACCAGCTTTAAGGCCACAATGTTACTTCACTAAAACAGGATTCTGCATCAATCTAAAAGCAATTGCTGCTGCCTTTTGGCAACAGTGTGATTTTAACATGAGCAAAGTCAGTAACCACCTGTCCCCTAGTTTGGCACAGAACATATGGAACTTCTCAAACTAAAATTTGCCATTATGCTTCAACTATGTACTAGAAATTTTTAGCATACTTCATAGAATCAAAGAATAGCTTGGACTGAAAATTGCTTTAAAGATATTAGTTCCAACCCCTCTTCTGTGGACAGGGACACTTTTCCATTAGACCAAGTTGCTCAGAGCTCCATTTAGCCTGGCCTTGAATAGTTCCAAGGATAAGATATCCACAACTTCTCTGGGCAACATGCTCCAGTGCCTCACTACCCTCACCATAAAGAATTTATTCCTAATATCTAATCTAAACCTACTCTCAGTTTGAATCATTCTCCCTTGTCCTGTCACTACATGCCCTTGTAAAAAGTCCCTCTCTATCCTTCTTGTATACTCCCTTCAGGTACTGGAAGGCTGCAATAGGGTCATCCCTAAACATTTTCTTCTCTTTTCCAGGCTGAACAAACCCTTATATTCATAAAGATGATGGTAAATATTAATGCTGTTCTATTACAAAAGTACTACTTAGCATTTACATGTCTTTGCTGTAGTAAAATTCTTCTTTATAAAGGAATTCAGAGTTCAGAAAGAATAATATAAAATAAAAAGGCTAGAAGAATTCTCTTTCAGTTTGATTTATATGCATACAAAGCGTAGGCTCTATCCTCAATTAGCTACCTAATATCTATTAGAGTATGCATTTGTTTGGAAAATGTAAGATAAACAGAAAATAATTACATGTGCTGATGGGTAATTTCAAACAGTCTCACCATGAAAATGCACAGGTTTACCCAGTTCTCCTAGTTGTCTTGTCTGGCTGTAATAAACCAAAGATGTAACTGTTTTCTCCAGCAGCAGTACCACAAAATCTAAAATCTGTTTATATAACAGAGAGAGATAAAAAGGAAAAGGAAATAGTACTTAAGGGGAAAACTTTCCAATAATTTTCCAATTAAAATCCCAGCCTTGAAACAGTTCAGAACTTAGATAATGAGAACACTAAAGCAAGCTGTTAATTACTTTTTATTTCTGTGAAAATTGCAAGATATTTTGAGTGTAATTGGTACAGCTCCTCTACAATATTACACCAAAGGCACTAAGAGCTCTAATTGTTCCCCAAAAGACACTACTTTCCACCTAATAGCTATTCAAGTAGGCCCAGTTGATTGGGTTTGTTAACGCAGATTTTGCGTAACAAGTTCGAAATACATCCATGGCAAAGAAATGCAACTTTATTACTAGAGCTAAAAAATATCTCCTTCAGAACAAATGTTTCTTATTACTGTGGTCTTCCTCTGTACATATTTATCTCTCTTTCTCTTAACACGATTTATCCTGTACACATACATTGTGTGTTCCCTTCAGAAGTTGAATGGTGATGGCTACAGGTAACTTGGCCTATCAGGCTGGTAACACTGCCTGAGTGCATATATCATAATGTACATATATTATATAGAAACTTTTTCTGGTTTGAAAGAACACTATGATGACCAGAGGTAAAAGGAAACTAGAAACCTAGTTTAAAATAGATGTTTAAATAATGCTTTTAGCTCATTAGACACGCATATTTAAGCTGTATGTGGTTAGGTACCAAGAACTGTATTAGAGTTACCTTAGGTCACATCTGCATGACCACAAACATCTCCCCAGGCAGCAATTTCCTCTTTGCAGCCCAAAGAGCACCATGCAGACTACATCTGCTCTGTTACGTCCACTCTGCACTTGCAGTGCTCAGTAACTATTCTATGCTCTTAGGTGTCTTCTCACCTGCATGCTTTTGCAATACAGCACGTGCACTGTGTGCACCATTTGCCTGCTCAGGGCACAGAAACAGACACCTCAAGGATGGCTCCTACCTTTGTGCAGCACCCTCTAAAATGACATCTGTTCTCACTGATTTTACTTCTACATCTGCTGCATTTGCTTCTTGTACTTCTTCCAGAGGGTCTCTGACAGCTTCTCTTTCCAGTTTGTGAGCTTGTCTTTTTCCAGCAGATGGGATCACAAGAATTGCTCCCCACATCATAGGTTTTACTCCAGGTCAAGAGCCTGAGTAATACTCTGCCCATTCAGATATATGGGCAGAATACTGCTGTGGTAGGTGTGACTAATGTGTACACACAGGATGAACAACAGTGGGACCACAATTTTCTGGATATCAAGGAGCCTAATGTCTGCTATTTAGCATTAACATCCCATTTCCCAGGACACTATACTGCCCTCCAGAGCAGTGCCATCACTAATAAAAGAGAGAGAAACCCATGCATGTCCACAATGAACAAGTTTGGTGGGGAAGACAGTAATTTGAATGGTGTTTTACCAAAAATATATAACATACGGGTGGTCAGACCCTACAATCCAGGGGCCCCTCAGATGCACTGGGGCCATCAACAAGAACCAAATCCTATTTGTTATCTCCCACGAGGTTCCTACCAAAACACAATTGTTGAAGGGCCCATCACCCTTGGAAGGATGCTGAGAAAGATGAATACAGCAGCTGCACTTGAGACACCAAGATCAGAAAGTTAAAGCCAAGATTCTTTTCCCAGGCACAGACACACCAGCCTACCAAAGGTTCAAATACCACCCCAAGGCTTGGCAGACACTGTGTGTCTCCTTCTAACATAAACACACAAGCACTCACTGATGCAGTCCTGCTAGCCTTGACCACCTCAATACCTTGACCAGTGTGTGCATTTGTCAACTGACTACACAATGGCAAACCTTAGGGGGCTGGATGAATACCAACAGGCCAAATCCCAGGAGTGTCTGCTTCCCCAAATATGCAGAAGTTCTGCAGCAGTTCCTGGGATAGTTTCCTAAAGGAAATTACTATGAATTCAAATTGAAAGTTCAGTGGCATGAAGAGAAGAGCCATTTGCACACACCTTGAATGATGAAAGAAGCAGTTGTCATAAGCAGAAAACAGTTTCAGACGCCCAGTTCCAGATACAATTTGTACCTTCAAGATTAAAAACTCTGCAGCTGGCATTAGTAACAGTCTGGCAGCCATGGAAGCTGTAGAGAATCTTGGCAGTCTTGAGGAGGTGATATTTCTGCCTACATTCAGAGGCAGAAGATACTGCTACACAGATCTGTGGTTAAGAAAACTGGATTTTAAAAAGACAGCCTAGGCAGCCTGAGAGATCAGTGAGGCCAGTGTCTGCCCATGCACTTTTAACAGGTCATCCTACACAACAGCTCTAATTCTGAAAAAGAGTCTCCTCTCCAGTAGCATCCTTTATTGGAATTTACAGCACAGACCCCATCACCTCCACTTCAAAAGATGGGCTCTAAGCCCAAATCCAGTTACCTCTACCTCAAAACACGGGCTCTAAGGCATTCCATCCTTCATTGAAGAGAAGCTTATAGGTGCAATGCCAGCATCAGTGCCCACCATGGTGCTATTATTCTCAGTGTATCCATTCAAAAGCCCAAGAGAAAACATTTTCTTTCTTGGGTCCAGCTGATGATCACTAAATGCTACTCACATAAAAGTGCAGTTTTTCTGCATTCTACCTTCATCTTGATAACAGCTAACTTACCTCTGCATCTACCTTCAGTATCCAGAAGGAATCTTCTCGTGCATTAGTGACTTGGATCTTTTGTCCAATTCTGTGTTATCTCTGTGTTTTTCTAATCTGCCTCTGCTTTGGTTAGATAACACTGCAGAGAGACCACAGCTTCTGCTAGCTTGAGCATCTTTGTCAAGCTCAACATTCTCAAAAAAAAGCTGCTAACATGCCACCTTGTCATGCATCAACACAGCATTCTCCTTTTTGCTACAAGTCCTTAAAGCAGTTAATCTGGTGAATATCTACAAATTCAAGCATAACTATATTCAGTAGACACTCTCCCAAGCTACACTCCTCTAATAATCCTGAAAATATATGCACAGGAGAAGTTAGTCCTTTAAGGCAAGTAAGCCTTTACTTACATACCTTGGAGTCGGTGGATATACTCCAATTCTTGCAGCCTACTGCTTTCACACTTATAGATTTGTTTTTGCAGCATCTGGAAGAACATGGCCATTACCAGAAGTCAGGATTTAGCACAGTCAGTGGGTGATGCAAATTTTCATTTTGTCAGCTGAATTGTCATCTGTGGTAGTACAAGGTAAAGCTGAGAAAGCAGAGAAGCAGAACTTCTCTAAAGAAATATTGCATATGTATTGGATGCTTGTGGCACTGAATAAAAGCTGGAGGAAGGGGATTAGAATAATTTTGTGGTGTCAGGGCTGTCACACAAAACTGAATTTCAGGTAGGGGAATTTAAGAATGGGAAAGATAAAGTGAGCTGTTTGTGGGCAGATCAAAGAGAATAACACCCAGAATATCAACAGTATTAAACTGTATAAAATGACAGCCTTTGCCTCCATCTGTCCAAACAGACTACTCTGTTGAGTTTGGTTTTGGCAGGGAATAAAGATTAAAGAGCTTAGACAGGGACTCTAGTATGAAAACCTTTTCTCTTAAGTCCAGAACCACACTTGAAGTCTGTTGATGAGCAGAAGAGGGTAGCTGTTCCCTCCAGAGAGTCATTGTGCTGTCCTTCAAAGCCAAAACTTGCTGCAGCTGGTGGTAACACAATTCATGCATACAAATCAAGCTAAAAAGACCAGTCAAATGAGTTTTCTGTATTGACTACCCATATCTTCAGTAATATCCAGGGACTCTACCTGCTGAGCTACTGATGGTTTTGATGCTATATTAACTTCAGTAGTGGCTTTAGCATAAGCATCACATTTACCAACTCCAGGTGTTATGTGTCAGTAATTTTCAACCACCAGCAATAATTTCCCACTTCTTAGAGTTGCTTTGGCATTGCTTGTTTCCTAATTCAATTTACAAGACAGAGCTGCTCCCAGACTTCCCTTTTAGATATTGGATAGCCCAAACATCATGGAGTTTTTCCTGGGGATGGATGATGAACCTGAGGGAACTGGGTGATGGCCATTGTAACTCCACTCTATAATCCTTGATTCACCACAAAGATTGGGAGGAGTGCCTGAAGACTAGAAGAAAGCAAATGTCATCTTATCTTCAAGAAGGAGGACCCAGAGGACTACAGGCCTGTCAGACTCAACTTGATCCCTTGGAAGGTGATGGAGTAGCTAATCCTGGAAATCATTTCTAAGCACATGAAAGACAAGAATCATACAGAAGAGTCAGCATGGATTCACCAAATGCAGGTCATGCTTTACAAACTTGACAACCTTCTATGATGAAATTACTATCCTGGTAGAAAAGGGTGGAGCAGTGGATATTTAGTAAGGTTTTAGTAAGGCTTTCCAACACTGTCTGCCACAAGATTCTCACAGGGAATCTGCTGGATGAGCAGACAGGGAGGTGGATCAAAAACTGGCTGAATGGCCAGGCCCAGAGGGTGGTGATCCGTGACATGAAGTCGAGCTGGAAGCCAGGAACTGGCAGTGTACTCCAGGGGTCAATACTAGGTTTAATCCTGTTTACCACCTTCATTAGGTGGTGGTGCAGAGTGTATGCTAAGACAATTAGCAAATGACATAAACTGAGAGCAGGGACCAGAGAGCCATGCTGCCATACCAAGGGAGCTTAACAGGCTGGAGAAACAGGCCAACAGGAATCCCAGGAAGCTGAATTAGTCCTGCAGCTGGAGAACAACTCCATGCACCAGGCCATCAGAGGACACCCAACTAAGAAAGCAGCTTTCAGAAAATGACCTGAAAGGAGAGTGAAAAGGGGACAGAGTCAAACTGTTTCCAGATGTGCCCATTGAGAGGACCAGAGGCAAGAGTCACAAACTGAAATACAGGTGACATTGAACATCAGGAAACACTTTTGCACTATGAAGATGACTGAGCACTGTTTCAGGTTGCCTGCAGAATCTCCCTCCTTGGATGCAGGCTCATTGTGCTGGGCAACCAGCTCTGAGTAGCCCTGCTTGAATAGGGTGGATGGATCAGAAGTGCCTTCCCCTCAACTTCACTGAGCCATTGGGACTTTTTCTCATTGTGATGATACCTTTCATTCCTTCAGCTGCACTGACATTTCAGGACAAACTTCTCTACAGTATTTGCAGCGTAGAGCCCTGGGTCAGGTTACAGAGCCACGCAAGTGACTAAGAACAGACCTGCCAGATGGTAAGGTTTGATCTGAGCAGTGCAAGCTTCAGCACTGCTCCCAAGAATCATCTTCTTAGGGACTTCTTGAGTCAAAATTAAATCTTTGTACTTAACAGTAATTGAGATATTTTTCTTCTATGAGTTAATCCAATCATTTTTGGAACACACGTAAATCTTTAGCTTTCACAATGTCCTGTGATGACCAGTTCCATAGCTGAATATCATGTTATGATGAATTATATTTTATCATGAGCCAGGTGGCTTTGACACCCACTAACTCTTGCACAGAATGAGAGTGGAAGAAGTTCCCTAAGCAGTTTGTGCCATTCACAACTTGACACATGCATAACCCAGTTCTCTCTTTGAGACCAAAGAGTCTGGATGAGGATTCAGCAAACTGTCCACCATACAGGAATCATTCAATTCCTTGATCACAAAATCACCCACATATTAGATAGAATGTTTCAATTTTACTATATTCTTCTTGAGATAACAGGACAAATTATGAAGTGTTCAAGAGGTCAGTACACCACAGATTTATACAGTGCAAGACAGAAAACAACATGAGCAGAGGATGTTGCTGAGAGAGGATGATGTTAATTGCATTAAGCTTTGCAATGGAGCATGATGGCTTTAGAGCTGTGAATAAGCCTGGGAAATGCAGTATTTCTACACAAGGCAATGAAAAGGACCCTTAGGACAGAAACAGCAGCTGCAAAGAGAGGAACAAGTAGCACCACAAAATTTAGCTATTCATGAGGTAAGTCATTGCCCCGGTATTGATGTTCAAGACCATAGAAACAAAAGTTACTGCTGAAATATGCAATGACTTTTCAACTGTGTGTATGATGAAATACAAACATAGAAAGACCAAGCGAATTTTTGGTCTTGTGTAGAAAAAAAATTATTACAGTCCTTTTTCATCAGCAAACATATCAAACAAGAGACCAATTACTTACTTTTATAAACAAGAAGGCAGAAAGGCTTCAGATTTTTGTGAAGACCTTCATAAAACCCTCCTGATCCTACCACACACGCAGGCATGTCCCATTCACAAAAATGCTGACTACTTTGGTCTGTAGCAGTATTAGGTTTGCTTAAAATTTGACAACCGCTCAAATTTTGCTTATTCTGACTCCAGAACAGCTCTTCTCACAAACGTACACATTTCTTTTATTTTCTGACTACTATCTTCATTAGTTTTACGCTTACACTGTTTGCCAGAGCAATTGAAGGCTGTAAAATATCATGTTAGCATGGAATGGCAGCAGTCACTGGATTTTTGTGGTAAATATCTCCAAAACAAGTTCATATTATTCAAAGATGTCTTCATCAGCAGGAAGTACAGACCTGTCAGCAAATACATGGTGCTTGGAAGTTCTCGCAAATAAACAATTATTTTAATTTGCCAAAGATAGCTCAACATATTTATATAGCAATCTCACAAAGCAATACTCTGATTATTTTCAGCAACTCCTGCAAACAATGTGCACAGTGAGCATTTTTACCCTAATAAACACTTTCAGGTCTAACACAAGAAGCAGAATAGAAAATTAAGAACTCAAAACAGAACCATTCTTAAAATAAAACTTCAGGTTTATCTCTGATGTTTAGAGAGGAAGTGAAAAACAATGCAAGACTGAACAATAAATACAAGGCTAAATATAGGGATTATTGCAGCAAGCACAGTGAGGCTGATGAATGAGGATGAATTGCACAAACTTCTTGTTAACACTCTCTACACTAAGAGGATAATATGGATATGCTAACATGGCACATTTAAGTCTCATCTGTGAATTTTTCAATTAGCAAATAAAAAGGAAGGAACAGTAATAATTTTGGCATTAAAAGCAGACTTTATATAGTTTTTTTTTTAATTCCTAAAGAAAAGCAATATGACAGAAACAAGGCTAATGTCACATCACATCACATTGCCATCATAGATATTCTATTAAACATTTCTTGTAACCCTAACCTTGAAAAATCTTATACTTGAATATTGACTATATTACTTTTTTACTTTGTGATAATGACCAGATTTAGTATTTATATGATTGTTATAGAGATTTGGACAATCTAGACTCTTAGTCTATAGCCCATCAGTACAACTGGTGCTCTGCTAAGTTTCATCTGCAGCAAAAACATCTGTTGTATGTTGATTTAATCCTAGCAAGTTAGAGCGTATTTGTTTTCTGTGATTTCTGATTCATAAAGGGCAAATGACTGACTAACCTGACTAACCTCAAAGGCCTGACTAACCTAGTGGCCTTCTAAAATGGAATGCCTGGATCAATGGACAAGGCAAAAGTAATTTAGGTATCTACCTTGACTTCTGAAAGGCCTTTGACACAGGAAATTGATCAATATTTACATGTGCCACGATCCAGATTTGGGGATTTCTGTAGTCTATGTTCCACAACAAATATTTTGTCCTATATACTTAATTTTCAAAAAATTCCACTTGTGGCAGAGCAATGAAAAAGATAGCTAATTACAGTCTCTTAAATTGAACGAGCTCTGAAAGAGATATTTTGGAGGAGTTGACTGTGATACAAAGTGCTTCACAGTCTCTCTTTATGACTCTGTCCCAAGTCAAAATCTGATTAACTGTACAGTAAAAACCTTGAACAATCTCCAGGCAGGCAGAAAATAGGATATGCCAAAAATGGTTAAATCCAAAACTTTCCAGTGCACATACTTCAAAATAGCTCAAAGCACATTTTTTACCAATAAAAAGACTATATCTAAGCATAATTGATCAAATAGGAATCAGACATTACAGCCATTTGTAACCAATGTGATCAAAGGCAGAAAAGTAAAATTATAGTAGCAGTAAAAGGAATTTTAACATTATTTCAATGAGCAAGCAATACAGTCACATGAAGAAATATATTTGTAATAAGAGTGAGATAATTTCAGCTCATGATTATTAAAATGAACTCTCAGCCTCAAAGACTTCTTAATGATTGCAAATCCATTGACATAGTACCTTCAATCCACTGTTTTGTGGGAAAAGGTTAGCAAAATACAACTGCTAGGAGCTGCACAATACAAGGATTTAATTTAATACATGACAAAAAATGGGCAAAACAGTCTTCCAACTAAAAATTAATAACTCAAAGACAGTGTAATATATTTGGAAACCTCTGACAGACTGAAAGCAATGCTAATCAGCAAGACTGGACCAGGATGTTGGATATTGTTGCCCAGCTGCTGACCCTGCAATTCGGGTGATGGGCACAAAACAACACAGAATTAAGAAGCAATACTAAATCTTTGAGTATAACATAAGCAGAGATTAAGACTTACTAAAATTTGTCAGCCACTAATACACACAGAGTAAAAGAGAAATTTTTTTCTGCTGAGCGATTTTCATACATATTTTAACAGCTTATAAAACTTGAACTGTTTTTGTTTCATTGATACTTTAAAAATAGTCCTAACAATAATAATTCTTACTAATCATCTAGGTTCAAGATTTTCCTCGTGTCCATTTTGTCTGTTTTTCATGAAACAAGACTGTTTAGCACATGGACTGGACATTAGCCCTATGGTGCATGAATCCTGAGAGATCAGAAATAAAATGCAAATAATTAATGAAAGACCAAGAATTTTTCATCTACAAATAAGGGATGAGATTATCCAGCTGAAGTTTGGGACTGACCTCTTTTAATAGAATGGATATATTAGAGATTTGGGCTTTGCAAATGAGCCATAACTGAGAAAGATAACTTTTGCAGTGAGAGAAGAGGATTATGGTGAAGCTGCTGTCAATGAGACTCTCTCCAGCACCAGACAAATTTCGTTGGGATTAAATTATTCTGTGCAGAAAAAATTAGTTATTATCTGAGAGTATTTAGGAAGGTTTATCTTACTGAAAGTACAACTACTGGCCAATATATTGACAACTCAGGCATTCACTCCTGTCACTACACTCTAAACTCAGGCATCTAAATATGGCTTAATTTTAGTTTTGCAATAGAAATGTTGGGAGCCTCAAAAGCTTGAGGCTATAAATCAACAGTAAGTCCCACTTCACTGATTACAGAAAGTTATAAAATAAATTGAAAGTATTATTGCACATTATATTTGCATAAGCCAAATCTCACTTTTTACCATAGAGGAAGAAGGATGCCAAACCTCCTGAAACTGTTAAACACCCAGATCAAATACCCACCTAGAAATTCTTCAGGGAAATTACCATGCTTTGAATAGGAACAGAAATCTGTGAGAGTTTAGTACTAGACTCTTGCACACAGCAAGACAAAATTAGCTCAAATAATACTGTTAAACATTACTTGTGACTGAGAAATTAACTGCTGGTTTGTGTTGTATGGTACTATTGGCTGACTATCCAAGAGAAAATAATGCACACCTTCTAAAACCAGTGGTGTTTAAAGACACTGACTACATCAAAACTCTAGCTGATTCTTCAAGCAAGTTCAAGGAAATTTGCCAAGCAGTCTATAGATGGATTTCATGACCTAGTTTTGTGAAAAAAGAAAAAAAGAAAAATAGATCAAATACAGACTTGTTCTTTTGGGGGATAAGGGGAACAGAAAGGAATAGCTCTGCTTTCCTCCTAGTCTTTAGGGGAAGAAAGGAAAAACAATTGAATAATTGCAAGGTACTTTGTCACTCATAACCTCATTCACCTTGAATGAGACACATGAGATTCTCATATGAACAGCTGCAAACTTTCTGAACCAGCAGCAGCTGAGTGTCACTTTGCACACAATTGCAAGACTCATATTAACCCCCAACTGATTAAACCATTCTCCCATAGGTAACAGCAAAATGTCCTTACAAGCTGTGTTCATGCTACAAAATAATCCTAAGAAGCAAGCCTAGGAGTAGCCAGACACCTCATCTACATATCATATACCCCAGAAATTCAAGTGGCTCAGTCTAGAGTGAAACCCCAGACTGACTAGGGTAAGATAATAGCAGGGATTGCTTTCCAGAGGTTGCAAGATCTTGCTAATGTCACATCACTGTGTCTGTGCCAATGGATTCGTGGCTTCCCAAGGTCTGTCATATCTCAACACCACACTCTAAGGTATCCTATATCCATACTTTCCTTCTTGCCAGTCACCAACTTAGCAAACTACAAACTAATCATTACTTTGGGGCAGAGCCTGTCTGCAACCATAACAGGGGAACACTATAGAGCCCAGTGCTCAGCATCACACAGAAGAAAATGAATAGTGAGCTACTAACACACCAGGAAGTATGGTCAGATGCTTTGCCCTGCTATGATGAGCTGTTTAAATTTGAGCAGATGTAGTGGCATTTGATTGTGCATGGCCACTGGTCTAAGGCCTTCTGCTGCTACTAAAGCTCAGGACTGGAAAGGGTGACATGGCTTCTATGTCAGGCCCTCAACTTGGCCATGCTCTGAAAGGAATCACATCCTCCCAGTGATGCCTGCCTCCCTCTCCTCAATGCAAAGCTTCTGAGTTTCCACTGTGCCAGACTTCTTTGGTCCTCACACCTCTTTGTCAGCCACTCACACACATCATGTGGGCCAGGACCCAAGCAGTGGCTTGGGAACAGTAATTGCCAAGTCATCCCTGAGGCATCACTGCTTAGGTGGACAGGGCAATGACCAACACATGTGAAGCCCTCATTTTCCTTTCTATTTAAGAACTAATCTGAGACAAAGCTTATTTAAATTAATATTTTTCCATAATGAACATCTGGCTAATTTTTTTTTCTCCTTTAACAACACAACTGAAAAAGGGACTCTCATTTATTCCAAATAAATGTTTTGTTCCCTGTGATCTTGCAGAGCCTATTGCACAGTCTCCTTTCTAGCAGGTCCTACTGGAAGCTGGTGGATAGACCCACTGTAGGTAACCAGTCCCTGATATGACTTAGAGGGCTGTTCAGCGGTTGAAGTGAATGCCAAATCAATTCTGAGAGAGGCTTAATTACACTGGCAATACTGAGTAAAATAATAAGGACTTTGTACTCTGTGCTCTTGTTAACAGACTGCAAGGGAAAGAAATTAAATTGTACCCTTTCATTTCCAGAGTTGGAACATTACCCATGGATGTGGTAGGAAGCCTGCCAGAAAGCCAACCACAGCCAGTATTGATAACACCAAGATAAATGCACATAGCAGCAAGCAGCTGTGCTACTGGGTGTTGCACCCTTGGTGCCAAAAGCTCAGTTTCTTTCTCATGAGCACTTTGATACACATACCTTCTTTGGAAAGAGGCAAAAGCATGGAAGACTTGGCATACTTGCAATGAACATTAACTGAGATATTTGACTGACTTTGTTGTGGGTCATGGTTTTTATCTTATGGCTAAGATAAGAACAGCCAGTGTAAGCAGACTTTGTAGTCTATCACCACAAATACAGGAACTACATAAGTGTGCTATGTTTACATGCTCAGTGTCAGTGACAGTATGCTATCACAATATATTGTTCAAAATACAGCAACGCAATTACTGAAGTGATTGAAGTAGTTTTCTAGCAACTGCAATGTAATTTCAATACTGTAATCATTTACACACAGTAGATGGAACTGTACCATTAGGAAGTTTATACACCTTAATGCTTTTCAAATCAGTTTAATAATGGTATATCACAGTATTTGACAGTGCCACAATAACTTTTTTGTATCAGCATTGTGGAAGATCCATACTATTAGGAGTAGCAACAGATATGGCAAGCACCTGGCCAAGCAGGAAGAGAGAGGGGACTGATGCTGCAGCCAGATGTGGCAGTAGGCTTGACCTTCTTGGCACATGGCTGGCACAAGTTGTGGCATTGGGGCAGGCACCACTTGTCCCAGCAGCAGTCAGGTGAAGGACCACAGGAAACAAACATGCCAAATTCAAGAAATGTCTTAGAGAATAAGAAGAATCCTCTGGGGGACAAGAATAGGAGTAGAGAAGTTGGACTGAGAATATGCAGTCTTTCTTTGAAGAAAAGAGGGATGCTAACATATTGGAAAATTATGAACTGGGGTTTAACCAGAGGACTATTCCCTTCCAGTCCTGTTATTTGCTTCATCCTTGGTTTCCTACTGGTGACAGAAATTAAGAATTAGTGTGAAATTAGAATAATTATATTGCTTAATCCGAGAAGCATGCTGGTACACAAACCTTGCAAAACTAATTACTGTGTTTGATAGAGTAGGTAGTTTTTCAAAAGATTCATACAGTAAAACTTATTGGTACTAAAGCTGTTCCCATTATGAAGAGAGAAAATATTGCATAGAAGCCTCTTGCAGTGACAAGAAACAAGTTTGAAGCACTTACATTCTCAGTTTCTCAAGATAATTACTGAAGTTAACTCTAGTCCTCCTACTTTAACTGAGGAAATAATGAGGACAGGCCTTACCACTGTCATTGCTGACAAAGGCTAAACCAATTTCAATATTTTAAGGAAAGTACTTGGCTAATTAAGAGCATTACCAACTAGTACTCCTTTATGTTACTTTGAGAATGTTAGTAGATTGGAATTTTTTTCTAGTTTGAAAAAGGCAATAAATAGATCAGCAACTAATTCAGAAAGATGTCCCTTTGATAAAGGGAATGGGGAGTTTTATGCTATTTCAGTGGTAAGCTAGGACCTGCTATGGGATAGCTCAGCTATCACGTATCAGTTACTTGATACAGCACTAGAACCCTTTGATAGACAGGAACACTGATTGTCAGATTGTCTAATTGTTTATCATTTTAGCTACTTGCAAATCCAGTGAGTGCTGCTTAGAACAATTTTTACATTCAAACTAATTAAATAAGCTATTATAAAAAAATCATAGAATCAAAGAATGCCTTGGGCTGGAAAGGGACCTTAAAGACAATCTAATTCCTCTGTGCTGTGGGCAGGGACACCTGCAACTAGATCAGGTTGCTCAGAGCCCCACCCAACCTGGCCTTAAACACTTCCAGGGATGGGGCAGCCACAGCTTCTCTGGATAACCTTTTCTGTGCCTCACCACACTCACAAAAAATTTTCCTCCTAATATCTAATTTAAATGTATGACCTCTTTCAGTTTTAAGCCATTCTCCCTTGCCCTGGCACCACACGCTCTTTCAAAAAAATCTCTCTCCCACTTTTTTGTAGGCTCCCCTCAGATACTGGAAGGCAGCAATTAGGTCACCCTGAAGCCTTCTCTTCATTCTTATAAAAAAAATCACTTTGATTTATAACCAGTGCAAAAACTTGTACTGGACAACAATGCATTCTCTGGAATAAAAACATCTAGTAAACCTAAAAAGGTTTGTAGGAATTAGAAAGTTTATATTTTTTCACTGGCAAAGCCAAAAAGAAATTTTTCCCATAAATTGCCATAGTAAATAATTAAGCCATATGCATAACTATCCCTATAAGAGCCAAGAACCTTCTTCCTTACTAAAACCAGTGTGATCAATCCACTAATAACTGAACAGACAGAGAGGGGGAAAATTATATTGCTAGATTATGATTTACCTTAATGTCACATTCTTGAATTCTTCTTCAGAGATTTACACTCATTTGAATCCCCATGTTTATTTGTACTCTTTATAAAAGCTGATGACAGATAGACATTATGGTACAATGAAAGAGACCCATAAAAACTAAATTAGAAAAGATATACAAAACCCTAGACACAGGCAAAATGCATCATACATGGCCCTGTAAACCCACTGGTGCTGTATAGTAACAGCTACAGTTATTAAGAAAATACTTTAAAATGAAATAAATAAGAAGTAAAATAATCCAAAGATGAGCAGTGCTACCCAGGTCAGACACGGTGCTGGCCTCTATCTGGTGAGCAAATTCACTTCTGTAGGCATTGCAGTGTATATGCTATAAGGAAGCAGCATGAACAGAGGCAGTACGTTCTAGAAGACCTAAGATTATGAAGTTCACCATATTGCATAAACCAAAGGCCTTATTATATCCTATTATATCCAATGTCCATTTATTTCAGCCACTCTGAAAGTGATGATTGTTTCATACTCTTGTTTTCAAGCAGTCAATGCTGTTTTATCCTCAGCTGTGGGAACCCCCTTTTTAAACCTACATCACTTTACTATTTGTCATGGCCAAGTGCTACATACTCTGGATCAGGTGGCCCTTAACCCTCCTCCTCCCAGCTCTCTTTAACACAACCTTGAAGCCAGTAATTCAGCAATTTAGGCTCTATACTACACTTCCAGCCACAACTCCACTTTATAATTTTTCAGTAGAGGTGTTTGTTTTCTCCTTAAAGACTTGACCACCTTCAGGAAACTAAACACCAGCTCTTCAAGGAGCTCATCTATACAATCCCCTGGGAAACTTTCTTCAATGACAAGGCAGCAGACAAGAGCTGGCAAAATTTTAAGGATGTCTTCATGGAACACATTAGCGATTAGTGATTCCCAGGCACAAGAAATTTGGCAAGGAAGGCAAGAGATGGGAATGACTGAGCCTGGACCTGCTGGTTAAGCTAAGAGCAAGAAGTTAGTGCACAGGCAAAGGAAGTAAAGATGGGTAACCTGGGAAGAGTATAGGGATCCAGTCCAGTTGTAGGGATGTGGGGGGTAAGAATAAGTTGAAGTTGGAGTTGGACTTGTCAAGAGATTCAAAGAATAACTGGAAGAGGTTCTACAGGTGTGTAGAGACGTTTTACAAGAGCACGTATGACAGGACAAGGGCGAATGGCTTAAAACTGAAAGAAGATAAGTTTAGATTAGACATTTGGAAGAAATTCTTTACTGTGAGGGTGTGAGGCACTGCAGCAGGGTGCCCAGAGAAGCTGTGGGTGTCCCATCCCTGGAAGCATGCAAGTTGGATAGGGCCCTGAGCACCCTGGCCTAGTGGAAGGTGTCTCGGCCCATGGCCAGGGGTCAGAACTTGATGGTGTTTAAGGTTCTTTCCAACCCAAACCATTCCATGATTCTATGAAGTAAAAGCTTTGTCCCTTTAACAGAAGCTGTTTAATCAGCTGGATACTGGCAGAAAACATCCTGAACATCTCCTTCAGTTTCTAATTTAGAACCACGAAGTGCATCATCAGCTATTCAGCAGGAAACAGCAGGAAAGCTTACTTGGGCTTTGAAGTACTCATCTGCTCTGTTAATATACAGACCATATAGAGTATATAGGAATGCAGTGTACCCCAAAGGATGATGAGGGGAAAAGCAGGCAGAGGGAAGATGATTTTCAGGAAAGAAAGGGCAGGAACTCCAGGAACAGCCCTTCTTTTCAGGAAATCCAGATCTTCTCTGGCCTCCTCTAAGAAAAGCATAGTTTCTGGCCACCTTTGTTTAACTTAAAATACCCACAGAATCAAAGGATCCATAGACCATTTACTACTGTATTATAACTATTCCCACCACTAGGTGTCAGCCCAATTTAACATATGCACAAATTTCTTTAAATAACATTTCATTTTATTTATTATTTTATTTTTTCTTTTAACTACATAATGGAAATATTAATACATATTTATATAATGCATAACATTATATAAATCTTATAACTTATACATACACTTACAACACTCAAACTAACTTTAAGGAACATGCCTAATGACAATTTCAAAAAAGCATGTCAAATACCTAAAATCTTTTCGAAACTCAACTAGAGCACCTGCTTTCAGAAAGGTACATTTCATAGAATCATTTAGAGTGGAAAAGTCCTTTAAAATCATCGAGTTCAATCATTAACCCAGCCCTGCCAAGTCCACCATTAACCATGCTCCAAAGGGCCACAACAACACGTCCTTTAAATATCCCCAGGGATGGTGAATTAACCATTTCTCTGGACTGTCCATTCCAGGGCTTGACAACCCTTTTAGGGAAGAAATTTTTTTCAACTTCCCATCTAAATCTCCCCTCACATAACTTGAGGACATTTCCTCTTGTTCTGTCACTTGCTACCTGGGACAAGACACTGATCCCCACCAGGCTAGACCCTCCTTTCAGGTAGTTGTAGACAACAATGAGGTCTCCCCTGACCTTTTCCAGACTAAACACACCCAGTTCCCTCAACTGCTCCTCATCAGACTTGTGCTCCAGACCCTTCACCAGCTCCACTGCCTTTCTCTGAACTCACTCCAGTGTCTCAAAACCCTTCTTGCAGTGAAAGCCCAAAACTGAACACAGGATTTGAGATGTGGCCTTACCAGTGCTGAGTACAGGGGGACAATCACTGCCCTGACCCTGCTGGTCACTCTATTTCTGATGCAGGCCAGGATACCATTGGACTTCTTGGCCACTTGGGCACAGACTAGCTCATGGTCAGCTGCTGTTGACCAGTACCCCCAGGTCCCTTTTCCACTGGGCAGATTTCCAACCACTCTGCCCCAGCCTTCAGCATTCCATTGTTGAGGGGTCATTGAGACTGAGGCGCAGGACTCAGCACTCGACCTTGTGGAACCTCACACAATTGTGCTTGGCCCATCAATCCTGTCCAGCCTGTCCAGTGTCCTCTGCAGAGTCTTCCTACTGCCCACCAGACCAACACTTTCATTTTGGTGCCAGTTTGCCACAAACTGACAGGAAGCACTTGATCCCCTCATCCAGATCATTGATAAAGCTGTTAGACAGGGCTGGTCCAAATACTGATCCCTGAGGAAAATCACTTGTGACCAGCCACCACCCGGATGCATCATCATTCACCACCACTCTCTGGGCCCAGCCATCAGCTAGTTTCCTACCCAGCAAAGAGAGCGCCTGGCCAAGCCATCCATTTGGAAGCTGTGAAGATGATGTATCTTCACATACAGAGAGCAGTGAACAAGTATGGGCTTAAGGACAATACTTAATCTTTTTAAAATTTAAATCCCTGATAGCTAAAATGAGAGCTGAAAAGGTTGAGGTAGAATACCTGCTCTGCCACTGTTTTCTGAAGCAATGAATTCATTAACATCACAGAGCCCCTGCTGGTTAAACATAAAAGCAGCTGGACCATTTATCAGCATTTTGTCCAGGGTGAATCAAATAACTGTCATATCACTTCTAAACAGGCTCTGTCTGAGCACTTTCTGTCATTCAAATTAACACCACCCCCTCTCCAGCTGCAGGGTTAAAACACACAGAACGGGGATGTAACACTGGAAAGAATATTTATTCAGAGTATTATGCCTTCAGTGATAAATATGCATGGGCTCTTCAAAGCAGATTTCAAAACCAAAAAAAAGGTGGTTATAAAGTCTCATGTAATTAAATTTTCATTCTCTTCTCTAGGGGAAGCATGATGAGACAAAACTGAATATGAAAAAATGGACCTGACTGACATTGCTCTCTGTCAGAAATAGTTTGCAAAGGAGAGTACCCAGGCAATTCCTAACACAGCTTCTGCAGACTCACCAGGCGGTGTAAAGTGCTGCAAATGAAATAATGGAAGAGCAGGAAGAGGGGGGAAAAACCAAAAGACAAACAAAACAATAAACCCTCAGAAAACAAAACCAAACAAAAAACCATTCAGAACCTCCCCCACAAAAACCCAAACTCATTCTCACATGCATTCCCCTCAACAAAACCAAACAGAAAGAAAATCCAAAGAGAGTTCTGCCCCCAAAAAGCCCAACTGAACTAGCAATGATCCAGGGGAAAGAACTGTTCCAGAAAAATATCTTTCTTCCCAGCAACGCAGAAACAACAGCCTACAGTCTTTCCTTGCACACAGCCTCCCTCTCCTGTCAAAAAGATGAAGTTTCAGCTCTGAAATATGCTTTTATCACACTGCAACATACAGTCCTTTCACAGCTGACCCAGAATCTCTCTCTGCATCCTGATATCTCACACTATAAGCACCATAGGACATCTAAATCAGTGTCAACACCAAAGCTAGGAAGGGTGAAGAAATGAGGGACCTGCTACACAGCTGATAGCAAAAAAGCCAGTCAGAGATAGCTAATGTCAAAGACAGACTGAATTAAAACATGAAGCAGAAAATATAATGAAAATGTATGTAGCCAAGAGGGGGCAATGGGCCCAAGACAAGAAAATTATTTTCAGAAGAGACATTAGAGATGACTGAGAACAAAAGGTAAAAATCGCCCCTTTACAACCTAAATCAACCTGGAGCTCCAACCTAATTTCATTTCTAAAACAAATCCTAAGAATGGCATGAGCCTTAGATGTGGGCCATAACTCAGACAAAAAAAGTTCTTGTCAGTCTTCTGGTGTGTTTTCTAGCAGCTTGTCCCTTCCTTTGGAGTCCCCTTTCCAGCTTTACTCCAACAGAAGCTCCTACCCCAATCAACTTCTACATGGAGCTAAAACAAAGTATAATTACAGTAGACTCAAATCTAACATTGTGTTCACTTAGAAAGTTTCTGTAAGTGTCAATACATCATTCATACATAACATTACACTGATTTCAAGAAAATATAACAATATGCATTATACACTGGATAATGAGGCCATAGAAATTGCTGTATCAAACCAGAGGAGTGTATGATGTGGAAATATAGCCTGTGGCCAAAATGAAATTGAGCCCCTGTCCTTAGAGGTGTTTAAAAAAAAGACTTGATGTGAGACTTAGTGCCATGGTCTAGTTGACAAGGTGGTGTTAGTAATAGATTGGACTTAGTGATCTCAAAGGTCTTCTCCAAACCAGTAAATTCTGTGACCCTGTACAGTCTTTT
Source organism: Catharus ustulatus (assembly GCF_009819885.2). Classification (NCBI taxonomy): domain Eukaryota; kingdom Metazoa; phylum Chordata; class Aves; order Passeriformes; family Turdidae; genus Catharus; species Catharus ustulatus. The sequence continues at coordinate 15,073,108 of NC_046224.1, read as the reverse complement.
CAAACTATGTGCATATAACAACATGCTGCAGCTGATAGAGAACAGAACACTGAGACCCAGCAGAAAAAGAACAATTAGTTAAAGATCTGGGGCCCTTTGTTGTGGTCTTCATGGTAAGCCATCCACACTCACTGACAGAACATGAGAAAGAGGTCAGAAATATATGAAACTTCCAGAGCAGAAAAACATTTAAGAGGTGCTCCAGAGGCAAAGTCCTTTGATCGTCTCTCATGCTCTGATAAGAATGACATGCAGACAACTACACTTTACTATCAGAGCTCAATTTTTCTGCCAGACATCGATACAAGACAGGTCAGTAACAACTTTTAATCACTTCTACAGCTCATACAATGGTTTGGGTGGGAAGGAGACCATGAAAACCATGTCGTTTCAAGCTTCCATGGGCCGTGATACTATCCACTAGACTAGGTTGCTCAGAGCCCCATCCAGCCTGGCCTTGAGCACCCCCAGGGATGGGGCATCCATAATTTCCCCAGGCAGACTGTTAGAGCGCCTCACCACTCCCACAGCAAAGAATTTTTTCCTAGTATTCAATCTAAAATTACTGTCTTTGAATTTGAACCCATCTCTCAATTTGTTCCGGGGAAGATATATCAATATCTTCACTGGATTTTCCTAGGAAAACTACAATATAGATGCTTACCAAGATTACCTCATTCTTTCCATTCTCCTTTTGTCTGACTAATTAATATGTTTCAGAAGACTTTTGTCAAACTCTACTAGACTTCCAGAGACTTAGCAGAAGCCGGCATGCTCTCCAACCAGCACTCCAGAGAACTGCTACCTGCAGAGGAATGAACCTTGGGAGACATGTTGCAAGATTAGTGTTTGAGATACCTGATCTCTAGAAGATAGTTACTGTATTTATTCAGCAACCTCAGAAACACTAGTATAGTTTTTTTATTATTTGCCAACATAAGTAGAAAGAAGAAGAAACATTAACTCAGGACCAAGCTGTCTAGCTGAAGAATCTACAATGGCAACCAATTATTTACTGGAGGAATTACAAGTGATCCAGGACTTTGAGCCAGCTGGAACAAGCAGAGACTTCCACTACACAATATTTACTAGCAAGGAGCGTAGAAGATATGCACTGAAGATTTCATGTGGTGGAAGCCAAAAAGGACTGTGGTGAGTTGACCCCATATGGAAATCAGCTTCTCAGCAAACCCACCCTGTAAATCCCCCCCCTTATCTAGAGGTGGGAGAAAAAAACATAGATAGGAAAAGGCTCATGGGTCAAGATAAGGACAGGGAGAGATCACTCACTAATCACCATTACAGGCAAAACAGACTCATCTGGGGGAAATTAGTTTATTGCCAAACAAATTAGAGTAGGGCAATTAGAGATGGAAATGAAATCTTAAAACACCTTCACCTCACCTCTCCCTTCTTCTAAGGCTCAACTCCACACCCTTCCACAGGACACAGCCTATCAGAGACAGACTACCTCAGTGCAGGTATCCCACAGGGTCACAGATCCTCGCCCCCCAAAGCTCATCCCACCCATAAACCAAAGCCACCTATTCCACACCGCCCCCTGGCCGCTTTTTACATCGAGGCCCTGCTGGGCGGCCCCCGGGTCCCTCTCGGCAGCTCCATTGGGCAGCGGTTTCGTCAATCACTGTGAGGGGAGCTGCCCGCGGGTCTGTTCTGCTCGCCGGGCGCTTGCGCGGGGCCCACGGGCGTTTCCCAGGGATTGGGGGCCGGTCCTTGGCCGTGTCCATGGAGCAGCGCCGTGGGAGGGGCCGGAGGCCGCGGCAGGGGCGGCTCGGGAGGGCCGGGTGAGGCCGGCGCTGCGGGGCTGCACCGCGGGACAGGCCCGCACCGCCCAGCCCGGCCCTGCGCGCGTCCCGGCGGATGGGCACGGAGAGGGCAGCGGGTCGGCCATGGCCAGCGGCGGCCCCGAGGAGGGGGAGGCGGTGGCGGGGGAGGAACAAGCCCTGAGGAAGCTGGTCGTCCGGCTCCAAAACGTCCAGGAGAGGAAGCGGCTGGAGACGCTGGTGCAGACCCTGAGCGATCTGCTGGAACTGGCGGCCCGGCAGAGCGGTGAGCGCCCTGCCCTGCCCTGTCCCGCCCTGTCCTGTCCCGCCTGCCGCCAGTCTCTATCTAACACGGTCTCTCTATGTGTCTCTGTCCCCTCACAGCTCCCCGGCTCTTCAGCGGCAAAAACGTGCACGTGCCCCTGCTGCTGGTGGTGGATCTGTACCCGGGAGCGGCGGGCGTGCAGCAGGTCAGGGCCGGGCGGGCCGGGGGCCGGGGCCGCTTCCCCCGCTCCCGCTGCGCTCCGCGGGATGGGCGAGCGCGCCGCCCTTCCCGGGATAAAAGTTCTTGTTCCGCTTGTGATTTATCCTTAACTTGCTGTGTGTCTCCTGGGCCGCTTCATGAAGTGCTCTGAGCTGTAGAAGGGCGCTGTCACCGCTGGCATTTAAAGGGACCAAGCGTTCCAACTTACTGCAGACGCCACTGGCTGCGTCTCTGTTTTTACCGGCAGAAGGAGGCGAAATAAAAATAAAAATTAAGCCATGTGGATACTGTATAATGTAGGGTTCCAAATTACCAATAATGTTATCTAATATAATTTTGACGTGTCCATATTGAATTTTGCCATAGTTAGACAAACTTCCGAAAAGTACGATTTTATACTATGAATTCATATATACGTAACCGTATCCTTGAGACTTGTGCTAGCACAGTTTTTTAAAGGAGGGGGAGAATATTTTAGCTAAGAGTAAGTTCTGCAATTTAAGGTTCTACCTGCCTGCTCCTGTAATTTAACATTGGCCCATTTGGACTAGGTGTGGCACTTGCATAATTTGATGTTATATACAGCTGCCAGACTTGTCATATGAAACAACTCCTTCCTGGCAGGCATATATTAAATTTCTGATTATGCTATGCATAGAGGATGTTTATAAGCTCCAGATTTCTCTGCATATCACTTCATTTTTATTTTTTTTAATTATTAAGCCTATTTATATAGTTACAATATTTTGGGCATTTTTCAATTTAGCTGGAAGGCAAAACATGAATTCTATTGCAAATGCCTTTTAAATAATAATATATTTTAATGTTTTGAGTTTGGAAATTTTTCTGTGTACTAGGCCTTAGCTAGAGTTCAAAAGCCCAAAAATCTAGATTAAGTATGAAATTGTGTTTCTGTAGTGATTAATCTGAAATACCAGTGATCTCAGGTTTTCTTTGAAAAGTAAATACTTGTGCAGTGTCTTAAGGTTTTACTTGTTTTGGTATTTGATTGTCAGGTTAACAAATATAGCTATATGAATCAGCAGTTATTTTCAAGATAAAGCACATTAGATATATAACAGTTTATAAAAGCTCTTGCCTGAAGTCTAAACTTGGAAGTAAAACATCAGTCACAACAAGAAGTTGGTATGAAATGATAGCACAAGACTCTCAGAATTGCATAAGTGATTAATTTTCATTTTAATTTTCTTAAAATACCTCATTCTAATGCATAATTTTAAAGTTAATTTTAATCTTCTGCCTGCCTACATTTGCATCATACAATGTTTCAGTTTAGAAGTTCTGGATCTCCTTTACATTACTATGTTGTGTTGCAATGGGATTTGTGTTGCCCAAATCCCATTCCTCACAAAATGTTTTTGGCAGCTTTTCTTTCACATTCAGTTCTGATGTTTACAGACATTCACACTATGTAAGTAGAGCTGTCTTCTTGCTTCATTCACTGCTATTTGTAATCTTTGTGAATTAATTCTCACTTTACAGCAGTGGCGAGGTAATGAGGTCCTGATTTCAGTGCAGTCTCTTTGCACTATTAATGATTTTTTAAATTGAATAAATAATTTATCATCCTCCTTTTGGCATTGTAAAAAAAATGACTCATAGAAGAGAATAAGCACAGTTAGAAATATAGCTGAAATGAGAATTTTCTTTACCTCCCCTCTTTAACTGGTTACAAAGCATCATGGGTTGCTGCTGTTCCACTCACTTGTACAGGGTTAATTTGCCTGGTAGATCAATACTGCAAGTACTGGCCCAAGTTGACTGCAGGCACAAAACCTGCAAGCTCCTTCAGAAATAGGAAGGTACTGGTGTGGAAAGCTAGTAGTTCCTGTAAGTAAAATATATATATCTTTAAGTAAATAGAGTAGTTTTCTGCATTTCTCTGGCAATGATTGGAGCAGCTTAGAAACTCTAGAGCAAAATATGAGTGCACTTGAGTAAAGAGCAGTCAACAGAGCTGTATTGTCTTACGTAGATAGTGGAACCTAATGTAATAGAAATTAACTCATGCTAACAACAAAATGGGTCTGGTTTAATGAGTTTCAGAGGTGCTACCAACTCTTTCTGTATATAAAGACCTGGTTACATCTTTATAAGGATGTCTTTGCTTTGTTTCCCTTTCCTATAACTTTTAGGATTTCTGTTATTTAAAAGATCCTTGCTTTCTTACTTAAATATCAAACAGCTAGTAAGCTCTCTGTTATCTCAGGTTATGATTTTAATATTGTAAAATAGACCACATATCCACAGGTCAGATGTTTCCATTGATCTTCTCTGGATCCACAGTTCTGATAAATGCTTGTCAATACTTGCAGTCCTAACAATCCAAATAAAAATGTTCAATGGGAATATAAAATTCATCAGAAACAGTTAATACAGAAAGGAGTTTTCTAAAGTAATTAAGCAAGTTTTCATCAGATTCTAAATTTTGTAATTACAGGATGCTGTTATAAAGTGGGATTTCTAAAATAAAATGTTTTCTAAGTTTATCAATTGTCACCTCTACAATGTTTTTGAAATTTGCACCTGATTTGACTGTCACCAATAAATTCTATACTGCTTGGAATATGGAAAGCTAGGGAATTGCATATCCTCATATTGGGCTGATGGTTACTAAGACTATTCATTGTACCTACACTTAATTAGGACTCAGTTACACAGACCAGCCTGAATGTCCATAGTAAATGATTTGTAGTCTCTTGCAACCTGGTGTGCAAGGAAGAGAAGTGCATGGAAATTGGCTCACAGTCAAACTCAGTCCGCAGATATTAGGGTTGTAATTGGCTTAAAATGTTTGTGTCTGCAAATCTAAACTGAAGCAGAAACAGAAGTACTGCAGATATGGTCTGTGCTCACTCTGCAACCAAATATGTGAAAGACAGAAGTGGAATTTCAGTCCCCAGGGAGCTACACTACCTTTTGCACACTCTACAAAGCTGTCAAGAAAGTTGCCTATATTCAAGCTTACGCTGTTCGTTGGGTGACTCTGCATTACCAGACCTGTAATTCCATGTCTCTAGTCCACTGATTGCAGGGTTAGGGATCATGCACTTTGTGTGAACTTCACTGTTAAACTCTTTGGAGGTGGCCATTTACATTCCTGTTGTTGGCTGTCCCATCTTGACCTCTTTGCTTTACATAACTCTTCTGTGAAAAAGTAATCCAGGTATGCATAGAGTCTTTGTGACATTATTTTCTGCCTTGACTCTAAAAGCATAGAGGCCTGCTTCCAATTTTTATTTACTTATAGGCTGAAGGAAACTCACATGCCTTGTTATGATTCCTTTTTGTAAAATCTGCTTCATCTTGACTTTTGACATTTCACAGTTCACTACTTTTCTTTCAATACAGAGGGGTTATCTTTTGTCAGTTATTTCTTTGTACAGATTTTGCTTACTGCTTCCTCACAGTAGTTCAGTCCTATCAGCCTGTAACCATTCCATAAGAGAGCAGATTTCTCCAATACAGAAGATCAAAGAGGAACATTTTTACCTTTTGACATTATTTACAGATGTTTGAAAATCAAGAATTTTCATAGCATGAAGCAGGTAGTTATTAAGAACAAATACATTGGGTTTACTTGTCTTTCACTCCTTGTGATCTCAAATCTTCTACTGCCTTCATTACATTTTGAAAGCACACAGTGCTGAGGGTTGAGGGCAAGAATATGAAATGTATGATAATTGTTTATGTATCTCATCCCCATTTAAGACATTGGAGACCTTTAAAAACCTATACTTTATTCTTATGATTTGCAATTAAGTGGCAAGTTCTTATGAAAACATAATTTTTCATTCAAGCTGAACCACCTGTAATAGTGCAGAGGTTTTCCCTGGCCAGTGATAACATCCTATGGATCACATCATATGTTTCTGTCTATCAGCAGCTCATTTAACTTTGTGCCCTTTATCCTCAAGAAGTGCTGAAGCAGATAGAGAGTGATGTGTTCCTGCAAGCAATGCAAACAGAATCATTAGCATATGTTTTACTTCCATGTTTTAACTTTCCATACCATTTGTCTTGTGTGAATTAATTTTCCCTTACTGATTTGGCTAGGTAACAGAACAGCTGTCTTGCAAAACGCAAGGATATTAGAAGACAATGTAGAATTTCCAAGCAGAATATATATTCTAAAATAGCTGCATTTTTGTTTTACAGATGGGCTGGTCACTTCTTTGTAAATTAATAGAAATTTGTCCAAGTACTCTGCAAAACATAGCTCCTAAGGATGTTGGGAAGGACTGGGAAGTACTGGGTGTTCACCAGTAAGTATTATGTATAGAAAGAGTTTGCCAGAATGTTTGGTCATCTTGGCAGCATGTATACGCAATGAAATATATAAAGTTATTACATCAGCTTTTTTGTGCATTTCTTCAGCTTTGAGAATGTGACATACATAAACAGGGATCTTATCCATGGATTTAAATATGTGGTGCAGAAAGTAAAGGAGATTGAGTCAGGCCTTTTTTAGTGACACTCAGTGAAAGAATGGGAAGCAAAGGGCCCAAATTGAAATATAGGAAATTCCACTTACACGTTAAAAAAAAATTCTAAGTAACCTTTTTGGCAGATGCTGTATTACCTTGGATGTTCGTATGTGGTTTTTTTTCCAAATGTGAGGAATTATATCCACAAACCTAAAGTAGTGTAAATCAAGAAGAGGAGATTTTGTCACACCTGTTAGTATTGTCTTAAAGGTAGGTATTTATACTGATCACCTCAACTACGTGTGAATTCACTGGATACAATTATCTTCAGAAGGGATGGTTCTGTCCTTTCGGTAAATGGAGCAAATTGTGGTTTGGACTCGGTCAGCTGTCGTCCATCAGCTGTCAAAGGAAGCCTAAGCAAGTGTTTTCTGGATGTCTGTGGTTAGGTGGGACGAACACCCACTTAGGTTGACTGAGTAATTGCCCAATAGCAGAAATGCTAATTGTAGATGTAGGCACCATGCACGTGGGGGTTGGTTTGGGGGTTTGGTTAGGTGCTCTCTCTCTTGGGCAGATTGCTGCCCTCAGGGCTGATAATGACAGCAGCAAGCACCTACAGCCTTGTAACTCTGTGAATCTACCTCCATGGTCCTTACTTACCACACCCTTCCTTGGAAAGGTTGCTATTGAAAAGTCGCATAAAGATGCATTTTGATTTTGGAGGGGTTTGTTTATTTGTTTTATAGTGGCTAGAATATGTGGTCAGTAAGGGAATGAACTCCCTTGAAAGATGTGTTGGCAGTTTTTGTTGGAAAGCAAAAGTGGTTTGAGTTGCTTTTCATGAGCAAGAAATAACTGAACTGAATCTACACATGCTAGTTACAATTATTTTGGCAGCTTAAAAGCTTGCTAATTGACTGAAAGTTATCCTGAGAGCTGGAGATACTGCTGCTCATTCTCGGGTCCCAGAAAAATTACTTTCTGGTACTGATTTTTCCACAGCCTCCTCAGCACCCACGCAGTGTGTGTAGTTAACAAAGCATCCTTTTCAAACTCAAACTTCACTAAAGATCTGATGATCGCATTGCTCTACAGATTCCTTCTTGGTAGCAATATCTCAGCCAACTGTGTATCCCTGTCTGACATGTTGACAGTTTTCCTTGCTGTGGAGAGACTTAGTGGTGGAGTGGGCTCAGGCATTTCTGTCAGTGCCAAAGGCAGAGCATGCCAGCTAAACTATGTCTCATGTTCCTTGAGCATGGATTGTACTGGAATTGCAGTGAATCAACACCATAATGAATCCATGCTGTTTACAGCAAGGCAGGAAACAGTAACAATAGAGAATAAAAGGTCATTTTTTTTCAGGAGATTTTCCCTTTTGAATGTGTAACTATTTTAGGAGAATAGGAATATTAAACTAGAAAAAGCATTTCTTTCTTTTGTCTCTCAGCTATAATCCAACTTGACTACACTGCAGTTATATTTACAAATGGTAGTTTGCTAATGATTTAGATGTTTTTGACAGACAGTATAAAAAATAATTAAATAGTCGTTATCACTGTGAAGAGAATTTCCTTCCGTATATTTGCATTCTTTCCACAAGCTTTTAAATAGACTTCATGAGATGTTTTGTAATCTCTTATGTTAAACTTTGCTACAGCAGAAGTAGTTTAGAAAGGTTTACATCCTTCTTCTTCGTTATACTTGAAATGGGAGGATATATAGGAGGGAATTCTCTAAAGGTAAATTTAGAAAATTGATGTTATACCTATAACTGTTTGTTGTACTTCTCATCAGATTTTGCCTCTTGTGTCTACTTTGGTCATTATAGCTACAACACTAGTGCTAAAACAGTGGAGAGAGAAACTAGCAGCATCATAGTATGAAGGGAAAACATTCATTCCAGCTTATAAAATTAGACTTCAGCATGGCAAACAACATCACTGCCAGAGCTGGGGTATGAAATTCAGATGAAACTTCAAGTGCTGCTTGTGTTTTGTAAGACAGGTTAAGAATATCAACTAAAGTATCACAAACTACTGCACAATCTATTTTTATTAGATGTTCTATATGCAAAGATTCAAATTTGATTATAAAAATTGCAGCATCAAGCCCTTTAAAATAAGGAAAAGTTAAAAAAAGTTTTAGATTTTTGAGTGTAAGTCTATGCATTTTAATTTAGTTTTTAATTACAGTTCCCCCCCCCATTTTGTGATATGCCTCATTCAGTGTGATATCAATGCTTTGACGATTTTATTTTTTTGAAGAGGTGTTACAGATTTTTAGTGTTACAGATAGTAGTTTGAGTAAAATGTGTTAAAAATATCTACTGATTTTTAAGTGTCCAGTTTCATACACGACCTGAATTTTGCAGTACTTGACATTGTTTGGCTCTCTCTGTTTAACAAGTCAGAACACGCTTACATAAAGTACAGAGTGTGCAGCTGGCAGTCTTGGAAATGTTTCTTTTTAGTAAGTTGTCCAGCATCATGTAAGTAGGACTGAAATATAGGGTAGAGTCCATCAAGATACTATTCAGGTTCTTCAGCTGGCAAACTGCTGCTTCTCTTCCACCAAACCCTTGGTTGTCCAGTGTAACTGAGCTCTTGCTGCAAGCAGAGCAGTGCTGTCCACACTCCCTGGTATTCCACAGACTGGTGCTCTGGAGAGTAACCACCTCCTAAATGACCCTGCAGAATTAATTTATATAACTAAGTAAAAATTAAAGTCAGTTGGATAGATTATGAACTATGAGTTCATTAAAATTATCAGCTAATTATCAACTAATAGTTGAAATTCTAATATTACTTAATTTGTGACTTGAAAAAATATAAACTGAAATAAAAGGGTTTTTTAAAAAATATTTGAGAGCTTTTTAAGGTTTTACTAATTTCTGTAACTACTTCTGTTTTCAAAGTATGTGTTTGATAAAAATTTGTGTGTGTCAATATTTATTTAGCTATAACTCTTTTTCCCCTTTTTTTTGTCTTTAATTTTTAGGCAGATTCTTAAAATGCTTACAGTCCACAAAGGAAATATAAATCTTTCAGTAATAGGACTAAAAGCATTAAATCTACTCCTCATGTCAGGTATTGTGTGCTTTACTTTCCTGTTTCATCTAAGCCTTTAAAACACAGAGCTGATACGAAGTGTGTGACTGCACATGGCAGACTGGATTTTTTTCTCTGTTTTACTCCATGAGGTCACTTGTCATTTGTACTTGTATACAAAATAATAGGAATACTATTTTGCACCTTTTTTACCAGATAGGTGTGAGCTGTCTTTCAGTGGTAAAATTTTAGAACATCAGTACTACTGTAAAATGCTACCTTAAAAGATAGCTTTGTCATGGGTTATACAAAGTTGGATTTGAACTGTCGGAGTAAACTTAAGGACAGTATTAAATAATTTTTGATTTATAGTTTTTCAATGAAAATGTTGAGAAATAATCAATGCAACATGTAATCTCTTCTGCTGTTCAGACATAATTGCTTTCCTGCTCTTGGAAGAAGAGGTGGATGTGTTTTCCTTGGTATTTAATGCCATGCACACCTTCCCTAAAAATGAAGAGATCCAGCAGCACGGATGTAAAGCGTTACACAAACTTTTTGAGAAAGGTATTTTATCTTGTAGTTTATGATGTTAGAAAAATGTACAGATTGGGAGGGATGACAAATATTAATTAAAATGAATTATTAATTTAAATGAATTTTTGCATTCCAGATTGGTTTGTAGATTGTCTGTTCTTAAATGAACTAGCACGAAACAGACTTTCCAAGTGATATCACAAATTATATAAATTAGAGCAATGAATATGATATCTTTAAAAAAATCAAAATGTCCCTACATTTCTAACTCCATAGTTAACTGAAAAGATGGATTTAACATTGATCAGTAACTCGAATAAAGAATAGTGACTTTTTATTTTAATTCTCAAAAACAGGATCGTGCATTTAAAGACTGTAAATTTTAATAACATGAACAGTTCTAATATCAAGCAAAATGTTTGTACTTTAGAAAATTACTTGGTTCTGCTTTTTACTCTGACAATGCTAATAGGTGATCATGTGGCCATACCATATTCCCATTTATTTGAAAAAAGAAGTCACTGTGTATTGAATTTTTGCAGAAATCTCAGGAACTGTGCATGTACTGCCAGAAGTCCCCTTGCTTTGAATTGAATTTCTTGATTCAAAATAAATACTGAGAAATGCTATTGCTCTGCTGTACTCCTTTGCTTCAAAGATTGGTTCTTTCTGGCACCATTCTATATTGCTTTTTTAAGTCTTTCTCCCACATGCGTGCTTGAAATTATCTTCTCTGTTCCTTTTCCTGTGCCTAAATACTTTTGCCCTGCTGTACCTTCTCTTCAGTCTGCTCTAAAGTCTGAACTTCTTATGTTTTCTGTAAGTGCCAGATTTTCACAGATCTGACTGCAGGTGCAGACCTGCATACCTTCTTCTTGATGGCAACACCAATGTGACAAATTCCTAGGCTGCTCCTACCTCATTTTCTCTACCTCTGAGCCACCTTGTCAGTTTTTGTTATGTGAATGTTTACATAACCTTATCTTGAACTAGATTCAGGAAGCAATTCTGCTTGTGAAATTTAAAAGGTGTTCTTTCTCATCCTGGGTCAGTTCCCTTATCTGGTTCATTGCACAGCCAGACAGTTATGTCAGTAGGAGTAAGAGGGGCCAGGAAGAGAAAAACCTTAAGCCATAAGGTATGATATTATTAAAGCAAAGCTTTATGGATAAGAAGTTCATTATTAAAAATAAATAAATAAAATCAGAGTATCTGAAATGGCATTCCCTAATTGGTTTTTTCCACTATATGCTTAGCTTCTCCCTCATTTATATACTGTCTTGGTTTGGACTATCTGTGGAAACTTGGTTTGGATACCATTCTGTGAAACAGGCTAAAAGACTTCTAAAATCCAGATTCATAAGGTAGCATTTAAAAGTCAGAACTCAATTACATAAAGTGTAAAGCTAGAAAAAGGTGTTTATAAAGTAGTTCGGTTTTTAGTTAAAAAAACCATAATAATGAAAGTACATAGCGAGTGTTTTACTTCCTGTGAAATATAGAAAATAAATATAAGGAAACTTGATAAAAACAGTTGTCTTTTCTCAGGATGTACCCAGATAAGAATTATTTCCTCAAAATATACTGTATCTCTTGCCTTTCAATTTAGTTACAGAAGAGCAGCTGACTGAATTTGTTGAAAGCAAGGATCATGTGATCATACTGAAAGTATTTAAAGAGTTTCCAGAGAAAGAAGAGGTGATTCTTCCTGCACTTTATTCATTACATTCCTTAGCTGGTCCACGTAAGTATTTGATGTTATTTTCGATTCCTTTTCTCCCACATTGTGCATGAGCTCATGCTTTCTCTGATTGCAAAAAGTAATCTTTGTGTGATTGCAAAAAAATCATTGAGAAATTGAGAACTGGTTGGGAATTGCCAGAAAATCACCTTCTTGTTCTCTTTGGGATTTTTTTTTTTAATGGGGTATTTTTCATATTTAACCATTAAAGCAGAAATCTCTCCTAAATAACATAAAAATACTTTCTTCCACTTGGAGTAAGTAGTAGCAAAGATGCTCATCATGGTTGCAGGGACTGAAGTTCAAGACCCTGCCCTGTTATCTTTTATTACTTGAAAAATAAGATATATCTATTGACTAAATAAGTCTTCAGTGAATTCATGTCACAGATAAAGAATATTCTTGGCAAAGTCTGCCCCACAAAGGGAAAATTGCCCATATAAATTCAGTGGCCAGGCCTGGGAGAAGTGAGTTCAGACACCAGCTGTGGTCATTCAGTGGTGGCTGCAGTGGCGAGCATTGGTAGCACTGTGCATGTGGGAGCCTTGCAGTGTCCTCAAGTGTTGTGCAGTAAGACTGGAAGAAAATGGCTTTGTTACCTCTAGTCTCTGGTACCAGCAGTCCCTGTTCTATGCAAAATCAGATCCTGAGAAATGTGTTTGATGATTTGTGTCAATTTGTTGACAGCGATCTGATCTTGTTGACACAGAGGCAGCTTTTGTCAGCTTCCTGCTGTCAAATTTTGGGAAACATAGAGCAGGGTTCTGCTCTCCATGTCTTTCATGAAGGGCATAGTGTACCTCCTGCAAATGTGTTTCCTTAAAATGCCTTGGTCATCCATCTTGTCTGGCTCTATAGGAACTGTGCTGGCCCCATGAATGCCCACGGAGCAAGAACTAGACTAGAGTGTCCTGCATTACATCAGACTCCAACCAATGTAGTTCCTGTTTCTTAAAATTCTTGCTGTTCCAGTTTGTGTTTACAAAGTTTAGTATTCCTTGAGTCAGAAATAATTTTACCCTAGCCCAGAAGTTACTGCTGTTTGAGGGAAGAGGATCCCAGCTTATAAGTCCTTTTCAAAACTGTAAATAGTTAAACAGTGTAACAAGAGAAGGCATGAAAAAACCTGCTCTAAAGTAGGTATTCAGTACTCTGATTTCTAATATTGAAAGATTGAAAATAGCCAGAGGATCAGAGACTGCTTGCACATGAATTTTCAAATCTGGTATTCATACTCTTGGTTGGTGCCATCCCTCAAGAGCGCAACAAAATGTATTCCATTAACGCCACCATGGAGAAAATAATTCAGTGTAAGCATACACTGTAACTTACCCAGTAGCAAAATGTCTCCCCATACCCTGAAGTTCAAGTCTCTATTCTGCGTGGGTACCTCACTTTGCTTTTTTTCATTAATACATACTTAGACTTGGTTCTGGCTCGTGTCATAGGAAATAGTATGGTAAGGGTTTATTCCAGTGCTGTACAAGAACTCTTAAATCTCAGTAATATGTGTGGCATGAGAAAAATGCTTTGCTGCTGACTGTCCTCCAGAGTGGAGTGGTGGATCACAGGATGTTACCCATGTAAATGGCTGGCATAGGGAGCCAGCCAGGCTTGGGCTCTCTTTGGTAGGGAGAAACAGTCACAAGAGGAAGTTTACCTAACCCTAAACCAGCTGGGATGAGTCCCCATACAGAGTGCTCAGATCTCATTATCAATTGCTGAGAGAACCTAAATCACCATGTTTTGGTGGTTAAGAATAAATGAGATCTGCTCTGCCTCTTTTACTCTGACTTGTTCTGGGAAACAATGACTCTGTGCAGATGTGCCGTTGCTTGGATCTTGCAGATTTCAACATGCTGTTTGTTCTGCTGTCTCCACAGTGATCAATTTTGGAATCATCTATTTTACTATATTCATAAGTATCACCTTTGAAATTGTAACTTACTGTGGAGAGATGCAGTACTGTCTTGTGGAATGAGTGTTTTCAGTTAAGAATGACATGATAAATTGCTGTCATATTAAAGCATTGTGAAAGGCATCCTCCTTCATTATGATATAGAATGCTTCAGAAATGCTTCCCACTCAGAGCTTGCTTTTTCATCCAGTGGGTTGTCATTATTTAATATTTAGAGATATACTATTTTAAAGATTTGCTGATCTTTTAAAAATGGTAATTACCTTTAATAATACTGTTGTGAATATTTCTCTTATGTTGTATCCAGGGAAGCCAAGCTGTTGAAAGAACAATTAAGAAAATATATAGACCTCAGCAGAGTAATGCTGACTCCTTTGGGGTTGGTGACAGGACTCCCTTTGATTAATTTGTACCAGGATTTTGGCCAGAATTTCTTGAGTTCGTATTCTGTCTCATACCCTGGATAGAAATACTACAAGAATACTTTCATATTTCATATGCTATTCATATGTGTTTTATCTACCATGTTGCTGTTTTGCCTGAAATTACTCTATGTGAGATCACTCTGTCCTCAGTTGGAATGGAGACATTCTGTCTTTGTATGGGCTTACATGATTGCCCTGTTGGTTTCTGTATCTGGCCTGAGTAATAAACAGTAAACAGGGTGAGAGTGACCAAACTCTGGCACAGTTTTCTTGGAGGGGCTATGAAGTTTCCATCCTTGGAAATACTCAGAAGCCTTCTGGACAACCTGTTGTAGGCAGCCCTGCTTGAGCATGTGGGTTGGACACCATGACCTTTTAGCTGTTCCGTCCAATGTCAGCCTTCTGTGACTCTGTGAAATACAGGGTGTGTAATGGATTTTAAAATATTGCAGGAACATTAGGTGAATATTTCAGTACCCTCAGTACACAACAGATATACAGTAGAACTCATTTATATGAAAATAATAACTTCCTCACTTGCCCCCTGAAAAAGAAGGAAATTCAGAAATACATTATTAAACCAAATAAATTACTACAGAATAAATTTTATGAGAAAAAAAAATCTGAATTGTTTGTTAATTTTGTGTCCCTGGGAATATTATTGAAATACTGTCAAATATGTACTTGATCATAATCACATTAGAAATACCATTTATAAGATTGATATAATACTTTAAAGTAACTTGTTCACATTTAAGAAAAAAGCAACCTAAGATTAGTTTGGGAGGAAGTTTCTGTTACATGGCCTGATACAGAAAGGGAGAAAACCAAAAATATTAATCTGAATTTTGACTGCCCATTGAAAACCACTGGCTAGATAGGAAGAAAAATCCTCGCACTTAATTCTCTAGGTTTTAATGCATAATTTCTAAATGTTCATTGTCATTTATGTCTTTTATGGCCATGTCAAGAAATAAAGCCACCTTTTTTTCAAGATGCAAAGTAAAAACTGCAATATAGTCGCACTTCTCTAAATAAATCTATTTAACTAAAGTTGGAATTAGAATCCAGTCAATTTTTTTTTCTCTTTCTTAAGAATCAGTTTTTGTTTCTGTTTCTTTCTTTAGCCAGCAATGTTGAAGTGCTCATGTCGGGAAATGTTCGCTGCTACAATGTTGTAGTGGAAGTGATGAAAAGATTCCCCAGTAGTGAAAGAGTTCAGGAAGTGAGTTGCTGTTTGTTGCACAAGCTTACATTGGGTAAGTTCACAAAGTTGTTTATATAGAGTCAGCTTATTCTGGCTGTGTAGGAGTTGGAGTTAACTGGGAGTGTTTACAGGCAACAACTGCTATTCCAGTAAATCCTCAGGATGGTGCACAGATCCTTATGTGTAATGGTGCAAAACCCTGGCCACGGTCAATATCCTGTCCTTATGTGCTAAATATAAGTAAGAGTGAGCAGCTGCCATAAAGGACTGAAGTTAGGGGGAAATAATGAGGTGAAGAAGGGTGAGATGCACAAGGGAAAAATGGGAAATGAGTAGGTCTGATTCTGTATGAAGTTTCTACAGAAAAGAAGTAAATTACTTAGAGATTTCATCTTTTGAAGTGCCAGTGGTGAATTTGTGAGAAACAACTGGTGCTACAAAATTAATTGAAAAGTGTTCTCTAAAACTGTCGTTTTCCTCCTTGCAATGCATTTACCTTCAGAGACCTGTGCTGCATTTCTGACAGTGATGATGCCTGTTTTGGGGCCTCCCTGTGCTGCAGCAGTGAATGAATCACTGGGTTCTGGACTTGCCTTGACTTGAGCAAAAGTACTTTAGTTGTGTGGGCTAAAATGGGCTGGTGTCACATCAAGAGAAATTATGTCAGTGGCAAAAAGTTGTGCCTCTTAGCAGTTCTGTTCTCACTCTTGTGACCATAGTAAATCCATTTGAGCACTTGCCAAGAACCACATAGTAGGAAGTTCAAATGAAAATAAATATGTTTTTCCCTCTGCTGCATACAAATCCACCGTAAGCAGCTGCCTGAGCAGCCCTCACTCCATGGCTGGTTCTTCTTCAAGAGTTAGACTTCCCAATTTCTGCAGGTGGTGGCCTGAAGCTACTGCAGATGCTGGTACTGGTACGTGACTCCCCATAATAAAGTTGGTCCCATCTTTTCACCATCTGTTTCCACTTCTTCATGCAGATATGGTAGAAAATACAGATCAGACCTGAGTGCAATCCAGAGCAACTTCCCATTTCCCTTCAGAAAGCCAGATATGATTATTAAGAAATTGTGGTGGCTGCTGAGGTGGTAATTGCAGGGTTTTTTTGGCAAGAGGTAATGCTAATCTTGCTGTGCAAGGTTAACTGAAGATAGGCAGGGAAACCAAGCTCTTGTGGGGACACAGCAACTTGGTTGACAGGCCTTGATCTTGCCATAAGTGCAACCAGCCTGGTTTCAATCAGATGTTTGCTGTGTGTTTATGCTGACCAGCAACAAAGACTGGCAGAAAAGCAGTCACAAGATCCATTTCTTCTTTGAGGCCCTCATCTTAATAAAGAGCTACTGTAGTAGAGTTATGGAATAGGTGTTCACAGCACCACTCAGTTATGGGAACAGATGTGAAATTGTTAGGTGGTCCTGGAAAGTCTGCAAGATTTTCTTACGTGTATCCAGTGTTGCCTTCCAGATTATTCTGATGGACACTGTCTTTCTAAACCCATGTAAACTGGCAGTGAAATGGTAAAGTCAGCATCTACCAGCTTCCAAAATCACCATCACACATTCTTGCTAATCTCGTAATGACTATCCTAAATTTGACTGTCTTTGGAATTTTAACTGGCTCACACCTGTTTGACCAGCCACAAGTCCAATAAAATTGCTCATCACATAGCCTAGGTTTATTATTTTTTTAGGTTAGTAATGTGTTTACACAAATGTACCTTTCCATTAAAATATGTTAAGGAACAGCAATGCAGATATAACATGACCATACAACTGATCTTTCACATTACTACTCTGATTTTTGCTAATTGATACTCTCATTTTTGCTAATCAAGATTTAAATTAAATTGAATATCCAAATAGAAACTATAGCTATCAAACCGTCTTTGACAGAGTGAGTGTTGGTCTATTATTTTCTGCATGATATTTCCAAACAAAGAAGTTGTTTGAATTTGCTTGCTTTTTGGAGAGTGCCTTATATTCAGCCTATAATAAATACTGTACAGATTATAATAATTGTTATACTTTAAATATATTTATTATCCAGAGGCTTTCTTCTGTTCCAGAAGGAATCTGTTCTATATTTATAACGCTGGCCTTGATTTATTTAATGAGGAGGGCAAAGCCAGAGAGTAAACTAGGGTTAAATTACTTGTGTCATAGGATAAATCAAATCATTGCAGGAATTCAGGACCAGGACTGCATTTGCTTCCTGACGGGAAGTCTGCAAATGATACATCAACTGTATTTTTCTTATTTTGATGACAGTGTGTGTTTCATTTTGCATTAACACTCTGCCTCGTGTAAAGAAAAAAAAAAATAAAAAGGCCCACAAAAAATGTAGATCCCAACTGGTTTTTATCCTTAATGTCTTCTTTCCACAAATAAAATTTTGGTGTGTCAAGCCCTGTGATAAGAAAACCAACATTTGGTAAAAAGTTTGTGCAATATGTGCTGAGAAATTTATGTTAAATGCATGTAAAGCTCTATGTATGTGCTTGTGTTAATTTGATACCTTATCTGGTTTCAGGAAATTTTTTCAATATCCTTGTATTACATAAGGTTCCAGAAGTCATTGTGAAGGCTGTTACAACATATCCTGAAAATGCGAAATTGCAAGCAGCAGCTCTCAGTTGTTTAGCTCTTCTAAGTGAGTAAATCTCTATCTGCTTGTTAATTTTTCCATTCTAGTAATTTCCTGTAATAATATCAAACTCCATTTCTTTAACACAAAAGCCTCAGGCAGGATAGCTTCAACAAAACTGGATTTCCTACATGATTACAGTTTGCTGTTTCACTGTGTTGAGACTGTGTTCATATCATATGCCCAACATCTGCACAGTGTTCAGAGGTGGTAAGTTATGTTGACAGATCTGAACAGAGCAAACTGTTTATTCATAGACAAATTTTGGATAATCCCTTCTTAAAATAAACTCTCCAGTGATAACTACACTGATTTGATGTTGTTTTTGCCAGGTATGACAGTACTTGTATTGTGGCAGTTGATAGCAACACAAAATCAGTGCTTGTGCTTGAGTTCTGAAATCAATTAAAAGATGTAGACTCTTCCTCAAGTACAGTTCAGACAGAAATTAGGTAGCTAATGGGAAAAAACTAAGAATCTGATCTTCTTTGTCCTTGAGTAATGACTACATATAAGAGTCAGTAGAAAGGCTGTATAAGAGTCCCCAGAATAGCAAAGATTAGAAATCAGTACATATTCCTTTACGCCTCAGATATGCTCAGTGTTGGTATCTCTTTCTTTCCCTTAATTGCTGAAAAAATCACAGGTAGAAAATTGCCTATTACAAATTCTGTGCACTTTCTAGGACCGGATATTTCTCTCTTAGCAACTCTAATTTGCATTTTGTTTTTTAACAGCATTGATTCAGAGTGTAGATGGGTCTGCAATAAGTGGTTCTGTGCAAATTATTCAGAGTTATATTTTATGTCTGTGGTATTCTGTACATAAATATACAGCAAAAAGAGGTACATGCACATTTTTTCAGAGCCAAAACCTAGACTGATCTGTAACTGTGTGGCTCATTTACTACACTACACTTAAGTTTTTAACTCTCTTTATAACCTTGAAGATATTTTTCGAATCTGTTTCAGAGTTTATATCAGAAAGATTTCTCCCTTCCCAGAAAAGGCTTATCTTCCCACTGATTTTCACATGTTGCCACTGTGGGTGCCTCCATGACTGCAGAAAGGTTAAGACACGAGTGTTTAGTTTTCACAATAAGAATTTATTGTAAATATTTTATATTTTAAGCTGAAACAATATTCTTAAACCGGGACTTGGAGGAAAGAAAAGAAGAGGAGGAGGAAGAAAAGTTATGCTGGTTGGAAGCATGTTACAGAGCATTAGAACTGCATCGAAAAAATACAGATGTGCTGGTGAGAAATTATGATGGGAATATGGAAAGACTGTATTATGTATTGAATAAAATGTTTAGAAACATACTTTTCTTATCCTCAGGCAAAAAAAAGACCTTAATGTCTGGATTAAATTTAGAATAAATCTTACCTTTCTAGCCTTTGTTCATCTCAAGAGATTTTAGTTTTCTTTGGATCAAATGTAGGTAGTTAAGATGAGGCTTGTGCCTGAAACCTTAACCATGCGAAAATTGCTGTTTACATATCTCTTCTGTATCCAACAGTCAAACACAGGCCCATCAGCAGAAGAATTAATCTTGGCCTAAAATAGATATCAAAATGCAAATCAAATAATGAGACAGTCACATGTTTGTAACTTGGGCCTATCCGCGCTATAAAGAATGTGACAGTGTACATTTTGTTGTATTTCTGCATAAAGTACCGTGTACCTCTTCTGTGAACTGAAAAGCAAACTATCTATGTGTTTTCATATGTTTTTAATCTTCTAAAGATGTATTTTCATAATCTTTTTGTTTTGGTTTATATTTAGGAGGCTGCATGCTGGGCTTTGAAAAATCTGTTTCTGTATCAGCGCAACCTTCATGAGAAGATTGGAGATGGAGATAATCAGTCAGTGTTGTCTTAAATTGGATTTTTGGAAATGAAAGAAATGAGTGCCTGTTATTAAACCATTTGATGTTTCACTTTTCACTTATTTTTAGTTTTGTAGTAGATGAAGTGCATGATGGTCAACCACACCTGGAAAAGTTTCTTCCAAAGTGTGTTAACCTTGACTCAGGAAAATCTACTAGTGTTTTCAGAAAGGGTCAGAACACAACCTATTAGAGCTAATTTTTGCAGTTCATAAGGAATTTTGTCTTCAGTTGCAACAGAGATAAAGAATGTAGGGAAAACAGACAAGATTAAGATACCTAGCATGTAAGGAGTGTAGAAAAGCAGTGCTCATTTTCCCTCAAATCAGATGTAAAGGCATTGTAGAGAGAATGCTGCCTCATTAGGGAGACTCTACTAGGAGTGGATAAGACACAGATTTCCATTTTAATTAAACTATTTGTCAGAGTTCCTTACAATTTTAGTCACTGAAGTTTTGTAAGCCTGTTCATACCCCTTTCTGGACCTCAGGTCCTTTGGAAAGCATGGTTCCAAGGAATTCAGTGAGACTCAGACTAGACAAAGTTGCATAGGTTACAAAGGGTTTTCTGTCAGCTGTTGCTCTGGAAACGTATTAGAAACCAAGAGCAATTACCTGAAATTCTCATTATGTTATGTAATAACTTTTTAAGAGACTGAACTGCAATTATTAAGTAACTGCTGTAATACAGTCAATGTGCACTGATTTGTTTCTCTCTGAAAGGTTCCCAGTAGACAGAGCAGTGATGCTCTCCATGCTGATGCACTCCTCTTCAAAAGAAGTGTTTCAGGCAGCTGCTAGTACCTTGGCAATTTTGTCACAACAGAATGGTAAGGGACTTCAATTATCTTTTCTTCTCATTCAGCAGAAAGTTATTACAAATTATTGAAGAGAATTTAGTGTACTGTTGAATGAATACAGTATTCCCTGTGATTAGAATATTATGTTGTTGTGATAAGTAAGAAATTTATTCTGTGCTTTGAAAAAGTTACTGTTGGCTAGTATCAAAAATATGAGGAAATTAAGAGTTCTCTCTCAGTTTGTGTTGCAATTGCTACTTTTTGGAGTAGGAGACATGAAAAAACTGTGCTCTCTTTGTATGTTTGTTTACATATTCATCACATGTTTGAATTTTGCCAAGAGCAGCGTTTGTTGAAAAATCACATGGATAAGGAACACAGCCCAACAAATACTACTTTCTTACTTAACACAGTCCTGTTGACTTCAGTGAATCAAATTGTGTAGCAACTTAAGCATATGCATGACAGTTTTCAAAATTGCTTTACTCTTGATCATGTCCCTAATATGGTTTCTTAACTTTTTTCAATTTGCAGACCCCCTCAAATTTTTTCAGTGGAGATGTGGACCCCTGAGTAGAGTATTTAAGTCTACTGACAGTTGGCCTGCTTTTGTTAGATAACTTGGTCAGAATCCTTTGAAATGGTTATGGACCTCAAGTGGTTTGCAGACTGCACATTGAAAACCACTGGCTAGATAGGAAGAAAAATCCTAACACTTAATTACCATTCTCTAGGTGAGAAAGTATTGTTTTATCACCAGTTCATTGAGCCATCCAAGTACATAAAACTTAACACAGAAAAGGTTTTATAATGATTTATGAGATCAGTATGTATTTATACTGAGAAATAGATCTCATAAACATATGCATACCATTACCATATATCAGCTGCTTTCTTTCATAACATGTTACTGACAAGTGGGCCTCTGAATCCTTTAGGAAATCTAAAGGAAGTTTTTCTTCCTTTTTAATTTTTTTCCCCTGAAATTATAAACATAAAAAAGCAGCTTAGTAAAACCCTCTGGCATAATTCAGTATTGCTTGAACAAACCACCTGAAATGGATGTACTGAACTGCAAGTAACAAGATTTGGTGGTAGTTACTATGATAATTTTAATAGTATTCTAATTTTTATTAGTTACAGTTATAGGTACAACTTGTCCTTGTGATATTTGGATTTGCAAAAAATGAATTAAAAAGTAAATAGAATTAATAAATACAAGTTCATTTTTAAAGTTTAATTTTGGAAGTTAGAAGGTTTTTTGAAGTTTTAAGCTCTAGCTTTCCTACATGATCATAGAATGCAATTACAAGGAAAAAGTTTAAGAATAAACATTTCTGAAAATGTAAGTAAGGCTATACATTCTCCTTCCCATATGTTAACTTTACCTAAGTAAAAGTAGCAGATATTTAGAAACTTATTAGATAGTCAGAAATTATGTGTTTGGTTAAGCTATGCAAACAGAAGTCAGCTTCAGCTCAACTTGTTTCCCATTTTAATTTATACTATTATGTCTGTTTGGTGAGGCAAAAACATTGAGAAAAAAAAAGGAGGGAAAATGTTATTTATGAGAACTACACAGAAAGAAAGATTTACTTATAGGATGCTTGCAATTTTGTGTTTTAGTAAACATTAGGAGGACACTCCTGGCAAAAGGCATACATATGAATGTTTTGGAAATAATGAAGAAACATCCACATTCTCCTGAAGTGGTTGAAAGTGCCTGCAGGATTCTGAATCATGTTTTCGAAGGAAGGTAATAAAATTAGAAATGCATGTCCACTTCCATGGTGGAGGGTTTTGAGATTCTGTGCCATGAGTGATTACATTGGAGTTGTTGACTGGTAGTAAAATTGACCATAGACTGACCGCCCTGTTTAAGATGTGGAATTTTGTAAGCCCTGTAGTCAAATGCCCAAGTGGGTGTGTGTAGGGAGCAGCACATTTTTCCTTTCGTGGTTCTTGAGCAGTGAAATTCAAATAGACAGTTGCTGGGTGATCTCCCCTCCTGTTAGCCGCACTGAATTCCATTAATAGACAAGAAATTTCCCACAAAATTTCCTCTGATTATTAAAATAGCATTTTGTTAATACTACTTTCTTTGCTAGGAGGCAGTTATTTACATAGACTGAATTAATTGATTGGCATGAAAATAATTTACTATGATGAAGAAAAGTACCACAGTTTAATTTATGCTTCAGCTTTAGTGTTCCAAAGGGTTATCACACTGTGTTAATTAAGGACAAATATATGTAAAATTTAGAAATGCATTCTTTTATTTATTTTATAAAAATTATTTTCAGTTTCCCTCACCTGGATGTAATGACAGTAGCAGTCTCAGAAGTTGTAAAAGCCATGAGGAAACATGAAAAATCACACTCTGTACAACTGGAAGCACTTCGAGTCCTCTTGCACTTCATGATGCCCAGTAAGTCATGCAAAGGCGTACACCAAATCAGACACAGATAGCTAGGTTTTAGTCTATCTAATATCTAATAAGTCTAGTTTATCTAATGAGACAACTTTTAATGGGACTTCAGAAAGTTATTGTAGTTTGTATATAGCAGAAAGCAGCTGTAAGTCTTTAGGAATATACAAGATGGGAGAAAATATTTGAGGTATTGAAGGTAACCAAAATTATCACTGCTGATTTCACTTTAACTTCATCAGTAAAGAATTAGCTCCATTACTTCAAAGGAATTCAGGGAATAAGTGTGCAGCTATCAGTGTCATTTAAGTGCTCTCACTTAAAGGGAATTGATGATGCATGGTAATGACATGAACATTGTTGTACCACAAAATGCAATCGCTTTGATAGTATCTCTTGGAAGGAACATAAAAACTGGACAGTGATCTTTAAATATAAAGATATAAAATATACAGCTAGTACTACTTTCTATCAAAAAGGAGAAACCAAACTGACTAGTTTAGAAATTTCTTTCCAAAAAAACCCAAAACCCCTCTTTATCAGCAATACCGAGGGGGAAAAATGTTCTTTATTAGTTTTATGCCTTTAGTAGAATTTTGGAAAATTTTAGCTCTTTTTTTCAGTGTACTGCTAAGGGTTCTGCTTTTTTCCCTCTGATATTGAGTATAGGAGTACAGACATGGGGTACTAATTTTTTTTCAGAACAATCTTTTGCAAGTATCTCTCAGAAGTTTTAGCTGAACATTTACAAAACCAATAAGTCTGAAAATAGTAACCTGGTTAATATGCAGACTGATTGTGGGTTTTCAGTTTCCTTCTTTTGTTAGAGTTCTAATCCTGATACTTTCCTCTTTTTTCAATGAAAAGCAAGACTTAGACTTGATATGTGTGTTCTAACATGGAGGCAAGGGGCTTTGCTTGCCAGTATCCTGGAAGTGAGGCCCTTCTAAACTGTAATGAAACACAGAGAGCACCAACCGAATGTTGGAACTTACAGGTTAATTGGGGAATAAAAAAGTAATTCATGGGAAAAATAGTAATCACAATAAATATGAATGCTGAAGTGACTTTGAAAGGATCTCTGGGTACTTTCTGTAGTGGCACTTGGCTACAAGTGCCAAAAGCTACAAGAAGAGTAAATCTGAAAGACCTTTCCCTTTTTTTTTTTTGTATATGCTTATATTCCACTTAATATCATCTGCGTGTAAAATTTGTCCTATGATGTGCTGCCAAGTGAGCAAGAGCAAATAGTTTATAGCTTCTCTATAGTGTCTCCTTACCAGAAGGAAGAGGCATTCTGAAGTAGGTTTCAGGAAACTCCATAGCTCAAAAAAGTAATATATTGCAATGTAGCTTAGAACAGATTCTTTGGCACGATTTTGTATTTTCATAGTAAGCAGTGAGCAAATATGTGGTGAAATTTTCCTTTCAAACACAATGTACTCACTTTACAATGTAAATCTGGAGGGATTCCAGTCTCTGCAATACAGTGTTCTGAAAGTACCATAAGATCTGAAATATGCTCTCTGAGTTACCTCAGTGTTCATTTGATTGTTAGATTGTATTATTGGGTTAATGATGGGGAGAATATGAAATCTGCTGTTCTGAGGAAGGCTGTTTTCCATTGTTGCAGATACAAAGAATGAACACCAGAATGGTTCTTCCAGAGATGTGGGAGATGCTGCTTTTGCGCTTACAGGAAAAGTCATTAAAAGCCAGTGTCTGTTGGAGGGAACTCACTCATTGGTGCTTAATGCTTTAAACAGGGTACAGTTAAAGCTTTATTCTAATGGATTTTGTCATTATTTTACACTTGAAGTGGTTAATAATTTGTAAATTTTAATTCTGTATTGATTTTCCTACTGATTTTATAGAATTAATCTTAACTCCCAAGTTTTTTGGAGTTAACAATCTTGAATCTTTTAGGGTTTCTTCTTACTTTCTTTTCTGGAGTGTGTTAGATGATCCTTTATATAGTAATTCCAAATTATATTTATTTTTTTAAAAACTAGTGGTTTTTTTCAAGGGTACGGTTTATTTGGTATTTCTTTTTTCTCAAAACAGGTTAGTGTATGTATGAAAAGTGTCCTCATGCCTACACCTCAGCTACACTTAGAACTCAGTGGACAGCTCAGTTGTCTGCATTCTTTTCACTGTTCAAATTTTTCCAGTCCCTGTAAAATAGAATGACCACAGTACCTTGAAGCTGAAAAATGAAAGGCTGAAGCAGACTCAATCTCTGCTAAGGAAACACTAAGAACTTTGCACAGGAAATTAATCTTAAATCCTAGTGATCATAAATGTTCAACTTCATGGCCTTCAGAAGAAACCAATCTCTACAAGATTTTCAAGGTTCACATGATGGCAATCAGAATGTAATAGTTCCTAATTTTTAGAAGTCCCTCTCAGTAATTTTAAGCTTACCAGATTCAGTCAAGGAAATTTATGTCTCTTACATTTATTATAAAATTCAGAGCAAGTAATGTATCAGTGAAATACTTCTAGAGTGCCTAAAGGACATCTTGTCCCAAAGATACCAGATGTAGGAGCTAACAAAGAAGGTAAAATAATTTTTTCTTCAGAAGGTCTTCGGTATTTTATGATCATCCTGATTGCATTTTCCAGTGGAACTGGTTTGTGTTTGGGATACCCCACCACATATCAGCCAGAAGGCTAGAAATTGACACATTTAATTAAAAACTAGAGACAGAATAAGGAGGAAGATGGGCATGACTCAATTGAAATAATTTTGTAGGTTTTGTAGATTTGTGATGGCTGTGACACTTTCAGATCTAGGCCTCACCTAGTTTTCCTCTGTCTAAAAGTGGGGGATGGTATTGGTTCTGTTGCTTCATATCTTTTTCCTTTCATACTTTTTCAGTTGCCAACATGTTTATCACTTGTTCCAGTTCTCAAAAAAAAGAAAAAAAACCAAACCCACCTTTTTAATCACAAAGGAAGTACATTTTCTCCCTCTTGACCTAGAAAAACAGTGTAAACTTATCACTGAGAATTTGAGTGAAAAAACTGCAATTTTGCATCAGAAAAGTGCCTAGGGAATATTTTCGGAATCAAAGATTAAAATCTGGGGAAGTTATGAGTGGCTGAAACTGAAGGTTGATAAGAAAATCTTTTTGAAATTGTGATTGTTGGTATTTATTATCACATTAGCTGTTATTTCACATACTTAAGAACAACATTGACTTATTACAGACCAACTTTAAGAACAAGCAACTCTTCTGTTGCCATTGTAAGCAGAATAATCTTGATCTGATTTTATCTCCCTTTCTTTAGTTTATTGGAAATCCTAGCATTCAGAAGTGTGGATTAAAACTGCTTGGTTCTGTAGCTGAGTGCACTGGTGCCCTAGAAATTTTAACCCAGCAAGGAGCCACTGACACTGTGCTTCACACCCTGCAGATGTATCCAGATGAACAAGGTAGGAAGGTTTCTGTCAGCAGAATGGGAATGGCGCAGTAAGAGATCTGTTGGTCTCTTTAGTGTTGGATGTGATGTAGATTGCATGGCAAGAGAAGGCTGCAGTGCTGCACAGTCCTCACATTCACCCCGTTGTAGTTATGCCTGGCCCTGTAATAGCTTGTACAAGTAACTTTCTGGAATCTTACTAAAAGACTACTTAAATTATGGGTTTATTCCACTCAGAATATCTGAATTATCTGTGTCTGAATGATATTTATTTTTCTTCTAGACATACAGTGTTTGGGTTTGAGTCTTCTACGCTCTTTGATTACACGGAAGAGTTTGTGTATTGCAACTATGCATGTCCTGTCTGCAGTTCTGGTTTCCACTCTGCGACGATTTAAAGAAGTCACTGAAATCCAGATGCATGTATGTGTCATTTCTGTCTGTGAAGATGAAAACAAAGCTCAAAACCATAGAATATTATTTCAATATAATTATATTTATTTGACATATAATTCCGTATCTTACTTGATTTTGATTTTATTGAAATTACTAGATTATAAACCTTTGTAATTAAACTGAGACATTTGTTGTAGAGATTATTTTCTTGGAGGCATATATTCAATCCAGAATCTGTAAGCATGGGTTAAGTGTTTTTCTAAAACTTCTGACATCTGCAAACTAGAACAAATTTCTCAGTCATGATCCATCTGTCAATCTGTAATCATTTCATGAAGTTGACATCATTGGATTGCCCTTCTTTGAGAAGTCGTAGAAGATAACTTAGTTCCCAGCCTTGTCACCAGGAATGAACTTAGTGTAGGAATGCTGTATTTAAGAAAAGGTATTACTGGAATAGTCAGACTTTGGACCCTCGTCTCTATATGGAATGAGAGTTCTTTATCTGTAAATGCACATTTAATCCTTGTGTAAAGTTCTGTTTCCTCTGTTTCAGAAGTTTTCCCTGTTTGTTACCAGTTTCATTTTTGTAGTGGGATAGAGTTTGTATGTGACATCGGCTTTCTGTGAGAATTTCTGTATTTCTCTTTCAGATGAGTATGGAAATATCGCAAGTACACCCTCCCTTCTTTGCTGTTCTTTCCCCCAGCATTTCCACATTTAACTTAGCAACCAATGTAGAGAGAATAAAAATCATGTGCTGTTATAAGGAAGTTACTTTAAGTGACTTATTTTCGGTTGGATTTGGAGGAAGAATCTGTAGTTTACTCAGTTTCTTGCAGAATCATGGGATAATTTTGTATTTCTTCTTACTTTTTGGATACACCTGTTAATTTTTTCATTTAGTCCAGTAGTTCTTCTCAAATTCAGGGATTACAGAGCAACACACTGAAACAGGGGATGTATCTTCATTCCATATCCTTAGAAGGAGATTGTTTCCTCTTTACATTTTCAGGAAATCACAAGTACATTTGTCACTGCCAATAATACAGCTGTATAAACAGACACCTGCTATTTCTGCCTTCTCTCCTGAACTTCTCCTATTTGTTAAACTATTGCATGTTTAAAAGTAAGACAAAAAAATTAAAGCAAGAATCTTTTGGTTGAAATTTGATTTTGTTGCATGACCTGTTTTAAAGTGACACTTTTTAACACTTCTTTCAATGTTTTCATTGTGTTCTTAGGGATTTCATGCAATCTTGGCAATTCTTGGTTTGTCACCTTGTTTTGCAAAGCTGCTGGTAAATGAATCATTTGACACAGTCATTTTCTACCAGATGTCCATGTGTTTCACTGACCAGCGAGATCAGCAGGTATCTTCTTTCTGTGACAGTTCCACAACTGAAAAATTTTGGTGCTTTTTTGTCCTAACTTTTGTTGTTTGTCTTTCCATTCAGTTTCAAAGCCTGTGTTGTAAATGTTTTGCTAAAATAGCTGAAAATGATGATTTAAAAAATACAATGCTGGAAAAAGCATGTATGGAGTACAATAGTATTATGGCTGAATGTTTACTTCTACTGGGAGCTGATATTAATAAGAAGACAAAAACTAACTCTTTGATCTATCAGGTAATACATGGAAATATATATACTATTTTATTCCTTAAAAGTTTGTGCTTTTGAGTTCCTTTCTGTTGTCATGTAAATATTTATTTGGCAGAACACAGGGAACAGAGAGGCTGCTCCCACATGCCCACAAGTGCTTCTGGCCCACTGTGACTACCTTTAAATTGAATTTTTTTTTTAAGTGGTATGCATAAACACATCTTTATTTTGGTTCAGTGTCACAGTTTTAAACAGTCTGAGAGAACCCCCTGAATACTGCCTGAAGGGAATTAGGAAGTGTTCAGTTCTGCTGGTAGAACTGTCTGGGTGATGAAGCACAGCTGGGTTTGGAACTGACCATCCATTCATAGAGTATGAGGTAGGCAAATCAGGGTTAGCACACCACAGTGGACATACTGAAATAACTGAAAGTATTCTAGAAAATCTTTTTAATATTCAGAATCAACACTGGTCTGTGTAGCAATGCAGGCTTGGAGATTGGGAGGAGCTGACTGAACCATAGAAACATAAAGTTTGGAAAAGACCTCCATGATAGTGAAGTCTAAATTTTGGCTGAACACCACCTTGTCAGCTAAGCCAGAGCACTAAGTGCCACATCCACTTGTTTCTTGGACACTTCCAGGAATGGGAACTGCACCTCTTAGGGTTTCAATGCTTAACCACTCTGTCAGTGCAGAAATTCTTCCTGACGTCCAACCTGAACCTACCCTGGTGCAACTTGAGGCCATTTCCTCTTGTCCTGTCATTGGTTGCCTGGGAGAAGTAGCTGATCTCCTCCTGGCTACACCCTCCTTTCAGGTAGTTAAAGCCAGTAGAGCCGAGCTCACTATCATTAGGCAAGGCTTGATGAGACTGACTATTGTTGCCTGTTAAATATCAGGTGATAACCCTCAAGTTTTTCACTAAACAGATAAATAAATGGAGATGCAATAGACCACATGCAATAACCAAACCTGATAAATTACCATTCTTTTCTGCCTGAAAATTGTGTGCACTCATGACAAAAGTTACAACTGCAGATCTAAAGCATTTGATGCATTTGGGCAAAGCCTTCATGAAAGTGGGAATTGATACTCAGACGCCTTAGGCAGGCATATGCTCCAAGGAGTAATGAGTTACATAACTGAGTAAGAGACACAATCCTTAAAATAAAGTCACTCTGAATTTAAGACAAGCATCTTAATGCAGTCTGAGCTGTTACTTGAATGCTTCATATTCTTGGTTTGTTTTAATTTTTTCTCTATTAGGTTTGTGAGAAAGGAAATAATCCCAAATTGGTGGAATTGTTATTAGCCAATGGTGCTCGAGAGCAGGATGTTCGGAGTGCTTTGACCATCAGTATAAAGAAAGGAGATAGCCAAATCATCAGCTTGCTCTTGAAGAAGCTTAGCCTCGATGTCACCAACAGCAGTATATGTCTTGGAGGATTTGGTTTTGGCAGATTAGAGCCTTCTTGGCTTATTCCTTTGTTCCCAGATAAACTTACCCAAACAAGAAAACAGAGTGAGTATGTATAGAAATTGCTGTATAAAATGTGTCAGTATCTTTTGATGATTCTATAAATGTGTTTTGGGTCAAGAGTTTCATTTGAGAATCTCTTCATAGCATTCAGCTTCCTATAGAAATTTTGGCAAAACTTGAAAATAAATCAATTTATTTCTGTTACTTTGTTGAAACTACTTAGATTTCTTGGAGATTATTTTTAATTTTCCATTTCTTGTACAAACAGATGCAGGATCTGCACTGGCAAGGATGGTGCTCAAATACCAGATGAAGAACATTTCAGAGGACAGATCAAGAGCTTCCTCTGATCCAAACTTGTCTGAAGATGGAGTGGATAGAAACTATGATTGGAATTTCATACCTGACCCATTAGTGGACAGTATTTTTCCTTTGAGTGATGATATTGATAGTGAAGGTAATTGTTTTTCTTTTCTTTTTTGCTTTTTATAATCCAAATCTGATGTACTAGGGATACACTATAGTCATAAATCAGTTTATTTGTATTTGAGATTTAACACCTCCCATGAAGAAAAAGCTTCTATCTAAAATTTTGTTTGGGGTAACACTGGAAAATAGTTTGTGGCGAGTATGTGCTTCATCTACAAAACTAAGACCTTGAAGAATTTTATTCAGTTACACATTTAGAATTAGTTTGTCATGCATTCAGTTTTTTTATAGAGAGAGTAAGATTCTTGCAACTCAATTTAGATTTTGACGTTTTCTGTCTGTTTCTGAGCTGCCTTTATAGACAAAAAGCAAGAATTTCAAGAGCCCAATTTGTCTCATCATGAAGTCAGATGTATTGTGATCTAGAACCCTGTCTGTTCCCTGGGTAGTCTGTAAATAAAGTTCATACAACCAGATCTTGTATAGAGGACTGTGTTATTAACCAATAAAGTAGGTGAAACAAGCTCTATCCCAATGATAACTAATTGGTCAGAAAGTGTAAATGACAGGTTTATGTTCAGCCCAACACCATTCTTTTTAACCAGGACATTTGAGTGCTTTTGATTTGTAGGAAAACAGCATTTCTCTCTATATTACCAGCAAATTAATAATGAAAGTAGCTTTAATTTTTAACATATCTTTTTTGTTGTTCAAATATTACACTTGTTTTAGAACAGCTGGTTATTTAAAATCATCACAGATTAAGAATTTGAATTTTGAAATGAGAGAATCCTAAAGAATTTTTTATTCTGCGTTGTTATTTTCTTTACATCATTCAGCACCACTTTTAATTTCTGTAGTACTATTTGTTGCCCTGTGTAGAAAAGTTGTTACATAAAAAAATGCATGAGTGATTCCAGGAGTTTTGAAACTTTGGGAAGAGGGACATCAAATGTCTCCAGGTAATGACACCAAATGTCTCCTAAATCACCAAATCCAGAGTGGCATTAGATGTTTCATTCTCAGTAAATGTGGGAGTGCAAATTTATCTATTGAAGTGCAACCCTTTTCTATTTTAAACATTTATTTGTACTGAAATGGTCGATAGATGTGCTGTAGAACATACATAATAATCCCAACCCAATGGAAATTTTTGTATCATAAATTATCAGTGCAGGTCCTACAATCACCTGCAGGTCCTACTTGAAGAATGTCAGGTGAGTATGGCCCCTCTGCTCTAAAACACACTGAAAACATTCTTGGTCTATTGCACACAGAATTGACCAGTGAGATCCTGCCAGTATTAATGCTTTTGAAATGCACCTCTTCTTTGTATGTCAGAATTTATATTACAGTTGAATTCTGAGCCTCATTTTAAAATACATTTTCTTATCTATTTCTGTACCTGTGTTCAAGGAAGTGAAGGTTCACTTTTTACAAAGAAGAAGTCCAATTCCATTGCAGTTGCTGATTTATATTGTAGGGAAATGGCATGTCAGAGAGGTTCTCCTACTTTGCTGCGACATTCCTACTCTGTGGTAAGTCAGATCCATGCTCATCCCAGGTTTTTCAGTACATCTGCGTAGCCTATTCCGAAATTGTTAATAATCAGGTGTTAGGAAAGGGCATGTAACCATATGGGCTTTGTCTCACTGTTACCATTTAGCATTTCCTTCTGTTGTGGTGCCCTGTATGGAAGAGTTAATGTCAGCAAAAGTTTATGATCGCTAAAAAGCAGATACCCTTTTGGAGTGTTCAAATTTCCAGTCTGGTGTTCAAATGGAAATACAGGGATCATGGGCCCATTCACAAAGACTTAACTTCCCCTTAGCTGATCTTCACTTACGATCAATGGAGAGAGACTGATTCCCTAAGAGGACATAAGAGGGCAAATTGGTGTAATCTAAGTCAGGTTCCTTTGGAAGGACCCTGTCTCTTTCCATTGACTGTAAAAGGAAACTGGAGAGACTGGCTTTCCTAGAGAAAGTTATGTTTTGTAATACTCTGCTTCATCCTATTACTGCACCCTAGTGAAAGTCATTCTGGGTTGCCAGAAATGCACTAGTTCTACTGTTCCTTAAATCTCCCATTCTTTCATATTGCATGGATCAATGTTTCATAAAGATCTGACCAACTGTTACTTTGAGTTCAAGTGTATAGTTTTTTTGTGTTCTCCCTATAAGCTCTGATTTTAAAAAATCACAATAAAATGTTTTAGTGAATTTGGATAATTTCAGAACATCATGATGTTTCTCTTGGATTTTGCAGGGACCTGGCTCAGATTATGAACCATTAATGAAACAAAGACGAAAACTCTTGCTCTCAGATGAATCCTCCAGTAAGTAAATTATACAATTTAAGGTATATAACAGATTTTGCATCCTTAATGCTTTCACAAGCATAGCATGCAAAGATTTGAGACAGATTATGTATTTGTTTAAGAGGAGGATACATTTTGGAAATACTACAGTGAAATACAAATAATGCATATATAAGGGTTTTTATTTCTTGGGTTTCACAAATTATTTATGTAGGCAATGTAATTTCATGAGCACCCCTATTAGCTTTTAAAAGCTGCTTCTGTTGTGCAGTGCATAAACATTCACCTCTTCTGCTTCCCCACTGTCTTATAAATTTCTGTGTCTTAATAGAATTCTTTATGGATTTGGATCTTAACCAATATTGAAACGTTCACTCTCTTTTGCATCTTTAAATTCCAAGCTAAATGATGGTAATTTTACCTAAGCGATAACTGGAATCATGGTATTTTCACATTTTTGTTTTAATAGAAGGCGTCTCAAAATTGCCATCACACATAAGACCATCAGATAGTCTCTCTTCATTGATCTCAGAGAAAGAATATATTAAATCACTAGATCTTTCATCAAATGAGCTGGAGACCATTGATGCCATCAGCCAGAATAGCTGCTTAACTACTCATCTGGAACACCTTGAGAAACTGGAGCTCCACCAAAATGCTCTTACAAACATTCCAGAACAACTGTGTGAAGTAAGTCTGAATACTTTTTGTAACACGAGTTGAAATTAGTTAAAATAAAGTATTGCTCTCTAATAATATAATCCATATATATTGTAATAATGTGTCCAGTATTACTCAAAAATAAGGGTGTATGTTTTGGTATGCCTCATACATTAACTCAGCTTTCATTCAGTGGATTCATGTTCATTAGAAATAAAAATGGTTTAATAGGTGTGTTTTAAGTCATTTACTGCAGAGAACTGCTTAAAGATGTGTGATGCTAAGTAGCATAATAATGGCAATGGAACAGAGAACTGCAGGCAATTAATATGTTAAATTTTATTAATTAGAGATAATTGTTTTTTAATAATGCCCTATACTTTATTTTTTCATAGAAATATTATAGGTTGCATTGGTATGGTTGCTATTTTCTGCTGCTTTTCCATGTGAGATAAATACAAATAAATTATTTTGTATAAAAATATAATTCAATTGCAAACATATAAATTTGTATTTTCTTTTAACTTTACAAACAAATTATCCTTTTCTTTCAGAACTTGAAATGCTTGACTTATTTGGATTTGCACAGTAACCGATTTACTTCTTTCCCAACTTACTTACTGAAAATGAATTGTATTGCAAATCTTGATATCTCACGAAATGACATTGGACCTTCCTTTGCTTTGGATCCATGCCTCAGATGTCCAACTCTAAAGCAACTTAACCTTTCATACAATCAGCTGGTGAGCATTCCTGAATTTCTTACAAGTGTTGCTGAAAATCTGGAGCAGCTCTTGCTGGAGGGGTGAGTAGCATGAGTAAATGGACTGTAGGAAAACAAACACTATAGGAAATAACAGATTTGTCATGCAGAATGATGACTCTCATAACATGGAAAGGATTATTTAGTCACTGGTGAAACACTGACATTGTCTTCCAAATGTGCAAATTACTATAATTTTTGTAGTTGGATTGCAAATACAAGACAGAGAATGATTTGGAACCTTGATAGAACCTAGTAGCATTGATGCTCCATTAACACACTAAATACGTTGTAGTTCAGTTTCTTTCTGCTACCATACTATTAATCCATGTAGCGTGACATATTCAGCTAGGTTTTCTGTATATACAATTCAGTTTCCACTGTATTTCATATGCATAAAAGCTTTTCTGGAAGTAGTAGTAATGTAATTTTAGGTATTGGTATGGATATGTTTTAAATGACAGATCAAACATGCAGCTTTTTGTTTGCCAGCGCTTATTATCATATTTCTTAGTGAGGTAATTCATACCTATGTGGAATTCTTAAGAATGCAATTGGTGATAGCTCTGTAAAATGCAGAGACTGTCTCATTCATTTCCTACTGTTCATGCTAAGTGAGATGGTGAACTTTGTTAGTAATACCACCCTGGCAAAATAGTGGATGGATCTTTTATCTCTGTATTTTCAGGATCTTTCTCTTCCTCTTTCTAGTGTTCTTCTCCCCAGAATACATTGTGTAAAATTAAATACTCATCCTGGATTGCATTCCATACAGGAATCCTTTTTTAAAAGACTTTTTAGGTTATTAAGAATTCTGTAATTATGATATTGCAAACACATATTTTTAGTACATAGAACCTCTCACAAATACAACAATCCTCTTTGTGTGGGATTGAGCTCCAGTATCTAATCAGAAAATTAAACCTTGCAATACATTTTGACACTTAGTCTCCAAATTAATTAAACTGATTTTAATATCATCATGTTATTCCATGTTGCCACATGTACTAGTGTTTTTGCTTACTGGTCAGTCTTTATGTAGATAAATTTTATTTTTGTTTTACTGGTGTAAGGATGACTTTTCAGATCAACACTACTTTCACCTTTTACCTAATAGCTTATAAATAAAACACGGATTGTCTTTTTTCTTGTTGTTATCATAGAAACAAAATTTCATGCTTATGTTCACCCCTATGCTTGAAAGACCTGAAAATTTTAAACATTGGTAAGAATAGTATTTCATCCCTTGCTGAGAATGTCTTCATGGGCTGTACAAAACTGGAGCAGTTCAATGCCAGGATGAATGTTCTTGGTAAGTGTCTGTGGAAATAGGATTCACCTTCTAGAAACTATTTCAAGTCACAAAATTCCTGTGCCACCAACATTTGGAGTCATGGGAGAGCAGAAAAGAGTAATGCCACGTGTACTTGTCCTTGTTTATACAGTTTCCTATTCATCAGCTTTTGATCACTGAAGCACAGAATATGCTTCCAGTCATTTGATCTGACTCACCTAACTCAACTTGTTCCTACATTTGAAGTGCTGTAGAAATGATTGAGTGTACTTGAGACTGTACACACTATTGAGGAGGGTTCAAAGAAGAGAAAATAATTCAGATTAAACTTGCAAATCTAGTACTAATGCAGGTTTAATACTGTACTGTAATACATGGATGCATCGTGGCTTGTACCAGCAATAGTGTGTCCAGCAGGACCAGGGCAGTGATTGTCCCCCTGTACTCAGCACGCCTCAAATCCTGTGTTCAGTTTTGGGCCTCTCACGTCAAGAAAGATTTTGAGGTGCTGGAGTAGATCCAGAGAAGAGCAGAGGAGCTGGGAAAAGGGCCTGGAGCACAAGTCTGATGGGGAGCATCAGGGGCAACCTTAGCACTCTCTACAACTGCCTAAAAGGAGGCTGCAGCCAGGTGAGGGTTGGTCTCTTCTCCCAAGGAACAGGCAGTAGGACAAGAGAAAATGGCCTCAAGTTGTCCCTGAGGAGGTTAGGTTGGGTATTAGAGGAAATTTCCTCACTGAAAGAAGCACTGGAATAGGCTGCACAGAGAAATGGTTGAATCGCCGTCTCTGGAGGTATTTAAAAGATATGTGAATGTGGCCTTCAGGCCTTTAGTGGTGGACTTGGCATTGCAGGGTTAATGGTTGGGCACAATGGTCTTACAGGTCTTTTCCAACCTAAATGATGTTATGATTAAATATTTACCACAATATATCCAGCATTATCTTCAGAACAAGAGAGAATGCTTGGTTCAGTTGCCTGCATGCAGGTGTCATTTGAGATGCCCTGAATCATCCCCCTGGGTTTACGGTTTCTGATCCAGAAAAAGCAAGTCTTCCATAGGGCCTGTGTTTTATCTTTAAACCTTGTGCAGACAGCTCAGGTGGCACAGGGCAGATCCCCTTCACTGGAACCCAGTGTTAAGGAACTGAATTGAGTTCATCCAGGGTGTGTGTCAGATTAGATTTTCAGTGATACTGTGAGAGTTCCTAAGTTACTGTTAGAATTTATTCTTTCTTCAATACATAAAATCTTCCATTTAGAAATTACTGTCACATTATTTCAGAAGGTAACTCTTAGAACTCCATTAAGCACAATTAGACTCATTTCTGTAAGAATGAATGGGTGAATAAGACCCAACAAATCCTAGTCACATGGGAATTTTTTGTGTACTTGCAGTGCAGTAAAGTGTAAGTAGGATTATTTTGGTGTTTTATACCACCAGGAGATGAAGGATAACAATATATAATTCGTTAAAAACCAATATATTAATTAATTTGGGGAGTTTAGTTTATAATAAGCTTTAAAAAAGAAGATTTGAACTCAGACTTTGTTGGGTGATATCTTTGTATTAAAATGATAGACTGATGTTTTAGTCTGTCTAAACTCCACTCTATTTAAACCATTCTTTAAAATCATAAGATTAACCTCTTTTTCTGCTCTAGAAAAAATACCTGACTTGTCATCCAGCATAACAAGTTTGAAACTATCCCAGAATTGTTTTATTAACGTTCCAGAAGCAATTCTTCTTCTACCACAGTAAGTTACTCTTGTATTCATTGATGTTAATGTCAAGTTCTTGATAAAGAATCTGATGAGAAAATTGTTGTTAAGCAGAAAATTCTACATCTTTTCCTGGTTTTCAGGGAATCCTCACTGCTTAAATCCAGAACTCGGTAGCTTTTAAACTGAGGGCAAATTAGTCACATTTCATTCATGATTCTGAAAAATTCTGTTCCTCAGATCCTAATTGCTGTTGTTGAAAATTTATTCCTTGACAGCTGAAGCTGAAAATTCTTGATGAGAATACTAGAATTAATCTCATATTTCCTTGGAATCAACAATAAAATGTTAGCAAATTTTCCTATTTTAGTTCTGCAGACTTTTGCACAAGACTACTGAGATTAGTTTTTCACTTCCCAAATAACATGAGATACTTATATTCTCAAAGAAAAACACTTCCTCTAGAATGAGTTGCAATAAAGATGCATGTGACATTTATTTTGCTATACCTTCAAAGCATATTTCTTATGTGAAAATTGGACTTCTGCTTTTTTTATGGAAGTTGCTGACCTTAACATAACTAGAATGAGATTGTGGGGGGGAGTGCTTGAAAGGGGTGATCCAATAGGTGTGGGGAGATGTGAGTGCTGATGGCACCATACAGAGAGCAGATCCACAGATTTGGGAATTTATATTAATGAAATTAACATGATATTGCCCAATTTCAGCATGCTAACATTCACAGCAGCAGATTTAATAGATGTGTTGGAAAAAAATGCAGTTTTCAGGTTCTACATCTCCCAGCTCAGACAAATCAAAAAGGTGTTGTATGCATTTTTGTGTGCTTCATGTTTAATAGTAACATAAACAATGTATTTGTCCAATAGTCATTTGTCATTTCTGCACATACATGTATTTGCAAACATATCTACTTGTATTTGGATTTCAGTCAGAAAACCATCTCTTCTGATAGTTAATCCACTTGTTTATTTAAAATTAATGCAGCTTTGGTTCCAGTTAATCTGGGTTTTATTTTGTCATTTGCTAACTTCTTTCTTTTATATTTTTGTGTTTTTAGTTTGCGGTCAGTAGATTTAAGCCAAAACAAGATCGAAAGCCTGCCTGGACCGATGCACTGGAAATCACTAAATTTAAGGGAGCTGTTATTTAATCATAATCAAATAGATGTCTTGGACTTGAGTGAAAAGGCATGTGCATGGTCTAGGCTAGAAAAGCTACACCTCTCTCACAACAAGTTAAAGGAGGTAAAGTGTAAGATTCTACCTAAAGAAAATTTAATTGCTCTTCAGTTGAATGCAATTTTTCAGTGTTCATGTGATTTTCATGTCACCTCTTACACCATTGTACACTGTATTCATGAAATCGTATCTAAGTGCTCTGTGAAGGAAAATTGCTATATTCTATTCAGCTTTTCTGCCTGGAATATGTCATACAATCATTTGGTATACTGAATTACTTACAAGGTCTTTTCTCTCTTACTGTGGAATATTAGGCTTGTTTATTAAAAAAATTAACTACAGCAGTAAAAATAATACCTAGTTCTGTTAAGTAATTAATGTATTAATGTTCCTCATTTTTTTAAACGTTTAAGTGCCCATTAAATGTTCTTTTATTTAGATTCCTCCTCAGATTGGCTTCCTAGAGAACTTGACTTCTCTGGATGTAAGTCATAATCCTGATTTGAGATTCTTTCCTGATGAAATGGGAAGACTGTCCAAAGTCTGGGATCTTCCTTTGGAAGGACTCCATCTTAATTTAGACTTCAAGCATGTGGGATGCA
Organism: Catharus ustulatus; assembly: GCF_009819885.2. Lineage (NCBI taxonomy): Eukaryota > Metazoa > Chordata > Aves > Passeriformes > Turdidae > Catharus > Catharus ustulatus. The sequence goes on along the minus strand of NC_046224.1, from coordinate 15,033,849 downwards.
AAGCCAGAGACATTATCAGGTTTGTTGCCTGGTTGTTCTTGAATATTCCTGGTTTGCTTTCTTGGGATTTGCAGTAAGCATTGAGAAAATAATATGCTGTTTTGAAAAGACCATACTAATGTTACCTCTTGAATTTGATGCTTCTATAAACTGTGCAATAAATGGTGCTTACCAATTATTTGTAATATGTTTGTTGTGTTCCCCAGTGCACTGCACAGAGCACAATTTTGGGATAATTACAAAACAAAGAAGACATATTCTGAATTAAAATTTAGCTTTCAAATCAGAAATTAGACAGTTAAAAGAACAATAAAATCAAACAGTTACTGAAAATTTGAAGAAAATTATATGGTTCTAGAAATTGCTTTGTTCTTTAGTTCTGGTCTTTTTCTCTGTTGTACACTTCTGTGAGTTTTGCAAACTTTTTTCTACCAGATTTCTTCAACAACGACTGAAGAAGGCTGTGCCTTATAACAGAATGAAGCTCATGATTGTTGGAAACACTGGCAGTGGGAAAACTACCCTGCTACAACAACTCATGAAAAGTAAACGAACAGAATTGGGTTCTCCAAAAGCTACAGTAGGCATTGATGTAAAAGACTGGATCATTCAAGGGAAAGGCAAAATGAAGAAGGAGCTTATATTAAATGTGTGGGACTTTGGAGGTATTTCCTGAGTTTATTTTCCTTTACTATTGTCTTTTCTAACATTTTAATGCATTACTTAGAGTCAGCCTGTGGTAATTCAAAGTGGGGACGCTAGAAGCACAAACACACGGCAAAAGTTCAATGATCACTTAGAAATTAGTGAATTGTGTAAATTAGCAGCTAATCCCTCAAATTTAATATAAAGTCTCAGGAATTCATTATCACCAAATGTGGTTTGACCACTCATTTCAGCTATAATACTTCAGAATAATTATTTCAGAATAGTAAGAAACTGCTTGTAATCACCAGAAGATTCCTTCATTCAACTCTGTTTCTCTGTTTTGTAGTCTGGGTCTGTCTAGGCTCTGCAGTATCACAGGTTTGTAAGGTCACAGACAACAAAGCACTTAGGACAAGCCTTTGAACCTTGTGTTTCTGGAAAACTTCCTAAGTTGGGGGGACTACAGAAGCACTTCTAAAATCCAGGGCTATCTGAGGCTATAGTTATTTCTAAGCAGAGGTCTATCATCATTTAAATGCAGTCTATCACAGTGCATAAGCACAAACCAGCGCCGTTCAAGCTGGATGTCCAGCTTTAGTTGTAATTTTAAGTGCTTAGTTATGTGAATTTATTTTGAAGTTGCTGAAAGTATAGGAGAAAGTAAAGGAAGAAGGTAGAAGGAAAGGAAAGAGTGAGGAAGAAAGAGTTTTAAAGGAATCACAACCTTTTAAGTTGTCTAGCAACTGTGTTTATCCAGTTAAATCTTAACACTTGATATAAAGCCAGTGTATGTACGTATTTTAATATTACACTTCAATCAATGAGCTACCACAGAGTACCTTTCTAAAATTCATAGTTATTATGGTTTCCTGTCAATTTATATAAATTTCTGCAAACATTATTTCATTTATGAACTTGTGGACTTGTTCCTCTGCCTTTTTGTGTTCTGAAGATGTTCAGTCGACAAGTACTAAACAATGGAAATTTTTGATCATTAGGACAAGAAGAGTTCTACAGTACCCATCCTCATTTCATGACCCAGAGGGCTTTATATCTTGCTGTTTATGATCTCAGCAAAGGACAAGCAGAGGTGGATGCTATGAAGCCATGGCTTTTTAACATCAAGGTAAGACGTATAGAATGGAATTCTCCTTTCCAGGGAGCTGTAGGTGAACTGCAAATTAACCATAAATATTTATATAGGGGAAGAAGAAAGATAAATTATTCAGAAAGTAAGAATAGTAATACTAAACAAGAGCTGAAATACATCATGTGTTGCATATGAAAGTACTTTTAGACATAAAAAGTCATGATCAGCACCATTTTGGATTTAAAATTGTATAAAGTGATGTACTAAAGAATGGTTTGTATATTCTGGCCATATTTTGAATTTACTGATAGAAATAAGAGAGGAGTAGTATTAAAGAAATAATGAGTTAAACTTGCATTTTTCTTTTATACCAGTATAAATTTTGGGGAAATCAGATTAGACTAATGGAAAACTGACTAGGTACAGGTCTGAAATCATGTTATTAAGTGTATGCTTAGTATCCTATTACTAGTAGGAATGATTCCAGAACTATGGTAGAGAATTTACCTGAGAATCTGCCCATGTATTTTTTCTTTGTATTTATCTCTATTTATGGAGTCATTCCATGTTGAGTGAGCATTACTTGTCTTTTCTTTTTTAGGATGCTTAGCCATGACTAGGCAATACACTCACATACAGTTTATTTACTGATTCTGTTAATGAACTTGTCTTTTTTACTTTTCACCTTGAGCAATGATACAGGACACAATATCTCAATCAATTCAGTGTGGATGAAAACCACTTCTGATGTGTTCTCCTTTGCAGTACTTGCTGATGTTTCACTGCTGCCCTGTTCCAATAACAGCTACCAAAGTACCATTTCTTTTGGCTTTTTCATTTTGCTCGATGTTCTTAACAAATAATGTCCCTCTGTTTTACTGCCAAGAGTGTTAATCTGCAAAGAAAGAAATCTGGATATACACTCCTTCCTGTTAGAAAAAGCTGGGGTTTTTTTTAATATTTCTGTTTTAAAATCAACGGCTCTTTGAATGTTTGACTAAATTGCTCTCATTTTATGTGAATGTGGAACACTAAAATCAACATTCACTATTGAGTTAATTAACAGTATGGATCTCACTAACAGGCTCGAGCATCAACATCCCCTGTCATTCTTGTTGGCACTCATTTGGATGTTTCTGATGAAATGCAACGTAGGGCCTGCATGAGTAAAATTACTAGAGAGCTGCTGAACAAGCGAGGCTTCCCAGCAATCCAGGATTACCACTTTGTCAATGCTACAGAAGAATCTGATTCCATTATCAGACTTCGGAAAATCATCATAAAGGAGAGTCTTAACTTCAAGGTAAGCTACACACTGTTTTTAATGTTGAAAACATCCTTCTTTTACTTAAGTGAATACATTTTTGAGCATTAATACATAATTAAATATATTTCTGTGTGATAGCAAAGTCATCTTGCCTTCTATTAAATGTTACACACAGAAAAATAATGAAGGAAAATAGTTTTGTTTTAATTTGATTTTCTTCCCAAAAAGTCCCAGCTGATTTGTGTTTTCAAGCACTAGGGCCATAAATCAAGTATTTAGTTAAAAATGTGCCATCTTTGTCTTACAAAGAAATTAAATTAAAACCTTGGTTTTTTGGGCAGTATCATATGATCACACCAAGTATTGAATGATTTTGGGGACAGGAAATAAGATATTGTGGTTTGTGAAAACCAACTGATTTCCTATTTCCTGATTTCATTTTACATAATACGAAACTATTTCTATAAAGAAGAAAGTGAATTAAAGCAGGAAAAGAAGGTCCTGTGGACTGAGTGATCCTCCCAGGAATCTCTGCACTTGTAATTCCATTGTCTCCAAAGTCATCCCAGCTCATTGTCTGCTCTATCCTTAACCACAGCATGAAGCCCTAAGTGTGAGTGGAGAGACCAGCCCAGGCATGGAGCTTATAGAAAGACAGGATCTTATCTGTAGCAAAAAGAATATACTTTTTTTTTAATTTATGCAGCAACACATTATTCATTTATGTTGTAACACATTAAAGAAAAATGGTGATCAATGGCGTAATTTCATAAATTATACGAGAACTCAAATTTCTTTTGAATGACTGCTTGGAAGATCTTATATAGCAAATGATGTGTTAATGACTAGTCTCACACCAGTGGTGTTACAATTAAGTTAAAGTGTACACACCTCTCTCGTTTCTCCCAGGAATTAGCAGCTTAGCCATATCCAAAATCTCCCAAACTTCATTCCACAGTGCAAGGAACAGCTAACCAGTCCTAAATGGCAAGGAGGTGCCCTCTTCAAGTGAAATGGGTTAACTCCTCATACATCCAGTAGGCATGAATAGAGCTGGTGGTTTTTTTGTGGCTCTATGTCTCACCATACTTACTCAACACTCGAGAGAAGTTCTGCTTTTTGAAAAATGTTGTTCATTTAATGTCTATGTCTCTTGAGACTATGACTGATGTTTAAACTTCTACACAGATGTAAAGTGGCCTGAAGGAAATGAGATAATTACCATAAATTGTGTAGGTAGTTTGTGAAAGGAATGTTACAAGGTATTTGCTTAGAGGTTAAGCAAAGTGAGTTTGGTATTCAGCGTTGTCATCAAGTACTCTGAAGTCTTTGAAATTACACAAGGTACTAATTTCATCTGCACAAGGTACTAATTATATTTTTGACACATTAAAAACATCACAGTGCATTGGTGAGAGAAAGATTACATTTAAGAAGACAGTTTGCAAATATTGGGAAAGTTGTTTCCCATTTCCTCAAAAAAGTTAGTAGGTCAGCACACATGGAGAAAGGAAAACCCGACCGGGTGCTAGTGATTACCAAATATCAAAGGGTGCCTGCAGGAAGGAATGGAGGCTTAGGAAGAAAGCACAAAGCACTCGTTTGCATCACTCATGTGGCTAAATTTATTTCATTCTATTCTCTTGTCCACTGACTGCCAGCAGTGGAGACTTTTAATTGAGATACTACCCTCTTCCCCCCAGTTCACCTGAAGTCATGGCTAAAGATAGTACATATTACAAGAAGTATAGGGGTTTTTTATTAATTTCTCTTTTGTTTTTACTGATGGTGTATGATATCATCTGCTCATACTGTGAATATTTTCCTTTTACTTTGCATCAAAACTTCTCTTTGAAATAACGTCTTCTGAGAGACTTCATTTATTATTTTTTATGTACAAGTAATACAGAAATATTTTCTTCTCTGAATATTTATTTATAGAAAGACATTATAATTCTTAAAGAATAATTACATCTACCTTTTAGAAACCATGTTAGTCAATAAATTAGTGTTCTTGTTCCTTTCTGCTGCTATTGAGTGGACATACACTTTATACCTTAGTTTTGTTTTGTGCATTTCGCATGAATAAATTAATACATTTAAGATTATTATTCCTAATTTTACAGATCAGAGATCAACCAGTGGTTGGTCAGCTAATTCCTGACAGCTACCTGGAGCTGGAAAAGAGAATTTTGCTGGAACGTAAAAACGTCCCAGTGGAATTTCCTGTAATTGATCAGAAACGCTTGCTGGAACTGGTACAAGAAGGCCAGTTACAGCTGGATGAAAATGAACTGCCTCATGCAATTCACTTTCTGAATGAATCAGGTAAAATATTCTCTTCAATGTGTGTTTGTTAGCACTTTGTTGTAAATCTGCAGCTGACAGATCTGTACGCGTTTTTAAGTCTTTCATAAGGTTACCACAAAATGGTAAGCTGAAGTGTCTAAGCTTGGGTAACATTAGTTTGTTAAACCACATTGTTAGGAAGGGAATTCCATGACATGAAGGATCGGTACTGTAATAGTTTGTATCTCTTACTCTCTCTTAAGCCTCTTTGAAACTTTCTATTGCTGATGAGGCAGCACAGTTGCTGAAAAAAGATGCAATTGCTCCAATAGCTCAAATAGAATACTGGTTAGAGGAACACATGTAACAACTTATCTCAGTGCAGTACTGACTTCCTAAGATTAAATAATGAACCCCACAGAGCTTAGCAAAAATGCAAGTCAGATTAAAAATCTAACAAGAAGTCTGAAAATAAAGGTAAAGCTGAGCAAGCCATGCTTGCACTCTGCTGTTCTGAGATAAAGACATAAATATAGCTGTATTTATTATTCAAACTGTTTATGTCAAGTCATGTAATAAAAACAGCCCAGAGTGGAGTGCTTACTTTGCTTAATATTGATCTTGAGCAATGCATTGCTAATTACAGTATTCTTTGTGCAGGTGTCCTCCTTCATTTCCAAGACCCAGCACTACAGCTAAGAGACCTGTATTTTGTAGATCCGAAGTGGCTGTGTAAAATCATGGCACAGGTCAGACTGAACACTCTTTTTGTATACATTTATGGTACATTTCCCCCTGTCTAAAGCCACTGTAACTCATCAGTGTTCCTTCTTCACCATTTCTTTATTGTTTCATGGTCTAGATTTTTTACCTGGTTCTTTCTGTTTCTGTTGCTTTCTGGACAACTGACTGTGTCATTGCTCATCTGTTCTTCCATTGTAATGTCCAATATCATTTAAACTGCAATGGAACCAAGAATACATGTAGAATAGAAAAACCCTGTGGATACAACGTAAACCTGCAATATGTTGCCACAGGTTGGGATGAAAGCTGGAACTTTGGGCTAAAGGCTCTAAGAAGGGGTAAGAAATTGAATGCTAGGTACAGATGGCAGAGAAAAGTGAGTAGATACGGAGTTGGAATGGAAGAGCAGCAGACTACTTAAATGAGACCATCGTTGAGACATTGATCTAGAAACACTCTAGAAATTTATTATATGTATTCAGATTTTCTAACCTCTGAAGCTTTCATCTAATGATGAATGTACACCTAAAATTGTTTCTTTTTTTTTTTAAGATTCTGATGGTGAAAGTGGAAGGCTCTTCCAAATACCCTAAGGGAATTGTGAAGCGTTCAGATGTGGAAAAATTCCTTTTGAAGAAGAGCAAGTTCCCTAAAATCTATATGTCACAATACTTTAAGCTTCTGGAAAAGTTTCAGATTGCTTTGCCATTAGGAGAGGACCAACTACTAATCCCAAGCAGGTAAGCAAGGAGCTAAACCCACAAATGACAGCCATAGAGATAGATCAAAATAGAAACCTCCCATCAGGCTAACTAGTTTCACTGATCATCAGAGAAATTTGGTGCATGAAAGCATGATGTACTCTTTGTATATTGCATTCTAGTAAATGCTTTCAGAAGAGATATGTTAAGCTGATCTTGTAGCAGATAAAGTGTATGTTGTATCAGCCTGGTGGGTGAATGGAAACTATAAGTGATAGAATACTTTATGAGGATAGTACTTCCTTTGCAGTTACCATGCTTAAAGACTACAGCAAGGAGATTATAATTTAGCTTCACACAGCAGTGTGCCAGCATTACAGATATTTATTACAATATAAAAGTTAACAAAACATTTCCATAACCTATTTGCATGAAGTGAGAACCACAGACAAGTTATCAAGAGGTAGTATCTCCTTTAAAAAGTGTAGATACTAAATGTGGTGACAAAAAAATGACTTTGAATGTGGTATTTTTGTTTTATCTGAAGCAGATAACTCAGTTTCTCTGCCTCAGTTACAGAATTCCCTAATGTGTTTAGTAATGTTAATGTTGCCACATGGAGAGAGTGTAGCATGGCTGCACTGATTAGGATTTTTATGTCCTTCAAACCCTGGGATAGAAAGATTTTATCTGAATGTCTTGCCTGCTATGTATGTCTCAGATTTTTCTCATATTTACATTAAATATCTAATGATCCATTAGTGAGGTACTGTTGTATTTAAATTACAGTCAGAACTTCACTTTGACACAAACAAGCAGAATAAACAAACACACTCTCAAGCTCCCTGACCATCTGAATCATGCTTTCATTAGTAAATAATACATTTTGTAAGATAAATACTATATGTCATCAGCTCAGATGTATTACATCATCAAATACTATTTAATTTTTTTTTCCAGCTTGTCTGATCACAGACCTGTTATAGAGCTTCCCCACTGTGAAAATTCGGAAATTATCATCAGGCTTTATGAGATGCCATACTTTCCTATGGGATTTTGGTCCAGGCTGATCAACAGGTTGCTTGAGATATCACCTTACATGCTATCAGGAAGAGGTACAAATCTTTATCTGCAAAAGGAGTAGTGTGCAAGTTTGCCTTCAATGCCAGCACTTGCATGTTAAAGATTTAGTCCCCAACACTGTTTTGCTCTAGCTAAATTCTGAACACTTCACAAGTTTAAGAAAAAGATAGTGATCATTTTTGTAACTTAGAAGTATCCAGGAACAGATAGTGCCTGATCTTCACGGTGGTGTTCAAAAGAAAGTAAAGGTTGTAAGTGGTCCATTTCTCTCCTTCAGATGCTACAGATAGGGGAAATCCTTATGTTTATGCAATATTACTATTTGCTTCCAGAAAGAATGCAGGAAGTGATGTCTTCCACACAGAAAAACAAATTGCTTTTCTTCATGTTCATTAATTCTCCCCTTATTTAAGTCTCAAAGCTTTGCTTTTATCAGAAAGCAGGGATATGTCTTTACTTTTTCCCCAAGAATTCCATGCTTTCACATGGTGATGCTCTACAAATATCACTTTTAAATGCCTGATGTCCTGGAATTCAAGTTTCTTCTGAGCATCAAATTCTAGTTGTATTCTGCTGTTTAATGAGTGTGACAAGAAAAATTTAAATCACAGCTTTTTGTCACATTTTGCCTGAGATATTCTGTGCTTGAACCTGAATGTACCTAAGCATTTCCATAATGCTTACCTGCTGCATGACTTACCATCTAGTTAAATATTTATAGTTTGTGGGTATGCTTCTAGAACTGAACACAAGTTGACATATTTTTAGTTTCTGTGGGGCTATGCTGCCTGCAAGGTTGTAACCTTTATTTTGTTTGTTTTTTGGGTAAGTATAACCCTACAATCATAATTGTATATTCAAAGTACCATGAATTATTCTGAATATTTTAAAATTGACATTCATATTAGAGACATTCATTATCAGACTTTTAATCTAATTTTGTGTTTTCTAGAGCGAGCTCTTCGTCCTAACAGAATGTACTGGAGACAAGGCATCTACTTGAACTGGTCTCCTGAAGCTTATTGTCTAGTGGAATCAGCAGTATTTGACAACAACCCAGACAGTTTTTTGAAAATTACAGCACCTTCTTGCAGAAAAGGTTAATTATTCCTGAGCCTGAATTTTGCTCCAGTTTGATTGCAGCTTGGCATTTTGGTTTGTTGTGCTTTTGCCTTTGGAATATAGAGTTTATCTTTGCAATTAAAAGTATGGCAGATTGGGTTTGTAATTTCCCTCTTTTTGTTTCTTAAAGGGTGCATTCTTTTGGGGCAAGTTGTGGATCACATAGATTCTCTTATGGAAGAATGGTTTCCAGGTTTGTTGGAAATAGATGTGTGTGGTGAAGGGGAAACACTGTTGAAGAAATGGGCTCTGTACAGCTTTCAAGATGGTGAAGAACACCAAAAAATACTACTTGATGACTTGCTTAGGAAGGCTGAAGAAGGTATATATTTATGCCATTTGAAGTATATAGAGGTACACTTATATCTACACAAATACTCTGCAACATCCCCGTTATAACATTTGAGTATTTAATGTTATTTAAAAATGTTTCATTTCCATAAGAAAAAGTTGGACTGTAAGTCAAAAGCAACTTGGGTTTTTTTTATGTAAGAGCTGTCTAGTGTATATAAGTATAGAATATGAGACAAATGAGGCCATCTACTCTGTGTAATTATATAAAAATAGCAATAATAGAATCATTTTGTGTAATACTGATAATGCAACTTCAATCTTGGAATTGAATCCAGCAGATAGTAAAACTAGTACTTGATGTCTTGGTTAGATCACATAGCACAGTAATTTTGAAATCTACATACTAACAGCATTCTTTCTTTTTACAGACAGAAAAATGATCTCCTGGTTAGTTCTGTGGTGTTACATAGCAGCAATTTTTTTTCACATTTGATTGGTACATGTATAGAACCTTGAAAAAACTTAAACATGTAAGAGCCAAGAATTTGAGTGGCAATTAGTATGTATGTCTGTGTGGATGCATATATATATGTCTGTGTGTGTAAGCACAATATATGAATCTAATTTTAGGTACATTGATCTCACGCATTCTCAGAGATCCTCATACCTTTCAGTGCTTTTTCAATGATGCCTACCCTTCTTTTTCTTAGGTGACCTTTTGGTAAATCCAGATCAACCAAGACAGACCATTCCAATTGCTCAGATTGCTCCTGATCTGATACTGGCTGATTTGCCTAGAAATATTATGTTGAACAATGATGACCTGGAATTTGATGAAGCTCCTGAGTTTCTCTTGGGTAAGCACTATTTTTGTAGGGTGAGGGTTTTTTTACATAGATCATGTAACATATGAGAAGCATTTTAGAGACTTCTTTTCTGAAGAAATATATTATTTTAAGGAGTTCTGAATTTCAGGTTATTGAGTTTTGAATTTTCCATTAACTTGTGCACTAGGACTAGGTTTTTGTGTGTTGAGTTTACTGATAATGAATCTTAACACAGTTGATGATCCACATATTTAAAAACTGAACCCTTTCAGCTGTTATTTTTGAGAAATTGTTGTTATCCCTTTTTTTTATAAAACTCTTCAATTTTATTGTTCAAAAGGTGATGGTGGTTTTGGATCTGTGTACCGTGCATCCTATGGTGGTGAAGAGGTTGCCGTAAAGATTTTCAATAAACATACTTCCCTCAGGCTTCTAAGACAAGTAAGAAATACTGTCTTTTTTTTTCTGTAGTGCTGCTCTTGGATACAACCCTAGCAAAGAGTTTTAAACTTTTAAGTAAATTGCAAAATGTACTCACTCCAAAACATCCCTCAACTTACTTCAGATTCAGGGATTATGCTATTTGCAGTATTTCATCTGATCTTACAATTTCCAGGAGCTTGCAGTGCTTTGTCACCTCCATCACCCCAGTTTAGTGTCTTTGCTGGCTGCTGCAATCCGTCCCCGGATGCTGGTGATGGAATTGGCCCTCAAGGGATCTCTTGATCGTTTGCTGCAACAAGACAATGCAAGTTTAACTAGAACACTTCAGCACAGGATAGCTCTACATGTAGCAGATGGCTTAAGGTAAATGTGATGTCCTCATTGCTTTAAAAACAGGATATAGCTTCACAGATGATGTACTGCAAATGAAAAGCTTCTGTTCTCTCACATCTCAAGCAGAATATTTCCTGGGTCAGACAAATGCTTGTATTTTTATGGTTGATTAGCCAATATGTAACACATACTTTCATTACCTGTTTTTTTTTTTCCTGCTAATGAGTGATGCTCATGTACGTAGAGAAATTGCAAGAGTCTGGGTGCAATTTCCTTCTGACTGTTGATTTCTTACTGAAATGTCAAAGAAATTAATTTAGTGCATTTTTCAAGTTCTGAAAGTCCATGAATCACCTCACCTCATTGCAGTGTGACTTTAAAATGATAAAATCTGCAAGAACATTAAGCTTAAGGTTCTAGGATGCATTTTTCAAACTTTCAGTGACTCTTCAGGTGAAACTGCAATGTAAATAGTAAAGTAGTAAATAGTATTTCAGAACAATTCTGAAGTCATTATCCAGAAAGGCTGTCATGTTTAACACAATATTTCAAGTGTGAAAACACAATTTACTTGTGGGAATAATGCACTCAGTGTGTGTATACAGATGCATCCCTAATTTATGAATGCTTTCAATAAATATTTTTTGATTACTAGGTACCTGCACTCAGCAATGATCATCTACCGTGATTTAAAGCCTCACAATGTGTTGCTCTTTACCTTATATCCCAATTCAGCTGTTATTGCAAAAATAGCTGACTATGGCATTGCCCAGTATTGTTGTCGAATGGGAATAAAAACCTCTGAAGGCACACCAGGTATGGAAATAGGATTTGATTTAAAGTCCATTATGTCCAAAAATAGCTAATATATTTTTCATGTAGTCTTTAAGAAGGAACTCAAATCTATATTCTAGTCAAAAATCACAAAAAGGAGTCCTAATCTTATTACAAGTTGTGATGCCCAATTATGCCTCTTGACCTTTCCTCCTGTTCATGTTTTAACACCTTTTAGAAGAATCAAGGAGTATATTAAAGGTTTAAAAAGAAGAGATTAAATTTACATGCATTCTATTCATTGTCTGGTTTTAATATGGTTATTGTGATATTGAAATTATACTGCTAAAATCTTTCGCTTTAATTTCCAGTAATGCATACATAAGTCTTAATTTTTTTTAAAGGCAATGAATATCTTCACTGTTCCCCAGCTTTAGAGAGAACCTATTAGCATCCATTCTAAAGCACTGAACATTTCAACAACTTTGAAAAGTTCCTTTAGGTCTTTTAAATTGTGCTTGAGAGCATTGCTTCAAGTGTTAAATGTTAGACCTTCAATAAAGACTGCAGACTTGCCTTGATTTTCAATACTCATTGATAATTATTTTATATTAGAAGGGGCAGGAGCTCTGTAACTGATGTACTATCCCCTTCCTTTATACTTACTGCTGATACTTTTGGACATCTGCCAAACACAAGCCATTGCCAGCCTAGTAATTGTTTGATGTTTTTCTTTGCACTTCCTCTGCCATTTTTATCAGTAATTGTTTACTTTTTAAAGTACAAAGATGGCTTCATCTTGATATGAAGCATACTTATTAATGAATGATTTATTTGCAGGATTTCGAGCGCCAGAGGTTGCCAGAGGAAATGTTATTTACAATCAGCAAGCTGATGTTTATTCATTTGGCTTGCTGCTTTATGACATTTTAACAGGAGGAGGTAGAATAATGGAAGGCTTGAAGTTTCCAAATGAATTTGATGAATTAGCAATACAAGGAAAACTACCAGGTATGCCTTGTTTCTAGAAATTCTAGCATTTGTCCTGCCTCTTCCAGAAATAGCAAATATGAGTTATGTTGTATCTAACTGTGATCACAGAAGGAGACTTAGAAGAATATAACATTCCTCATGTTCCTTCTGCATTACAATACATAATTATTGTCTGCTGAAAGGAAGATTAAACAGGCTATCAGCTGGACATGATGTAATCATTTGGACAGTATGACTAGGACAACATATTTTGGGCAATTTCTGCCAAGAGCTATTGCATTTTTATAGCACTACAAGCTTAATATCTGGTGTTCTTATTTATTGCCCAGCAATAGTGGGTATACTCATGAAACATTCTTTAAGGAATGTTGTGCTCCATTTAGGAAAGAGCAGCATCACTAATCTGGCATAGCTTCTCCATTTTGAGAGAGAGTGTTCATACATTTTCTGCTCCTTAAGGAGAGCAGTCCAGCTCTAAGCTCAGACAGTTTCTGCCCCCTTCCTGAAGAGGATATCCCATGAACTGATGACTAAGTATCTCTAAAATGTATTATAACCCCTGTGAAATGTATTATAAGCCCTGTGAAATAACTGAAATATCAGTTTCTGGAGATAGTACAGTTCCTTCCACCTATGCTCATCATTTCTATATTTCCACAAAAAGAGGGGCTGGCTGATCTCACAAGCAAACAGTGCCTGTCTTTTGCTGCACTGAATATGTTCATTTGCATGTATTCATTACTAATGTTACCTTTGTCTGAGGTAAGACTGGAATATTTGCTGTGGATTATGATGAACTAAAAAGAAAGGCAATACTGGCATCTTCATGAATGATTTGTTCTCAGAGAGTTCAGCAGCTATAGTCATAAGATACATACTCCAACCACTGAGTGGGAATTTAAACTTCCTTATCTTGTAAATGCTATATGGAGTTGCTTATCTATTTGCTGTATCCTTTATTGCAAGTTCATCTGTATTCCATATACTCAGAAGTACAAATGTGGAAAACAGTGTTTACAGGAATTTGAAAGACTATTGACTGAAGTGACATACCCTTGAATAGTCAACATTAATGGAAACACAATCCACATATATCTGCAATTTAGTCCCAGACACACAGACATCAAAGAAAAAGATAAAGCAAAATCCATTTGCTTTTACTGCTATTAATTAAAAGGACTCTAGTTCTAGCATTTCATGCCCTAGCATATAATGGCAGATGAGCAATTCCAAGCTGTTCATGCTGACATTTTACTTAAGAATGTGATATTTCTTAAAGCAGCTCAGTTAGATGTTAGATGAATTCTAAAAATAAGAAGGTTAGTTAGAACTCTGGTAAATTAATAAGTTATATTATTTTACATTCTAGATCCTGTCAAAGAATATGGGTGTTCCCCTTGGCCTGAAGTTGAAAATTTAATTAAAAAGTGTTTGAAGGAAAACCCTCAGGAACGACCAACATCTTGCCAGGTATTACATAGTTTATTTATTTGGTTTTTTATGATAGATGGCAGTATAAAGTTGTGGTTTCTGAAAAGGAATCAGGCATTAAGTTAATGAGAATCACAGGTTTCTTTCTGTTGTTCTTTTCTGGAATGGAAGCTGCCATGAAATATTGCCTACTCTCACCTTCCAGAATAAACTGTTCCATTGAAGTCTACCAACCAATGCACCAATGTTCTAGCTGGCTGCTTTCCCCTGTGTTGCTGCGTAGCAATTGTAGTGAAACACAATTCAGATTACTTTTTGGTCTTGACTAGAGCTGCGCAAAAAGGACTTTGTTAAATAGTGTCAGTGCTGTTATACACTGTTCTGTGGAAGTACAAATGACCAGGCCTGCTGAGATACTGTGTCCGTATCTAAAAAATTTTGTTATCAGTTGCTTGTTATTTATCACAAGCCATTGTTGTCACTATGGGCATGCTGTGGCTTTCTTTATAGGTTTATGAGATCCTGAATTCTGCAGAACTTATCTGTTTGATGAGGTATGTCTCCATACCCAGCACATCTACAGCAGAGTGCATGGTGGCTGCCAATCAAAGCTGCAAGAAGGCAGGAGTTTGGATTGGCAATGGGAACACAGAAAAGGCACAACTTTCATTTGTTAACCTAAACACAGATGGACATACTTGTGAGGTATGTGAGAAAGCTGACATTTATTCTGTTTTTTCTGGCAGACAGATGTATTTCAGAAAAATTAATTGCATTTTTACAGCAGGATATTACTTCTGGAAAGCTAAGCTTTGAGAGAACAAAGATTGCTCATAAGTGAGTCATCACTGTATCCATGAAACGAGTAGAAAAGCAGTTGCTTTTTACTCTCTTCCTGCTATCCAGCCTGAACTTTTTCATACTACTGTCTTTCCACTACTGGATTCCTTTCTTCTACTGATATGGAAATTTTTATTTCTAGCATGGAGACCACAGAAAGGAATTAATAGTTAGGCAGACCTTCATATCTCTACTACAACATCAAAGTTGTTTCAGTTCTATTTCCATCTGTTGGCCATGATACATCTGAATTGGTAGCTTTGGTTTAAATTATATGGGTTGTTCTTCTAAAAATAAAACAAGAAAAAGAAATATTAAGCCAATACTTTCACTGTTAGCAATAAGTATTGCAATAGTTCCATTTGTTCAATTCTCTGATGGCTTCAAGACCTTGATTAGAATAAAAAGAATACCTTTTTTGTCAGCATTCAGCTGAGAGATTTTGCTGTGTACTGTTTGAGGGGTCCTTCCCAGAACTTTGAAGATAGGTGGCCCAGTCAATGATGTATTGTGCTAACAGGAAATTAGATTTCTTAAAGGAGAAGTTACTGTAAGGGTCTGTCCAGAGTCCAAGAAGATTGTGCTATGTTTTTATAATCAGTAATTTATTTGCATTTACCATTACTGAAATCATGAGCAAGTTGTTTTTCTTTTTTTCCTACTTAGGATATTGCAGACAGTAAAATTATAAGTTTGGCCTTAGTGACTCTCCTTACTGAGAAAGAAAACTGGATTGTAGCAGGAACCCAGTCTGGTTCTCTGTGGGCAGTTAACACAGAAGATGAAACAAGAAGGCATCGTCTGCAGAAAATGTCCGATTCTATCACTTGTTTATACTGTAATTCTCTTTCAAAGCAAAGGTATAAATGAATTTTAAATGTTTTGGGTTGCAATTGAAAATACTCTAAACTGAGGCGTTCAGAAAATGACATCTCTACACTCCGCACTTTTGTTCTGACAACTGCTTATTTTGCCTGTGTTTCCACTTAATTTTGCACCCAGTGCAACTGGGGACTAGAGTCATGATCACAGGGGTTACGCTTGCTTTTAGTGTTTAATTGAATACTTGAAATACTAGAGACTTCTCATTTTAATTTTTCTGATATGATTAAGGCATTTCTAGAATTATTACTTTATTTTATTTCAGCAAACAGAAGAATTTCTTCTTGGTCGGCACTGCTGATGGCAGACTGGCAGTTTTTGAAGACAGAGCAGTAAAGGTAGACTTGTTCTTTGCTGTCTGTTCTACAGAGTGTTATCACTAATATCTAAAGCAGCTACCAAGAGTAGCTTTATTTCATGCCACTTTTTTTTAATTGCTTCTTTAAAACTAAAGTTAATTTTCTACTGCTGTCTGAGAGGAACTGCACATTTTGCAATAGCTACTTTAAACAAAAGAGTTAAGAGGTGGAAAATTCCTTTGAGAAGCCTGGCAAACTGGATAGAGACTGATGTTTTTAGTTGTTGTTAAGAATATTCTAACAGTTTTAGTCTCCTTTATTTATTGCTGTAATAGCTCCTTTTTCCTCTCATTTAGTAAATTTTTTGTAAAACAGCTGTGTTCAAAAATAAAATATTGTTTAGGTTTTCTGCAGGACAGAATTCTGTTCACAGAACAAATGAAGAAATGCTTGAAACTGTTTATATCATCAGGCACCTGAAGGTTTAGTTCCTGACCATATGCATTAGAGCAGTTATGGAGTTACAATGCATTTCAGAATTAGAATATGGTCCGGTGTAGGATATCTTCAAAGACATAGATGTGTCTTTCCTTCCAGTTATTGAATTGTGCCAGGGGTTGCACAGAGTGTCAGTCCCTGCTCTGACCTGTCTCTGCTCGAAGGCTTTCTCCTATGGGACATCTCTAATGGGAATATGGTGCTTTTCAGTCAGTAACATTCTAGAAATGTTCTCAACCATCAGAAAATCTGGATGTGTAAATTTAATTCAGCAGGCTGTGTAGCCTTGTTTTAACAAGGTTCTGAGTGTCTGCATCCTCCTTGTTTCCAATGCAGAGTATATTTTTTCTTGCAGTGTAAGGGTGCTACACCTTTGAAGATACTGAATATAGGAAATGTTAGCACACCCCTGATGTGCTTAAACGAATCCTCATGCTTATCTGAAAAAAATGTAATCTGGGGAGGCTGTGGAACAAAAATCATTGCTTTAACCAGTGACTTCTCTGTTCAAAAGCTCATTGAAACAAAGACAAGTCAACTGTAAGTTTTTGATTTTTATAAGTGATGATACTTGGCTCATTTGTTTCCATTAACAATTTCTGACAGTACTTTGACATAATGTCTTGTTTCAGAGTTCATTCTTTGAGTTTGCTTGTTTCTCTTCTTTTTTTCCATAATGCAGATGGAGTGTCTGTGAGTAATGTTGAAAGTATTTGTTGCAGCTTTTAAACAAGGAAATACATTTTTGCTCCATAAAGGATTGATGAAGTCAATATCTATGTAACTGATGAGTTTTCTTCTCCAGTTGGCCTAGTCCAGGCCCTGTTTACTTTACTTAGAATTACACATACATATTTATCATAGTATTTGTCCTTCCATGTTTCTCAGTATGATATGTATGCATATCTTTGCCCTATATATATTTAATCACATCTGATTGCTGACTTCTCACTATTTAGAAATTGTTGACTGGGGGTTTGGAAGTGTTTGATGTAATTCTCACATGGACAGATCCTACTCTGAAGTTAAGGGGAGTTTTTCCTGAGCAGGGAAAACAGTGTTTGATGAGAAAAATTTGTTAATAGACTTCGAGCATTAATGTGCCTCCAAGGATGTCATCAGCCTCACACTGTTACTGTGAGAATTTATGTTGAACTGTAGGAAGATTAAAGCAAAGCCTTTCAGTTGTGTCTTGGCCTAGTTTGATTTTTAAGGCTGAATGATTCTGCAAGAGTCAGAGAGAAACTAATCCCACTCACAGTAGTCAAGTTTTTCTATTAGATATTTTCTGTGTATCTAACTGGAGTTCTTCTCTCTTCTAGGTTCTGTCATAATGCTTACAGTGATGCAAACATTATTTCAATAGCAATAGACAAATCCATCTACTTGGCAAAGAAGAATAGCCATTTTGTGGAAATCTGGGACAAGAAGACAGAAAAACTTTCTGAATTAATTGACTGTGCACATTTTCTTAAGTAAGTGTTTTATTGTTGGCCTGGTGGACAGAAAGCTGAGTATCAGATTGCCTTCTCTAGCATTGCACTCTAACCTGCCAGAAATAAGGGATTTGCCCAGTTTATTGGGCAAGTGTGGATTTCTTAGCCTGTATTTTGGCCCAGAACTTCAGAATATTCCATACAGAATCCTGCTTTTTAAAGGCCCTTACAGTATTTTCCAATTTCTCTATAATGTCAAGAAGACTCTAGCTCAAGAAAGAATAAAGTCTTTTGCTGTCCTTCAGGTACTAAGGCTAATGCAGTTACTTCTTGCATCTTCTGAACAAGAATGTCTTTTCAGTGAACAAATTCAGTAGGAAATTAGATTTTTATTAACTGCGACAACTTTTAAATTTGCATTTAAATTGTTTGTTTGCCTTAGCATGCCACATCCATTTCTTCTTTATGGTGAGGTTAGGAGAGGTGTAGGTGTGCTCTTCCCACTTTACTGTGACATTAACCTCCTGCAAACTGGGAGAGAACTGAGAAGTTCCTGCCTTCTGAAGCAGACCAGATAGCTCTTTGGAGTCCAGTGGTTTTCATCCCGGTTTGTTTGTATGAGAATTTTGGGATTTGACTTGGTGAATGATTGCTTAGAAGTCTGGTATTCAGTGTCATTTTAGCAGCTGCGGAATAGGGTGCCACCAAATTCCAATGCAAAATCTTTCCATATTTGTAGGAACAAAGTGGAAAAATTAAATAAGGAATCAAAACATAAACTGGCTTATTCTGGAAGAGTGAAGACCATTTGTCTGCAGAAAAACACTGCACTGTGGATAGGGACAGGAGGAGGACATATCTTGCTGCTTGATTTGTCAACGCGTCGTCCTGTACGAGTTATAGACAAGTTCTGTGATTCTGTTCGAGTCATGATCACAGCTCAGCTGGGTAAGTAAAACCTTCAAGTCATGAGTACTTTGAAATCACTGCTAAGTTTAGGTTAGCTCTGTACTGCTTGTTATGGTGTTCCAGGAACAGATGAGCATTATCCAGGAATTGTTCATTCATCCTGCTCCATGGCTGTCCTTCTCCATCAGTGTCAGACTCTAGGGTGTAAACTGAGTACCAGCAGCTGAATACCTGTGCCCACATCATGCAGCAGCTCTTCCCTGGCTTGTCACTGGTTTGCACATGAACCTTCACTGCATCTGGTCTTCTCTTACGTGTGTCTGTGTGTGTTCTTTCTCCATCTCAAGTGCTACACTTCTAGCTTCTCTCTCTGTGGACCATGTTGATTTTAATAATTTTTCTTTCATTGCTTATTGCCTAGTTTTCTTCTCCCATTCTCCTTCAGGAATAGTTCTTTTAGGTTTGGGTCATAGGCAGATCACAGCAGAGCTGGGAAAGTGCTACACACCTGGGCTTGGTGTGTGGACTTGTACAGATGTGCTGCTGCTGGCATCAGGGACAGTTGTTTTGAACTGCTGTAGGCAGACAGGAGTTGTGGGCTTTCAGTGGTGACCGCAAACAGCCACAGCAACACAGCTGAGGAAGGGGCACTCCTTGGCTATTGAAACTTCTTCACCTGTACTCTGTCCTGCACCTTTCCCAAAAGTAATAAAGGCCATATCAACTCAAGTTTGTGCTACTGCTGTGGTGAATACATTCAAAATACACATTACTTCAAAAAGTACTTTGTGGCACGATATGCAGATTCCCATTACTTTCCACTGTGTTTTGGAAAAAACTCTGGAGTTTCCCCTGTCAAAGTGTGTTTGCTGTCCAGAAAGGGAAAAAACCAAACACTGAAGCTGTTGTGAATTCAGCAGCAGACTGCAATTCTGCTTGCAAATATCACAGTTGCAGGCTGTGGATGTTT
The DNA here is from genome assembly GCF_009819885.2 of Catharus ustulatus. NCBI lineage: Eukaryota > Metazoa > Chordata > Aves > Passeriformes > Turdidae > Catharus > Catharus ustulatus. The sequence continues at coordinate 15,013,975 of NC_046224.1, read as the reverse complement.
TGTCCTTACCATCAGGAACTTACTCTGCAGCCTGTTTCTTCCTTTCTGGCACTGGAAGAATCCATAAACTACAGTCAGTCATAGTCATGGCAACATTGTATGAATCAAACATACCTCAACTTCCTCTGACTTTCCTTTGCCTGAAACAGCAAGTGTTACAGTCTGTTCAGAGCCCAGCTGTTAATGGTGACAGCTATAGCACAGCATCATCATTCCATTTAGTCCTGATAGCTAAAATGTTAGTTTTATAAAGGGACATTTTATTTTTAGCATTTTGTAAAGAATAGTTGCTATGAAAACATAATAATTTTTGCCTTGCTGCTGTCATTGATACATTGTATAGAATTGAGTGACATAAATAGTGAATGAATAGTGAGATTTAAAAAACCTTGAGGCTCAGTCACCTCAACATTTTAAATCAAAATTTTATTATAGAAAAATTAGTATTCTGGAGTTTAGCTGCGTTTGCACAAATCTCAAGAACAGCAAATAAGATCAGTGTATGCAGTTTGATGTGTATTTTTTTCTTTTGATCATCTTTTTGCAGCAATTATTTATAAGGGCTGGGATTTTTTTCCTGATTTCAAGGACTTGGTTTCTACTGGAATCTCTGAAAATGGCACTGAGGCTGCTGAGCAGTTTTTCAACAGTACCATGTTGCTTATATGAAATAAGAGAAGACTGAGGGAAATATTTTTGTGTGAAATCATTTCATTTAAGGTTAAAACATATAATGTCAAGCAGAGGTAAATATTTCAGGAAAAAGTGATTGCCAGACTTTGAGACATTAATTTTTTTCTGTACTTAATGTATTAATATGGAAATACAACGTCGTTTTCTAATTCTGTCACTTAACACTGATGATATTCAATAGCCATGAGACTTACATAGAGAATAATTTAGATGTCTATCTGTAGTTTATTTTGCAAGTGTAAATTTAGATTTCTATGTTGTAAGACAGGACCTAGATCTAAATAAGAAACATTATACTTAAGTTCCAATCGCTTTTGTAAGGAATATGGATATGACTGGCTATAGAAAAAAATTCAATTTATGAAAAATCTGAGCATGGAGGATGTGTATGATTCCCACCATCCCTCATCTGCTATAACCAGATTTACATCACTCTCAGAGGAGAGCATAGTGCTCACCTCCTCCTCAGGGCAGGGAAAACCTCTCTCTCCCTTGCAGAGGTCCTGGGACATGTTAAAAAACTTCCCAACTTTCACAGTTAAGCCATACTGCAGTCTCTTTCTGCCTCAGAAACTGCTCCCCTCCTCATCTCTGCATGGCAGTGTAAGGCTTGGTGTATGAAGCAGTGTGAGGCACGGTGCTGCACTGGGGTGTCTGCACAGTGGGCTGTTCCTGCCCTGGCCTGACCCTGACCCAGCAACCTGGGCTGGGTCCTGTATTCCTCCACTAGCTGAAAGCCAGGAGCTCTCCACCCTTGTTGTGCTGCCAGTAGGAACAGGGAGCAGGAGAACTTGTGACAGCTTCTGTCTGTCTTTGCAAGACATTTATAGATATATTTTGTTGGAAATAACCAGGAAGTTGATACTGAAACATTGGCACATTCTGCTTATGCTTTTGTAATTCAACCACTCCTCTCTTCCAGGTCTTCTTTTGCATTATTCACTAGGCACCTTCTTGTGATCTAACCCCTATTTACACTTCCCACCCATATGCCATCATAAGTTTGAAATTTTTAGTTCATAATTTTTACTCAGTTTTTTGTCATTTTTGGTTGGTTTGTTTTTTTCATAACTGAACTGGTATGTTTTGCTGTGCACTGAGACTTCACTTGCAGCCTGTCCTTTTGCTGTGGCATCTGTTTCCTGTGACTCTACCACCTCTGCCTGTGCTGTATAATAATAGGGTGCTTTGTTCTTGGGCTTGTTCAGCAGGATGATCACCTGATCCTGTGCTTATGCCTTGGAATCCTCATAAACCCTGACATTAAATGGAGATGAGAGCTATATTGTCTTTGTGACTGGGTTTTTCATGGTTAATGATTTTGAATAAAGGGTCTGAATGATTGAACTCTGCTTTCTGTCCTCTTAGTGCCTTAATGTCATCTACTCTTTATGTCCTTAAATTACAAAATTCACATTAAAATTGAGATTTGATGTTTTATTTCTTTGAAAAAGGGAGTCTCAAGAATGTGGTTCTTGTTTTGGGATATTGCTATAAAAGTGACACCGAAGACAACAAATATCACAAAGGTATTTTAATTGTGTTTTGTTTACTTGTATTATTAGTGGAGGGCACACTATTGTGCTTGACTACTCACTAAGAGTGAGGAATTGTTCATCATTTGACAAAATTTTATTGAAACACTACTATTAAATAGTTTTTGCTCTCTTTTGCATATCTGGGCTCATACAAACTAAAAGTAACTTCCAAAAATGGATCTGAGGAAGCCACTGATTGAAGGACACAATACAATTTGTTGGGAAACTGTATTTGGAGAGTAAATGTCATTGTCTAATTGGAGAATGTATCAAATGGATTTCCAGAGGTGTCTGTGCTAGGTCAGGAGTCCCCAGTGTTTTCATGAGTGATGTGGTTGAACGAATAGTGAATGTACTTTTCAGATTTGCAGACAACTCACAGCTAAGACAAGCTCACTGGAGGGCAGGATTAGAACTCAAAGCGTCCCTGACAAATGGAACTAATGGTCTGGAAGGAAATAGGATACAATTCTGTAAGGACAAATGAAAGACTTTTTATTTAATTAGGAATGATCTGCTGTACCAGCATGAGGAAATGATCAGCTTAAACAGCAGTGCTGCAGAAAAAGGGTCAGAATTGATTGGAGGCTGGTCATGAATCAGCCATGTCACGTGTGCAGATGAGGCAAACACCACTCTCACACCATGAAAGTGGTGTCTGTTGGACATTAGCTAATTCTTACACTCTGCTGAGTGCTAATATGGCCTCTGCTGGAGGAGCTAACATTTATTGCTGAATGATCTGGACTATTAGGAATAGTCCAGAGGAGATAAATGCAACCTGTGAGGAAATGTTGCAGGGAGTTAAATTTGTTAATATAAATAAAACTTCGAGAGGACATGATAATAGGCTTCAAATACGTAAATGAAGAGCAAGAGAATAAAGATTTTTACATATTCCCTGTGGGTAGGATAAGCACTAACAAGGGAGATTTCAGTCAGACATCGGTAAAAACTTCCTGACAATTAGGATAGCAAAGTTTTAGAAGATAGAAAATCTGCATCTTTAGATTTTTCTAGGAACTGTTAAAGTTGATGCTCTGATCAATTGCCTTCTTCACATTTATCTCAGCCCAGTTACACTGACTCCTAAAAATGTGGCAATGATAGTACAAAATTAAGGAGGGCAGGTGTAGATGAGCTGACTGAAATGAGTCAAACACCTCCCCCCCCAGTTCCTGTAACTATAAGAACATTTGTTGGCTTATTAGATTATTTTACTTAAGAGTGACATTAATTACAGAGAAGAATGAGAGATTCCAGAATCCTTGGGGCCTTAGTTTGTAAGCCTCATCTCCTATAAGTGCTCTCAATTATCCCTATTCCATTAAAAACAGTGTGAACTCTTCATGAATAAAGAGTTGTTTGCATGCATGGAGACTGAAGAAGTGACCTTTTCTCAATATCTTCACTAGCTTATGAAATCAGTTTTTATTTTACAGTGAATGGGTTTGAGTCTCATAGGCATTTAGGGTATATCTGCATGGAAAGATAGAGATGGAATTTTAGTGGGCACTTCAGTATTAGCAGTAGCAGTAGCTCAGGCCAGTACCTTAAGGCCCACAGGCACCAGAAATGGTTTTTCAAGTACTTTTAAATGGGATACACTTAATTTAGGAACTAGAATCCAAATCATTGTGCAAGTACAAACAGCTTGTAACCCATAACTGCATCACCTCACACATGAAGTATCATGGAACTTGTCTTCTGCATCCTAAAGATCATGCTTCATTGGGGAAATGTATGAGTAACTGAGAACAAGCAGATAAGCAAAATAATTTCTAATTGTGCAATAACTCATCTCTGTTGCAGTTTTCAAATTTTCTTTTTTTTCTCCAGAGTTACAATCCTGCGTGTCAGTGTGGGATATTAACCTGCCCCATGAAGTGCAAAACCTGAAAAAACACATAGAAATGAGACAGGAATTAGCAGAAAAAATGAAGAGCTTTTCTTTGGACTGAAGAGTCACTCTGCAAGTGCCAATCTTTTTCTAGTCTTCCATCCTAACATACTGTGCAATATTTACAACTTGTTCCTCCTGTTGTTTTTAACCCAAAGCAGGAAGAAAATTACCATGAGAGTATTCATAGGATACCAAGAAGAAAAAAGTTATTTGTAATATTTGAAAGGACAGAAAACTGTTGAGAATTTCCAATTCTAAAATGGTATCATGTATCTGTCGTTTACCTGTGAAGTTCTGCTCTCTGCAACTATGGCTCAACTTCAGTATAACGTTGTTCATCCAGTTTTTGATCCCAGTTAAACTGGGAATAAGCCAGGAGACTATAAATGGCTCTAATGTACTTAATTGTTTCTACTGAGTTGATATTCTAATAAGAAGCAAAATTTAAGCCTCTGTGTTTACTGCAGTTTGGATGTATGAGTTTGCTCCTATGATTCATGGTTTAGTAATGTCAGAGCTCATGACCCTATGAAAAAACATGATATTTTATCTAACAGCAGTGTTTAAAGGATTATATAAGTACTACATTACTCTTTGAAAACAACAGGCAGAATTGCCTGCATTTCTTCCATGAATAATTGACCTTTTTTTCAGTTATGACCAGAAAAAGCCCCGTTGTGGTACAATAATAAAATAGCTCCAAATGGAACACACCGTGAGCCTTCCGCACGCCGGTGTCCTCCTGCAGCACTGCAGCCTGCCTGCTTTCAGAGATGCAGTCACAGCACTGGGAGCACTGCCAGTCACATCGCTCTCTTGTGCAGCTCTCGTGGAAGAGAGAGGGCTCTGATCTGAGTGCTGCTATGGCTTGCTCTTAGTCCAACTTGCTTACATGCAAAGTTTCCGCTTATTCATTCTTGTCATTTTGGGGGATAATCAGGGGAATCTTGAGGAGTAAGAACTGGCTGCCTCCTCCAAATTTGTTTCCACACATCATCATTCAAGAGTCACTTTTTGCTGTTTCCTGGCTTTAAGTCCAAGCTGCTGCTGACAGCCCACACTGACCTGCGCTAAGGAAGTGCCTTATTTCTGTCCACCTAAAGACACTGTTCTCTTTTTAGATACCAGAAGAATCCACAGGGTACTCCCAAAATCCCAAGGAATGGAGTATCCAGAGCCATTCCTGAATCTAGGGAGCTGAAGAAGGTTGAGCAACCAAAAAGTTCTCAAATTTTTTTTTGTTTTGTTTTTTGTTGGTTTGTTTGGGGTTTTTTTTCAAAAAATTATGAACTGAGACAACAGCATTTCTTGTGTCCAGCTCTAGTATTGTTCTATTTTCTGCCAGTTGTGGAATGCATACTCAGGATTCTTTTCAGTTATGCATCCCAGTTTCTATGTATTCTTGTAATCTATGTACTGAGAAGAATTTGCTATTTATATGGGATTTTATAACTCAGAAAATATATATTATGTTAGAATGAATACAGTTGTTTTTTAAAAAGAAAAGAATATATGCATTGTGATTAAGTTTATTTGTAAGTCATTTTGAAATGTAAGCCTAAACATTTCTATTAAAACTGTGCTTTGTTAATAATGTAAGTCTACTTTCTCATAATTGAATTTTAAGGATGGGCTCTTCTGAGCAGCCTTTGTGGCATTTAATTCCTTCAAGATGATACAAAATCAAGTCAAATTATTGACACAGCTGCATTGCCCCTTGTGTTCTGACCCCTTCTCCCTTCCCGTTTGTCTTCTGCTTGGTGTTCCTGCACCAAGGTGACCTGTAAAGAGTATTGTCCCTGTGGTGATTCCTCACTTCTCCAAGACTCTGGATAACACTGATCCATAGACTGAAATGGGTCATATATTCACTGTTGCAGGGAGGGCAAAGAACAAAAGGAACAGCAGCCAAAAGAGTCAGGAGCTCATTGCCAACCCAACTCAACTGGCCACTACTGATTTATCTGTGGCTGGAGAGAAAAATTCTGTCATGGTGGTGGCCTGCTGGGATTGTTTAGCAATACAGCATTCATTCACACAGAGCACAGTGATCCTGCTGCATCCTCACCAAATAGTTTTTACTACTGCAAGAAAATATTTAGAGAACTTCTTGTATTTGTGCTTCTTGTTAGAAGTGCTCAGAGACTGGCATCCCCTCCCCAGCTGCCACCAAGGGCAGAAACAGCACTATTGAAACCTGCACGGTAAGGAGACCTGTTCCCTGAAACAAACTGTAAGGAAAGAGGGAAAAAAAAATCCATAACTCTGTGTTCACTCTGGTTTCAGTGGAGCTATTTGAAAACCAGTGGAAGTTGATCACATAAGAGTACAAGTTCTGTCGGATATTGTTTCTTGCATACTTAGGATTATATCCAACATGTGAAAACAGATAACCTTTACTTCAGAAAAGAGCCTGTTTGCTCAAGGAAACAAGGATGTGGTGTGCTGTGACTGAACACCTGAGCTGGGACAGGTGAGTAACCCCATGTCCCTCAGACTAAATGTACACAGTGAGCTGAATGCTTGTTGGATAGTGTTGGAGTTTTTCCCCCTCCTGTGCTACTGACTTTAATTAGAGACATCCTTTTTTATTGGTTGCTTGCTGTGATAAATTACCTATGCAGATTCACCTGGTCATTAATTTTAACCTCATTTCTTTTACAAGCAGTTCCTGTCAACCCCACTATAAACAAGCTGCACAGCCTGATTTAATGCACTCTGATATTATGTCCTGGCATTCCTCTGAACTCTCATACTACCTCTAGTGTCCCATATTATTACCCTATTGCTTCTTTATGCACCACTTTGGGCCAAAACTGGGACACATAAGGGAGGAGAGAGAATGAGGCCTCTTAGGTGTGGCTTAACCCCCAAACGTGGGCATTTGCAAGATAAATAATCCATTTTACAATGAACACTTCAGATACCAGAGACATGAGAAAGTAGTAAGGGAAAACAATGAGTCTCAGTGAATGAGAAAAAGACAACAACAATCATATTTTTCTATTAGTTTTTTCAAGTAGAAAAGAATATGAACAATTTTTCGCACTTATTTTCTGGCTTTTGTCATTAATTTAAAAAAATCTGAAAAGAGCTCCCCTTACCCTGCCTTAAGAGAAGGAATTTTCCTGATCAGAACTAACAAGTATTCTGTTATTTCTGTCTCAAATAGTTCTTCATCCATGTTATGAACTCATCCCAGGACTGTACTGACCTGCAGATTCTCTTATATAAAGCCTTGTTCATGGCCTTTGGACAGGTATAACTCACTGGCTGCCAGCATACTATTTGATAACTTTTCCAATTTTATTTTTGTTAGGTAGGCGTGTATCTTTGCAACATTTCGTTTATACATACAGAGTAGCATAATCACATGAAAATGGAGGATCATGCTTACTGTATATCTGTATTTTTAAATTCATTATTTTAAGAGGAAGAAACTACAAGATGTATTAATTTTTATTGTATTAGCTAAGAGAAACCTCATTTACCAAAACTTTAGAAGTGAACCAGGTGAAATTTCTAACAGTTTCGGGAATGCTCTTTGCTGCGCCTGTGAGATGTGTAGGCACTGTGAGAACAGCTGAGCTTTAGGCACCTCAGCAAGACCCCTCAATACTTACACTGCTCCTTATTCGATTAAATAACAGAATTATAAGAATTACCAAATGGTAATACAATTTTTTCCCCTGCAGTGACTCCAGTGCTGACTGGTACCTACATTTTTACATGGGTTATTGGACTGAGCAGTAATGATTTTTTTAAGGATATTTAAAAACATCAATAGATCTTTTTTTAAAAAGTAGTTTTTTTAAACTATACCAATATTATTCTAATAAAAACATGATGGAAGTCAAAAAGCAAGCAAAGGTCTTTTCTTTTTCCCTTTCTACTGTGTTGCTTTGCCTCTCCTGCTGCCAGAGGTTTGAGGGCTGCCGTCAGTGCCTACAAAGGCTGTCATTAGTTAGCGAGGAGAGAAAAAAATCAATGTGCTGTCTCTGGCGTATGTGATTATTTACTTCACTTCCACCGCAGCTCTTTAGTGTCACTGACCTGAAAAGTTAAAGCAGACTGAAAAAGGGAAAGAAATTAAAATCTCCTGGAACTGTTTCAGTGTTTTGCCTTTTCTGAAGCGTTTTTTCCGTGCTTTTCCGGTGCCATGTCCTGGCACTGGCTGCTGTCGGCACAGCTGTGCCTGGGAGAGAGGCAGGCTCTGCTCGGGGGCTGTGACAGCGCTGCCACCCAGCCGAGCAGCACTGAAACCATTCTGCAGGAAAGCGAGAGAAAGCAAAGGGGCAAAGAGAGAGACAGAGAGAAATAAATAACAAGCAGAAGGTGGCAGCGTCAGTGCCCAGCAGCCGAGCCCGCAGCGCTGCGGGGGCCCGGCCTTGGTGCCGCCTCACGGGTGCCCTCAGGGCTGCCCCAGCACCGAGGGCAGGGCGGAAAACGCGGCCAGCCGGAGCCTGGTGCTCGAGGATGGCTGGGCAGGAGCGAGCAGGTTGGGATCCCCTCCAGCGACATGGGGCTGCATCCCGCCGGGAGCTTCCAGCTCCTCCTGTGCCAACCCCTCCATGCCAGAGCACCCCGGCTGGCCCGGCCGCGGCTCCCTGTCTGGGGCACCCAGGCCCTGCAGCACCTCGCCTCTGCAGACCTGCTTTCGGGGCTGCAAAGGGAACAAAGTCAGGACAAGCTCCCTTTTTAAGTGAGGGCTGAGCCACAGTCAGTCCCAGCGGGAAGGAGAGGCCCCGGCTCAGCCCCACGCAGTGTCCCAGGGTCACACAGCTCCCGCACAGCCAGCCCGCCCTGCACCATGGCACCGTGGGGACAGCGACAGGCCGTGGAGTGACCACGGAGCGGCGACGGAAACACCTGGCTTTTCTCTGTAAATACACAGCGCAAGGTCGGTGAGTCACTTCTGCTTTTTCTTGCCACGACACCTCTGCAGTTGCCTTGAAAACATCTGTTTTCTGTGGAGTTACAAGAAACAGCCACCCCCACCACCATCTGCCAGGCTCCTGGGCTCGGCAATTTGGACTTTAAATCAACTGAGCTAAGGCTGAGGCCCAGAAATGACAACCTCATACCAGTATCCTCAGAGATCACAATAAATAAATATTGTTTTTAAGCTGCAGAGCTGCTCTCAAAGCTATGAGCCCGTGGATGAGCAGCAGCAGAAGCTGCAGCTTGCCATGGAGAGGGTGGGTTCAGGGGCTGCTGTAGGAGGACTGAAAGCCATTCCATTCCCCCTGAGGTGATGTTGGCCATATGAAAAGTATTTCGCCTCCCCACAAACCTCCAGAGACTGCTACAGTGACCACTCCTTTGCATTTGTGAAGCACCATCAGGTTCAAGTGAAACTCAAAGGATGCTGTTAAACTGCATATGCCTAAGTAAAGGTTTAATGAGCTTCCTATTATTCCAGTGAAGTCCAAAATTTGCCAAGTGAATTTCTAACCTTCAAGGAGAGGTGCCCACTAGAGCGCATGGTATTGGCTGAAGCACAGCAACAGCAACACACCTGATGCATGCAGAGCCAAAGGCTGGGGTCACCCTGCCCTGTGCAGTGGCCCTGCTCTGTTTAAATGCCACCATTGTTCACAGTCACTTTTAATAGACAACCACCAGCCAGGGAACTAAGCTTTGGTAAACAGTAATTTTCAAATATTATTCATGAGTCAAAACTCAGCTCCCCCCCACTTTTTTTTTGTTTTACAAAATAATCCTATGTGCTGAGCACTCTGCAACTAGAAAATCTCATGCCAAAATACCTTCTCACCTTGTAATTACAGGAAAATTTTCAAGTGCTAAAACCCAACAACCCCAAACCCTTTCAGTTCTGTTTTTGTGGCTATTACAGCTAAACCCAGTAAGAGACACAAACACCTGGGCTCTGCAGGGACTCAGAAGCAGCTGCTGCAGAGCAACTGGTCCTGCTGAAAGAGTCTGAAATCTGCTTTGCTGGAGCTGGAAGCAGGGCAGCAGAGCACAGGGCCCAGCTCAGAGCAGCCATGGCAGCTCCTGTCTGTGCCTGTCCAGCAGCCTGGCTGGAGAAGCTCTGCTCATCCAGATTCTGGCCAGCAGCTGTTTGCCATGGCCTCTTGCCCCCAGACGACAACGGGGTCCTCCTGACCCCAAACCAGTTTGGCTTGCTGTTTCATTTTTCACAAATCAAATTAGTGGTCCTGCAACTCTGAATATTTTTATGTATATACACAAAAAAAAAAAAAAAAAAAAAAAAAACCCCAAACCAAGCCACAATGAGATTTTGCTTGAATTTTGGTAAGTGGAAGCCTCACAGAGACACATGTTTTCAGAGTATGCCTTCAGCTCTCACCCAGGGGAGGCTGCACTACCCAGCCTTGGAGGTTTGTGTTTTGATTCATTAATGGACCAGCTCTCATAAAACTCCTCTGGAAGGCAGGAAAAGGTAATACTGCCTTTCTCCTGAGCTAGCAGCAACCAGAACTGCTTTGGAAATTATGCTAAACCATGGCAGAAGAAAAAGATGAAGTATTTCACATGTTTTTAACTAAGTCAGCTCAAATGCATGCCAGTGCCCTAGCAAGGTGTGCAAGGGCAGATGGTGGGTACACCTGCACCATCAAACCAGTGCACAAAAGGCAGTAGGCCAAGTCCCTTAAGGCTTCTTGAAGCATTAATTGCTAAACATTAACTTTATATTGCAGGCATGGACATTTTCTCTAACCAGCAGATCCACTGCCAAATATCAGACACAATCTGCATTCACTGAGCATTGGCAGAAAAAAGCTTTTACAAGAAGTATCTTTGCACCAATCTGAGTAAGGAGGGCATAAATAAACCCCAGTTTCTGGGGTGCCTTTTAAAAACATAGATCTTAGCAAGTATCCCCAAACAAGCTGTTCTCTTCCCATTTTCCCAGAAGAAAGCTGCAGCACTTGGCTGCCTCTGAATAAATAGGGAGCAGAGAGCTTTAGTATCATCAGTGCCACCAGAGATGTGACAAGGCAGTCACAACCTCCTGCTTCAGTGTTACTGCATCATTACACAAGTCATCCTTAGCAACAGATCTCACAGAGAACTCAACAGTAAAAGGACAAGGCAACAGCTGCCTTCCTGACCTTGGTTTGTCTGTTCAGTGAATCACACCTGCATTTATACACTGAATATAATCTGCCTCTGACCCTTCCTAAGCAACTACGCCCTCTACTTAGGGCTTGGTTTGTCAAATCAACCCCTGAAAAGCTTGAAAAGATCTTGCACAGGGCAGGAAGGAAAGTCACTCAGTTCCATGCAGGACTGACTCCATCAGCACATGTCCCTGTCCTGCCCACCCCAAACAGCCACCCCAGGCAGAGCCAGCAGCTGCAGAGAAAGACTGAGCCCCATACCTGCAGTGCAGGTCCCCAGCACAGAGCTTTTGAGGGAAAGAAGTTATAGGATGAAAATTTCAGGGGAAAGCAGCTTGGGTTTGCTTTTTTAAAAAAATGCCTGCTACATCTGTTAACCTAGTCCCTTTCCAGCTACAGACGGATATGCATTTCTTCCCCATCTCTCTACTAGCAAGAGCTCCAGAACATCTGTTAGAAAAGTCAGGGAAAAGAACGAAAAGAGCCTGAAGTAGGGAAATTTCCATTCCTATTCCCTCCCACTTCACTGTCTTCTTGTGTCCTGCAGTAGGCACCAGTGCACAAAACAGAGGTGGTAAGAAAGACAGCAGCCCTAAAGTACAGCGGCATTCATGCCAGCCTGACTCCCACAGCCTCCCATCACACTGCCCACCTACACCCACCACAGCCCCTCATACACAACTCAATACTCACCTACAAGCACTATTATTATTATAAATTACATTAACTTACCCCTTCTCTCAGCTCATGACCAATTTTCTCCCCTGATGTTCTCTCTCATAGCTGCAGGTTTTGATCAGAGCCTGTCAGTTTGCTTTTGCTGCCTTGTCCACCAGTCCCAACAGCCTCCCTGCCCACTGAAATGTCTCATCTCATCTTCTGCTGTACCATAAAGTAGCAACCCTTTACTGAGGGAAATCCTGCAGTCCTGCCTTTTCCTTCTCTAATCAGAAATCTTTTGTAAAATACACCCAGGAGCAGAGTAGTGAAGTGTCATGGTAACTCAAAGACTTTAGAGCAACTTCTTGTCAATGCTGTGTGATTCTGCCTCACAGGTGACATGGTCAAACATGGTCTATTCTGTTAAAAACCCAGATTGGTGCTTCCTCTTGAGCCATAAAACCATCACTGGAGCAATATCTGTTCCCACATCCCCTCCCCACATCTTGGGGCTGCCACCAGCTCCCCACAACACTGGGGTGAGGCTCAAGGGCCCCAAGGGACACCCCCACAGAGGCACAGGTCTGAGGCAGGCACAGTGACAAGACTCTGCTAACACAGCCTCTCCCTGGGGGAGTAGGGCAGCAGCAGGACACAACTCAAACCACACTGGCTGGGAGTGGGGAAGTTTTTGACCACAGACACTGGTCTGCAAATGGTGTGCTATGAACACACTTATGAAGGTTAAAATTGACTTCCCCGGGACTCTCTCCCTTCACCATTGTCTAAGAGCAAAGAATAAAAATACGTAATTTTGACCATCTTTCCTAACCCAAAAAATGGCATTTTAATCTGCTATCCCCCTTTCAGAAAATACACATCACATTAACATATGGGCTTCTGTTTCCCTTGGGACACCCATTCCTCCCACTTTTTCATCCTACACTCACTTTTGCATAATGCAAATAAATGTGACCCAAAAAAAGGTCCCTGCAATATACTATTATTTTCTCCAGGACTCCCCTGCACATGCTGATTAAAGTGGTGACAACACATGGTACCAGCAGTACTACTCCAACTACCAAAATCACTGCGGAGAGAAAGCAAGCAGCACAGGGTCAACTGATCCTGCATTCACCCTGCAATGCAGCACCTCATATCTGCAAGCATATCATAAATTTTCTTCCATTAGCAACCAGCCCTCACACAAGTCTTTTTTAGATAAAACAACATGAATATGCCACACAAGGATTTAAGACACATCAAGCCACTTGGCTCTTTTATGTGAGAATAGAAAATAACATTTAAAGTTCTGCTACAGAAAGTCAACTGAGATCAGTCTCTCCCACCAGTACAGTCTGTTCCAAGCAGATAAGAAAGTGTTAGGAAAAGCCCAAAGCAGAACCAGTCTGAGCAGAAGTAGGAAAGAAACCTCAGAAGGAAATGCCAAAGAGAAATGGGAACCAGAGTTTCTCAAGCTGCTGGAGTTTTAATCAATGTTAAAAAAACAAAGCACAAAAGAGAAAACCTCAAACCTGGCTGTCATCCCCAAGGACCTGGCTTCCTTGAACTTTTTTCTCAATAGCCAAATTCAACAGAAGTCTTTCCTTATATGCCACATTTTATTTAGTATTTCATTTCTTTTTAGGAAGCCCTTCGCTTTGCATAGCAAATCATCTGTGTTATTAACACTTTCCTGATCAGCAAAGTCCAAAGTACATTACTGGAAGTCAGCAAAATCTGACAACGCCACAGAGATTTTTATTTTTCTGTAATTAGTCCTCTTAATTAAAGTATTAATTCCATGGTGAGTAAGGCCAGGATCAGCATCATCTTCTAACATATTATTAAATCAGTTTTGCTGAGAAGGAATCATATTAATTTTTTACACTGGTGGAGTAACTGTTCAACCACAGGTGTACACCAGTAGTTCAGCAGTAACATGATGTTCCATTTCTCAAAGCACCATTTGCATTAATAACATTCTTTCTCAGTAGCATATTTACAATACAATATTGCTCTCTTCAATTAATTTACAAAACCCTTCATGAACAGCAAGGATTAGTTCTGCAGATCCTGTCTCATCACCTCTCTGCAGCAATATGATTCAGATTCCCTGAAGTCATCTACTACCAGCTTCACACTCCCTGCCTGGCTTAGCAGACCTCCCAGCTGCCCTGAACTGGCAGCTTCTTGCTCCCTCCTCTCTTTACCTCTTGATTTCCAGAATATGGATGCTCCGATGGCTCCCACATGAGCAGCACAGCTACAACAAAGATTCCATCAAAGCAATTTCTTTACCAAGAAAGAGGCATACAAAGATTTCCTGATTTTTTTGCTAGGGAGTCTTGCCTTTTATCAAAACTACAGTCAAATGCCTTACTTAAAGGGCTTCTTATTCCAAGTCCAAAAGCTGCGCAGGCTGGAGTGCATTCTTGGGAGTCCTTGGGCACTTCCAGACCAATGCTGGAAGTCTCACTCTCACTGCTGGCACAGTGGCTGTGTGGAAACACAGAACTCCTCTGCTCCACATGTTTCTTCCACTAAGGAATGGTGGGGCTGCAGAAAGGCAGTGGTTGTGACTAACATCATGGTTTGGGCTCCACCTTGCTTACTCTCTTGTTCCCCTCTTCTTCAGGATTTTTAGGATTGCTCCCCAGCTGTATGAAAGCCATCTCAGCCCTCAGGCCCAGCATTATAATAAGAACAAGAAAAGCAAATCCCCCATTTGCACACTTAAGAGAAACTCCAGCTCTTAGTGTCCCTCTGGGACTGCTGCCAGCCCTTCCACATGTCCCACTTGTACTCTTTTCTCCTTGGCGCCTGCAGCCTTCCCAGGCATCACTAAGATGCTTCAGTGGTCACGGGCAGCCACCACAAAGATGTTCAGCTCAACCACGAATACTGTATTGGCAGCAACACTCCTTCACTCTCCAGATCACCCACCTCACTGGTCTCACAATTTCCTATGTCTCCACGTGCACTCAAAGACAAAAAATTACACTAATTGTTTTGTTGGAGGGTTTTTTTTTTGTAAAGGCTTCATTTTTTTGCTGCCCAACAGCACTGTCTCAGCATATTGCACAATGTTTTCTTTATTATAAAAAAGTCTGTATCAGGCAGGAAGAAAAAAAATTTTCTCAGGAGGCTAATGTGTACTATTGTCTGTAATTAGAGGTAAGTGGTTGCTTGTGTGGCCATCGGGAAGTGGGACCTGGTGAAACAAAAACAAATTGTTATTAATGGCTTGACCAGAAACAGAATCTCCACCTTCCCTCTTCAAAAACATGCCCTTCTTTATTCTTGTGAATTTCCTGGATGCCTTTTACCTGGCCTCTCATAGAAATCTTATACAAATTTGGTTGCCTTCTTTCCTCTCTTCCCACTCACATAACCTTGACTGCTGGCAAACTTCCGCCAAATCTGAGAGAAAGGCAGAGGTCTCAAAGGCTATCTACAGGCTTAAATGGGAAAAAGAAAAGTAATATAAAATCAAGTAGTTGCTAGAGAAGCAATTCTCTTATTGCCTAAGGAAGGGAAAGGTGAAGGCTCAGCTCTTTCACACTGCTTGGCAGTAGCCTGCAGAACAATAAGGAGCACCACTGAACCCCTGCAGCACACAGTGCCTCTTCTTCAGTGTACAGGCCAAGCAAGAGGATTTGTGAAACCAAAACCAGGACAGGGAGACTGACCAGGCCTGGGAAACATGCAATTTTTGGAGCATTATGAAAATAAAAAGAATATAGTAAGGACAATCAAGGGAATGTAGGACATCTAAGAAACTTGGCTGCATTAATTCAGTTTGTTAGAGAACTCTGTTTCTTTACATTTTAGGTTTTCCAACTATTTTAAAAAGCTGTTGAATCTCTGCTGATATGCATGTCAAGGGGAAGATTTATTGCAAATATCTCAAATTCTCCTGGGACCAAGCCCCAAAGTTGTCCTTATCATCCATCCTCAGGTGTACCATTTGCAGAAATACCTAGAGGAAGTTTTCCTTACCGATGTGGATCTGTAAGAGCCCAGTCTGAAACGGCAAAAAATAATTTCTGCTACGAATCTTCCAAAGCCATGTAAAATTCCTGCAACATCAATCAAGATTTAAATTGTCACCAGTAGTAAAAATGTATTATTTATGGAAGCATTGCAATAGAGCCATGCACCATACTTAGGACACAGTGCAGTAAACCCACACATAAAACACTGAGAAATTAACATGATGAATGGAAATACCAAGGGCAGGGCAGGGGAGAATTCTAACATTTTGAAATGCTTCAAGAAAGCAAAGCCACCAAGTAAATGTAATTCCCTCTGCCAGCTTTTGTGAGTGAAAATATATTGTGTGGGATAGAAATAGCCACTTTGAAAAGCAGCTCTTAGTTTGAAGCCTTTTCACTGAGCTCTCTTCCAATGAGAGCCAAGGAAGTAACTTATAATCCAGAGACTCTGTTATGTTTTGACTAGTAAATGAATTGTGCATTTTCAACTTGTTTTTTTTTTTGTTGATGAAGCAAATCCAGCAGTACACTGACAAGGAAAATCTTCCCAATTACTTTAGATGGAAATTTTATCTCAATTTTTGTCACTGATTTAATTACTGGATCCCAACAATAGGAAATACACGGAATATCAGTATGTGTGTACATACATATACATAGATACCTATATATCTATAGACAGATATAGCCTTGCTCTTCCAGAAGTAAATAAACCTTGCTATAGTTACCAAAAAGGAAACATCAGGCCCTCAGAACAGCATGTCACATTAGGACACCAAAAGTGAGTAGCTTTCATGGTACATTTCAATGCAACAAACAAGCACTTTGTCTTAAACCTGCTAAAAGGACTGCCTGTAACTTATCCATAGCAATCACCAAGACAAAAAAAAAAAAACCAAAAACAATAGAACTTAAGGAAGGCACTGATCATCACCTGTAGTTGAAAAAATTCCACCAATAATGCCACAGAGCCTCACTAAGAACTGCCAAAAAGGCATGTGTTCTTCTGTCACTGTCACCATAAGTGAACTGATGTCATATTTCATGAATATTCCTGACACCCCATGGCTGCCAGCTGCATGGTTAATTACTCTTTCCTGAAAGAAAAGACAAAAACACTTGGTATTAGTCACAAGAAAATCAGTCTTATAAGATGGGATGGCAAAGAGTTATTTAATCAGAGTTAACAGTGAACTGAAGACTGGGGAGTATCAAGGTCACTTTGATCAGTACCTTCTAAAAGTCAAACACCATGAAGTAAAAATTTACTTTCCTGGTCACTGGTCTGCTGTGCTGCATACCAATATTCACTGTTGTGCTTTGGTACTATTTTCTCAAGACTTGCTCACATGGTCCTTTAAATAGGATTTTTGTAACTGGATTGGTGTGGGAACCTATGAGGATAACTGAACTCAGGGGAGTGCACTGGTGTAATACTTGCCACAGCTCTTTCTACTTTATCAGTCACTATGAATCACTTAACTCAGTGTGAGACCTTAATGAGATTTACACTGTTGAACAGCCTTAGCAATGGCAGAATACCCAGAGGATTGATATAAATCAGAATACCAGGTTGGAAGGCACCTTGAGGAACACCTGGTCCAACCTTTCTTGGCAAAAGTCTCTTTTCAAGGTTTTTGTCAGTTACTTCACATCAGACAACAGTCACCCAGCAAGAAATACACCTCAGTAAATAAACACCCCAAACTATGACTACCAGGCACCTCAGTCCTAATCTGAGAAATTTTTAGCTTCTTTTCATTTGCCAAATTCTCAAACCAAAAGACACCGAAGAGGAGAGTGTGGTTGCTGTAAATACCTACTTTTAAAAAAAGATTTCAAGAGAGAACACACCTCAACACAAGTTTCTTTTAAAAGTTTGCTGTCATTTTGTTGTTAGTGAAAGGTGTTGATAAATGCACTGCCAAGTAAGTCTGGTTGAAAATATATAAGGACAGCAGAAAAGAACATAATGGACTGAAGACAAACTCAGCCATGCTTAAGCTAGTAAGAACCAAAAAGACAAGATAAACAGGACTGAACAGAAAAGCAATATATCACAGTTCCATTTCTCTGTATATTTAACAATTTGTGCCCAAAAATATGCAGAATACGGTACAAAAAAGCAGGTACAAAAAAACCCTGGAAAATGCAGGTTAAGTAACTTCTTCAGTTAGCTAGCATTCTCAAAAACCATACTGCTTTTTATGCTACCACACCAAAATTAAAAGGATGTCAAAATAATGTATCAGTAATGATAACAGGTCCCAAAAACTTTGCAATGATTAAATAAAACAAACCATTAGAAAATGCTTTCCATATTTCAAAGCATGATAACTGTCAGCATTTGGAGATGCATATTAGTCATACTAAAAATGAAGGGAAGACTGAAGGTAGTTACACAGAACCTTGCCACTAGCAAAGGACAAAACTCTACTTTTGTTTGCTTTTTCTCTGTTATTTCCCTACACCTTACTGGTCTTGAGGTCAAATGGTAGAAAAAGAGTATGAAGTTAAATAGAACACACAAAACTCCACCCTTAAAAGAAACAGAATTCTTTTTCTGCAAGCCATTTTAATCTGCTTCCAGCTTCTACTGCTGCAGAGGATTCAACTTTTGATTGCTAAAATCTCCTAAAAATTACTAACCTTGCATCAAATAGCTCCGTGAAGCCTTGCTAGAATTAAATCGTTTTAACATAAATAACTACAATATCTCCACCATCAAAAATAGTGGAGAAGATTCAGCCCACATCTCAAACTTTGCTTCTCCATGTGCCCAACACTGGCAATTAAACCTCACTGCATTCAAGTTTGAGTCATGGCTGGCTGACTACCTTTTCCCATGTCTGCATATGCACCTACTCTTTCAAAATAAATGCATTAAGGTGTTCAGTGAATAGCTGCTCTTACTAACCTTTCCCAGCTAATCTAATAGGAGTATTTGGTTCCCTATGAACAAACACAAATAAGCTTTGGAGGCAGCAGGGTTGCCTACTGAGACAGAGAGCACAAACAAGCACATAATGGACACTTTATCTCCATTATTCACAGGCTCTTCTCCCAAGCAACCTGTGGTTGTAGCAATTTTTATAAAAAATACATCCCCACAAAATCTGAAGAGCTAACTTAGACTGGACAGCTAATTAAAAGAACCACTGTTACATGGGAAGAGAGAAAAGCTGAATGCAAGATTTAAAAAAAGGAACAATTGGATAAGCTGTTGACTGACATGCAGAAGTTTAAGGAATGCCTTAGTTGTCGCAGAGTGTGCAGAGAAAACACAAAGCAGATTGTTAAACCAATAGGAGGTGGAGGTGGGAGTATACTGGATTATGAAATTCCTCTTCATGCTCTCTTTAGTCCAGCTTTCATGAGTTTTGGAGCAAACCTTTCCCTTCAGTGGGCTGCATGTCCGAAGTTGAACACCAAGGTATCACCTCTATCCTACGTCCCCCACCTTAGCATTTTTCAGAAGCACAACATGGAATTGCGAGGAAATAAAAAATCCCTTGGAGAACATCACAAGCTGTAATAGAGTGAACTGCCATCCTACTAACAACCCACATTTTCTTTCAACCCAAGGCTTTCTTATCACCTCTCACTTTATCTGTCATTTTTAATTAAACTTTTGACAGAGATTTTTTTCTTTGGCTTTTGAATAAAAGATGACAACAGAGTTCAGTATCTGAAAATAAGACATGTAGCCAGTACACCCAAGGCTTTTTTCCTATTCACAGCAATCTTTCAATTAGTACTTTAGGATATATACTATTCTGCATTAACTGCCGTTGTTATGGATTCAGAATTAAAAGCCTCTCAAAACCCAGAAGTGGAAGCTCTCTAGTTTTGAAATTAATTACATTTGGTGGTTCAACAAAGGTTAAACAAGACAGCTGAGACACTTACTGTGTAATCAGTTTTTCACACAAACTACCTGTTTCTGTTTCTTACACTCCAGAACCAAGTTCAGGGTATTCAAGCAAGCTGCATCTTTGTTTGCTTCCCACATGGATAAAAAGCTAAAGGTGAATTAAATATTTGTAAAGCTACACACTAGATTACAGACCTAAAACTTGGAGGATTTCACCACCACCATCACTAATAGCATCCAGTGAAGTGGAAATTACTGTCTATCATTAATTCTAATATCAGACTCCAGATTTACAGATACAAAACATTAATAGAAGTTTGCATGTGTCACCAAGCATATTATATATATATATTTTACCATCACTGCTCTATGATTTACAGATAAATCTAGTATACTAGAATGTTCTACAAGGAGTCTCTTCATGCTAGAGTACTTTTCAAAACCATGGTACTATTTTCTCATTTGAACTTTTGTTATAAACAATCAGTTTTAGATTTTTTATCTCCATGTTTTTTTCTTTTTTTTTTACTTACCCTTTCTGTCACTGAAAATTGATGAGTTTCTGCTGAAATTTTGTATGTATGGAGTTTGGTTGGCACAACTGTGATAAAATATTGGAACATCTGATTATCTAGAAGGAAGAAAAATCTTACTGTTGAATCAGGAACAGAATCAAAGGCCATCTGAGATACTCAAAAATAAATCAAAGAAATAATAAATCAGCTAAGCCATTTGCACTAGGGACATTCTTCAAGGAATGCCAGCACTGCCAAAACTACTTCAGCACCATCTGCACAAAGTTAGTTTCCATGGAAAAGACATATGTCCTATTTATACTTAGAAACTTACATTTTTTCCATGTAATGAAAAGACACATTAAAGTCAGGCCACTCAAAGCTTCAAATGAAACACACAGGTAGTGTTTTCCAGGACTCTAGAACAAGTTTCACACTGCCACATGTTTCATGATACATACAAATTTCACAGTGGTCTGAATAGATTTTGGCCATTGAACTGTGTCTACAGTGCTGGAAGCCCTTCTGAACTGGTTACAGATTTTCTCTTGATTACACTTGTAGAGAATTCTTCCAAAGCCATCAGCATGCTCATGCATTTGATTGCTCTTTGTACAATTCCCTAAGGGAACAAACACCAATAGACCAAAGCAATTTATTTCAACTACACTAAACCACTGGCTGTAAGAGCCAAGGAACCAACTGGCTTTGAGACAACAGCAGCTCTCTATTCTAGGATTCACTCTCACAGGGAATGCCAGTGGTGGGAGGAGGCAGGTTACTACTCTCCTTTATTTATACATGAGGAAACAAAGTGCTACACAAACCCAACCTGTTTTATCACAAAACATACTGCGGAAGGGACAAACTAAATACAGGAATAGAAGCCAAGACTCCTGGTGCTATTTTTTAAACCAAATCAGGGTAATTTTCCCCATTATGACAACAGTCTATGATTCTCCACTGTAACATAACTGATGCAATATGGTCAGACATAGTGTAACTTCAACATAACAAACCTGGGAAAAAACCACAAATCATCTTCAAGGAAACAGCACAGAACAGCAATGCAGATATTTGAAAGAAATGCCCCTTTAAGATTTCATGTAGATAACTGAACATGGCATTGTTCACTACCAAACTTAGCCTAACACGCTGCTGGTCAATCACAACATTTATGAAAAATGATAATAATTTAAATGTAACTATTTGGAAACTCAACAAAACAAGACTTTTTTTAAACACACAACACTTACGATCTGATGCAATTTTTTCTGTTCCATCCAATGGATTAATAATTCCTGGAATAAGCTCTCCAAATGACAAATGATCTATTCTATGGGAGAAGTTATAGGCTGAAAGACAATATAGAGAAATTAAGCATTTTTAAACTACAAGATTCTGTACTTAGAGAAAAAATGCACCCATTTCTGACACTGAAATCCTTCTAATTAATGCATTTACCAAAACACCACTGTACACACCACTAGATCTACCCACGCTTCAAAGAAAACTCAAATCCAAAATATTCAACAAAAAATTTAAATTTTTCTAGAAAACAGCTTCTAAACCAAATTGTAATTATTTATGAATGGTGGAGCAGAACAGAGGTATACAGTAATTTCACGATTATAACCCACACCATTTTGACTAAAATTTTGGTCCAAACCCAAAGTGCGGCTTATAATCAGGTGCGGCTTATATCAAAAAGTTGCTGTTTTAGTTTGGAGGACAGGTGTCTGCTGAGAAAGGCAGGAACTTCTCTTTGAAATGGAGAATGTAAACCCCCTCCCTCCAAATTATTCTAATTTTGAAATCAAGGGGTTCTCAGCAAAAATATGGGAATTAGGAATAACAGTTCTTTTCTAGGGAAATTAAAATAGAAATACAGTACTACAAAGAAACAAACTCCAAACCCTGACAAAGTCAGAGTGCAACCTGACACCATCAGGCAGGGTGTTGGTAGCAGTCCCATTAAATGGTGGCTGCATCCTCCTGCAGTGACAGATGTGATTCAGTTGAAGCAGTGCTCCTGCAGAAGATGCAGTTTCCCTCCAGAGGTCCAGTGGTGATGTGGAGAAATCTGGTTTTCCTCTGGAGTCCAGTGGAGAAAGGGGCTCCCTTAGTGTCCCAAAACCTCTGTTTTTATCTTGGTAAGAAATGTTGGGCTCCTCCCCCTGGCTGGAGCAACTTCCAATGGGATGCAGTAATTTTATCAGTCCCACAGTGGGACTCAATGGGCCATTAGCAGAAAATGACTCGCTGGAGGAAGGATGGGTTGTGAAAAGATAAAGAACAATGCCCTGCCTGGTTTCAATGGATGGCCCATTAGCAGAATATCTGCTGTTGAGATAAGGATCGCTGCCCCCACCCTCAACAGATGGTGATAGAATAGATACCTTTTATCACACCCTGTAATGTAATGTGCGGCTTATAATCAGGTGCGGCTTATGTATGGACAAAGAATGAAAAGTTGCTGGCACCTGGAAGTGCGGCTTATACTCAGTGTGGCTTATAATCGTGAAATTACTCTAATTTTATAGCAGAGAATTTTTAGTTGGCCAAATAGTTGTATTATTCTACAGTTCACGTTCTTGAAACAATTGCATAAAAAATACTAAAATTTAGTAATTCAAATGTATAAAGTATATGGCAGCTGCCAAGTTACTACACTGTCTATTTTGCAGGTACTTAAGGTGTATAAAATTATTTAAGTTGGGCAGACATTTAGAGGCTTAACCAATTGTAACTGGTTTAATCAAGTTAATTTTTCACAATAAGTCACCTTTGCCCCACTTTAAGTAAGGCAGCAACACACATTTAATATGTAGACTCATAATCCAAAAATTAAGTTTCTAAGGAAAAAGATCAGAATTTTTAACCTCTAAAGAAGGTCTTCGAGGAAAGAGGGAGTTTGGACTGAAATACAGGAATTTTATATGGTATCTATGTTACAACAAAGTACATCCAAGATTTCAGCATTATCATTACTATAGAAGCAATCTAAAGATAATTCTAATAGTGTTAAATGTATGAAAGCAAATTGTTAGTGAGTCAGATCATTGCAATTAATATTCTTCACCTTTTTTTTTTTTGCAATGCAATTGCACAGCTACAACATCTTTACAACAGCAACCTAACATGAACTAGGATACAGCAGTCTGACTGAAATGAATCATGTTGGTATGGAGATGACAGAAGGAACTTACACTCATGGCTTACAAGGGCTGCCAAGTGTGCATGGCCTCGAGGGTGTGGTATTGCCCTGAAGAAAGCAACAAATGTTTTATGAATCCACATAGGACTATGTAGAAAAATTACCTTTTCACCTCTATTTCAATAAATACTCTATAAAATATGTACATATCCACATATGTATAACATAATATATATATATATATGCTTAAATATATATAACATATATATATATATGTTTTTAAAATTGGTATCTATTGTGTGTATCTATATAAAACCCAAATATGACATTTTTATTACTGTCAAGTACAGACAGACTGAACAGTAAGGACAGGAATCTTAGACTCACAAAAACCTTCTCATACCAAACAGTGACTAGTGTCCCTGTGCTTTTGGAAGAGTCACCAAGTCCTACTATATGAAAAGGTGCAGAACTGCTCAAGTGACTAACAAAAGTTTGACCACACTTGTTCTATGAGTAAGCAAGTTAGCTGCACTCTGTATTGGCTCTCTGACAAAGCAATTTTCAAGAGTTTCCATCCTGTAAAATACTGAAATTCATAATGGCTACATAACATGCAACAATGCACTGCACTTCATGATTCTGGCAATTTATGAAGAAAATTAACAGTACAAGAATAGGTATTACATGGGAAAAAATACCAAGCATGAGTACAGGAAAAGTTAATAAAACTAGTCATAAACTGAAGCATAAAAGCACACACATATATCCGTACATGCACTGTATAGAATGTAGAACTCAAGGGATTTTTTATTTTCAGGAATTGGACAGAACATACTTGCCCACAGTTATGTGAAAGTTCCCTGCCACTTTATTGACATAGAGATGACCATGAATTCTGCATGCATCTGGAGACTGCAATGAATTATCTTCCCTGTTCAAATAAAAACAACATTGAAAGTTGAGAATATTCACTGTGTAGCAGAAACAATAGCAGTACAGTTAGATCTCTTTTTCCTAGCATAAAGATACAGTATTAGCATCTACCTGTCCTTATTGTATTCTTCTGGAATTACAGCAGAGAGGGTGAAAGGGAGGGAAACTAAAGGTCAGTTTGAAGAAACCAATCAGCTTTCATTCATACTTTTATTCAAAGATCTGGCCTACAAGTCTGGCTTATGATACCTGAACACACAAACAGACAATGTTAAACCATAAGTATATCTGCGCCAAGGATTTTTGTTTTCCCACTTCTTTTACTAAAAATGGCTCCATGGGAAAAATTTAATGCTACAATGAACAAAACCAAATACATTTTGGTTACACTAACAACACTGCAGCAAGAAGAGCTTTCAACTTTGTTTTTTACAAAAGCTTCCACTCTTTGCTCATGTTGCAATGTCCAAAAAAAGCTATTTCTAAAATCTGCTCCTTAGAGGAAGATGAAAACGAATTTTTTTTCAACACAACTCAAGCATAAATACCATTTCAAATACTGCACTAACAAGCACCACAGAGGCACAGAAGGACTTAATTAATCTGAAGACATAAAGCAAATAAGAAAAAAATATTTTTTGAGCCATCTTTAGGCTTGCCTTAGGAAGGAAGATGGAGATTACAACACAGGAAATGTGTATGGCAGCTTCGGTGTTTATTTTGTTTTATTCAGTATTTTTTTGCTTAGTGCTGTTTCTAAGTGGAGAGAATTTCAGCTTTCATGCAGAAAGCGTTTTTGCCTTAGGGGTAAAAAAATAAAATCACATAGCATCTAGACTCAGCAGACCAAACATTCTATGCACTAATCACTTAACATTTCTGAGTAGATGGAATTAAGTGAAAACAGCAAAGTTTCTCCACACAATCTTAACAGTGTTATCTTAGGCACAGGATTTTACTAACAAAACACATTTGTATTCAAAGGTCGATTCTTTTAAAATTATGAAGCATTATTAAAATTAAAATTATTAAGCATTATTAAAGTTTTAAAATTATGAAGTTAGGAACAACACAGGTAAGAGTAGCGCTGCTGGACAGAAAGGTCGTTTTAAAAAAAGACTCTTGTTTAGTATTGTCCTGGCATTACTAATTCCCATTAAGAAGAAGACATCAGATGAAATGGAATAAAAAAGTGTGTAAGCAGACACACGTACATGTAAGCACACACACAAAATCTGAAAACTTCTCGAGTTTGGAAACCCCAGAGGTTTTTATAAAACAACAGCTCTCCAAAGCAAGTATCAAACATGCTATTTAAAAATTCATTAAAAACCAGTGAGACCTTTTCTTAAACCTTGTTCTCTGGGGGTGGGGTGGAATCATAAACACAATAAAATGTTAAGTCTAATTCACAGAGTTGGAGGAAAGGGGAATAGTGACACAAAGTCCCAGGTTTTCTTACCGTGGTGGCAGTGCTGTAGAAGCACTTTTAAATGCACTTTTGAATATCACATCTTGAAGAGAGTGTTCTTCCTGCAGTCTACTCTGAATTAGCTGCAGCATCCTGAAGATTAGAGACAAGTGTGAACGCATGCAACAGTAAAACAAAATCTAGCTTCACAATTCATTACTGGCTTCAGCTGCAGGTGGCAAATCAAGAACTTAGCAAAATTGATGACAATGTAATAAAGCATTACATTAAACTTTGGGAATACTATTTTATACAGAATTTAAAGCTCAGGTGTTCACAGCAATGTGTTATCTAAATACCAAAACTAGCCAAACCCCCAAATAAGCTTCAGTAGTATTACAAGACTATCAGTACAGTGGGCCCACACAACACTACTGAAGTGATAAACACTGTGTTTAATTAAGTTATAGGAAATAATTAATTAGTTTTTGCAAGAATGGTTCAGCTTTGTCATTTAGATATCCATTTTACACATCTGATTCCATAATTTTAACTTGTACTACCAAGCATTCACTTGGAAACAGAAGTTGAGTGAGTCCATACATCTTGGCTTGCAACTGCATGACCCCATTGAACAGGTAGGTCCAAAGCCAACTGTCTTTTTCCATGAGAGATCTTAAATAATGCGTAACTTAGTATTTTTTGCAGGTGTGCATTCTTAAATAAAACAAGCAGGAGCTGTTAGTTTCAAGACATAATTGTGTTATATAGCTCTGGTGTACTTCAAAGTCACTTCCACTACAAATAATACAAACCATAAACATGCCTCTCAGTGCTTTACCTTTGCAATTCTTTTTGTTGTGGAGTGAGCTCAAATGGTACCTGAAACAAAAATAACATATCTAATAAAACACATAGAAAGCATCCCTTCCATGAAGCCCAGAAGAGAATTGGGGTGTGGGTATAGAGCTATAATTAACTTCACATTTGGTACCACAGACTAGTTTATGAAAGGACTTTGCAGTTTAAATAGCACATTTTGTGCTCAAATATAAAAATTTCTGTCCCTTCCCAGTCAGAATTGCAAAGGAGCAATCTTTAAAAGACAAGGGCCCAGGTGCAGATTGCATATTCCTAGGCTCACCCCACATGAAGCACTGAAGACAAGCTACCAGACTTGCTATACTTCATCAGCATTAGAGGATCACTAGTAACATCTGTTCACCAAGTTCAAACCTAAATATTGGTTAATACAAATGTACTCAGGAGATTCAATTGCAATTAATGCTCAAATGTACCTAGAAGCTATGGCCAAAAGAGATCAACTACAGAATGATCCTCTAAGAGGTTGGTGGAAAAAAAAAACCTCAAGCAAGCAAACCAGCCCAGCAGTGCTTTGGAACAACAGGAATTTGATTTTTAATTTAAAAAGTCAGAATCAACTTACTGGTTCATAGATTAACCCATCTGCAGAGGCAACCATTGTTTCTGCTAAATCCAGAACATCAGCCCCCACATCTATTTTAAACAGGGAGAAATACTAAGTCACACAGATGATCAAGGACAAGCAAAAAAAGTCAAGTTGAAATGAAGTTTCACAGTATAGTGATAAACTTTAGTATATGTTATTCCTTCAACCTATTTAACCTTCAATATCAGCTGATGGACATTGACCAAAAACTCTTCAGATTTGCAGTATTTTCTCACTGATTTAACTCCTACAGAGAAGTTGTATGAACTACACATACAAACCTTCTAGGATCTGCTATGCATAAATATTTTCTCCTGTTTTACAAGCACTGAACAGTGACCAAGACTAGTCAAATCAGAGGATAAAAGTTTGTTTATTTGCAAAAAACCAAAAAAAACCTCCACTGAAGTACCATACAATTAATGCAAGGTTTAAGCTAGGTAACCAAAGTGCATCCTGAAAATTTGCTTGCATCCTGGTAGAAGTATTCTCTCTTCTCTCAGTCCAGGACAAGCAAGACTGAACACAATAAAATGTCAAAATAATATTAAGTATTGCCTTTAATAAGGAAGGCAGCCCTCTTATGTCCATGAGGAGGATGAGATTACACAATGGTTTCAGTGCTGTTAAACAGCAGATCAGCTTAATATATCCCAAGTTCATAAATAAATAGAAATTGCTATAAATTCCTGCCGCTGAGTTGTGAATCATGATGAGCTTTAAGAATATTTCAGCTAATGAGAGCCTGAAAAATGGATCCTGTTCCTGCTGACAGACTAAGGTTCTGAAAGATGAGAATGAGATGGCACAGATATTCTTCTTTACATTTCTTACCAATTCCTTAGATGAGTCATATACCATCAATCACTAGATGCCATTAAGATCAGAAGAAATTACACTGGTAAGATATTCTGAACAATATCCAACTATATTGTGAGGAAGTGTGCTCTCTGAAGAGGCTTTAAAGTGTTTAAAAACTTTCATTGATGGAATACTTACATTGACACCTCATGGCAACTGTAATATCAATATTGATCCTTAATTTACTGGAAAGAAAAAAAAGGCAGAAATCCATTAAGTAACATTGAATATATGTATCAAGAAAAAATCTGAGACTACTTGCAGAAATACAGTCAAGTATCAAAATTTATATGAATAAATATAAAGCTGTTTAAAATTTGGGTGAAGCAACATGGATTTTTAGATCACATTAAAGCACTTGTAACTGAGAGAACCTCCATCACGCCAAAAGGCTGATTGTGTGGCATTCCCCAATATTCTGGGCATTCCCTATTGGTTTTCATGTTAGTTTCACAAAAGTAATTTGAACTATAAAGAATAAATCCCCTCACTGTAGTCTCAAAGTTCTGTTCTCAGGGAGCTTCCTCTAGGACTTAGCAGATCTCAAGCAAATCACATAAGCAAGGGATTCAACACTGGGTCAGACAGGGTCAATAGAGAGGAGAAAAGCAGTTAAAATTATACCATTTTCCATTGGTTCACACTGTCAAGAACCATAGTCAGACTGGTGAATCTGTAGTAGGACACAGCCCACATCCTGCAACAGTCTCTTAAGTGACAGACTACTCTTCCCGTGTGAAGCTTCACTTGGGATATAACCTACTTTAGCAAAGACCTAAATGTGAAATCCCAGCTGTCTGAATGGATTTACTATCATTTGAGTTTTTGATGCATCTCCTTCAAATTTTTCCTTTTTTGTTTTTCATTACAGAAACCTTCTTTATTTCTGATGTACAAGACATCCAATTAATATATGCATCTTTAGCTTGTTTCCACAGCAACTACCCAAACGGCTCTTAAAGTTATTTCAGTTCAATTCCAGTTAGTTCAGTTCATGGTTGCCAGTGTCAAACCACAACACAGACACAGAACGTTTAAAGATGTTCAGGGCACAAAATCTGCATTAACTTCCCAGGGACTCATGGGTGCCTGACCAGCTCTGGAGGAAAGGCAAACACAGTCCTGACAGGCATTAAACCAACAGCAAACACATCTTGAGGGGAGCAGTATCTGGAGTCAAATTAGCAGCAACCTCTAGATAATTCATTCAAAGTTCTGAGTGCTTCAGGTTCACCTCCAGCAGCACAAAGCATAACGGCAACATACTAACCGTATGAACTGGACAAAGCCTGAGCCAAAGTGGGGGGGTTTACCTACCTCATGTGGAGTTACATCTTACAAGGTTCTCTGAATTGTTAGCAAGTAATTAATTCCTAAGGGAGCTCCTTCAATAACAAACCTATACTACTTTGACTTCTTCATTGCAGAAATCTCAATTTATCTTCTTCATAATTACATAGAAGAAAAAGCCCCAAAACAATCAACAGATGAAAAATCAAATCCCTGTAGTATTTAATTTGCAATTTCAATTATAAATTGCTTTCAAGTCACATTTTAAATCTACATTTTAAATTTCCTGAAATGCAGGCAACTAACATTTTCAAAAGAATTATAACAAATAATGTTACCTAGTAAAATCCTTGTCTACTTCATATTCATATTTCATCCATGTGTCCCGGTACACCATGAACTCCATTATAGTCAGGAAAGCTATCGTTGTAAATGCTATCAGAGAAACTTGTCAGAGAAAAAAAAAAAAAAAAGTAGAAATTCAGACTGTGAGAAATGCTGTTCAGAAACATAAGCAGAATAAAATTCTAACAATTCCAAAGTTGAGCACTGCCAGTACAACACTGGTATCTTTGATTTACAAACCCAAAACCTGCTCTTAGAGAGTTGGTTTCATACTGATAGTATTTGTTCTCACACAGGAGTGGAAAAATTAAGTCTTGCCTCTGTATCAAGAAAGTACTTTTTAAGTACAGCCAAATATTGGAACGATTAGGAAGCTGTGAAATTCCAGTATGGAAAATTTAACAACAGGTTAGATCTCCTCCATCCATAAAATGCACACAAATCACTGTCAGGGATGGTCTAGGAAAATGCCATCCTAACTTCCAACATGAAAGAAGAAGGTAGTGCACCTTGAAATCCCTTCAAGCCTCCACTTGTCTACCAGTTAAGTTTTTGTAACAATTTTTAATATCAAGTTTTAGACTCAAGAAGCTAGCAGACAAGAGAAATAAAATGCATTGTATTACTTGTATATAGCTGCATAGTTATGAGTCCCACCCCAATATTTCAAACAAGACTTCCTCTGGCAACAAGCAGCTATCCACTCCACCAATAAGCGAAGAACTTGAAATTATTTTTAGGATGAAAACTAATTGGTGTATTTTAGTGGTACATGTGCTTCACTGATCTCCAACGCAGCCTACTCATCACACTTGCAAAGTTGTATAATGCAAGGGGAAGATCACTCTGCTGCACAGTCAGAAACACAGTAACAGATGCACAGAAGCACCTGTTATGCCCCTTTTATTAAATCATGGCTTTTATAAGCTTGAAAACACTTCAGTTATGGAGCATAGTAGCAATTGGTACAGCTTATTGGCACTGATGTTTTTATTTCATTTACGTTCTGTGGAATATCTCTGTGGAATCCATGAAGGGCAACCTGAGAGCAAACAAGCTCATTGTTGATAAGCTTCAACTCACTACACAGTGGTCTACAAGCCAGAGGTGGAAGCAGAGAATAAAGGCACTGTTCTCGAGGATCAGAAAAGAAGCTATTGACTGTTGCATCGATCAGCAATGTTTCCAGGTCTAGCTTTCAGCTGACACTATGTAACAATTACACACATGAAACCCTTCATGTCAACTCCACTAATCAGTCAATTATTCTGTCTCTCAATTTCCTTTTGGAACCAGTAGGCCAGACTCAGCCTGGCTATGCAACAATAGGAAAGCAGGAGCCATATTGGTAATCGAGAGCCACACAAATACAACTAGAGCTGCAGCTGCTTTCTGGATAATTCAGAGCAAACCTATGTGTGGATCTGAACAGGAGAATAAAGTCTTGTGGAATTTTCTTTCCTGAAGGGTCTCCCAGGCCCAGATCTGGAGTCTCAGCCTGTTTGAGAGACCAGTACTTCTTTTGCAATGGGTTTGAAGGCCAAGAAAGTCTGGGAATAGTGTCTTGGTATGTTTTACATCCCTATCACATCAGAAGGTAAGCCTGACACTTCAATCCTGAATGAAACAGGAATACTATATACAGATTTCACAATCACACAAAAAAGACAATCCTATATTGTCATTTATTTGGATAAAACCAAAGAATGTTAAAGTAACTTGTGGTGTTGAGAAATCCTTAAGGCACCATTCACCAAAGCAAAGGCTTCATGAAGGATGGTGCTATACTACCAAAAAAAATTCTTTAAGCATTTGGTGTTTTTATGAAAATTACAACATAGAAACAACACGCTTGTTTCCTCAGGAACTAGGATTAACATTAACAAAGAATTATTTAAACACTTCTTAGAGATTATTTTATGTACAATAAACCTTTAATTATTAACAGTGCACTTGAGGAAACAGCAAAGTAATATAGAACCTTCTGACATTTACTTCTACACTATATGTGGCGGAACAACTCCAAAGGCTTATCTGTAGGTTGCAATTGCTTCCTGCACTTTTTGTTCAACTGAGTTTCAGGAGTAATCACACACAAGAGAGATTTTTGTCCTCCACTTCTAAGTGCTAGCAGTTTCCTGTCTGCAAATAATTCCAACAGTCCAAGAGATAAAGTCACTATTTTCAGATCAAGCTACCTCTAACTCAGTTCAACTTAAAGACACAATTTTATGATCAGATACACAAAGAAGGTCTTTCTTTACAGCTCCAGCTTTTTCAGAGCAGCTCAAGTGACTAATATGGGCAGTACAAGCACATGTCCAGGATTAAAGTGTTTAGTTCTTCAAAGGGCTTTCCTTACTCTTAAAATCAAATACACCTTCAAGAGAAAAGCTTTAGAAAGCTGTGCTTTATCCTGATGTTCAACTTATCTATCTCTGGAGAATATTTTTTTACTTTTGCAAAAGCATAGTGTTGAATCCCACCATCATTTCAGGTCACGCTCACTCAGTCTTACCCAGAAACCTGACACCAAGGGCTTGGTCAGACAACAAATGATAAAGTTTTATTTCAGCCTTAGCACAGTGCACTTTCAGTTATAACTGGTAGAAGTTTTTATTTCTAACCTTTACATTGGGTTGAGTCTTACCAGCTTTATACAAAAATCTCCCTTTAGATGAGGGATGGATGCATCTTTTTGGATAAGATACTGTGTCTTTACATGAAAGGAATTAACACAGTCCACCAAAGAATTCAAGAAACCAATTTGGACTAGTTTCAAGTGAACACAGATTCCTGTCTTCCTCATGCTGAAGTTTCTATCCATATCAGCATCTCAACAAGGCCTACCTGTGCCTCCACTCGCTGAAGTCTCCACATAGCTTTCAGGAACCTTTGGAAAGGCATCCAATTCTTTCATCAAATTCAAGGTCTTCTTCCGATTCAGTCGCCTCATCTTCAGCACACTCCTCCACCTCCTCCTTCATACAGTCCCTCTAATTTGAGAATAAATTGTTGTGATTAAAAGACACAAGCAATATTGCTCAAACTGACTGGCTTTAACATTAAGCAATAATAAGGTCATTCAAATCCCAGAAATATGATTTCAAGAAACACATGCTAGACAACTGGATGGTCATCCTTGCTTCAAGAAAACTGTCAAGATTGGCCTGGACACTGCTGCTTACAGTCCAGTCACATTCAGCACATTCACCATTTAATTATTATGATTAATTTCTTTCTCAATTAAGTTATTGGTAGTGAATATATTACATCTTAAATTAAAAAAAAAACAATCAAATTCAGTCCTGAAGTAAATTTGCTAAACAGACCTAACAGTGCACAGAAGTCACTGACTTAGGAGGAAATATCTAATAGACTCCATAAACTTCAGAGGATGTCAGACTGCTCCGGGCTCCTGCATTTGACCAATGTGGGCACAAACTATAACCTAAAGGAAAAAAAAGGTGCATTTTGCATTTTACAGGTGTAAAATATTATGATCATAAAATGACAATTTTTTCCCTTTCTAAAAATATCTCCCAAAGCAAGTTAAGGATCAAATCCTAACTCCATCCTTCAGAATCATTACTGTACATGATATGGTATCTGCTTGGAGTCATGTTAAGCAGCAGGATGCTGAGGAAAGCAGCTTGCCCTGGAGATACTGTCTTAAACCATTTCCAAATCATGCAAATATGCTCACAGCCTGGTCCTGCCAATACACCGCAAGTTTTAACAAGTTGACACAGTTGTTTTTCTTCTGGGGAACTGTTGAACTTCACACTGAATTTCTGAAGCTATGAAAACCATCATGTATTTGCTGTATCCTGAGAATATATCATCTTATTGTTCCCTATTTAAACACTATAAGGTGGGCAAGCTAACCTACACTGCCAACACATGAGACAGTTATCATCATCTTGTAGAAAAATCTGTGAACTCATCTACCCTGTTTCAAGAGAACATCAAGTCTCTGGCACATCCTAGTGAAACTACTCAAGATCTGGTGCAGAGCAGGCTTTGTACCATGCAATAACAAAGCAACAGTCTCTACTGGAAATTAAAGTTTACACAAGAAAAACCATCTATGCAACCTCCTCTTTACACGAATTGTCTTCAAACATAGACTCTGCACTTAGGCTAAAGAGATCAACAAAAAGGTACCGTGTGTGTTGCAGAGGATTCAAAGAAACCCCAGCTGGAGTGGGCAGAGGAGGTAAGTGCTGGAACAGGATTCTGATTATACAGCATTAAAAAATACTCAGGAAGCAAGGTTCTGTCCTTACTACACCACATAACTGTTTAAAAAAATTAACTCAGAGTAGCTCAAGGAAAAGTTACAAAACTTTAGCACAGAGATGGCAAAGCAGCTGCTTGGACCCAACTGAAGTCATGCATTTGTTAGCATAGAGGAAACACCAGCAGGGCTTGCCAGTTATCCTGCACATATAGCAATGAAGCCAGCAGAGCACCCTTTCATTTTCCACATATCTTCCCTCCTTATCGCATGTGTAAGAGCACACTGTAGAGAGGCACATGATAAACACAGGGAATTTGAGAGCACTTTACTAAAAAACTTTCTAAATCACCCTGCATCAGTAAGTATGTGGATTTTTGTAATCCAGCTAGAAATATGCAATCTGCTCATTGGTTTTTTTAATCCCACACAGAAAGACTCACTTTCAGCTACAAACCCAGATGGAGACCTGCTTCCTTCCCCGTGCCCATCTCCACACCATCAAAAAATTTGAAATCCATTGCTATGAAAGTAAGCTATTATGAATCCAAGGGCCAATTGTGTTAAGAAACATTATTATTATTATTGTTAATAATAATAATGAATAAGGGACAAAGCACAGCACAAATGTCACTCAAGACCAGGGGCCCGCTCGAAGCCACGACAACTCGGGCTCGGCTGAGGGGCTCGGGCAGTTTTCGCTTTCTCAACTTGGTAGCGAAGCGGCCACCGGCGCGTCCCGACACCGCTCCCACGGGCGCGGAGCGGCCCCACGCCTGCACCCCCTGCCGGGGGCTCGGCCCCACGCTGAAAGAGGCCCCGGCCGCCAGCTCGGAGCCCACGCACCTGTGCGGGCCGCGGGCGCTCCCCCCCGCCGCCGCCACGCACCGGGCAGCCGCGGGACGGGACAGGACAGGCCGCGCCCCCGCCCTCCCGTCGCCCTCCCCTACCTCTCGCTTCTGCCGCCGCTGCCCAGCGCCGCGGGCGAGGCCAGACGGGGGAGAGGAGCCGCAACGCGCTGCCCGGCGCCCGCCCCGCTGAGCATGGCACCGCCGGCCGGGCGGGCTCGCTCCGCCGCCGACGCCCGGCGGGAGCCGCGGGCCGACGGGAGCGGCGGCGCGCCCCGCCCGCCGCAGCGCGCATGCTCGCACCCTCGGGCATGCGCCCGCCGCCGCGGCCCGGGGCGGGCTGGGGCGAGCGGGAGCGCCTGGACACAGCGGGGGCCGGAGCCGCCGGACCGTGCCGGGAGCGGAGCCGGGAGAGCCGCGGGCTGAGCTCCGATGCAGGGAGTGCGGCCCCACGGCGCTCGCAGGGCTCCCTGCACAGCCTCGCAGCCGGTCCCGCAGGCGCGTGGGCTCCCGGGCATGGCCGTGCCGCCCCCGCCGTGACAGAAGGGACGTGCTGCTCCGCAGAATCTGTGACCCTGCGAGGTATTTAGTGATCTTTTAAAGCGATGGATGTCAAATACCTTCCAAAGCAAACTGATTAAAGGCTGACATGCGGCTTGCAGTGTTAACACTGGTTTGGACACTATGGATGTAGAAGCAGGCAGCGTTTGAAAAGAGGCAGCATTAACTATGAAGGAAAAGGTTTTAAGGCAGTGGCCTATAATAGTGGGAAAGGAAAGATTTTAAGCTCACAAGCCAGTCTTCAGACTTGAAGTGAAAAAAGTAAAAGGGCTCATGTGTAACCAAAATCTCAGTCCTTTTTCCTACGGTAGTGGAATTAACTAATAGGCACTGCCTCTCCACAAGCTTTATGCCTTAGTAACTGCGGCATTCATTTATCTCCAGATTTTTCCTTGCAATCCTACCAACTCTCATCATGCTACTGCTACCCTGCCCACAAGTAGCTGACCCAGCCTAGACACTTTACAGCCAAAAACAGAGCTCTCCCAATATCTTCCCGGGAGTACTAACATCTTAGATGATAGCAGAATTTTTTTTTTAATTGCTCAATATGAGGTTTCTAAAAAAGAGAAGTTATACCAGACATTTCATCTTCATAGATCTGAAAACAGACTGAAGAATCCGGTATTTTTGATAATGAGGCAAGTAAATAAAACCCACACCCTAGAAACACAGATAGTGGTGAATTCCACAGCATTAATTCAGATTTGCTCTTTTTAATGATTTAGAGGAAAAAATAGATGTGTGACAAAAGAGTTTCAATAGCATACCAAAGTATATACACTTTGAATTAAACAACTCTGGGTATGTATAGCATTTGAGAATAAAAAGAGCCTGAAATAAGAAAGAAGTATGAACAGATTCAGATTACTTTTTTGAAAATAAAAGAAAGGAAGCAAACATGCAGCAATACACCAGTGTTCTCACTTAATTGTGATCATTTTAGCAACTATGATAACAACTGGATCAGACAGTCAAAAAGAAAAAAGGGGAGGGGAGGAAGCACGATATTACAAAAGATAAATAACCAGGCTAAAAATATGTTTATTGTACATTTGTTCTCTCATCTCAGAAAGAGCAGGCAGCTTTAGCTCCGGCACATAATGCTCTTACTTTGACATGCCTGGGTCCTAGGGTATAATTCAGCAGCCAGGGATTTTTCTAGCTAAGCCCTATTTTCCCTTGAAATGCTCTTGGTACTGAGGCTTGGAAGGAAGAACTGATAGATGTGGTTATTAGCTGTGCAGCAGAGATGCTCAACAGATGTTTTCACAGGCAAACAATCTCATCCGCTCACAAACATGGGCTCAGCCTTAGTGCTCAACATCACACTGATGCCTCTTATAGAGAAGTGGCATGGGACAAAACTGCTTGCACTACTATAGTCTTATTTATAACTATAGATGTCTCCATAAGATTTTGTGAGGGAAAACACAAGAAAAAAAATCAGAATTTAGGAAAACCAGAGAAAAATTATATAGTGATAACACTGTCCATTACACTAACTGTGTATTTGACTGCACTCTGCTAAAGAGACACAGTAGTGATTGTACTGCATCCATTAAGTACCAGACTACTCCAATTCAAACCATGCTTCTTTCCTTATGCCCGAGTGTTTTCTGCTCTCCTGATCACACCTAAGTCGTGGCAGCCTGTAAGTATCTGCCAAATAACCTCGGGGAGAATGAAGAGGAAGAAATCCAGGTGCCAAGAGCAAACCATGCAGGTAAGCCAACAGGCTGCCCCGCAGCTGCTGCTTTACACGGTTGCTTCAGTTCAGTATTTAAGACAATCCCAAAGCACCCCCAGACTTAAATGCAGCCATCTATGCAAAAATACAACTGTGTTCCCAAAAATCCATAGCACTTCTTAACACTATGAAATCCCTTCTCGTGCGCAAAGAGAGAAAACCATGTATAATATCCGTACAGTTTAGCAAACCACAAATTTCGTAGGACAGGAAAAAAAAATCCCAGGAGTATGGGCTATAAAGAACAATGATATCAAAGACAATAACAAAGAGGACGGTAGTAGACGAAACAAGAGAAACAAATGTAAACATGCACAGATATCGCCCACCGGGACTTCAACACACTTCAGCATTAAAAGGCTGGAAACCTTGTGCGGGATACACAAACTAAAACAAAAACCTGGATAAAGTATGTCAAGACTGAACACAAGCCCCCATCGTTTACTGCTGCTACAGTCGCCTGTACAGGTGGTTCATGATAGCTGAAAAAGCATTTAGTTAGCGCCAAAGGGAGAGGGAAAAGCTGGATAGCGCGAGTGGGATCGGCCAGGAGCGCCCGCAGGGAGTGAGGCGAGGCAGGGAGGGATTCAGGAGAGAGCAGCCCTTTACCGGAACGTGGCGGCATCGAGGTGGCATTTAAGAAGGAGAAGGAGGAGCAGAGGAAACAGGTGCAAAAGAGCGAATATGGAGATGAACGGTGGGAGTGGCTGGAAAGGGGGTGGAGGAGGAGAAAGTCCTGGAGGTTGAGACGTGAGGACTGGGAAGACTGGAGAGGATATGGCGTGAGGGAGGGGCAGCGAAGGGACGAGGGCGGACAGCGGCGGCCGTAGTGTTTGTCTGTGAGGGAAGGCCATGAGGGGCGGGGGCCCCGGCGCCGTGAGCGGGAGGGGGCGGGAGCGCCCTCGGCCAATGAGGAGGATCCACGCTCCAGGAACCGGGAGCTCCGGCCGCCCGCGGGCCTGTTCGGGAGGGCCCGGACCCACCGCTCCCCGCGGCCGGAGCCGTGCGGTACCGGCCGGGAGCTGTGCGGTACCGGCCCGGAGCCGGGAGCCGTGCGGTACCGACCCGGAGCCCGGAGCCCGGAGCCGTGCGGTGCCGGCCGGGAGCCGTGCTGTCCTGCCGGTGGCCACTGCCGCGGAGTTTGCTCACGGGCTGCCATTTGCTTGGTCTGTCTGTAGCTGGTGTCAGGAAAAATCAGCTGTTGATGAAAGACTTGGTCTCTCTAGTCTTTAATATATCAGTTTTCCAATTCCACCCGAACTTCGGATCTTCTGAGAGATCCTTTTTTAAATTATCCTAGGGAAGATTTCTTGTTACAGGGTCTCAAAAGAAGAACAGCCCAGCTCACTGAAAGGAGGACGATGTTAAAACTACTGAGGCCATCTGAAGTAATACCATTTCCCATTGATTCATTCTACATTGTCACCACTCTTCTCATACATAATTACTTACCGCTACACTTTTTAAACGATAAATGAATCCTAATTCTTGTACTGAATATTTCTGTGACTTAGCTAAAGTTTAAGATGCAATTTATACATCAAGGTCACGAGGAGCTCACAAGCTGAGGTAAGAACTGTGTTGTGTTGCAACCAAGTACTGTGAAAGCTGCTGTTGCAAAATGTTATGGTGTAATCTTCCTGGGTTGTTGTCCTTTTCCTAAGAGTCTAAATTGTTTGGTGCAGACAGATAACCAACTCAAAGTTGTGTCTTTCATTCAGCAGAGATTTGCTGTATGTTGTCAATAGGTTGTATGGTATCTGTGGGGAGGAAAAGAGCATTGCTCACTGAACTGAACTCCTGTCCAGATTACAAAGGTCAGGTTGGTAATAAAACCTGCTCTTTCACTGCTTGGCTATTTTTAGTAATTAGATCATGATAAATATTTTGATAATTGATCAAGTTGCACAAAAACACTAATCCTTCCACATAAAGTTCTTGAATTGTCTAAACATAGCACAAGGACATATGAGGAGACAAAGACACACTAACATATGTTGTGACCTTCAGTATTTCTTTTCTTTTAATGTTCTATTTCCTGTTCTTTAGAACACAGTTTTCCTGAGAAAAAAAAACCACATGACCATTAATAAACAGGTTTCTGAAAGTTTCTTTGAAGCTTTATTCACAAATATACTATATTTTACTCCTTTGCTACACATTTACTCAGTCCCAGCATAAAACATATGCATAAATTAGTCTTGAAAAATATCTTTGCTTGTAAAAACATGGATGGTAGGAGGTATTTGGCCTTCTGCAGGGTTACCTGGTTGAGAATGGTGTTAGCAGGCATAGTCGAGAAACAAGAACCATTTGCCTTGATAGAGGAAAAGACATTGCTATTTATTAACTGCGTTAAAGACACTAAAGTCTTTCTCAGGGTTTGGGAGAGGTCTGGATGAGCCATATATGAGGTGATGGTGATACTAGAATATTCATAAATAGTATGACATAGTCTTACTAGTATTTTATTTAAAAAAATCAAGTTGTTGGAAGTTATTGTAAACTCTGTGTATATGCGCATTCGATTGTTTGGGCTCAGTAAGTCATTCAGGGATGTGATTCGCTACGAGCTCGGTTCGCGGCCGCAGGACGGTGCTGCGGAGTTTTCCCTTTCCCGGCTGGCGGCGGTGGCGGCACAGGGCGGCTCCCACCCGCGCCTCCCTTCCCTTTTCGGGGCGGCCCCTGCCCGTCTCTTGGGACCGGCTGATCTGTATGTAA
This sequence comes from Catharus ustulatus, assembly GCF_009819885.2. Lineage (NCBI taxonomy): Eukaryota > Metazoa > Chordata > Aves > Passeriformes > Turdidae > Catharus > Catharus ustulatus. The sequence goes on along the minus strand of NC_046224.1, from coordinate 14,974,094 downwards.
TTGCTGTTCATCTAAGAGACCTGCTGTAGATATGGGGCGGCGCGGCGGACCTCCCCCCGCCCCGGCCGTTGCAGCTCCGTTCCTTTTTTTATTTCTTTTTTTTTTTTCTTCCTTTTTTTTTGTCGGTGGGGACACCTTTTATTTACAAACACCCGGACCGCGGCCCCAGGTGACAGAGGGTGGGTGATAGTGAGGTGACACCGAGGGGACAGCAGTAACATCTAAAACTTGAATTCCTTGAACTTCTTGCCCTCCCCGCGGGCGTCCTGGGGCTGCGCCTTCCTCTTCTTCTGCTTCGCAGCGTGCTCGGCCACCATGTCACTGAAGTCTTCCTCCTCCACCTGTGCCTGCTGCTCCCGCACGTGCTCCTTGTACTTCTGTGTCATGGCCGAGGGGTCCAGCTCCAGCTCCTCGGGAGCCAGCACCACCTCCACGCCCCGCGCCTCTGTCACCGGCCTCTTGTGTCCCATCACCGCGGACATGTCGTAGATGTGAGTGGAGCCCATCATGGCCCTGCCCACGGTTGCCGTGCGTTTCTCGGGGACCACCGTGAACAGCTGGGGCGTCTCGCTCCTGTCCATGGTCTCCTCGATTTTCTTCTTGCGGAGCTCGATCAGCTCCGGGATCTCGATCCCGGCCGGCACCGAGAAGTACCCTGGGGTGATCAGCCCGCTGTTGGCCGGGGTGATGAACCCGGTCTCGTTGGATTCATCGCTCTCCTCCTCGGATTCCTCGTCCGACGGCTCCAGCTCCCCCCAGGGAGTGCAGTCGATCTCCTGCTCCTTCGTCTGGAACTCGGCGGCGTTGGTGCCGAACACCTCCCCATAGAGCGGCTTCCCCATCTCGTCCACGGGGGGCTTCCCCCACGCCCCGGCGTGGTAGCCGAATGAGCAGCCCTCGGGGATGGGGCAGTTGAGGCCCGGGATTCTGAGGCTGGGGTACGAGGGAGGGGGTCCGTAGCGCTGCATGGCGATCAGCCACGGGGGTGGCCCCTTGTGGGCATTCGGCCCCACAGGCATGACCAGCGCGATCCGCAGCTCGTCCGAGAGGTCGCCCGGCTTCTTCTCCCTGAGCTGGGTCTCGAACTCCTTCCCCTCGTAGTAGAGGTCCCCGCGGATGGTCAGCTTGGGCTTGGTCTGCCGCTTGAAGAAGGCGTCGTGGAGTTTCTGGTAATCTATGTCGATCTTGCCCGTCTTGGGCCGCACCTTCTCCCGCATCTTGGACTTATCGTCCTCTGTTCCTCCTTGTCCTTCAGGGCCTCGCGCATCTCCTGGATGCCCGTGCACTTGATGAGCTCGGGCAGCTCGAAGGGCGGCTTCTCGATGCCCCTCTTGCCCTGCAGGTATTTCCTCTTGAAGCACCAGTGCCGCGGCACCGGCACCGCGTTCCGCGTGCCCTTCAGGTGCACCAGCAGCTCGGGGTCCTGTGCGGTCACATCGTACATCTCCACCACGTCAGGGCGGGCCACCAGCTGCTTCAGCTCGACCACCGTGAGTCTGTTCATGTGCCGCAGCTTCTTCTTGGACAGCTTTGGGACCTCCTGCTTCTTCTCCTGCTCATCCTCGGAGCTGTCCCCATCGCTGTCCCTGGAGCTATCCTTGGCTCCCTTTTTCGGGGGGGCCCAGGCGCTCTCTGCCCGCTCCAGCTCCTTCTTGTCGTTATTCACGTCGCCAGACAGCTTGAAAGCCTCGAAAATGCTCTTGAACAACACGAAGTTGTGGTCGTAGATCTCGAGCTCCTCACTCACGTACTCGATCTCTGCCTCGGGGAGGGGCTCGGGGTCCCACCGGGGGCAGGTCGGGGTTACCTCCCGGGCCCCGCGCCTCCCCCGCTTCTTTTTCTTGCGGTTGCAGCGCTTCTGGTTCCGCTCCTTTTCGGATGTCTCCGTGTCCTCCTCAGCCTCGGAGACCGACACCGACACCCGGAGCTGCGTCTCCATCTCGTCCTCGGCCGAGACCCCCGGGACAGTCACCAGCTCCTCCTGGCAGCTCTCTTTGAGCTGCAGGATTTTCTCCAGCGCCTGCGGGATCTTGGGAGCATCCTGGAGTCCTCGGCGTCTCTGCTGTCATCGCCGGAGGGAGAGGGGGGGCCGCGGGGCTGGGGGGCTCCCATGGGGCTGCCTCGGGGGCCCAGGGGGGTCCTGGTACCCATGGGAGCCCCTTCAGGAGAGGCGCGGGGGACGGGGGGGTCAGGTTTCCCATTGCCGTCATCTTGTCTGGCCATCTCCCCTGCCCCTGCACCCAGCCTGTGGCTCTCCTCTTCTCCCAAGATAATTTGCAGCAATTAATTTTAAGTTAACTAAGTCCTATAACCTTGAATTTTATCTGCAACAGTTCTTTAAAGTTTAGAAATAATTAGCTCACAAAAAATATTTGTACTGCTCAAGCAGACAAAGTCAGAATACAACCTGACACCCTGTCGGTAGCAGTCCAAATAAATGGTGGCTGCAGTCCTCCTGGGGTGACAGATGTGGTTCTGTTGAAGCAGTGCTCCTGTAGAAGGGTGCAGTTTTCCTCTGGAAGCCCAGGGTTCTCTGATGTCCCAACTCTCAGATTTTATCGAGGTAGGAAATGCTTGGCTCCTCCGCCTGGGTGAAGCATCTCCCAATGGGATGATGTAATTTTATCAGTCGTGCAGTGAGACTCAACGGGCCATTAACAGAAGATACCTCTTGGAGGGAGGATGGGTAGTGGAAGAGATAAGGAACATCCCCCAGCTGGTTTTAACAGATGGTAATAGAATGCATACTTCTGGTTACATCTTGCATTGCATTCTAAGACAGATAAATATTAATTTTCTACATTGTGAGATACATAGTTGTTTTCTTTTAAGAGATGACTTCTACTAAAACAGCTGTGATGAAACACTAATAAGCATCTGTTTGTGGATAAAGGATATACAGTGTATTCACCCTTGATTTTGTCAAATATTCTATTGCTGTCACAATCTCTGCTGTTTATCTTCCATAGATAACACAGAAGAGTCAGTGATGATTCTACATTATGATTGTTATTGATTGTAAGCTGTTCTAGTGTTTTCCTTTGTTTCATTTTACTGTCATAGGTACATGACTTTAGAAAGGTGTTAGCTTCCTAAGGTGGTTACTGCTGATACGTTTATTACATTATGTGAATTTACTGATTTTATAACAGGAGTTATTAATAAGATGTTATTACTGTATTTATAGATGCTATACTGTATTTCTTATATGCTTTAACAACTCTTTGTGTAATTATCTGAAAGACACATGTCATTTCAGGATCCTTTTTTGTTCTGTAGCTGCTTATGCATCTCTCAGACCAGGTTAGCTCTCTGGCTAGTCCCTGCACTGGCTCTATGGGTTGACCCAGTGCTGTCTCATAATTTTAAGTATTTTTCTGGGTTTCAAGAAAAGATGTCTGAGCTTTGTTGAAAGAGTCCTTCAAACTGCTGTTCTTGTGGCTTTTCCCAGTTATTATTACAGAAGCACTCCTGCAGTTTGCTGTGTTTGAAGCATCTCTATCCTGAAGGAAACTTTGGAGGGATCCATCTGCTAGATGTTTTGATTAGTCTTTAACACAAAGGCCTTTACTCATAACTGCTATTCTTAAGAGCCTTGTTTTAAAATGTGTTTAGGGAATTCCTTTCCAGTTGGAGCTTGGACAGTGGCCAGGCCTTGGCTCTACCTGGATGGAGAATTTGCCAATAAACCCAGATGTTTTTTGCATCTAAACTAGGTTCAAGTAATTTTGACTTGGCAATTTGACCCTTTCTATTTGACAGCTGAAACTCTTTTTAGAGTGATCTTGGAAATTATTATCCAGAAATAATTATCCAAACCCTCTCTAAATTGAGTTTTGTCAGCTGTTTGCAGACTCTAGGATGATGGTACAGTATTTCAGAGATTCCTAATTACTTAACTTCACATGTATTATTAATGACGTGTATTATCTGAAATATTCTTTATTGCTGTACCTGACTGCTGTCAGTTTCTTGTTCACTACATGTATTGTTTTGTCTTGATGTTTCTTCATGCTCATAACCAAAGACATGCATCTCCTTAAAAAAAAAAAAACCAAAAGGAAGGGGAGTTTAGTCCAAAGCATGTATTCTATCACCATCTGCTGAAACCAGATAAATGATCCTTATCTTCTCTGTTAATGGCCATCTGTTAAAACCAGGTGGGGCATTCCTCTTTATCTTTTCCACAACCCATCCTTCCTTTAGGAAGATATTGTCTGTTAATGGGCCATTGAGTCTCACTACATGACTGATAAAATGACATCATCCCATTAGGAGATGCTCCAGCCAGGGAGAGGAGCCAAGCCTTTCCTACCTAGATAAAAACTGAGATTTGGAATATCAAGGTAGACTTTTTCCACTGGATTCCAGAGGAAAACCAGACCTTCCCACATCATTACTGGACCTTCAGAGGAAAGCTGCACCCTTCTACAGGACCACTGCTTCAACTGAACTACATCTACCACTCCAGGATGACTGCAGCCACCATTGAATCAGACTGCTACCAACACCCTGACCGACAGGGTGTCAGGTTGTACCCTGACAGTGTTTTTGGATTGCTCTTTGTAATACTGTATTTCTATTTTAGTTTTCCTAGTAAAGAACTGTTATTTCTAGTTCCCATATCTTTGCCTGAGAGCCGCTTAATTTCAAAAGTATAATAATTTGAAGGGAGGGGGTTTGCATTCTCCATTTCAAAAGAGGCTCCTGCCTTTCTTAGCAGACGCCTGTCCTTGAAACCAGGACACAGACACCGATCGCCTCTGAGAAAATGAGGCCCAGTAGAAAGAGAAATAACCTAATCACCGTGCAGCCTTCATGGCCAGAACAGGAACAGAAATAGGACTGCCAAGACATAGCTGTGTCTGCAACTACAGAGGCAATTTGCCAACGAAAGCCTTATGTCATCATTATGGTATATTGTTCCTACTAACCTTCTTCAGTTATTCCCTGTCCCAGGATCCGGGAGGACATTCAGTGATGTCAAAGATCAACATTTCCAGCTAGTGAACTTTCTCCTGAGTCTCAACTACTTTAAAACTCTGGTCATTTATTCCCATTCCCTAAGAGATATTGGACATCATTCTTTTCTTTTCTCATACTGTCAAACCCTGTGTCAATGACACAATAGAATTTGATAAGTTTTGTTTATTGTAATCAGTCTTTTATGTATCTTATCCCATATCTAATAGATAACCAGTGATAACCTCAATGTGATAATACCCTCACAAGAGCAAGTTGATTTAACATCAGAACATATGAGCCTTTTTTGAATTATCGAAAAGGGTGAGATGTAAACAGAAGGATTATTAAGGAAAGGCTTTATGAAATCAAGCCTCACTCTGCTAAAATTGTCAAAGCTGGCCTGTCCTTTCTTCTAAGTGCAGCTAACAAGCAATTTGCAAGTACCCTATGTGAAGCTATTTTGAGAATGAGAAGTTCATTTAACATGTTTATCTATTATGAGCGTGAAAAACAAATGCATCTCTGTAAACACTAAGATTTGTCCCATGAGAACCCACGAAGGAAAAATGCAAATGTATCTAGAAAGAGAAAATTTGATAGATGTGTACAGTAGCCCTTACCAAGCAATGTACTGAGTTTCACTGTATTGCTGACGAATTAAGTTTAACACAGTGCCTTGTGATATTTCCTATAAATATGAGCTTTGTGAATAAAGAATTGGCTTTCTGCATGAAGAAAATGGAATCTTGGCTGATTTATTCCAATATATAAGAAATCAGACTTACGTGTTTTCTTGTAAATTATTCCCATGATGTTCCAGTAGGCCAAACAGATTATAAACAACTCTTGACAAATTGGTACAAAGGTTTTGCTTTAAAAGAATATTATTTTGATTTTAATAATGAAGAACATGAAATCCATGTATTGTTGAGGGATTTAAAAATTTATCGTGCCTATTGCTTTCTGTAACAATTTTAATATGATTGGTGAGAGCTGAACTTTGCAAAAATAAGAATTGGTTATTAAGCTTTATCTAGTCAAAGCATAATCTGGCAATCACGAGGGTTTCAATTAATTTTCAGGACACTTCTGCAAAGCAATCTGAAGGCGTCAGGATACTCTTAATGAGCATTTCATCGTGGACGTCAGCAGGTCCCATGCATTCTAACTCTTCAAACAGCCCTGTATTTCTGACTTGCCCACTCTGGCAACAGAGACCCTGTAGCCATGTGGGTGGATTGCCCTGGTGCATTTTTTGCCTCTGTTCCTGCAGGGCAATACCTTTTTATGAAACGCTAGCACATGGCACTTCTTTCATGCTCATTGGTCTAAACTACAACTTTGAGCTACAGCTTTGAACATACAGTAATTTCACGAATACAAGCCGCACCAATTTGACCAAAATTTTGGTGGAAACCCGGAAGTGCGGCTAATATTCCGGGGCGGCTAATCTATTAACAAAATTCTAAAAGCTACCAACACGGAAGTGAGAGCCCGCGGCAGCCCCAAGCCAAGCTGGAGCCCGGCCGGCCCCGGCAGAGGTGGGAAAGCCTGGCAGAGGCGGGGCCAGCAGTGTGGGGGGCGGGCGGCAGAGCCTGAGCCAGCAGGGCGGGGCAGGGAGGGCGGCAGAGCCTGAGCCAGCAGGGCGGGGGAGCCGGGGAGAACTGGGGCTAGCAGTGCAGGGGAGCATGGCAGAAGCAGGAAGGCCGGCGGGTGGGGCTGCCTGGCAGCGGGGGAAGCCCAGCAGAATTGGGGCCAGCAGCGTGGGGGAGCCTGGCGGTGCGGGGGCCTGCAGTGCCGACCAGGGCGAGGAAACGCGGCGGCGGTGCAGACGGGAGGGGGCGGCCGGCAAGCCTGGCGGCGGGGCTAGGGAAGGCGGCGCGCCGCGGCTGGCGAGCCCGCCGGCGGGGCTAGGGAACGCGGCGCGGCCGGCGAACCCGGCGGCGGGGCTAGGGAAGGCGGCGCGCCGCGGCCGGCGAGCCCGCCGGCGGGGCTAGGGAACGCGCCGCAGCCGGCGAGCCCGGCGGCGGGGCTAGGGAAGGCGGCGCGCCGCGGCCGGCGAGCCCGCCGGCGGGGCTAGGGAACGCGCCGCGGCCGGCGAGCCCGGCGGCGGGGCTAGGGAAGGCGGCGCGCCGCGGCCGGCGAGCCCGGCGGCGGGGCTAGGGAACGCGCCGCGGCCGGCGAGCCCGGCGGCGGGGCTAGGGAACGCGCCGCGGCCGGCGAGCCCGGCGGCGGTGCTAGGGAAGGCGGCGCGCCGCGGCCGGCGAGCCCGGCGGCGGGGCTAGGGAACGCGGCGCGCCGCGGCCGGCGAGCCCGCCGGCGGGGCTAGGGAACGCGCCGCGGCCGGCGAGCCCGGCAGCGGGGCTAGGGAAGGCGGCGCGCCGCGGCCGGCGAGCCCGGCGGCGGGGCTAGGGAACGCGGCGCGGCCGGCGAACCCGGCGGCGGGGCTAGGGAACGCGCCGCGCCGCGGCCGGCGAGCCCGCCGGCGGGGCTAGGGAACGCGCCGCAGCCGGCGAGCCCGGCGGCGGGGCTAGGGAACGCGCCGCGGCCGGCGAGCCCGGCGGCGGGGCTAGGGAAGGCGGCGCGCCGCGGCCGGCGAGCCCGGCGGCGGGGCTAGGGAAGGCGGCGCGCCGCGGCCGGTGAGCCCGCCGGCGGGGCTAGGGAACGCGGCAGCGGGGCGGTGCTGACGGGAGAGGGGGGCCAGCGAGCCCGGCGGCGGCGGCAGTACCACCCGGCCAGCCCCGCCGAGCCGTGGCGCTGAGCTGGGCCACCCGGCCCCGTCGGCAACCATGAGCGGGCCGAGCCTGCCTGGCCCCGCCCCGAGCCAGTAAAGCCCGCTATGCCGCGATCCTGTTACTAATTGGCCAATTTGTGAAAGCTGCGCACGGATTCTCGCTACGAACGAAAGTGCGGCTAATATTCGGGGTGCGGCTTATCTATTGACAAAGACAGCAACATTGTCGAGGCACCGGGGGTGCGGCTTATAATCCGTGCGGCTTGTATTCGTGAAACTACTGTACTCTCTGTAACCCCCTGCCCAGCTCTCTTCACATCTTCCTTGCCCAGTCTGGGTCTCTATGATTACAGTAATTTCACGATTATAAGCCGCACTGAGTATAAGCTGCACTTCTGGGTGCCAGCACCTTTTCATTCTTTGTCCATACATAAGCCGCACCTGATTATAAGCCGCATGTTACAATACAGAGTGTGATAAAAGGTATCTATTCTGTCACCATCTGTTGAGGGTGGGGGCAGTGATCCTTATCTCTGTGGGAGATATTCTGCTAATGGGCCATCCATTGAAACTAGGCGGGGCATTGTTCTTTATCTTTTCACAATCTGTCCTTTCTCCAGCAAGTCATTTTCTGCTAATGGCCATTGAGTCCCACTGTGTGACTGATAAAATTATTTCATCCCATGGGAAGTTGCTCCAGCCAGGGGGAAGAACCCAACATTTCTTACCAAGATAAAAACAGAGGTTTTGGGACACTAAGGGAGCCCCTTTTTCCACTGGACTCCAGAGGAAAACCGGATTTCTCCACATCACCACTGGACCTTTAGAGGGAAACTGCACCTTCTACAGGAGCACTGCTTCAACTGAACCACATAAGTCACTGCAGGAGGATGCAGCCACCATTTAATGGGACTGCTACCAACACCCTGCCTGACGGTGTCAGGTTGTACTCTGACTTTGTCAGGGTTTGGGGTTTGTTTCTTTGTAGTACTGTATTTCTATTTTAATTTCCCTAGAAAAGAACTGTTATTCCTAATTCCCATATTTTTGCCTGAAAGCCCCTTGATTTCAAAATTAGAATAATTTCGAGGGAGGGGGTTTACATTCTCCATTTCAAAGAGAAGCTCCTGCCTTTCTCAGCAGTCACCTGTCCTCCAAACTAAAACAGCAACTTTTCGTTCTTTGTCCGTGTATAAGCCGCACCTGATTATAAGCCGCACTTTGGGTTCAGACCAAAATTTTAGTCAAAATGGTGCGACTTATAATAGTGAAATTACTGTACCTGTGGACCTTCTCAAAACATTAAGTCTTTTTGCTTCCATGGTACCTGAATCAGCTGATTCTCTTCCTCTCCCAGCTTCAAATTGATCCTCACTTCCCCAAAGCTCTGGTCCTTTTCTGTTGCCTCTCCTTACCCTGTGAGATATAAGAGATACCCTGAAGTGCCCCCTGGCTCAGGGTTCACAGACACCTATTCCCTTGACCCTGCTACCAGGACCTTGGGATAATGGTCACAAACTACCTGGTGAGAAAGGACGGGAAGCATGAGCAAACCAATTGTTGTTGAAATGCCCTCCACATAGGTGGTCAGCAGGGAAAAGATTGCTTCCTGCCTTCTGACAAAAAGGAACTACCTCAATAATGGCTTTTGAAAGAAAGAGGCATTTCCTTCTCCAGCTTTGCTGCTGACATTTTCTGTTCTTGGCTGGGTTTCCATCATACCCAGCTGCTCCTTCTTGGTGGTGACAATACTTTCCTTCCATTTGACAAGAAAAATCAGCAAAGTGAAGTAAGACAATTTTTTTCTGCTTTCTTCCATCTGGTATAATTAAATACATGAGAGAAAGCAGAGCTTATATATTCTTGATTCTGGGGAAGATATGTATATCTGTCCACCAGTTCCCAGCTTACTAGCATGCAGTGTTCTGGCCATGCTACTGTTATGTTGGTTATATCATAAGGGTCCATGACAAAATCTGATTATTCTTCTCATTTATGTGTGACTTCTGTGTGATGCTTCCTGTGTTTGTACAGATTCCAGATGTTACAGGATAGACACAGTTAAAACTGAAGAGCTGATAGCCAGCCATCATTCTGTCAGGCTTTTAGGTAACTAGCATGCATATGCTGGTAGATTTCACAGAATCTCAGAATAGTCTGAGTTGGAAGGGACCCAGAAGGATCCTCAAGTCCAGCTTTTAAGTGGATGGCCCATATGGAGATTGAACCTACAGCCCTGGCATTATTGGCACCATGCTTCCACCAGCTGATACCTCTGGAAGCCTTTGTACCAAAGTTCACTTGGGACTGAAAATGAAGAATATCCAAAATGTCAGTTTAGCTGTTTATCTTGCCGAGAGCTCAGGATCATCTGACTCCTGTCTCCTCTGTTCTCACTGTCTTCTACAACCAGGAACCTCATGGGTGACCACAGGAGAGGGGCTGTGTGGGAATGCTGTAGCAGTGCACAGCGAGACACCATGCCTGTCACAGGTGTTGGTAACATCAGATTTATCAGTTATTTCTCTGTGCAGACAGATCTTTCTGAAGCCACAGCATCTTTCTGAAGATTTATTGATTTCAGCCTAAAGGTGCCTTTCCTGTCTTCTAGTGATATGTGCTACTTTTATTTTTCCAATTATATGAGAAGGAGATGGTTTCTTCCAGCCAATGAAGTAAGGAGAAAGAAAAGTGATTTCAGTTCATCTCACTTTTACTAACCAAAATAAATGTAAATGAACCAAAAATGTTTAATTCCATGCCAATCCGAAACATATTTAATTTGAAGTCCTTGTAAAAAAAAATGAGAAACTGTGAGGGCAGATTTCTTTCATTTCAGAGACCAGTAGCTCAGGTGCTTCCCAGGCGGGTGGAAAAGCTGATTTCACTTTGTGTTTCTGAGTGGAGGACTAGAGCCAGTGGCTCCCATAGTGGCTCTTTAACCACTGAGCTCCGGTAGCTCTGCAGTGAATGCTTTTGCTGCTGCTGTCACAGCTGTTGTCCTTCAGTGGACATGATCTCTCCACTGTTTGCCCTTCTCAAACTGAAGCTGTCATCCTTCTGTCTGTCAGGTTCTTCACCTGATGATCTCAATTTCCTAGGGTTTTGTGGGGGAGCTTGTGGAATTGACTGTTTTTCCTTTGATTAATTTTTAGACTGTGGTCTTTTGGCTTCTGATTTTTGTTTATTCACTCCCCCCCACCCCCACCAATTAAACCCCCTAGACATACATCTCACTTCCCAAACAGACCATAGTATGAAAGTTTTCTGTGTTAGTAAGAAAATAAGACAGTGGGCCAGGAGTTCCTCAGGGGCCAGAGAGATTTTCTAAGCACAAGATAATTTCTAAACAATGTCAATTCAATGTTTGCAGAAGAATTTACTTTAACCTAGAGAAAAATACTTAGGACAATTTAGGCTGACATGTATGGAAAATCTAATAATGGGGACATAAAACAGGACATGGCCACAAATTTGGACAAATAGAAATAGGACAATCTTTTCTTAGCATTTTCAGCAGTACAGAGACCATTAGTAGAATAAGAGCACTGTTATGCCCTATTAACATATATGGTGGTACAAAAAGCTTTCCAGTGAGAAGCTTCATGTTTAAGGTTGCAGTAGCATATTCCTTTTCTTTTTTTCTTTCTAGTTCTCTCTGCTATGCTTTCGTCTGCAATAATCCTTTTTTTCCCTCTCAGATTTAGAGAGAATAACTATTTCTCATTAATAGGTCAGCACAGCAATGAAAAATTAAAAATTTCAAGCCCTTGTTTGTAGGTATGAGAAGGTGCCTAGAAAATCTTGTCCAGTGGCACTGCATGAACTCACTGAGAAAACTTAACATGAAACTGCAACAAGGTATGTGACAGATTTCTCATCCCCTCAGTCCTACTGCCAGCAGGGAAATAACATGAAATATTAGGAAAATAGCATGAAACATTATATCTTGAATGTATATAGCTTGACTAGCACTTTTAAAATCACACCGGTATTTTGGAACAAATACACTGTCTTTTTCTTTGTTGTGCTTCAGGAATGTTATTCTCCAGTTTAGTACTCCTGCTAAAATCTGCTGCTTCCCCCTTCCCACCCCTCCAATTGGAGGCACAAAAGGCAAGGCTCACAGATTGAGATAAGAACAATTTACTGGAAACAGCAATGAGATAAGAAAACCAGCAGTAAGAGCAACAATACTAACAACAGAGGTGTACAAAATAGGGAGTGATTCACCTGCAGAAATGCTCCCCACGGACCCCTTGACAAATTAACAATGCTCCCAAAGGGGATTTATCCCTTTAAGGTGTCTAAAGAAGGTGGTGGATGAGCTCTGTAGGGTTCCCTGTCTTTCTCTATTGACATGAAGGAAGCTCAAATGATTTGTTTAGATTAAATATTTACTTTTCACACAGCAAGAGTAATCCTAGACTCAAATAATTTTATTTCTTGAAAAATGTATTGAAAATTCAAAGTGGTGGCTCTACTCCTGCCCCTTCCCTCACTGGTGGCTGATGTCTGTGAAGGGAATATATTCTGCAGTGCTAGCAATTCCCATCCTTTGTGTGTACTGAGGATATGCCTTGGGCCTAAGCAATGACAGCCTTTGGACCTGTGATGACTTGAAAAATCACACACCAGTGCTATCTACCCTCCAGCCAGCATGGGACGAGTGATGCATTATAAATCCAGATCCTTTACCAGTGCAGAGATTAAAGAAGCAAGAAAGAAGTTTCTTAATCCCTGCCTCAAGCAGTTTAAAACCTCCTTCTTTCTTGGGGTCCTACATAAATCAGAACAGAAGACTGGCTATATTCTGCAAATAAATCTTCCTCAATATTTACTTTTCACATAACTTGTCTGTAACAAATTCTGAATTCCCCACAAAAGAGGTTAATAAAATGTCAACCATTTTATAATTTAGTAGCATCATAATAATAATACTTTCTTCAGTTATATGTGTCTCAGGCAACATTTGACATACTGAGTACACATAAAAAGTAAAATTAATATCTTAATATATCATTTAGTCTTTTTCCTAATACCAAAACCCAGTAAGTACAAACCATCTGTACAATAATTAATCATACATGAGTGCAAACCAAATGCAGATTAAATCAGCCTGAAAAAAGTCTCTCCCAAGTAATTTCCACGTGCATTTGAGGAAAATGATTTCAAAAAATTTAAGTGTAAGAATTATTTCTGCTAGAGTTAATAATCGTAATAATGGCAGAGGACACTTAGTACTAAGTATTCAATAGGATTAAAGAACACGCCTTTCTTTTTTTCCTGAAAGAATAGGAACAACCAAAAGAAAAGGCAGTGATTAATTTACAGAACATATTTTGCTCACATAGAAAATCTTCTCTTTAAGGATGTGTGATGATACTTGACAGACTACCCTGAATTAAGCTTTACAAACAGTCAGAGGAGGGCTGATAACAGAAATGTAATCTCTAAAATTGTGTATCAATTGTGTATGCCATTGTGAAAATTGGAATCACAGCACCACATGTTTCAACAAAGACACCAGAAAACAGTAGCTGGTTGTGAGCGTGAGCTGTTGAGCATTATTTCAGAGCTGTTCTATCACTGTATTGCCCATGACTGTGCTGTACCCCACACATCAATCCCTGCCTTGTGCTTGCTGCTGGGCACAGTTACAGGCAAAACTTGTGCTGAAATGCAAAGCCATGACTCAAGTTACCCTGTTGTCTTCAACTTTAAATTGAGAAAAATCTAATGCTCACACTGATGATCCAGAGTTTGAGCTATTTCAGATTTGGCTCAATGTGTTCACACAAGTGCAATCATAGCTGCCTGGCAGGCATGTTTACAGTCACCTCCGAACTCCAAACAGTCCTCCAGACCACTCACACTCCTGCTGTGAGGAGTTATCCTTTTCAGCCCATGTTCAAATAATCCAGAGCCACTAGACTTCTGATGTAAACTAGCTATAAAGACTTTGATGTTTGGTTTTAAACCGAACTGAACAGATCTTTAATTAAACAACAGATAAGGTGTTGTTTTCCAGCACTTTAACAATCTCAGCCTTCTGTTTTCAGTTGCATGAACTTTTTCTGCCATGAACTTAACCTGTCACAATTGTCTCTCAGTGAATATATTTGCTGATGCCAGAAGCAGAAGGAGTTCACAAATCAAGCTTTTGACAGGTTGCAGGCTGGGTCTCATTCTCACCTACACCTTGGTGCCTCGGGGGACGTGCTGTCTTCTCCAGCTGAAGTGCACAGGTATGCCTTTGCTTGCTTCCCTCACTCAGCTTTGTTCATTCCCAGCTGCGACACTTGGCTGCCTGGAACCCAGGTAAGACCTCTTCAGTATTTAATTTTCCTGTTAAGCACGGAACCAAAGTATGTTTGGGTTTCTCTAGTCCTTGTTTCTCCATTAAAGGGAGTCAGGTTTAGAGAGTATCACTGGTATTACATGTCACAGTGTTAAGGTAGGAATTGGATGTGAGCCTGCCAAGACCACTCACCATAGGCACCTGTATTTCACTACAGTGCTGTTGCAGTGGTGGCAGCTTGAATAATCTCTGAGTCTTTCCATTATGCTGACAGAGTAGAAGATTTAAGGTCCAACACAGTATGGGAAGATAGGTTGAAAGGCTAGTACAGAAGGCAATCTCTCCCGATTAATTACAGCTGTACTGATTACTGAGGAGTGGAAACATCTGTGCCTGCCCAATGTGTTTGGGTGTTAAAAACAGTGGGTTAGCTCTAGGTACAATTGCAGTTTGAGTTAGAGCTTGAGAGTTTGCTGCAGTTTGGGATGGAGTCTGCTGGCGGTGCTATGAGGAGGTAAGGAACATGTGATCTTGCAAGGGACAGATAAAGTAGGAAGATGCTGTGTGAGGGACAGTCAGGGTAAGGCAGCTGGGAAAGGGACAGGTTGGGATTTAGCCAGTCATGCAGAGAGGAGAGAAGGAGTCAGAGCTGTGTGAAGCTCTCTGTAAGAAAATCCCTATGAGGGAGGGTGTCAGAGTTGTTGGAAAGAAGTACACTAAAAGAAGGCATGAAAAGTTTTCTAATAAAGGACTGGTGGTGATGCCAGTTCAGTCTGTCTTGACATAATTGGTACAGCACAGGAGGAAAATATTTGCTTAATTTTGCCTCAGACAGTGGATCTGTGACAAGGTCTCTGTAGCTGGGGAGCCAGGCACATCTGCATGAATGCTTATGAGCATCATTTCCCTGTCACATGCCAGGCTCTCTGGTTGTGGCAGGTGAGAGTAGCTGCAACAGCATGAAAGCCTGGTGATCCTTGCTAGCTTTTTCTACCTGGGGTTGCTGAAATACTCATCTAGGTACAGCTGTTTTGTCATGTGCTGTATAGAGCTGGGTGCACCAAGCCCACATGGAGTCTGTAACATCTGAAGTGCTTTTGTTTATGTTCCCACTCATTTGGGGGTATATCTCATTTAAGCTCACTCAGTACAGTGATGGCTGTGTGAAGGGGAGGAACAAGAACACAGGTGGGAAGTGGTGCCTGGGGCACGCTCATATAAGAATACAGCTGTTTCAGGGCACACCAGCCTCGCTGGTTCCTACAAGTGGTAAAAGAGGTGGAAGGTGCAAAGACGGAGGCAGTTTTGGTTTGGGAGTTCTACTTGGTGGCAGGATGCTGGATTGTCTTTTATACTCATGGTTACCTTTTGTTTTTCCAACAGAAGTTTTGTATTGGTAAATCTCACTTTCCTCCAGGTAAATAGGAAAAGGAAGGATGCCACAGTGACACAATCAACCTCTCTTGGACTTGTGCTAAGTCCCCCTGTACAAGTGTTTTGCATTGATGCTGACATTACCTGGTTTTCTTCACTATTGCTTAAGATGCACTTATATCAGGCCTCTGGCAAAAATCGTAGCACCTTACATCAAGCATTTCTCAGTGGCATCTTCATTAGGGCCTCTGACTAAGTTTTAAGTTAATGAAAGCAAGAGCCTCCAGAGAAAGAGCTAAATCTCTGCAAATAGCCCTGCTGAATCCACTTAGAATCAAAGTTTTTTAATTTGAATACTACAGTATTTTAGCTGATAGTATTCTTGTTATATTTTACACTAAGTGTGAATATGTTTTCACAGTCTTCTGTGAAAACCTTTGTGAAGTCTCCTCTGTTTTCATCCCAGTTTCAGTGCCGAAATTTCCATAATGAGATTTTCTTTTTTTCTACAAACTACATCAAAGCCAGGGTTTCCTTTCAGCTTTTATATTTTGATTATGTCTCTGTCACTTTACTAAAGGCTGTTTCTGGGTACACTTGTGTGCCCTGGTGAGAGAGAGCACTAAGTGATGGACCAGTTTTTCTCTTGCAGCTGTGCCAGTCAGAATTTGATGAGGAGGCATGAGGCTGGGGCTGGCCATCCTGTTACACCTCAGTAAGTACAGATGTTACAGTTACTCATGACAATTTTCAAATATTATCATGTGATTTACACACCTTTCCAAGATCTTGTTAAAGTGCTTCTTTTAAGAAAATGCTATTGAGAAACAGATGACAGTGAATCCATGTTCCCTGCTCTCCTGCCAGTGAGGGACCTATGAGTGATATGAAACCTTTAAGCACAAAGAAAACATACGTGTTGTAATTGAGTCTGATTCAGATCCTGAAAGGGGCAATCAACATCTGCTAATGAATAATGAGCATGGATTTGTATAACTAAAAAGAGCAGGCTAGCTGAACATAGGCACCTCTTTAGATGTAAAGAGTCAAATGCTACTCATCATCTGAATTGTAGTTTGAGCTATAGACTGAAATCTGGTTGTAAAATGCTGGGTTTTTTTCCTGTTGTAGTTGTGTTTCTAGTGTTGTATGGCATCTTCAAGTATGAGTTGCTGGGATTTTTTTAACTGTACTTTTTCTAACAAGTTGAGCCAAGTAAAGCTGAATGGATATAGCCTCCAAGGCTCCAGAGTTTCAGGACAGAACTTGTTTAAAAGGAAAGACCCTGAAAGGGATGTCTTAATATAATGGGGAAGATACTAAAAGCTGTTTTCAGGCAAAACAAACAAGAAGTCCTGCAATTATTCAGAGAATTCAGAATTACTCTTTTTGTTTATTAGTGACCACTCCCTGCAGTCTGAGAGGGTTCTGACACTGGACTAGGGATTCATTGCAAATTAAAAGAAAATCTGAGGGACCCCTGATATCAATCCTGGTCTCATTTCCACCATTATAACTTGGAAATCAACAGAAATAAGTGGAATTAATTCAAATCTGTCTCTGTGAACAGAGTCAATTGACATGCTCACTGTTCTTTTATAGGATTGCTGGCAATGGGTATGTCAAGGTGGGAAGCATAATAAATTATTGCTCATGGCAGATTGGCATTTTTATTCACAAGTAATGTGTTGAAAAACCAAGTTTTAGCATAATTTGAAATATACTAGATATATTTTGATTTTTTTTCAGCAGGTCTGTTCAGTAATGAAGTTCTTTAGACGCTTTTAACTGAGGACAATGGGTACAGGCAAAGGATAATTGAGTTTTCTGCTTGTGTTGGGATTTAACTGTTTTTGTCTGGAGAATACTGTTATATATAAAAAACAATTTAATCCTTCTTTGGTCTTCTTTTATGCTCAGTGCTGATGAGACCCCAGCATGCACAGCATGACTGTGATGCTGGGTCCTGCCACCCAGCCCTTGGGGACCTTCTCCAGGGCCGCAGCAAGCAGCTGACAGCCTCGTCGACCTGTGGGATGAACAGCCCTCAGAAGTACTGCATTATAGGCTACCTAGAGGTTGGCTTACTCTTTCTTTTTTAATAAACTGAACTCTTCTTACCAACCATATTCTCATTCTTCCTACTAACCACATTCTTATCTGTATAGAGAATTTGCCCAGACTAGGGAGTTCCTGTGGGAGTTATCTGACTAATTATCAGACAGTGTGACACTAAGTCTGGTGGAAGGCTGTGCCTCTCTGCAGCACATATGGAAGGTCTGGCAGCAAACAGCCTCCACAGCAATGCACATCTTCTCAAGGGGGAGAAACACCCTGAGATGTGCAGGAATTTCTGAAGGAGCTTTGCTCTGCAAGTCCTCTTCCCACTCATCCTCCAGAGGTGATGCTTGTGGTGTGTGTGAGTGCAGGGGAAGTGGAGTCCCACAGGCTACAGGACCTTCTCTAGAGGGCATGTCCTTATGGTGTTGAGACCTGAGGCCACCTGTTAAGCCACACTATATACTCGCCTCTCTTTAGATCTGAAATGAGGCCGATGTTGCTGAAAGCAGAAAGCTACCTCTGAAAAAGGAAAGACTAAGCTGTGGCCCAGGCTTTGACCATGGGGGTGGGTCAGCAGATCAAAAATGTGGCTGAGCAGAGGGATGCCTCTCAATCCCTGACTGCAGTGATGTGGGGTAACCGCTGGGTATATGGAAGGTGTGCAGAAATGAGGATTGCCCTGTTGTACATCCTGGAGCACTTGGCCCCACTGAGCTAATAAATTGTCACAAATAGAAATATTGACACTAAATAACAGCCTAGGCTGAAGAGGAAGTTAAAATACAGCTTAATTTATGAGCAAATGAAAATAATTAGTTTATGACCTTCTAGCTATACATTGACACATTTGCAGAGCAAAGGACGGACATGGAACCAAGGACTGCTCCAAGCTGCTCATTGTATCCACAGTTTTCTGTAAAATGTAAACATCTCTTTCCTTTGCTGAAATAGCCTGGATCATCTCTCTGGCCCTAAAGCTGGATGATTGCCTCTTATCCTTCCTTTTTAGGAGGAGATCAAAAAGGAATAAAATTAATACTTTCACTCGCCTGTACTCATCCTTTGAATTATGTAAATATAGACTCTTGAAAAGGAGCAGCTGTTCCACAACAATCCTTGTGATTTAATGCTGCTTCAACATATCTTGACCCCTGGTGGCTGAAAAGGGTGAAAGCTACAAACTGCTGCTTTGCAGAGCTTGAGAGAGAGATGCTCTGGCAATGTGTTTGGTTTCATTTGTGTTCCGCTTGCCTTAAAACTATTGTCACCTACAGTTCATCGGAGTCTCAATTCACTTTTGATTTGCTTTCTCACCAGCACATTTTGAATTCTTTGCTGGAGGCGGACCAGGAAGTTTTGTATCTTGTAAACTAAAGTTCTTACTCTCCCAGTTCCCCTCCTGATGCCCTGTGTCAGACTTCATGAGAGCAATCCTTATTCATGAAAATGGGCAGTAGTTGGTGAGGTGAGCTACCAAGAGCCAGGATTTAACTAGGATTCAGATGGGGGGAGAAACAGAATTCAACTGCTTTGTGTTTGGAAAGCAGCACTACAACTAATTTTTAGTCTTTAATATGTCTTATTGTTTTTAAAATGTAGGTTAAATGGGTCTTGGCTCAATGACTGGGTTTACTACTTACACATGTTTTGAAAGGAAAAGGCAGGGCCCTCAGTGTTGAGGAGTGTATAAAACTGCACAATTCAGAGGCAAATCTGATCTGCAAGACGTGGGCATGCACATGTTTGTCCTTTGGAGCTGATTTTTATAGAGCAACATTAATTGTCTCAGTGTCTTATTGTATGTATATATAAACCAGAGTGAGTGTACATGGTCCTTCCAATTGCTTCCACAATCTGAGCTCTCCTGACCAGAGTTTTGTGAAATGAGGTGACAGAGTATTTTTTTTCTCTCATCTTCTAAAATGTGCATTCATACACTTGTCAAGTGTAATATAGAATGACTGAATATATTATGTAATTACCATGTTTAAAAGACATGTGGTATACCATACCTGTAAATCTATATATTTTCTTTTATTTAAATGCAAATAATTTCTGGGTGATTTCATAATGCAAAGATGTTAAAACCATTCCCCATTCTTCTCTCTGAGTCCTAGGTGTGCCAGATGGGGTGCCTCTCCACCCATCTCCTTCTGGGTCATTTCCAGCATCCCAGCCATGGGAACTGAACTCATGCCTCCTCCTTCAGCTGTGTCATCCCCTCCTCTTCCTGCCACTGTCTCCACCAGCCAGGTGTACAACTTGGGCATCACCTTCTGCTGTGGCTTATTCCCACATGCTCACATTCAGGTTCTGCCCAAATCTGGAGTCAGTCTAAGCAGTGTGTCCACCCCCACCCACCTTGCTGAACACTTCCCTGGTACTCTGCTGGCTGTGATGGCTGCTCAGGCTCTCCACATTGCTCAGTACAGGCCATCTCCCAGCCCAGCATGTTAGCCTTATCACCTCTCCTTGATCTCCCTCTCAGTCCCCATCTTATCACCTTAAACAGGAGCTCCTTGCCCTCACTATCAAAACCTCTTATTCAGAACTGAGGTATTGGTTAATCATTACTGCCTTCATCTTCTGCTTGTAACATTTTCAAACAAGACCCTTGTATCCTATTGATATCCTGATTTTTCTCCTTTGCATTGGTTTTAAACTTTCCCAGTTTCCCTATGCTTCAAAGGACACTGACAAGGGTCAGGGTGGTGGTGTCATCTCAAACCAACTACTTACCTTATACCTGATCTTAGTGAGATCCCTTCTCCATAACTGAAAAACTATAATTTTTATAAAGCTCTTGGGGAAGACCATGACTAACACTTACTATGTGCATGCTTTGTGTATATGATGGTTCTCTTGGGCTCGTATATGAAAAACCTAGGTGGTAAGAAGCACAGGCGTTCAAGGCAACAAGACAGGCTCAAGCCTTGTAATGGTGTAAATATATGTGCATCCACCTAATTTTTAGTAAAGAATACAAATTGACCTTTTATTCTGATCATTTTGTTTTCTAGGCTGAAGAGAAGTGCTTTCTCTGTGATTCCAGATACCCATATAATCCCTATACCCAACACAACAGTCACATGGTCGAAAATGTTATCACAACGTTTGAGCCTGAAAGGAAAAAGAAGTGGTGGCAGTCAGAAAATGGTAAGTTCCTTAGAGAAAATACTTCTGTAAAATGTTGCTGTGAGATTTCTTTATGTGATTGGCTTTGACAAAGTTGCCTTGGTGAAGAGATGAAAAAAACCTGCATCCGTCATTTGATTAGGGAATATTGAGTGATTTAAACCCATTTGTCTGTAGCAAGATAAGATTTCAGAAAGTCTGTTTTTCTGTGGACAAGTTTTAAACTCGGCACCTCCAAGTGCTGACCAGAAGACTGTGACAATGCTGGGTTATACATGAAAGCCATATATTTTCCACAGGATGTCTGCTCCGTCACAGAATTTTCATTTGGGGCAAAATATGCATTTGCCTGCAGATGTGATATAAAGACAGTGTGTAAAATACAAATGCCCGTTTTAAAAAGATTTTTTTAAACCACTAAAAGTTTAGGAAAAATTAAATAAAGCCTGACAGTCAGCTCCCTGTTTCTGATACTCCCAAGTTCCTTTCCTGCAGGGCTGTTCTGGATCCATTCACACCCCAGCTTGACACTGGGGTTGTCCTAACTCAGGTGCAGCACCTTGCACTTGGCCTTGACAAATCTCATCAGACTCCCACGGGCCCACATCTCAAGCTTTTCCAGGTCCCTCTGGATGGTCACTGATCCTTGACATGTGTCAACAGCACCACCAGGCTTGGTATCCTCTGCAACTTGCTGAGGATGAGTGCAATCCCAGAACTGATGAAGATAGAATCCTTACAGCTTCTCTGGGAAGACATACTAGGAGGAATAACATTTACTCTGTCTTATTTGACATACAGTGATTATGTGAAAAACATTTGACTGGTTGGAAATTAAGGCACAGAAAAATAAGATAATATGTTTTCTCTATTTTGAGTATCCAGCTGCAAATCCATAAGCCTTGTTTGTCCAGCGAGTTTAGCAACAATCTGTCACCAGCTTTGGACACCACTGCCTATGAAGCCGAGGGCCAGCTGTGAGAGAAGCTTTCCTTTTCTCCCTATCTTTCTTCTGCATTGAGGCCTCATGCACATCCTGGTCAGCAGGAGACCTGAGATGGTGCATGCAGATGTGAACAATGGTGATATCAGCTGAGCTCCTGGAACTCTCTACAGAGAATGTGTGACTTCTGGAGTCTTTTTCCATATTTGTTGCAGTTTTGGAAGATGCCTGGTGCATTAACTCTTCTTACAACAAATTTCACATCTGGAAGTATAGAAGGGTTTAACAGTTCTGTTTAGCACAAAGAAAGCATCTCATTTTGTTAGTTCTTTTTTTCTTTATTAATAAAAATGGATTTGAAAACATAAACCTAACTGGATATAGAAACACACAAACCCAGAACCCTACCATGACCATCATTTACAGACTGAATTATGTGAGCAGGACGTTCAGCCACCTCCTGCAGTCTCAGTGACATGCAGCATTGCTGGTGACAGTGGCAGGAAGGCAGCACATTGTATTACCCTAGAGACAGGAGTCCAGCTGCATGAGTTTGTGCACAGGGGATGCCCTAAAGGGTCTAGCTGCTCTGCTGGAAAAGGCATCTTTGAATCTCCCATGGGAAATGTCTCAGCAACCCCTTCAATGTACATGTTGTGCACTTCATTCTCATTCTCTTTTCAGGCATTGACCATGTCAGCATTAGATTGGACCTAGAAACTTTATTCCAATTCAGCCATCTTATCCTAACCTTTAAGGTACGTCTTTTACCAGAACTTTTATGTAATGTTATACATTAATTACTTAACCACAGGAATAAATTGCTTAGAGAGGCAATGAAAGCTCCATCTTTAGAGGCTTATAAGAACAGGTTAGATAAACATCTGTCAAATATGGTTAAATTATAGTTGATCCTGCCTTAGGGGAGAAGGATAGACTGCTTCCTCTATTTGTGTGCCTTCTGGTCCTGTTTTCTGCAAGTCCAAGAATTAAAACTGAAAAAATACTTCGCAAAATTAAACTAAAAATGTAGGACATATCTGAACTGCAGCTACTCTTTCAGTTTAATTCAGTTCATATGTATCTATTATGATCCAGATAATTACTTTTTTTTTTAAATTCCTTTATCATTAGGGTAAACTTCCTTATATAAAGTAATGACATATCTATATGAAATGTTACCTTTTCCTTTTGCTAGAGAGAGGTTCTAATGAGCTTTTTCAGAGACCCCTGTAACAATCACAGTACCTGTAACAAGCCTATAAACTCTCAAATACAAAATTTTAGCATCCTCCAAAGAGGAATATCAGTATAACAACCCCTGAGGTTTCTTATTAATGCTTGCTTAGTGAATTCTTGAAATGTTTCTTGCAGACATTTCGACCTGCGGCAATGCTGGTTGAGCGCTCTACCGATTTTGGTCGGACCTGGAAAGTGTTTAGGTATTTTGCACATGATTGTGCAGCTTCTTTTCCCAACATCTCTTCTGGTCCAGCAAAAAGTGTTGGAGATGTTGTTTGTGATTCAAGATATTCAGACATCGAGCCCTCCACTGAAGGCGAGGTACTGTCAAGTGTCTGTATGAGTTCAAATCATTTGTGGAACTCAAGGTCTGTGTCTGCTAAAAGCAGAGGACTGTCCTTTGATCCTTTGGTGGCTGTTCATCCCATCTCTAGAGCTTTATTGATTTGTTTTGCAGGTTGTTTTAAAAGCTTTGGATCCCAGCTTTGAAATAGAAAATCCATATGTGCCATATATCCAAGGTATGGACACCACCTGTTTTGTCCAGAGACACTTTGCTGATACTGTTTGTTTCGTACACTGAAAGCGTCAATAGCTCAGCTGGTGTAAGTCAATGATGTTGAAAATTAGGTACCTGAAGGTCTTAGGGAGACATTGTATTAACAAATGAAATGGACCAATCTTGTTCTCTAACAAACAGCAAAACTCTGCAGAGCACATCCACAAAGCTAAACTCTCTTTCCCTCTGGATTCAAGCCCAATCCACACTGCTTTTTTGAGAGCAGTCCCAGAGGTACACATGAACCCATGAAGACACTGGCTGGGAAAATGCAGAGCCATATCAAGTAGGATGCTAACACTTACACAGGAGTGGGTCCCTGCACTGCCACTGTAGGCTTTACTGATCTTGGCCAATAGTGAATAATTTCCGTTATTTCTTCACTATGGGAAAATTCTTGGATGACTGATTCAAGCTGAAGATTTCACACTGTTCATTTTAGACTGAACTCAGGCTCCTGATCTCTCTTCTTTCCTTCCAGATCTCATTACATTGACAAACCTAAGGATCAATTTTACTAAACTCCACACCCTTGGAGATGCTCTGCTTGGGAGGAGGCACGGTGATCCCCTTGAGAAGTACTACTATGCCATCTATGAGATGGTTGTGCGGGGCAGCTGCTTTTGCAATGGCCATGCCAGCCAGTGTGATTCCATGCAGAACTTACGGGGAGATGTCTTCCATCAGTCAGGGATGGTGCGTCCATAATGTGTTCTCCAAAAAGGGGAGTCTTGATTGGTGTTTTGTGAGAAGGAAGACATGAAGAGAGGGAGGAAAAGGAAGCTCTCTGATAATCTTCCGATTGACCATTTGCAACTGCTAGTTGTTAAATGTTTCAATGCAGACTCTTCCTTTAAAACCCTGTGTTGGAACACACAGAAACTGTCTTTGTTGGCGCTGCTGTGACATTTAAAAGCAACTGGGGCAAGACCTGTTGATAATAGCAGCAAAATTCCAGAGCTGTAATGGTGCAAATGTAATGCAGTAAGTAGCCTATGGCATGTGCAGACTTGAATGGCCATTTGTTGGGTGCATTCCACACTCCAGCTGGACCCGGAGGCTCTGCAGCAGGAGAGAAGGCATTGGAACAAAAAATAGTTGATAATACAAAGCTAATCCATGAAAAATAGATTATTAAAAATTCCAGGAATGTGATTGCAAGTTCTTTCCCTCTGGGAACAAGAGGTTTTTCTCCTGGAAAATATGTATCTCAATATGAAGATATATAGGGAGAGAGAGAGGATCAAAAATGTTGAAGTCTCCTTTGATATCTTTTTAAGTAGCTTTTTTCTAAATATTGCTCAGTGGCTTTAAAACGATTTGGTTAATATTTGCAGGTATTCTCCAGACCTTTTACTCAAATAATTGAAAATTATGTCAGCTGAGGGAGCCAAAGAGCTTCAAATCTTCCTCATCTTGCTGACATACCTTAGGCAAATCCTCTCTCCCTCTTCCTCTCCTCTTTTTGTCACCTTATCTTCTCTATTCTCACCACATTACAGGTCCATGGGAGATGTATCTGCCACCATAATACTGAAGGTTTGTCTTGTGAAAGATGTAAAGATTTCTACAACGATGCTCCCTGGAGGCCAGCTGAAGGAACACAAGATAATGCTTGCAAACGTAACTCAAACATGATATCTTCCTTTTTTACAACCAAGAGTGGGTGTGGCATACTCCTAGTCCAAGCCATAAGGAGTGGCCAGGTTTCTGGGAGGGAGACTTTTTCAAGCCTCATCCAGAAAAACAGATTCCTGCATCTACAGGTGCTGTGTTATCCTACAAGAGAAAGAGATGCTTCATGTTCTTATTCTTCATACAGAGAAAGAAAACAATAAAGGAGGGGAAAGCATCTAATGCAAAAATAATCATTCATTGGTTTGCACAGTGGTTTTCATGTGAGTGAAAGAATTTAGACAAGGCTAAATTATTTATTTCTGCAATAATGAGTAATGTAGTATAGACAAGAATAATATATTAGGGTCCATAACAAATATTCAGCTAGAGATTTCTTCAGCAGAGAAGTGTTCCCTACTGCATATCAGGCACACTCACCTGCATTTTCAAGTTTAGGATAAAGTTCTGTCTGAGGACTCCAATTTTCCCCCCAGCTGTAACACACAAGGCCTGAGAATAATCTTGCTGGGCACTGAAATCATACAAGTAACGAATAACAGTGTTTTAAGTGTAGGCAGCAATGTGGCCAGACCCCAATATTTGGATGGTGTGAAATACCCCACTGCTTGTTCTGGTTTCAGGTTGTAACTGCAACAGCCACTCCAGCAGATGCCACTTTGACATGGCAGTGTACCAGGCCAGTGGCGGGGTCAGCGGTGGCGTTTGTGAGGACTGTCAGGACAATACCACCGGCCAACACTGCGACAAGTGCAAACCTTCCTTTTACCAGGATCCACTCAAAGCCATCTCAGATCCTCAGGCGTGTCTCCGTAAGCTTCCCTCTTCAGCTTCTATAAGAGTGACTCAAAACTGGGCTGTCTGGTTCCCTTTGCTCTGAGCCCTATAGCCATCCCCCTGCTTAAATGTCCACATGGTTGTAAAAATGTTACCAAACCTATAATAGCCAAACTGCCTTACTAAGTAGCTGCAGGACAGCATTGTAAAAAGAGTTTGCTTATTCCAACTCCTTGCTAAACAGAGCTTAGACATCCAGCAAAACTATCATTTTTCTTGAACAAAGTTAATATAAATATGAATATGAATAGCAGTAGTGATGTTGCTTCTGTGACCTTCAGCGATTACAGAAGAGGCTCCAAAATGATGGGAGGAGTAAATAACTTTTGCTAGATACCTGCCATATGCAAGAAAAAGAATCTTTCAGACATGAAAGCTCTTCTTCTGAAAGATGACCTAAATTCATTATTAACATCGCATGAAGAAAACTCCCTGAGTGTTATTTAATTGTAGAAATTGATTGGCATGAAAAGTCCTTACGGAGCCAAGGACAGACTATCAGCAGCATTGCATTTATATATAATTATACAATAATATATATAATATATTATTGTATATAATTGCGTTTTCATGCTTACATCTACATGTGCTTTGTGTGTCTCCTTGACCCTGCCTGTAGCATGCAGCTGTGCCCCCGAGGGGACCGTGCACGGGGGTGTGTGCGAGAGCCACACGAATCCCGCGCTGGGGACGGTCGCGGGTCGGTGCCCCTGCAAGGAGAACGTGGAGGGTGCTCGCTGTGACAAGTGCAGGGCAAACTACTACGGGCTGAGCAGCAGCGACCCCCTGGGCTGCCAGCGTATGTAATCCACCTCTTCTCGTCTCCTTTCAAAAGCAATTTTGAGGCCTGGAAGTAGGTGAATGCACAGATCCACACACTGATGCTCTACTTGAGTCAAAAAATGCCCAGTTACCTACTATAATATAATGTCAACAAAATCCAGGGTTTCTGGTGCAGCATCCAAGACTGAAACCATACAAATTCTCTTTCAGAATGCATAGTATAATATGACAGATTAGACTATTGTTAATAGAAGGGTTATTAAATATGCAACTTAATTGAAAAGGGGTATTGAGATGGCAGGAGCTGCTGCCTTGCCAAAGGAACTTCCAGCCAAGCATTCTGCTGAGAAGGGCTTGGTGAGAATACATCCCATCCCTGCCCAGGTGCGCTGTGGGTTGGTGAGCATGTTATGCCCACGCCAGGTGCTCAGCCACACACAAGGACTGCCGTGCAGAACAGCACACAGCACTTGGCAAACCATTGCAGAGGCTTTCTGCCAGTGCTTCTGCTCCTCCCAGAGAGGGACCCACTGAGGAAATTGTCCATTTCCAAGGGCAGTCTGAGGGCTGGAGGGTGCCAGGGCACATTCATCTGTGTGGAGGATGGAGACTGCGTGTCATGCTGTTGCCACATCTAACACAAATGCTAGTCCTGCTGCCATCACTGGGGCCTGCAGAGGTAACTGCACTTTTCTATCCCTGCAGCCTGCAATTGCCATCCCTTGGGCAGTTTGCCCTTCTCCATCTGTGATCCTGCCACGGGAGAGTGCCTCTGCCAGAGGTTCACCACAGGACAACGCTGTGAAAAATGCCTTGTACGTACTCAGTTTTTGGTTTCACTTCTGCATGTGGTTTTGGAAGTCTCCTCACCCATCTCACACCTTTTCATTGCCAGAAAAGTAAATAATTAGTCAAAATTCAAAATAATTCTATAGCTGTATACTCCCATTTTGCGTTGACACGTCTACTTCTCTTTCACTACTCCCAGACATTTGTGCAATCAAATTGCAGAAGGAGGAACACTCTCAGAAAGGAAAGGAAAGGAAATGCAAAATGTAAAATTATGTCCTTGATCCATCTTAGCTGTTTAGAGAGCAATTTGCTTGTACAAGTGGGTAAATATCTGGCTCTTGCTATGGCTGAGCACCCCTGCTATCTGTTAAGAGAAGCAATCTCCTGTAGCCAAGCACAGTAGTGCTCCGGAGTATTGTTCATCCAGCAGAACAAGTTTTGTTTTGCTTTGCATACTTAAATATTTGCCATGAAAGAACCTTTCTTTTTATACCAGGCAGGATACTGGGGTCTTGGCAACAGCTTGTATGGCTGTTCTCCATGTGACTGTGACATTGGTGGATCCCAGAATAACTTGTAAGTTAAAGTCCTTCAAGTTCTTTCTTGGTTTTAATTTTTATAAACCCTTGGGCTAGAGTTTTTGGTTAGGTTAATACAGTTGTAGTACAGACAAGAAAATAGTATGTAGATGGAATTTCATAATATACAAACAGTGTAAAGTGGGTGGAAACCTTGGAAATTTATTTATGGTAAGGGGATTTACTTATTTCCTTTGAAACCAACCTTGAATCAGGTTGAGCTAAGATGTGTTTAATATGAAATATAAAACATATGCCTTGAGAGAACCAGAGGCCCTAATAGTATTAGAAATTAGAAGTAAGTTGGAGGTGACATTTTTAACTTAGCTTCCTACATCTACCTTAAATGTTAGATTTTTTTTCTGGCTCCTATTTAAAATGTATAATTTTAGAAGCAAGGTTTCAGTTGGTCTCCTCCAATACTCTGTTGGGTAGGGGTCTTCACTACTGCTGTTAGACTTCAGACAGAGGAGCACACACTCCCTTGCTGTAGAGCAGCTCCTTGTGAGCAGGTAAATCCCCTGTGTAAGTATATTAATATATTCCATATCACATCAAAGGTCCTTCTGGTTTCATGTCCTACCTCCATAATTGTGGGTGGCAGATTATCAAGAATTGCAATATAGTGATTCTTATACAAAAAGGTACAAGAAATGATACAGGAATAGACAGCAACAGATGCTCAGGAAACAAAAGGATGGAACTTAAGGTATGGAACAAAGACAAAATAGGTTATGGACTCTGAAGTCATGGAAAAGTAGCATTGAATAAATCCAGCATCAGAAACAGAGGAGGTGGATGATAGGAAGAATTTTAGTAATGGAGGTAATCCAACAATGAGAAAATTAAGCAAAGATGGAATGAGGGTGGGTCTGAGCTGTCCTCGTGCTGTGAGAGCCCAGCTGAGCCATGCTGATGTTCCCCCTTTACCAACTCCTCCTGCAGGTGCTCGCTGAAGGATGGTCAGTGCGAGTGTCTGCCCAACGTCGTGAGCCGCCAGTGCAATGAGCCAGCTCCAGGATACTTCTTTCTACCCCTGGATTATTATATTTATGAAGCTGAGCATGCAAAGCCCCTTTCTGGCTCTGCACCCTTGGTAGGCATTTGGCTTTTTAGGTGTTGTACTGAGAAGGGATCATTGCGGTGATGACGTGGGAACTGAGGCTGAGGAGGAAAGCCCTTGCTTGGGGAGCAGCTCTTTAGCAGGAAAAAACGAAGCAAGTCCCTTGACCATCCACAGTTTGTCTTTGTTTTCTGTGGACATGAATATTCCATAGCTGGGGCAGTTAACAAGGGTCAGCCACTGCAGCGTGGTATGACCTGCAAAGCTGCCCTTGCTGCTTCTCAAGTGCACGCTGGTCTGGCATGAATTAGAGAAATTAATTTAATTATTTAAATTAGAGGAAAGTATTTGAGTTGCCAATAGCTCTCATGAAATGTTTTATTTCTGAGAATCTCTAACAAGGGAAGAATCAAATTACTTTCTGCTCCATTGGACTAATTCCTGCTGCCTTATATAAAGGCATTGATTGTAGCCTAATTTCCTCAAGA
Source organism: Catharus ustulatus (assembly GCF_009819885.2). Taxonomy (NCBI): domain Eukaryota; kingdom Metazoa; phylum Chordata; class Aves; order Passeriformes; family Turdidae; genus Catharus; species Catharus ustulatus. The sequence continues at coordinate 14,944,604 of NC_046224.1, read as the reverse complement.
ATTTGGCACCCATCTGTAATGTTTTTAGAAAAATTAATTTTTCTTTTTCCCTTTTAAACATGGGGATAGTTGTTCCCCATGCTGAGCGCAAGCCTGAGATGCATCCCTTCCTCTGACTATGCTTTTGCTAACATTTTTTTCTCTGCCATATTGTACAGAAACTGTAGATAAGGAATAATACAAAAATGTTTATTTGCAGGTCACATCCGCAAATATTTAGCTATAATCACAATCAGTAATCATCCTACTGTCCAATGATTAAATGGAAAACAGATGTCTGGGACATAGCTTACGAGGGGAAAGTGCAAGTTAATTTTAAGGGAGTGAGGGAAAAAAGTTTCCAGCAGCTGCTGGGCCACAGTTTAGAGTTTCTCCCAGCGAGAATAATCTCGTTTAAAGAATGTGGATTTTCATTTGCTTGCTTACTACCCTTTAGCAATGTTGAGACAGTGCTGCTCCTGTTTGATTGCTTCATAGGTTCAACCAAGCACTCTTCCACGGTGTGACATCTACTTCCAGAAGAAAGGCTATGAGTTCATGATTGAAAATGGAAAGATTGTGTTAAACAGGAACAAGAAACGAACTGTAAGAAAACCTGGACTGGAACAGGTAAATTAGTACTCTAGTGGTTACTTAAGTTTACACTAAATAATAAGATTTTATTTTGTAACGAAGGGCAAGGAAATGCCTGCACTCATGGGATTTGGAGTTTCCTGACACAAACAAATTTTTTTGGTACACAGTTAGGTTGGACATTTTATTATTCACACTGACAGGCTTGCTCTGCTCTGTCCAGTGCCTTTGTAGACTCCAGCTCCATGAATTTTTGGAAAAGTCCTTATGAAAGGTAAATTTGTTGGTTTATTTTGTTGTTGCAAGACATTTCCAACGAGTTTACCAAGACATTAGCATGGTACCTCCTGTACTTAAATGTAGCCATTGTAAGTATTGATATTTATGTTTCTAGCTTATAATGGAATGGTCCAGCCATGTATGAAATCAGGCTTACTCTGTTTAAGGTTTGCAATGTGAATATTTGTAGATGCCAAATATTCAGAGATGAGTGGACTCTTCCAATCTCTCTTATTGCTCTTGCTGCATGGTTATAGGATGCTTTTCTTTACATGTGACCCTAAATATCCTACCTTTGAGAGAGTTCATAGATTGTCAATCTCGAGCTTGTTCAGAAAATGAGGCTGATGGTTAAAATAAGTAAACAATGTGGCAAAAATATTTCTGTTCTTTTTTTCCGAGGGGTTTTTTTTTTTGGTTTTGTTTTTTTTTCTTTTTTGTTTTTTTTTTTTGTAATTAGACTGTGTGTTGTTGAAAACGTCAATGTGTCTTTGCAGGGTGCGATGCAGTATGGACAGGACTGGGATTCAGCGGTGGTGTTCCGGCAGCCCAGCGCTGGCCGGGCTGTCACATGGACAGGGCACGGCTTCGCCCGCGTTCCCAGCGGAGCTGGGCTGAGATTTGCCATCAGCAATGTTCCCTTTGCTATGGACTTTGATATCACAGTTCGTTATGAGCCTGAGGTACTCGTGATGTCTTGTGTGTCTTACGATGTTGTGATAGGTGCAGGGTCTATTTTGTGAATAATAGGATGAGCAACTACTCCTACTCATTATATCTAGAATTTAAATTGCTGTGCTTTTCACCCAGTAACAAGTTGCCTTACCAACCAAGTAATATATGTCCTCCACTGATGCCCTTAACCCCTTCCACTCAAATATGAAAAAATCAACACTAAAAGTGTTTTCTATCCATCAGCCAAGATTGCATCTTCTGAGTGTTTCTCTTTTGGCACCTTTGCTTGGACTGGACTTTTACTCAAAAATCAAACACACGAAAAATGTAATTCCTTTTAGACAAGCATCCTGTATTCCTAGCTGGGATTTTTTGGGCAGTAAAATGTGCACAGGCAGGAGTGATCTGAACAGATATTTATCCAGGCCTTTTGCAGGCATCCTGCTTCCCGGTTGTTCCAACTGGACTATGAGATGTGTGAAAATTGTAGGAAAATAGCCAAATTACTTTTTTTTTTGTCTGGAGAAGATTTCTCAGTGATGATGACATGTCTAGGGAAATCTGGTAATCCAAATCTGGTAACTCAGGTCCTCACCCATGTCTTCAAAAACACAAGCAAGTGTTTTATTTGTACCAGTTTTTGTATACTCCTTACACTTTTGCAATTCTCCGGGACAGTCCCACAGCTCAAAATTTTTCTGCTGTCTATTGTATTTTGTTCTCTGACTGTCACTCTGACGCAAAACAATCTCCCAGCATCTTAAAACATGGGAACAATTTTTCAGTGGGCTGGTTTGAGGTAGCTTTTTCTTTCTAAGGATTGAAGAGTTGGGTTTTAAATACATTTGTTACAAAGTCTTTTATGTTTATTATTTCTCATTAGATGTGTGAGAAGGCAGGTAATGAAGGGTATCTCCAGAATAACGCTGTGCTAAGAAAAGAAGCAACTCCAATGACTCTAACAGAGCTGTTTCCATTTGAACCAGCTGAGGTCCCATTTCCGTCTCTGCTTTTCATTAGCCATTGCAAATACAATGAATTTTTCACAAATAACATTGTTTTCCAGTGCTGTAAAGAATAAAGAAAAGATCTGTTTTGTCACTGCAGTGTGCAATCATTCAGATGGCTTTCATTAACACTTGCAAAGAGAAAGCAGGTTTTTCAGATAAAAAAATATAGCCATAATTTTTGTCTCCTTTTTTGTTTTATAGCTCTTGGAAGACTGGCTTGCGAGTGTTGCCATCTGGCCTGCTGGTATCTTGTCAGGTCAACACTGCAAAAACAAGGTCCTTTCACAGGAGCCACATGAGTTGACTCTCCCAGCTACAAAGAGGTCTGACTGTTGCTGTCTTTTTGCCTGTTGATCTGTGTACTAATCCTTTACTGAAGCACTGCAGAGCAACACGTGTGGGGAACGGGAATATCAGAAACACATGTGTGGCCTTTCCTGTTGCTGGCACACCACAATACTACTTGGGCTCTAAGGAAGTGTCTGATGCCCCAGTCCTTAATCTGGCAAAGGTTTGCCAAACCCAGGACATCAGCCAGAGATCCAACTGGGGTTGGTTTCTCTGGTGAAGATCCAACAGCAGCTGCTTCAGTATAGAAAGGAAATATTGACTTAAAGTCGCTATCCTAGTCTATTTTCAAAACCAGCTTTTCAGCTCGGACCTGTGTAAAGAAAAGAGAGAAGCTTAGAGGATGCAACCAATGTCTTGATCAAATAGGGTCAGGAAAGGATGAATATGAACAGGGAGTTGCAAACCCCCTTGTTAGAAGTAGTGAAACCTACCATTTTCAGTTTAGTTTCCCTAGGTTTAAATTTGGTGAATCATCTGGCAAAAGTCCTGCAGCTTTTCCAAAGCTGCAGGCATGGGGGTAGGTGTGCTCCTCGCAGCAGCAGGGCTTGCTCCATGCTGCAGGGTCCAGTTTGCAGTCACAGAGGGAAGGGAGAGCTCACAACATCCAATAAACTTGCCTTGTCCTTACTCCTGGCTATAACTGTGCTTCATTTCTGCTAAACAGGATTGCAATTCTGCAAACTCCAGTCTGCCTGGAGCCAGAAACAGAATATTTTGTGGATGTGTATTTTTCTCAGCTCTCTGCCTCCGACAAAAAGGCAAAATCATTCATCTTGATTGACTCAGTGAGTAGCTCTGCCACAAGTCCCTTGAGGTTGTATTTACACAAAGTGGGTTTTTACAGACCTATTCGAAGTATTTTTAAATAATGTATAGTGTGTTTTAATAGAAATTCAGCTTCTATTTATCTGCATTGGCACTGTTTGCATATTTTGTATGGAAAGGCAGAATTGTATCTGGTTAAATTTTTAGGGAGCAATACAAGTCATACTTGTAGCATACTTTGCATGTCTACCTATTGCTCATTGATTATGAACACAGTCCATATATAAGTGCTGATAAGATGCTGTGGCTATGAATGTAAATTTGTGCAGCTCCTCATCACTTAGGTTTTTTAAAATATCTCTAATTTGTTGGAATCACCAATATTCTAAAAGATTATTTTGGCAAAGTAAAATTAGTTGTATACTAGATATTTCCCAAGTTTCCATCAACTCACAAACTGGATGTTGGTTTTGGGTCCTTCTCTTAAGAAAAATATTTTTAGGTCTATTTCTCTAATTATTCCTGTAGAACTGGATCTGTCAAGGGCTGGCTATACTTGGACATAGAACTTTCAGCTGATTTTTCCCTATCACAATAACACCAGTAAAAATGTTGGCCAAACACTGCTCTTGGAATCACTAATACAGCATAGCAAGACCAGTTCTGAGCATATATCAGAGATCTTATTATAATTTTATTTTTTTTAAACACAGTCTCTCTTATTTGAAGAACTCAGGGAATGTTTAGACCTTCAGAATAAATGTGAATTTAGATGACAGAATGGCACAACTGCAGATTTGGAAACCCAGTGTTCCAGGCCTCTCTTGTTGCAATGGAAAGCACATTAAGAGCATGTGGGAAATTCTGATTTTCAATATATCTAAGCAAAAATATTTTCTTTTCTCTCTTAACAACAAAGCTTGGACTTATTCCCAGGATCGGCTCCGTGGAGAACTTATGCAGTGAAAAGGATTTAGATGAGTACCAGAAGTACCACTGTATTGAAATTGCATCTGAAGTTGGGCCTCACGTCCTGCCCGAAGCGTGCGCACGGCTCATAGTGAGCTTGTCAGCCCGAATTCACAACGGCGCTGTCGGTAAGGACCAGCCTGCAGGCAGCTCCTTTGGGCAGTTGCTGGTTTTCCCGTGAGTTTGTAGGATAAGTTGACTGTAGAGCTCTCAGCCTGCAATGCTGTAGCAGTGGAGCTGGTCAGCATGTGATATCCATGGATGCACAGGGTACATCCTGCTGAACCCTGTGTGTGCTGCAAACGCCTCTTGGTGGCATGAATCTCAGAGTTCATCACTCCTGATGGGCTTCATGGAGCAGCATGACAGGGACCATGGCGGTGATCTTGTGTCTTCTGAAAAGCATTTGCATCAGATGCCTTTACTGTGTGGCAAAGACAGTTACTTTCCTACTTTTCTGGCTGCTGTTAAATGACAGATATTTCTAAGTCCCCTCTCTAGAATGCTGTAGGCCATCTGAACACCTTGGTAAGTTTCCAGACATGATGGTACAAGTTGGTGTACTGGAAGAGATTCACCAAGAAAACCTTGATGATATTCCAACAAGAAGGTAGTGGCAGGTGGGGTTTGAAATTCCTAGGCAGCCTCCAGGATCCATCATGGACAGATTAGCTGGGCTCAGTAGCTCAGGGAATTTCCCAGGTATGGGAAAAGAGCGAGAACCCAGAGAAATGGAACTTCTCTGCACTTCCAGTAACACAAGGGGTCTTTCTGGACAACTTTGGTGGCCAGGTTCTCTCATCAAGCATATGCTTGGATGATTTTTAGGATTGATGCTTCTCTTTAATATCAGATGATGAGGTCACAGCTGTGCAACCAGTGAACCCCTCATTTAGGCTCAGGCTGTGCTAGATCCCCATTGGCTTGATTCCTAAAGTGACAAGATTCTCCCAATGAAATGTGGCCCTTTGGTTTTCTAGTGCTTTCCAAACATACTTGGCAAACGTCCTCTGTGGGTTAGCTGAGTATCTTCACTCAACAACTTAGTCCAGGGTGTCCAGAAGGAAACAAACAGTACACAGATGCAGACTGAACACAGCTCGCAGGTTATGTCCAGTGGTCCAACTAGATGCAGATTTATAGCAAACCTCTCTAGACTTCAGGATGTCTCTATTTGGATCTACACTTTGCTACTCCCCTTCTGTCCTACCCCAAATGTGTGCTGAGGGCAGTGCCTTGAATGTGGCAACTGCAACACCAAGACTTGTGCTGGTGCCTGATACACCATCACCATTGATGCTACGCCATCAAATTATCTAAACTATGGCCATTGCCAGGTTAGTGAATCCCTGACAAGAACAATCAAGCTCTTTCCTACCTATTTTAAAGTGTGAAACCTGCAAGCTGATGAGAACAGTAAAACTCCTTGACAACCAAACCTGTTTTGATTTTCTTTTCTCTTGCCAGCATGCAAGTGCAATCCCCAAGGGTCACTGAATGCCAGCTGTAGTAAACTGGGGGGCCAGTGTCACTGCAAAGCCAACGTCGTGGGACGCTGCTGTGACACCTGCTCTGCAGGCAGCTATGGCTTCGGCTTCCACGGCTGCTACGGTGAGTGCCTTGCAGCCAGCACCACTACCAGTACCACTAGCACACCCCAAATTTTAGGGCTTTGAGTCCCAGATTATGTGTGAAGCAATATAAAAAACATTTCCACGGATAACAGATTTTCCATCCCTGCCACCTTTGAGCAGCACCAGGGATAAGATGGGCTGGCAGGAATGCTTTAAGGACACAGCTTTGCCTTGGGTGTTTTCCAGCATGCGAGTGCCACCCGCAAGGCTCGCTGAGCGCGCTGTGTGACCAGGTGACGGGGCAGTGCTCGTGCCGCCGGGACGTGGATGGCCAGCGCTGCAGCCGCTGCCTGGCTGGGTACTTTGGATTTCCCCACTGCCGGCCTTGTCCTTGTAATGGCCACGCGGAGCTGTGCGACCCTCTGACCGGAGAGTGCCTCGACTGCCGCGGCTTTACTGCTGGAAGCCACTGTGAAAGGTCAGTTCATGGGCAGTGCTGCAAAGCTCCACTTGACACTGGTGGTCTCCCAAATGCCTGTGTAGCTGGGGGCCTACAAATGCATCACTGACCTCAGCAGGAAACACATACCTAAACCAGGATGAAACTGGGCCTGGCTGCTGAATGTCAGGTACCTATTTCTTTGGCAAATGCATGTGGGAATATGTATGCAATGCTTTGGTTGGACTGCAGGCAGGGCATGCACCCAGCACTGCAGCAAGTTACCTGCAAGAAGGCATTTGAGACATGGATGCTATGGCACCATGTACATGGAGACACGCACAAAGCACTGTGTGTGGGATAAATTCACTCCTGCCAGGTTCCAAGTTGCCAGCTTTCAAATTTGAAATTCAGCACAAGGCTAGCCAAGAGGCTCTATATTGTGCTGAATACTCATTTTAATACTGCAATTACTTCTAAGGAGTTTACTTAAGCATGCCCTCTTTGTTAATCAAATTAGTTCCATATCACCAGCAAATGACTTTATCCCCATGTTCCAGCTCCATTCAGAAAACTGCTCCTCTATTTTATTTTGTACACTGGCAGTAGTATTACAGTTCAACATGGACATTAAAATTAACTTTGTTTAGTTCGGCTGGACTGTACCTTGTCATTCATTTTTAAGAGCATTTCCTCATGAAACCTGTTGAGCTTTTCCTGCAGTGCTTTTAGACAATAGAGTCTTTAGCTGTTCTACTTGTAGATGGCAAACAGACTAAAAATGGGAGAGTGAAACATTTTTTCCCCTGTGGCTTTGCAGGATCTCCAGACTCCACGGGGAGGATAATCAGAGAGCCAAGGAGCCAAGTCTTTTAGCCTTGACTGTATACATATGGAGAACTGTTTTCATTTGCCATAGTAAAATAGATCAAAGACTGAGGGTGCTTCAGGAGCCTCTGCATTGCTGTTGCTGCAGCTGCAGGACTATGGGGTTTGGGATGCAGAGGCATTGGTGGTGGGCAGGGTGGCTGAGCCCCCAAGGAGCCCCAAAAGCCCCCACAGTCTGGGTAACAGCAGAGCCACCAGCACCTCTAAAGAACCATTGCCCAGGTTTGCAGAACATGTCAGACATAGCATGGCTCAATGTATATGTTGCATCTAAAATATGCAGTATTCTCTGAGTACTCTCAAGGAATCACTGCTTTTTTTGCCTGTGCCAGCACTTTTTACTGTCATGTCAACCACTCTGTGTACATGTCTGTATGGAAATAGATTAATATATGTGCTGATAGGTAAATATACAGAATTTTTACATGGCAGCTAAAAGCTGCAGAGCATGTGTGGTATTCCATATCATAATCACTTAGATTAAAATTGTTCCAGAGTAGGTAAAAGTCTTCACAAACATTTCTTGAAAGGAAAACATATGTCTTTTTTTGTTTTGCTTCAGATTTTGAGACAGTAGCTCTGATTTTCCATTTTAGAACACCTTTGATTCTTGATGTATCTCTACCAATCGATGGAGATAGCATTACAATTATCTGGAATACTGATTTCAATATACAGATATAAATTGATTCACCTGCATGAAGCACTTGACAATTTGTCCTGCTTTGGCAGGTGCATGGATGGTTATTATGGAAACCCTCTGGATGGAGAACCTTGCCACCCATGCATGTGCCCAGGGTCACCTACAAGCAATAGATATTTTGCCCGTTCCTGTTACCAGGACTCCCAGACTGCACAGCTTATCTGTAATTGTCTCGAGGGATATTCAGGTATGAAGCAAAATAAGGACTGGTTTTGATGCTATTAAAATTTATGTAGGAGAAAAAAAATTATCGTCCTCCACATGTGATGTTCAGAAATGACAATGAGGTAACGCTAATAAAACAACTAAGAAAAGAGTTATCCCTCAAGTTTACTGAAATTATGTAGATAAGTTTTGACTAGGAACAATGGGAATTGTGCAGTTAGTGTTTTAAAAAGGGATTCACCTATGTGGATATTGGAAAGTCATTAATTATTCTGATGTGACTCTCTTGAAATCTCCTCCTTTCCAGGGGCATTACATTAACCTGGTAGGCTGAGAGGGGGAAAACTGCAGTTGCTTGTTACCTCTGAAAATGAAGCATTGCAAGCCCAAGTGGGAATTATTAGGGCATCAAACAGAGCTGATAAGATTTCCTAATCAGAAAAATTCTTTCTGCATATAGAGGGAACTCTTTGACATTATGCCTTAAAGTGACTGCTTAACAGTTCAAATAGTCACTTTAGAAAAGGAGTTTCTATTCTCGGTAGTCTCAAATGCAGATATTTTTGCAGCAAACTGATTCCTCATTTCCTAAGGTCTTGTTGACTTAGGTTGAATTCCTGAAGGGGGAACTGAAAATATTTCCCTTTCTTTGGGCATTAGAAAGATCTCCTATGATGGAAGCAAAGCTTAATGGGAAGCACTGCTGAAAATTAAACCAATAAAGATGGCAATCTTTACTTAGGCAAGGTTCCTTTATAAGTCAGGAGTGGTTTTGCTTGAGTAATTGCTGTAGAGCCAAAATGATTCATGTTGGTGGTCACCCAGGGGACTTCTGTCCTCACAAATCACTGCACTACTCAGTTTTGGACTTTGTTGCTCCTGCTCCTTTCCAGCAAGATTCTTGGTCACCTTTGTAGAACTGGTCCCACTTTCTCAGAGATTGAGAAAGGCTCTGGGTCCTGAGGAGCACAGTGAAGCAGCAGAGTCCTCAGCTAAGGATGAACTAGTGGATGTGGTTCCAGAAACATCAGTCTTCCCAGAATGGTTTCTGAGATGCAGAGGTAGCACCCAAATTAGGGCAGGCATTGAGACAAAATGCAGAAGTAGTTGTAATGCCAGCATGCAAGGACAGAGCACCAGAGTTCATCTGAACTCCTAGGTACCCCCCACACTCCAATGCTGCTGTTCGAGTGAAGAGCCAAGGAAAATCCTGCAAATATGGCTAGCCCTCACTACTGCCATTAAATGGACTTTGATGGAAAAAGATGTTTGGAGGTGTTGTGTGATAGGGCACCTATTTGCTGAAAGGACTTCTTTGGTATAAACAGCCTGGGATGAGGAGGGTTATTTCCATCATATTTCAGTGGGGAAGACATAACTTAAACTGATCAGAGGATTAAAGGGCAATGGTCTCAAATAGGTGGATATTTTCCATTGGAAATGTGCATTTGAACAGACAGTCTGAATATTTTAATAATATTAGTGGGAATTACATGTTTCACTTGAATACCCATCAGCCAGCAATATTTTTACCTTCCTCTGACAGGCAATCAGTGTGACGAGTGTCCTAGTGGGTTCTACAAAAACTCCAGCAGCCCTGGGCTTGATTGTACACCATGTCCCTGTAATAACAACATTGATTTGACAGACCCAGAGTCCTGTAACAGGGTCACTGGGGAATGCACCAAGTGTTTACACAACACCCATGGAGCAAACTGCCAGTTCTGCAAACCAGGTTATTTTGGCTCAGCCCTCAATCAAACCTGTCAAAGTAAGTAATGGCACTGCAATTGTTTTACTACCAAGAAAATGTTTTTTACAAACAGGCTATAGGGAAAGGCTTGACCTTGGAGGGAGGAAAAAACTAAAGCAGATAAATAGAGCAAAATATGAGAATCAAAAATGTATTTCTCTATTTACTAAATATAAATATATCAGTGATACAAATAACTCAACGTGGCATCTATTAAATTCTTGTCATCAAGTCTCACTAAATCTCATACTGAATATCACTCCTAGAAAATACTGATTTGTGAAATGAGCAGTACTCTCTATTAGAAAAATAAATGTGCATTCAGCTTATTCAGGAAGGAATAAAAAATGAAGGAATCAGTGATAATTGTTTATCCATGTTGCTGGGGGATGCCAGCTAAGCTCAATTAGATCTCAGTTAACCAGATGATCCCTTGCTGAATTTCCTGCCTCACCAGTTGTTTTCATTAAGTGGCTAGAGTGAGGGCATTCAGGAAATTTAATAGATTCCATGAGGACACATCAGTAACTCAGCACTTTGAACAGAAGAGTAGGAGTGTAAGGAAAATCAAGGCACAAGCTTCTTCCTGATTTTTCTCTATACTCATTTTCACAGATGTGCCTGATTGAGGATTTATTTTTTATGGCCAAGATAATTATAAGTATAGTCAAGAAACTCTTTTTCTGGGAATCTAAAATGCAGCCCAAGCCATCCCTCATTTATTCTTGGAAGATGCCTGTTAGAAATCATTAAGCAAGATCTTTTGGCTTCTCACAAGGAAGGGTTCTTATCTTACTTGGCTTACTGGGGATTCCCATGCTGGATAATGCTTACTGTAAATCAACTTATTCTTATCCAATATATTTAACATTGCATTCTAACAAGATTCAAAATTCACTGAGCCTTCATATTTTTGTGCCTGTATTAAAAGTGCTGAACATTCACAGTAAGTTTTCTCAAAGCCATATGTAAGTTATTACAGAAAGTCAGGTAATGTGTATGAGATTAAACACGTTCAAGGTCACTAAAAGTAAACCTACAGTGTGGGCTTTATATCCAGCTCTGATTGCCCATCAGCTGTCTGTATTACTGTCTGCTGTAGTAATTGTCTTCTTTTTCCAGGCTGCATGTGCAATCTGGCAGGTGTTCACCCTGCCATGTGCCCAGGGGGGGACGCAGCCTGCCTGTGTGACCCAGCCACAGGAGCTTGTCCTTGCCTGCCCAATGTGCTGGGTGCCACATGTGACCAGTGTGCCCCTGGCTACTGGGACCTGGCTAGCAGAAAAGGATGTCAGACCTGTGACTGTGATCCAAAAAACTCCCAAAGCAACCAGTGCGACCAGGCAAGAAAATTACTATGTTTTCCAGGAGTCAGGGTGCTGGTGTTTTGACATGGCAAAGTGGGGACCTTCTTGTAAATGAGGATTGTGTTTTTGTCATATTCCCTGAAAACAAAAAATTCTTTGGAAGTTTGTAGTTGGTGCAATCACGCTGTGAGTCATTGAACCAAAAGTGTTGTTCTGATAATGTGGCTTTGCAGGCTGGTAAGCAATTTCTCTTTACATGTTGTTTCTTTGTCAAGTGCATCTTAAAAATACTTTGTAAAAAGATGTCACAGGGAAAAAACTTCCTTATAAATATGCATATAGGGAAGAGGGAAATCCAAGCTTGGACCCAGGAGTCCTACGAGTATTTTTAAGTGTTTCTTTTCATAAAGTAGCAGCTGTGACCATTACATTAATCGTGCCTCATCTATCATACTGCTAGAGTACCTTTTGTCAGTTTTAACTCCTGTGCACATTTTAAGGCTAGAATGCAGAAAAAAAATAAACAGTGTTTCAGAATAGAGAGGAGAAATTGCGGTCCCATGGAGTCAACAGCAATTTTGCCTTTGACTTCAGAGAACCAGGAGCTTATCCTAAAGTCTTGCTGATGTGTTTGCACATTTTTCTTTTTATATGCTCTCTGTTCCAGTTTATTCACTAGATTTATTATTTTTATAGCAAATTTAGTTCTTGACCTCAAAGAACTACTAGCAATTATCAAGGTTGTAATTCCCTAGAGTTTAGTTTAATAGCTGAATTACAAAATAATTTTTATAGGGCAATGTGCATAATACACCCTCATGATTTTCACTGCCAATGATATATCATGTAGTTTAAAGTTGAAATGTTAAGATGAGTATTTAGGTCCAGCAAAAATAAAAAATAAGTCTCTTTTGCAAAGGAAAAGAATCCTCTCAGATCATAGTCAGAGGATGAGTTCTCAAACAGCATCAGTACACTGGATCATACGGAATCTCTGACATTAGTAAAGTAAAGCCGTTTCTCAGAGTGCATTTTCTTTTCAGGACCTCCAGGAGGAAGATAGAAAAGTTGGGCCAATACTGTGTAAACCATGATATTCAAAGATTAGGCAAGCAGTGTTGCTGCAGCTCTTGGACAGCTAAAATAACGTATATCCAGCCCTATGGCTTTGCTGGAAGTTATTAAATTCTAATTGTCTTTACAGCTTACAGGCCAGTGTCCATGTAAACCAGGTTACAGTGGAAGATGCTGTAATGAATGTGAGGAAAACTACTTTGGCAACCCCCAGATGCATTGCGTTTGTAAGTATTATAAAGTGGGACAACTGGATTAGAAACTGCCTCACCATAAATACCTACCTTTTATATTCACAGGGGAGACAGGGCATACATGTAGAGAAACAACCTTTCATATGTCTGTGTGTATGAGATGGACAAGTGTTTATATTATTTGTCTATACTGTTAGTTCAATGGCTAAGATGCAAGTCGGAGATGAAGAAGAGCCACTACTGTGCAGTCCACCTTGCTCTAACTCAAACCCTGGTTTGCTTTTATTATCCTGAAATGTGCCTTTTTCCATGCATTAATCCCACAGAAAAGGAATGACAGGATGTAACCTGCTGTTCCTTTCTTGCAGCATGTGAGTGTAACCTGGAGGGGACCCGCCAGCCTGTGTGTGACAAAGCCACCGGCGCGTGTAACTGCCGTGCCGGTGTCACTGGCCGGCTCTGCGACCAGTGTGGCCGCGGCTTTGAGAAGGACTTTCCCTCCTGCCATCAGTGCCATCTTTGTTTTGATCAGTGGGAGACTGAAATTGCTGCTCTTGCCCAGACTGTGCAGGGGTTAATGAGGTTTGCAGCAAAGCTGGAAGATAAAGGAGGCCGAATGCTCAGCTGTGACGTGCGCTTCAAAGCCTTCGAAGATGCCATTTCTGAAACGGAACGCATTTTGAGACATCCTGTCCTTTCACTGGAGGCCCTCTCAGGCATCAGGGATTTTAAGGGCTACCTTCAGTAAGGGCTAGGTTGCTTCTGAAAAAATCCATTAGCTGAAAAACTGTCTTCCCCCAAACGCCACCAGCCATCCCTACATATCAAGTCCCACTTTGGATCAGCAAACAGACACCGGCCTACTAAATCACTGTTTTCAATAGCTCTGTGAACAAAATAATCTTTAATATATGCCTAACCCATACAGACATATACTTAAATAGTGTAATTTTCCAGTTCATACTAAGGGTTTTCTAAATGAGCTATACAATTAAATATTTCTATGTATTTATAAATGTATCTCTTGCTCTCTAAAATATTGTGTAACTCAGTTCTAGTTTAAGAACAATCTGGTTTGACTTCTACCTAACTGTCTTTTCCCCTTCAGACAAAAAGTTGCAGAGATGGATCCCCTTCCTAGTTTGCCATTTGAGTTTCCTGACTTTAACAAGAACATAGAAGATATTGGAGAAGAAGCTGACCTAGTGTTTGAACTTCTTCAACAGAAAATACATCTGCATCAAAGCTTTCAGTACTTGAACTTCAAAGGTAAGTCATCAATGAATGAAAGTGGGTGGACATTTTTCCTGAAATTTTGGAATGTTTTCTCATCATTAAACCACACAACATTTCAAAGATCCCTAGATTTTAGCTTCCTATGGTAGCACAACAGTGTTGAAACTGACAACATTTTGCACCGACTTTCCAAATTCTCTTTTATCTTAAAATGCTGTGATTTTTAGCATCCCAAATTTCAGATGCATGTGCCAGGGTCACATCAGTCAGAAGTCTCATAAATCCAAATGCTTACATCAGGACATGAAAGAAACCCAGTTTCATAGTACAGACTCACATGCAATAGAACAGCAAAGAACTCCCCCCATGTTTGACTCCTCTTGCTCATAGGAATACTTAAAAAGCTTGTACAGGAATGGTTTGTTTAATTAAAGCATAGTATCATAGTGCAGCCTCTTAGTGTTCCCATGGGAAAATACTTGACTTTATGTGGGACAGAAGTAGCTCTCCATCATCAAAAAATGTGAAAGCAGAACTGAGCTCCTTGGCATTTTGAAAGAATTACACCCTCTGTACTTGAGCTAAGTTCAGCTGCTAATAGCTGTAATGAAGCTGTCCTATACTGGTTTCTGGAGAAAAATGGGGATGTGTCAGACAGGGATCTTGAACAGATGTTAGACCACCCACAATGGCAGGAGATGGTCAGCAGAATCCTCTCCAAAGAGATGGCTGCCAAGATATGAACCCCCAGAAGATAGGGTGCTTACCACAAAAGACACAAACTGCAGGCAATGCACTCCCACTTACAGTTGCTGTGTAGAAAAACTTGGCCCAGGCAAGGTTTTTTTGTTTGTTTTTGTTTATTTGTTTTTTTAAGAAAAGAAAAGAAAGAAAAATAAAAAAGAAGGAAAAGTCAACAAAATGCGAAGCGGAGGGAATGGAAGAGGGGAAAAGAGGGATTAACTAAGATTTAGGGCTCTTGTGCCCTGATGTACTTGGCAGCCCCCTGGGGCAGCTGCTCAGCTGAACTTCTGCAAGCAGCCAGTACAGCTCTCCCAGGCTCTGCTTCTCAATTCAACTGAGCCTTGCACAGACTGAGAAAGGCAAAGAAACAATAAATCCCAGGGAGGTCAGTGGACGCAGAGCTGAAGCATCCATGGTGCTCTCTGGTCACATTCCAAACCCACTTCATCCTTTGGCCTCTGGAGACAGATAAACTGCCCTATAAAAAGCACATGGGAGTGTGGGGAGGGGAAGACCTTGAATTTAAGATGAATTTCCTATCAAGGCCACAAATATTCATTGGTTCTTCTACCGAGCGTATAATACCACAAAAATAACATTTCCCTCAAGATAACCAGCTTTTCTGATACCCAGGAGAGAGACTGGCTCCTCACTCCATCTTCCTTTCTGAGCAGCAGCATATCCTATATATGGCTCTGTCTGCTTTTCCTCTTCTTTTTGCTGGGGCAGAGCAGAATATGGCCACATACACCATCTGAGGCACATCTGGCACTTGTGCCCTAGACAAACACAGGGAATGAGCTCCTGCCTATGTCTCTGCAGAGGATCAGGAGTCAGAGTCTTCCTCACAGGCATATATTCAGCTAGATGACCTGGAAACATCAGTATCTAATGATAAATTAAAACCATTGGAAAAACCAAGCTGCAAGTCCTTAAAATAATGTTTGCAGTCTATGAGATCTCATTAAATTATGGCTCTCCAACTTTGCCCCCGGCTTTGCAGCCACTGAGATATGGTAATGCAGTGAGAGAAGCTTCCTAGGCTGTAAATCAAGTCTAGGCTAAGACACTGTGTTTAATGTAAAGGAACTTGAAATTTCTACAGCTCCATCAAAAACTGAAAATGGAAAATGCATTTAGGCCACTTAATGGAGAGCTGAAGCACTGTGAAATATTCCTGCAATGGAATTGTTGCATGGAAAAAAGTCTCTGTCTTAGATGAGGAGTTACAGTAGTCTCTTGCCAGGTATTTTGTATTAAGAGCAAACTTTAAACTGTATATTGTTTCCAAGCATTACAAGATAAATAAATAGCCCTGGTTCCACATGATAACTAAACGTTGTTCAGCTTCAATCAAAGCCAGGGGCTTTAGAGCCTGAATCAAAGCACACAGGACTAGAATGTCTTGTCTTTGACTTCAATTAATAACTGAGTCAGTTACCAGCACAAAGAGAGATGTTATTCAGAGACTTCTAACGCCTTTTCACTGCTGACACATCGATTCTGGCTCTGGAGGTATTTCTGCCTGGGAATGTGGGGGCAAATCTGGGCTCTCCGGAGGTCTGGGAAACCTTGACAGTAGCAGGAACAGCTTTAAATTATGTGTGTTACAAGGGACCTGAATCCTTTTTCCAGGCTATTAATCTGCAAAAAAATGTAATATTCTCCAACTCTTTTAAGCCTACTTAAGGCAAATCTTTCACTAACCAAATAAGACTCTTGCAGGAAAGTATCTTTTGCATGGCCTATGTGCTTATCATCGAAGTGCTTTTTGTTAATGCATCAGTCCTGAAACTGGATTTTCCAAAAGCCCTCATATTGTAATGTTAATTTTGGTCTCAGTCTAGCAGACCACTTAACTCTTGGGTGCTGTGCCGAACAGAAAGGACAGATGCTTTCCTGACTCACAATCAGGGAGCTGATCATTTCATGACAACTAGCAAAAGCAGTTTCCTTGCCTAAAACATACTAAATGTCAGGAGCTTTTATCCAATCAACAATGGCAGTAATACATGAGCTACTGATGAATGCAGATCAGTAGCAGTTAGTGTCAATAATGGGATCTCCTTCATAGTTTTGTCTATTCTGTTGTCTTCTCAAACACCTTGGCATCCTATGGATGACATAGGATCCACCATATTTTCACTTAGTTTAGCAGGTTTTTATGAGCATTGCTAACTATTTCTATTTGGCAACTGGATAACTAAAGGATTAAAAAGCTTGGCTGAGGAAATGACAGGTCCTGCCCTTCCCCACTGTCCCAAATCAAACACCAGGGAATCACCTGTCACTCAGCAATTGTCCAAAATTCAAGTAAGTGTACAAACTGAATGCAATCAAATACAGTTGGTACTAAACCCTATTTCTGTTGGTACAGAGGCTGTCAGCAACATTAGGAAACACTCTGAGGTGTCATTGCTGGCAGAACAGAGGACCAGGGGGACAGCCTCTATTGTAAGACACTCAGAAGACACCAGGAATGACACTCTCACTATGTTGGACCATCAGGTCTTAAACACAAGCAACGTGCTGCAACAGCTCAGAATGATCAAAAGCCCTGGCATCCAAAACTTGAATGAAAAGGTAGGTGCTGTGGATTTCGAATGAAAGCTAAAAATAAAAAAACAAAACAACCCCAAACTCCAAAAAACTCTTTGTTTGATGTTGTAATAGGTTTTATTTTAAAAGGGTGCTTACATGCATTTTTAAGTCTGGAAAATGTCACTTCCTTGCCATAGTCATGCAATCACATCAAAAACAGCTGCACTTTTCAGCTGTAGTTATTTCCAACCTGGAAGCCATTGTTCCCAGCACAAGGAACAGTTTAAGCACTCTCTAGTCTCAAGAGGATATCAGAGTAATTTCAGAATGAATAACACAAACCTCCTCAATGAGTAAGTTAAACTAAGCAGAGTGACTTTGTCCTGGAGTGGATGGGGAGTGCTCACATATCCTTTGTGTAACCTCTGGGAAAGAAGGGGTTCTATTCTTCTGCAGGACAGCAGTAAATACCTGATAGTACCAATTCATAACAAATCTCGAAGAGATCATCCACCTAAGCCTTTAGGTTCCATATCTGTGTCAAAATACATGGAGGATTAGATATGGCACCTTGTTCTGTTAGAGGTTACCTGGCTCCTTTAGAAGAAGCCATTGACCCATGGGCTGGATAAAGTTAAGGAACAGTTTCAGCCCTTTTGCTGAAGAAGAGTGAAGCAAGAGTCTTAGGGCAAACATGGAGCCTAACAAATGGCTCCTGCAAGGATGCTCAGAGCCATGGGCTGCCATTGCATCCTTCAAATCAGGGGAGAAGGACCTGTTACTGGCAGTGATACCCATCTTTATAAAGACCAGAAGCTGTGTCCCTCCTATATTCATTGTTCATACGATGTCAAACATCTTCCTTCCCTCAGGAATGTACCTCAGGCCTCACAGGAGTCCTGACATAGGCATCTTCCTTATTGCAGATCTGTGGTGTTCCAGGAGACCAGCCATGTGCCACAGCAGCCTGTGGGGGAGCTTTGTGCCAAGACAGTCATGGACTAAGGCAATGTGGTGGCCCAGACTGCACTGGAGCTCTTCCTCTCTCTTCTGAGGCCTTCAGGAAAGCTGAGGAGACTGCTGTGTTGCTAAATAACTTGACTACTCAGCTACAGGAACCTGAGAATCAGGTGCTGTATATCAACCTGCATTTGTTCAGTGAAATGGATGGAGGACGAGATTTGGGAGGTCACAAATCTACAAAAACTCACCTGCTCTTTGGACAAAGAGCAGTGACATAGTGATGGGCTCTGTCCCAACATCATAGATCTATCCTGATTCATTACCACGTGCCAGCCCCACCAAGAGATTGGCTTTATCTAGATCTTCTTCCTCATAGCTGCTAAGATTTCAAAAGTCACGGTGCCCAGTGTCTGAGTGGTTTCAGGCTAGAATAGCCTATATTTTTACTGGGAAAGATTCAAATGGCACCATTACTGCAAAGGGATTACTCCTGTGCATGGTATTAAACTCTATTTATATAACTTCACACTACTCGTGTTTGCCAATAAATTAATTTTAAAAATAATTTCAAGATGAAGCTTTTCTGCCCCCAGTAATGTTTAGGAGGGCATCAATTAGACAACTAAACAGCACAGTAGCAGTGAAAAATAATTTAAGTGAAGTGTGGCCAATGCAACATATGCCAACGAACCAAAACAGACGAATCCCAAAGCACCAGTAAGGAGTTTGTTCTTATTAACAGTCAGAGATGATGCTGTTACAGTTATAGGCAAAGTACATTTTCCAGCAGAAATTACATTCTGCTGTGGCTTTGTCCTGTCCCTGCAGGACGTCTGGGCATCCATTTCCTCTCTTTAAAATGCACTCGACACTGCATCCCAGCCAGCGGGCTTGGGAATGAGCAATTGGGGCACCGCCCTGGGGCCCCAGAGCCGGAGCCAAAGGCAGCCAAAGGCATCTGCCGAGCCGGGAGCGCCAGCCAGGCTGCCGGGACATCGCCTTCGGTCCGCACAAGCCTCAGGCACCTCCGTGACAATGAGTGAACTATTTTGAGACATGCCAGAAATAAAAACATAAGCATTTTTCTTGTTACATGGGGAAAGACCAAATCTCTTCCCTCTGCAGACCACAGATGTACCCGAGCCATTCTTGAAGGCAAAGCCTCTACCAAAATAAAATACTGTTGGAATTTGATAATTGAAGTTCTCATTTAAATTAACAAGAATACTAATTTAGTGGTTAAATATAACTTTTAAAGACAAGCCTTGAACTCTACCTTCCTTGTTTCCTCTTTAAGTGTTTTTGAACAGCAAGTCCAATATGAAATGACAAATGAAATTACATTTTCAGATCTGAATCTGATCACTGACAAGCTACAATACTGCAATAACTGTTGGTACTCTGTTTTAGAAACAGAAGGAGGCTGTGGTTTAGCAGTGGTTGCAGAGAGAAAAAATGCTTCATATGGGCTTTTTCTGAGGCCAGATGAAGACCAAGATGTAGCAGCTTCTGGAGTTCCCCAAAGGGGTCTTCTACTACTTTTCAAAGCCATATCAAGTGATTCTAGCTGAGGCTTAGATCATCATTACCTTTGTGTAAGAGCCCAGCTTGCAAAGCAATGACAGATAACCTCCAGAAAATAGCACTGCTGTTTCTAATAATATTTCCAGGTTGAAGGCATTAGAAAAATGGCAGAAGACAGCAAACTGAAAGGTTCACAATTTAATGGGCAACTGGAGATGGCTGTGAATAAAATTGAAGTTGATGGAGAGATCATTAAGAAGTTCCTCCAAAAAGTGAAAGACTTCTTGTTAGGTAAATATGAAGTGTTCTTTTTGACTTATTTTTCATAAATATATTCCAATATAATGCAGCATAATAGACAGCCAGAAGATGATCTAGCTGTATATGCATGAAATTTCTCTCCTAAGCTATGAAAAACTTTTTCAATCCCTTTTTTTCTAGTACCTCTTTCTCCCAGGTAACAGTACTTTGTATCAATTTAACAATATATCTGTTACATTCTGATTATCATCTTTTGTACTGGGTTTAATTTGAAGTAACTCCCTCTGTTCCTGGTTTGTCTGAGTAAGGACTGCTAAGACAATTTCATACAATATATAATGGCCAGGCATGTCCAATGCATCCTCAAATTGTTATTCTACCCCCTTCATCCAGGCCCATAAATAGAGGCTCTCAGTAGGGAGCGTGGGAATTAGGACACATCCCACTCCATAGTCTCCATAAAGCTGTAACTCGAGGAATCAAAGGATTCTGGTAGAACTTCACAGCTTTCATCAAAAAAAAAAAAAAAAAAAACTAAACAAAACCCTATATATACCCTATAATTTTTCCACTCATGGGATTGCAGGAAAATGCTGTAGGAAACATCCTACATTTTTTTACCAGATGCACATCAAAGGGTTTAAATGTGGCAGGATTTTCTTTAATCTTCAACATAGTTGATCTCATAAATTTCTGCGGATTGCAGTCTTTTGGCATTCATATCTCTATGTCCAAATGGGAGCAAGGGCAGAGGACGGAGGACTTCTTTTGTTTGGAAAAATTTACATTATTTTATTGAATTAGAAGATTTAGGTCCATTTAATTCCTATGAATCTCAGATTTTTATTGGTAGTCACTGAAAATTCCATCTTTCACTCTTCTTTTATGTTCCTTAGTAGACATACAGCATTTATGAACAAATAGAAAAGAATTTTTTTGAATCTGTGTTTTGTTAATTGAAGTTTAAGAACATGAACAGCTGAGAAGCATACAGTTACATTAAATCTGCTATATTTGACATTGATGTGAATGGTGATTTTGGATGAATATATTTCTACAGGAAATAGCTCTCAGGAATGCACTACTGTTTGCACATGAAATGTCTTTATTTAATTCTTGCTGACTTACTCTGGAGATTAACACAACCATTTAATATAGCTCAACTGCTTTATCACACAAGTTCTTGTCTATAAATGGAAGTGAGCAGAAAACAAAACCGATGATGTGACTTCTCAAGGCATCGACCACTCTAACTGTGTGCACCTCTGCCTCTTAGCAAAGAGCTAGGACAAGCTCATTTGTAATGGGAATTTTTTTTTTTTTATATTGGGGAATAATGGGAATATGTTTTTTTAATATTGTAAATTCCCATTCTATGCAAGTCTGACCCAGGTTCCCTCTGCAGCTTAGCCTTTCTCATTAACCAGCAAAGGAACCACTTACTCAATATTGTGGCAACTCCAGGGAAGGGATTACACCCACTGGCCAGCTTGGAAATCTCCATTCACACCCCAGCCTTGCCAGCACCTCTTTGATCTGTGGGCCAAGGGAGAAATGGGCTCTGACACATCTAGCTGTGCTGGGCACTGATTTAAAACCCTCCATAGGCTCTGTCCTACATCAGAATTTTAATAACTCAGTTCAAAGTGGGTTCAAATCCTCATTTCAGCCAGTTCTGACAACACTAACAGCAGTACCTGGGAGCATAATATTAAATCACAAAATGTTAGAGATAATTCTCTTACCCCCTTGCTGTGCCTGTCAGCTTTATTCTTCTACATACTCAAAGGGAAGGCAGTCATAATGACTATTTACTAGGAGGAAGAGCTACTTCAGTATACTCTCAGCTCCATTTCTGTTGCAGATGAGAGTGCACCTCCAGAAGATATTGAGAAGGTGGCAAATTATGTTCTGCAAATAAACCTTCCCCTCACTCCACAAGAGCTCACAGGCATGCTTGGCAAACTCCAAAGCACGATGAACCACTGTGAGAAGTACAAATTGAATAGCAAGAGAAACATAAAAAGGGAGGACGCACAGACACTGCTGATGGAGGCTCAAGAAGCTGGGTAAGTAGTTTTCACTTACTGGTGTGCAAGTTTCAGCTGGGGTGGCACCGTGCACAGACTGCTCCATAACCCTGGCAGTATCCCAGTAACACTGGACGGAGAGTTCAGGTGGAGATTTCACCTTGCCTTTTCCACAGGGCCTCTCCAGCAGGAAGGAGCCATTGCCACTCAGGCTGCAGGAGCCAATGTACTGAAAGGAAGCAGATCCTGACAGCTCTTGGCTCCTCTGCCCGCTGAGTCAGAGAGGCCAAAGCAGCTACTTAATTCCACCTTGGACTTGGTGAAGCATTACATTTGGCTCACTGGGTGGTTTGAATAAGGGTGAGAAAGACCCAATAAGAGAAAAAACATGTTCACCCATGAGTCTTCCCTACTAGCAGCACACCACCGGGCAGCCAGCAGCACCCAAACTCACCCTGAGTACAGCAACTCAGAAGCTCCCCCATAAAGTCCTTTTCTAAGGTTTTGCTTTACCAATTGACCACAATTTTAATGGTTGTTGTTGGACTTGAGGAAACATTCCTGCATGTCAGTACGGGTGCATTTGAAACATGTTCTTGTTTTGCTCACCACATCTCAATAGTACACACACTTCCTTTTTTTCCATTTTAGCAAAGCAGCTAAAAGTCTTCTGCCAGTGGATGCAATTAATAATAAACTAAAAAATGTTGTGAAGTCCCAAGGGCACTCCAAAAACACCATCATAAAGTTAAATGAAGAGATACAAGACATCAGAATACACATCTCTCAGGTATCTTACTGCAAATATTTTAATTTCTTTGCTATATTTTTAGAAAGAGATACTTAATTCTGAAGTTTCATTAACATAAATAAATAAAACCAGAATGTGGCACAGATATGACACCAATTCCATACTGCTTAAGGGCCTCTTAATCCATTGCCAGTCCCTCATTACCACACTCCACAAGCTGCATGGACATTGCATAAGAAATCACAACTTTCAATTGCTCTGTTTTAGGCTGAGAGCCAAGTGAACAAGACAAATGATAAACTAAATGACTTGTCAGCCAAACAGACTGAGATGGAAGATGAAAGTGCCACATGGCAGGCAAAAATGCTGATGAACAAGAATCAAGCTACAAAGGCAAGAGCAGAAGCAGAAGCAGCTCACAAGCAAGCCCAGAATGTTGAAAATGTAAGCCCTTCTGTCACATGTTGAGGGAAAAAAAACCATCCTCCATGTTTAATAGTATTTTTGCTTTAAAAGCATTGCCCTGCTGTCATCAAAACACAATATTTTCCTTATGCCATGCAGTGTAAAATGCCACAGGTTAAGAAGAATTTGTGTTTTAAGGTTTCTTGCATACACCTCTGTTAGCTTGAATGAAAGAAAGCATACACATTTCTCTGGCTACTTCATGACATTTTTTCTTGCACTGTGTATAAGACTTGCAGTCACCATGGGCACCAATAAACACAACAGAACAAATCACAGAACCAGATATTAAAATATATGAGTGATGGAAGCAGCCTGACAATTCGTCCTGTGCTGTTCTCCTTCAGAGAAAATTGGTGTGGGAGTTCTTGAAGTTTTTGGTTGGCTTGGTGCTTTTCAGTAGTTCAGTTTTTTGAAAATGCAGCTAGAAATTTGCTAAAATTACAAGAACCAAGTACCCACAGCACAAGCTTGGAACATGGCCATACTTCCAAGTTACAAGAATGGTAGGCAAAATCCAAACTGCAGTCTCAACAGCAACCTAGATCAGCAGGGAACAGATTAGCCAGTAAATATTACTGCAATCGGAAATGTAAAAACTCCAATGTTGCTACAGATAATTCATTAAATTTTAATTAAGCCTTATGGCTAAATAAAATTTACAGAAAAGCCCTACAACAGAAGCAAAATCAGCATAAACTTAAAATATCTTAAATAGTATTTTCTTTATAACCTTGCCCTTCCCTATCCTTTAGATTACTCTGCTGGCAATTTGTTTTAATTTATTTCTATCATGTTTTGCAAAGCATTTTTCAATGTCTACAAATTAAGGATATATTTTTTAATATTTAAGAGAATGAGAAATCTAAACTTTGGTGCAAAGAGGATGTTAAAAGAAGTATTGAAACTTCTTTCTCTAAACCAGATTAATTATGAGATGCTCTTAAACTCAGTAATGGCATTTTGTTACAGGAATTTACCGATGTTAAAAGAAAGTACATTATTCTTCAAGAAAAACTGAAAACCCAGGGACCTCCAAAAGTAACACTAGAGAAAGTGAAGCGGTTGAAAGAAGAAGCAGAAAAACTGGCTGAAGAGACTGAAAAGAAGATAAAAAGAATAACAGGTGATATTCTCACTTCCACAGTGAGTGGTAAGCACTGTGATAGTCCTGAATTCAAGGCTGAAGTCCTTGCCCACAGACACTAACACACTAAGTTCACCCGAAATTAGGTTTAAAACAATTTACCTGGTGAAAATCCCTGCCTGAAGCTACTCATTTTAAACCAGTTGAATTGATTTGGCTTATGTACTTTTTCTGACTTAAATATATTGCTATAAGCAAAGGTTAAGAGCTTTCCACACAGGGACTTGCAGTTACTTTCTTCAGTTTAAAAACAGGCAAGTGCAAAACCTGCATAAAACCTGGCTGCAAATTTATCTGGAGACCCTGATTTATGCATTTGCTTTGGGAACTTGATCACTGAGTCCTTCCTCTATGCTCTGTCTTTCCCACATCATCCAGGCGAGGGCTTGTGAGATAGAGCTGTAGGGCAGCTGTTTTCCATCAGTTCTCACTTGCTCCCCTTCTGACATTATCTCTGAGCAATGGCACGAAAAAGCAGGTACAGTTACCAGCTTGTGGAGACTGAAGCTGACATGCCCTGAATCTGTGGGGCCATGTCAGGCAGAGGGGTCATGGGCAGTGGAGATGGTAGCTGCTCTGGCTGTGCTGGCACCGCTGCTCACACAGGCTCAGAGGGTCACCAAAAAGGAAGAGCACATCTCATGTCCCTGCACACAGGCTACCTAATTCTCCTTGCAGTGAAGGTCTGGGCATTCCCACTAGGAGCCCTTAAGCCTAGGATCCTGCCAGGCTCAATATCAGAAAATACCATGTAACATCAGCAAAACTGAAGCAGAAACTCTATCCCAGGAGAAAATTCTTCCGGACAGGATCCAAATAAATATTTTGAGCACATACCTTGAGGAAAGGTGTTAAGATCATCCCAGTCATGTCAAATACCCAGATGATAAGGATATTAGAAGCAGCGAATTTTGTGGATTTAACTTTTTACCAATATGTTTACATTGGTGTAGCTTCATAGGAACCATCAGAAAACAGGGAGGGAGACTGAAGCCCATCATACCCAAATTGTCTAGGCTTTACACACATCAGTGGACACACTGTTCCTCTGAGTGTCTCCATTTAAACCAAGTCCTTTAAGAGCTCCATGTCCTGTCACATCCTAGCTGATGGACCAAAGCACATTCTGAGAAATTAATTTCTTCGAGGTTGTCATGCTCCCCTTGCTATCCAGAAGCCAGACCGCCCTCCAGTTGCCTATAACATTCCCCATTCAAAATGGGCTTATTGATTCTCAGACTTCTGGGAAAATAAATGCTGCTAATTCCTGGATTTTACTTACACAACAAATGTCTCTGCTCTTCCAGATTTGGAGAAGAAGCTTCAGGAGCTGAATCAAACCAAACAAGATAAGGCAGAGCAACTGAGACAACTAGAGGAACAAGTGATAGCCATTAAAAATGAAATCATGGAGCAGGAAAGCAAGTATGCAACATGCAAGAGTTAGGGTCTGAATAGACCATCAGGTAAAATGAAGCTGAAATCACCATGATTACCATGTCCTGAGCATCCTGGCACAGGCCACTGGAAATACATCTGGAAATACTTCTGAAGTAGCCTAGTGAATAATGTAATTTTATCTTTTTTACTTTTTCTTCTTTTGTCCAGTTGAATTTATATGGAAATAGGAAATACCTTGTAATAAACCATCTGATTTAGTAATCAGGTGTAGTCTTTGAAGGAGCTCTACAATATTATTGTACTGTGCACAGTCTAGGGCTTCTTGTGGTGGGGGGGCTGGAAATGCAAAGAGATTATTGCTCAGAGAGCTGCTGATATCTGTCTCAAAGACAGACTCTCAACACCCTGTGTCTTCTGCCAAACCCCGAAAAACGTGGCTGTGCCCTGCCCCTGCTCGGGGCTGCCCAACTCAGATGGGGCGATAAAGATGAAACCCCGCGGGCTCCTGCAGCCACCCCTGCTGCCAACCCGCAGCATCCCCAGGCACTGCCGCTGCTCCAGCCCCATGTCCTCACCGAGGCAGAGCAGGGCTGCCCCACCAGGAGCCCCTGACGGTGTGAGGGTCCCGCTGTGTTCACTGGAAATGCTCCGTGCAGCGCCGGGCCAGCAGCGGTGGGCGGCAGAGCCGATTCCCCAGCGCCCACTGGATGGCAGTGCTCCGATGCTTAACGCCAAAAGCGACTTTAAAATCTTTTCTCTGGCAATGGGGCTCCTGCAGTGCCCGTTTTTCTTGTGCTTATAAGGGGTTTCACGCTTTTTTCATTAATGTAACCAACGACTAGAGAATAATTCCAGCTCTTAGGTTTAAGCAGCGAGTCTAAGAGGTCAGAAATGCTGAAAACCAGTTTCTCCAGATCTTCTCCCACAATGCAGCACTTCACAGAAATCAGGGTTCACCCAGCAGTGTATTTTAGCCATCAAGAACACATGAGGTGGCCTAAGTTTTAGGCTGTCTGTAATTCCTTTTTTTAATATAAACAAAGAAGGAATCTGTGGTTAAGCAAATGTTAAAGATACGCCAGAGTTTTAAAAAGACTGAAGTGAGCTATGCCTCAGTTTCAAAGACCCACCCTTGGTATACACACTGCTGCAGGACGCAGAGCAGACTAATGATGGGTTTTTCTCAGTCAAAAGCAGTCGTGTCATTCCCACAGCGAGGGACCTCAGTCAGCACGGGGCTGCTTCGGAGCTCAGATGCAGCCCAGACCACGTCTGTGAAACGAGGAATGTTCTGCGGGAACACAGGGCTTTTAACATTCACCCACGCCAGCAGCACCCGTGAAACAATCCTTATCGATCCAACGCAGATAAACACTGCAGAGTTATCAGCTCTTGTGTTTACAAGAGCTAAAGTAGCGCTGGTATGTGCTGGGGGCTTGGGTGGGAATTGCTGGCAGACGGGATTTCAGAGATACTCCTCTAACTCAAACCAGCTGTGCTCCAGGGCAGCGTGCTACATGCATTACACTGCAGCACATCCTATTGTGGAAATAATGGAATCAAATTAAAATCTTGATACAATCTAACAAAATCCCTTGAACATAGGAATGCACGGAATTTGTGGGTTAGCATTTTCTGAATTTCAGCACTTTAAAAAAAATCATCTGTGAGGTGTGAGGCTTCTTTCTAAGTTACTAGGCTGTAATCAGATGATTGTATTTAGACTGACTTTGACATAATGAAATCAAACATCTCTGTTTTACTTGGAGCACACACCAAGCTGCTCACATGCAGGTCTCCAGGTAATGAAGGCTTTTTCTGCAGGTTTCAGTGCATCTCTGCTGGACTGCACCTGGAAGAGGCAAACTGAAGCTCTTAGGCAGAAATTCCCAATTGCATATAAACAAAATTATTTCATCCATGGCTTTAAAAATCTGAATTCTGAAAACCTGAAGCGAAAAGTTGAAAGAGAACTTCCTCCTGAAAACCACAGTTGACTATGAGAATTGTTGTATAGCTTTCCACAAGCTGCATGGATGAGAAATCTGTAAACACAAGGCAGTTAAACAGGCCTGGAGAGGATATGTATCCATGGGGGGAAAACAGAAATCGCTGTAAGGAAAGCGGAAGCAGGAACAAGAAAGTCAGCACAGAGTCTAACCTCCCCTGCCTGCCTCCAAGCATGCTCACACACACAAAGGAAGCAGATCCGATGGGACCAGTGGCCACAGAACCTCAAATCCATCCTGTGACAGCTTCTGAGATTTAAAACTGTGCCACATTTCCCACTGGAAGTGACGCAAAAACGTTCAAAGTTTAACTTTTTTCAAAGTTAATTTGTGGGGAAAATGCTGTCTCCAGTTAGAAACTATTCATTTGTAGTTCCCCCTGGACCTCTTCCTTGAGGGCAGAAATGGCTTCAGAAAACTGTTTCTTGAAAAAGAATTGAAATAATTTTCTTGCTGTAGATAATTTTGACTTCAATGGCATTAATCAAAATGCAAACAACATAACTGAACTGACATATAATCAAAGACACATTTAATCAAAATCATATCATCAGCTCTCTGTCTACCAGGCATTCAACCGCTGCAGTGTTTTAAAAAAATGGGTGATCAGGTGTGTCCTGGGTCAAATTCTGAAATTTTGGTTTTTTGAGATTTCCAACCATGCACAAACACAGATACTCCAGGGCTGTAAAGGTGGTTCACCAACCACAAGGATAGGGCACAACACAAAACTGAATTTTTATAATTTGAAGAATCAAATTAAAATACTCCCACTCACTATTTGTCACGAGCTCTGAAGAGAGGGAGGGACACAAGTTCCCTGTTCCTAATTACTCACACACTAAATGTGGTGGTTTTGGTTACGTCTGAAAGAGTACCACAGTTACGGGTGATGGTGCCCACCCCAGTCTGTGGCTGAAGCTCCACCTCAATCCCTGATGTCACACAGAAGGGTCACCCCCAGGCTGGAACAAAGCATGTCATCATGTTCACTGTGGCAAGGCACAAAGGAGCCTATAGGGGAGGATAAGACTTCTACAAGTCTATGAAATAGTAAAAAAAAAAAAAAAACCAAAAAAAACCCCTTCAAGTTGAAAAAATTCAGGACAGAAAAAAGCCCAGTGGCCAGGAAACAGTTGCATATGGGGTGATGCCCCTGCTCATCTGCCATGGGCCAGAGGAGGCTCTAAGGGCAGCAAAGTAAAACATTTTCTGTTTGTGGGGGGACAAAAATGTTTGTTGTACTGAAGCTTAAAAAATGTAACAGAGTTATGAAACTGAATTTCTTTTGTGAATTCAGTAGACCACATTGCAGAA
Source organism: Catharus ustulatus (assembly GCF_009819885.2). Lineage (NCBI taxonomy): Eukaryota > Metazoa > Chordata > Aves > Passeriformes > Turdidae > Catharus > Catharus ustulatus. The sequence goes on along the minus strand of NC_046224.1, from coordinate 14,915,496 downwards.
GAAGTTTAGAGTATTACAATTCCTGCCCTGCCAATTTAGAATTATTTAATTTCATGGATATCTTCAATTAAATAGCTCCACAAATTCTTTAAGCCAGAGTCTTGGGTTATGTTTCAAACCTGGTGTTTAACCTTTAGGGCAAGTCACTTGGTATCTCTCTGTTTCTGCTTATCCATCTGTAAAATGAGAATGAACATATTTACCTACCTCGGCAGGGTTTGCTGGGCCAGACAGACCATGGTGTGTTTTCATTCTGACACAGCAAATAGTGAAGGCAAAGTGTTGAGGGACACTGGTACCTCGTAAAGATTTATACAAGTACACGTGTTACACGTGCACAAGCAAAATGTGGGTATAGAAACCCAGGCATTTGTCCTAGCCACATCCATCCTTCATACAGACTCCTAGGCATTTATTTACCAGTAAACCTTTTCCCTGGGTGCTAAGGGGACTGCCACTAGCCAGTGAAGCTCCCATGTTCCCCAGCAGCGGCCAGGGAACTGATGTGGAAGGCTGGGGCACAGGGGCAGCTCCAGCACAGCCATTCATTCCTCGCAGCTGCTCCAGTGCCCCTGGGAAGGCAACAGTGCCATGTGCTCCCAGCAAATGCAACGTGGCCTGGCTGGCCTAGGCTTGTTGGGCATCTCTGCCTGTGCCAGGGCCACACCTGGCCATGTATGGCAGCACGGCCACCGTCCCCAGGAATGGCACTCCTGAGCCACGAGTGCTGGCACTACAGCACCAGGCAGAGTAGAGCTACTGAGCCTTGCATGTGACAATTGCCAACCCCCTGATTCTTTGCTGGGTTTGGGGCCTTATCACACAAGCGTGCACCACCATCCATCCATCCATCCATCCATCCATCCATCCATCCATCCATCCATCCATCCTCTCCTTGCAGAGGCCCGGCTCCATCCACACTACCGGCAGAAGGCAGGATTAGGTCAATAACCCCATTCCTTCATTGTTTCTCCACCGACAGGGGCAGGTAGGGGGTGCATCCCATTGGCGATTCCCCCCATCTATCCATCACCCCCTTCCGATTGTCGCAGCCTGCCCAGAGCCCGACGCTGGGGAGCAGCGGGAAGAGCACAGCCTGCGGGCAGGCGGGCTGGAGTCCCCGGTGCCCTCCTCGGGGCTCCCTGGCTGTATTGGGACAGGAGCTCCGCAGCCCGCTCTCCCCGTGCCTACCACCGCGATCGAGCCACCCTTCCTCGACGGCTGCGCTCCCTACCCCGGCTGAGGGCCGGGCCGCCCCGGGGCGAGGGGCCGGGCGGGAGGGGCTCGGCCCAGCCCCGCGGATGCGGAGGGGAGGAGGAGGAGCAGGAGGAGGGCCGGGGGGCACCCGGCGGCGCGGGGCCGCGGTCGGGAACGCCGGCGCCTGCGTGGAGCAGCCGGAGCAGCGGCTTTCGGCGGCGCGTGGAGGGGCAGCCGCGTCCCGTCCCGTCCTGTCCCATCCCGACCCGTCCCATCCCGACCCGTCCCGTCCTGCCGCCGGCCATGGGCCGCCTCCCGCTGTACCTCTGCTGCTGCCTCGGTAACTCCCTCTCCGCTCCGCTCCGCTCCGGCCGCCGTCGGGGCGCGGCGGGCTGGACGCGCCTCTGCAGCGCCCGCCGGGGCGGCTCGGGGCGCCCAGCCCGGCCGCGCTCCCGCTTGCCTCTCTCACCCTCTGTCCCCTCTCTCCCTCCGCGGCCGCGCAGCGCTGTGGCCCGCGGCAGCGCAGGAGCCCGAGTACAGCTATGGCTGCGCCGAGGGCAGCTGCTACCCCGCCACCGGCGACCTGCTCATCGGCCGCGCCTCCCGCCTCTCCGCCTCCTCCACCTGCGGCCTCCGCCAGCCCGAGCCCTACTGCATCGTCAGCCACCTCCAGGTGAGCGCGGGGCGCGGGCGGGCAGCGCTCCCGGCCACCGCGCCGGCCGTCGCGCTCGGTGCCGGCGGTGGGGCGGGCATCGCCTCCTGCGCGGCGTGCGGGAGCTGCGCGGGGTGCAGGAACTGCACAGGGACTGCCCGGGGTGCGGGAGCTGCACAGGGACTGCCCGGGGTGCGGGAACTGCACAGGGACTGCCCGGGGTGCGGGAGCTGCACAGGGACTGCGCGGGGTGCGGGAACTGCACAGGGACTGCGCGGGGTGCGGGAGCTGCCCGGGGCCGAGCCGCCGCCTGCGGGTGGGAGCGGGCGGCGGTCTCCGGTGCGGCAGCATCGTGCCCCGTGCGGGACCCCACACCGGGGTACAGGGAATGCCCCGCGGCTTTCGGCTCCCGACCCCGCTTTCCTGATCGAGGCCAATAAGGAAGAATGTGCTGCAGTAAGTTCAATTAATGTTCTATTTCCAGGCTCGCTCGGAGCCGTCTAGACAGCTTCCTCTAATGGAGAGTGGGCTGTAGGGGCCCGGCAATGTTTTGTCCACAGTCCCCGTAATGTAATTACACGTGTATGGTCTCGGAGAGAACGGATGCAAATAAGGTTGTCTCAGCACATC